>NC_135892.1:89924934-90524934 GCF_964194155.1 Cetorhinus maximus | reverse complement strand
CAGCCACCCAATAATGCACACTTCCCCCGGGGTACAAAGTGGTTGTGGAACCAATCAGAAAACATGTCCCTCGATACCCAGGCTCTGTTATTGGCATAATAGTGAATACGTAATGCCCGAATACCATTGAGCCCACTGGGACTGTTGCTCTTCCCAATTACAGCCAATTTACATTTGTGTGTGCCAGCCACATTAGCACAACTGAGGACAGTCAACTTATCCTTAGCATTCTTAATACCCGTTGCTGCACTCTCTGAATTCATGTAATGTGTCCTACATTAGGGCGAAGTGTAAGAGAAACTGTTTCAAGGAAATTCTCTTTAACATACCCTCATAGGTTTTCCTGTCAGATGCAGAACTTGTTTCATCTTTCATTGCCAGTTCAAAACGAGCACATAATGCTTCATAGTTGCACCACACAGCCGACACTGTTCGAAATGAACTTGCTACCTATCTGGTGCTTAAAATGTGGCCTATTTTGTAAATTTGTTGCTCTAATTCAGCAGTGCATTCTGCCAGTCACCTCTAATGGGAGGTGATCTGTTATATACAGAGTATAATTTGTCCATAAATGAATGGAAATGGTTAATTCCACTAACTTCTGTCACTGAATCGCCCGCTGCAAGTTTTAATCTATGGTTCAGGCAATGCCAAATAATAATATCTGGGTATTTCTCCACAGGTCTGTTAGCTACACCTGATTCAGTGCCCAGCATAACACTCGCTCCATCACTAGCAAACGCTACAACAGGTAGGAGTCATCAAGACCACGTTTCTCGAGACATTCAAGAAGATACTTAACTACCGTATCAGCTTTTTGATCTGGAAGTTCAACCAGATCTAAAAACATGAAGTGTGGATCATCCTTCTTATCACTTTCACATTTCAGGTAAACGACTAGAGCAGTTTTGCCACTTAGGCTTGTATATTCATCAATAAGAATCGAAATTTTACCCCCGGTTACTTTGATATGCTGGCAAATTTTCTCCCTCACCTGAGTAGCTATATGGTCAATAATTTCTGCAGCACCGCAGCAGGAATGCAACACAATTCCCATGTCAACACCATTTGCACTTTGAAGCTCCAGCAAGCCAAAGTGGTCAGACTAAGGTCTGTTGTTTTGAGCCGGGCAGTATGCAGAATGGAAAACTGCACAAGTCGCCTTTCTATGCGATGCCTTCAGGTTGTCACAATTTTTGCCAAGTGTGTTTGCCTCTTATTTCAGCGACACGTAGCACAGTGATATGAGCTTTCGATAGTTTGTGTTCTACAGTTCTTTTCTGAGAGATTTTAAACATGCTACTGCGGTTGGGTCCACTGTGTGACACTTGGTACAAACGCCATTCATTCGAAAGTCTCGATCCCTTGAAAGTAAAAAGTGATAAGTTACCAATATTTGCACACACTTGACACCCAAGTTTTTCATCCTTACAATCTAACCAAGGATTTGTCTCTTTTTCCCTCTTCCACATTTCCTCTGTCCACGCATCTGCTCTGGGGTACAGACCTGACACTGTATTAAGCTCAGTTTCAGATTTACACTGTGTGGTCAATTTTGACTCTGAAAGCACTGGAGCTTTTCCCTCCATTGTCTCTCAGTGTGACAGCACTTGCTACCCTTAATGTCCCCATTAGCATATTCCTTAGATAATATCACCACCATCAACACCCCTTTGTCCTTTTGTCTATGACATCTTTGGCAATCTCTTCTTTGCCTTCACCTATCACTGGCTCCCTATCGAGCTTTACCTGTTCCACCCCCCTCTACCAGCTTATATTTCACCCCATTTCTCTATTTCCTTAGTTCTGGTGAAGAGTCATACGGACTCGAAACATCAACTGTATTCCTCTCTGCAGATGCTGTCAGGCCTGCTGAGTTTTTCCAGGTATTTTTGTTTTTGTTCTAGATTTCCAGCATCCACAGTATTTTGCTTTTATCTTAGCACTTGAATGTTCTTTATTTTCTTCACTTTCCCTACAAAAGGAGGAGGTTATGCTTTTTTGTTTTGCGGCCATTGTGTTGTTATCAGGTGGTTTTGAAGGTTTGATTGTTTCTCCCCTCCCAGTTATGCATATAGCAGGCTCTTGGGCTTGGAGATTTTAGAAATTGTCCTGTTTCCTGTGGGCAGCTGTGAACAATTCTGACTGAGGCCTTTCGCCCTTCAGGCTGGCAGTGAGTACTGAGTTGGCCAGTGGACTTTAGGCCATAACATAGCGGTATTTTCACTAGCATTCCAGAGACATGAGGGTAGTGCTCTGGGGATCCAGGTTCGAATCCCACCACAGCAGATGGTAAAATTTGAATTGAATAAAAATCTGGAATTAAAAGTCGGCTGATGACCATGAAACCATTGCCAATTGTCGTAAAAACCCATCTGGTTCACTACTGTCCTTTAAAGAAGGAAATCTGCTGTCCTTGTCTGGTTTGATCTATATGTGACTTCAGACCCTCAGCAATGTGGCTGACTCTGAACAAGGGCAATTAGGGATGGACAAAATGTACTGGCCTAACCAGTGACACATCCCCTAAATGAATAAATTTTAAAAATGTTACTGCCACTTCGAGGTGTCAAGAGCCGGGCATCGGGGAAGAAAGACAATATACGTAGACACTAAACAGGCGACGACTGGCAAGCAATGAGGCGGCACCGGAAACGGAAAGTAGTTTTGGAGTGTTGTTCGCCTCCAGGGTTTCAATCTCACCTTCTGCAATTCCTCTCAATCTCCACACACACTCAAGCTTCACCTCCCAAGCACACTTTCAGATCTTCAGCTGTCTCAAGCAGGAATCACTGATCCAAAGGTCATTAGTAAGGAGCCACTAACCTTCCGCTGCCTCCTCGAATCGTCATGGCTTCTTTCAAGCCCACTTTGCTTCAGCTCTGCTCCCTGCCACTCTTTCTTTAACTAGGAGCATTTTTCTCTTACTCCTGTTGTTTAACTCGACTCAACAGGATCTACCTCTGATTCCTATCTTTGTCCCTTACCTGGGACTTTACTTCTGGGACCTTCCTTGTTCCATTACCTGTGTCTGTGGGACACCCTCTCTCTCTAACGGTGCGCCTGTTCAAGTCACCTGATCTGTAGTTTTGCGCTGTTTCAGTTCTAAATTTCCTTTCCTTCTGCGCAGGCGCGCAGGGCCGTCCCCTGGCCCGAGGGAGGGAAAAGTCACTAACTGCGCATGTGCGGCCAGCACCCCAGCTGGCGCACGTGTGAAAGTCCCGAGAACTGGCCGGAAATGTAGCTCGTGACCCGGGCCTCCAAACTCCCAACCTGATTCCTGACTGAGAGTGAAGTTGGTGAGTTCCTCGGGGTTCGGGAACCATCGCAGAAGTAAACAGGAGGTGTCGGAGCGGCGCTCTGGTGCGCTCCGGCAGCACTTACACCCCCGCTTCAAAGGTACCTCATCGATTGTAAATTGGTGAGGGACGCACTGAGGTGATAAAAAAGTGCTATAGCAACGCCAGTCTTTTTTTATTTTATGAGATGACGTAAGAATCATTAGCCAACATTTCGGGCCGGGGATATTCATATTTGGTGGTCGCACAAATGGGCAATAGTGAATTGGCAGGCTGCTTTACAGCCAACCTGCTTTTCTTTACCTTTTGAAGGTATGTCCAAAAGTAGAAATCAAATGAAGCCCCCCCTTTTATGTTTGAAGATGCTGAGTTTAGCAGTTAAGTTTAGCTGCTTTTTAAAAAATAAATGGTTGGGTCTGTCGAAAAAACAAATGCCACGGTTATTCATTAATGTGCCAATTGTGAAATATTAAATGAGCTAGAGTACGTAATTAGTAACGTAAAATTCTAATTTTTTCTGTTGTAGCCCACCTCAAACAGCCCCCAGAAACACGTCACTAATTTTGTGCACCCAACATTTGCACTCCCCCCAGCGCCCCCCCCCCCCCCCCCCCTTTCAGGTCTTCATTGGCAGAATTTTGCCCTTGTCGGGCGGGCTCGGAAGGGGTGAGTGGGAGCGGTCGGGAAGCCGACCGCTGCCCGTGATTGGGCCGTGACTGTGATTTCTTGCTGGCGGACCAATCAAGGCCTGCCCAGAGTGAAATGCGCGCTGAAGCGCTCGGAGCTGCCTCAGGGAGCTGAAGATTTAAAAAATGATGAATAAAGCATTTTAAGATATTAAAAAACATGTCCCCTCATGTGACTCTGGGACATGTCATGAATTAAATGTTAAAATTTTAATGTAATTTTTATTTGCTGTCGGAAACCTCTTCTCGCCCGTGGATGAGGCTTCCTAAAAAAATCCAAAGGCCACTTGGCCTTTCCGCCTGCCCGCCAACCGTAAGGTTAGACAGGCAGCAAAAAATTTAATTCACTTGGTACTTTAATGGCCTTAATAGGCCTGTTCATTGTTGGCGGGCGTGCTGCCGACTCCCGCGTGTGCCCGCCGACCGAAATATCGCGCGATGACATCGGGACGCTCGCCTGACGTCATCGCGCGTCATTTCGCGCTCTTTTGGGTCAGGCGCGCGCCCGCCCGCCCGACGACCAGAAAATTCTACCCCGTGTATTTGTTTATTTTCCCCGTCTAATTCCAGCAAATGCCTAGAGCTTACTTAACAAACCATGTGTAACTATTTCTTTCCACATGGCATAGGCTTATAATCAGGGCTGTGTTGCCAGCCCTTTGGGGACGGTATCAGTTGTTTTGAAGTTGTTGTCAGCTTTTGCTAGTTTTCTAAGTTGGCAGGTATAGAGAGTTAGGGTTTGTTGCGGTGTTCCCAATGAGCTCCAAACTGTCAAGCCAAATTGTGCCAATAGGCACATGGCCAAAAAACATTTATAACTTGCAGATTGGCAGAGATTACACAGTTATCCCACATATTTATGCTGCAAAATCCTTACCAGGCAACAGGTTTCACACGCTGCTAACTACTGAGTCAATCAGAGTTATACGGTGCCAAGTTAGAAAACAAAATGCTGTTTAGTTTATATTTTGATAGCATTTTGTCTCCACCTTTCTCCTTGGTGAACTGGTCCCCCATATACTCAGTATTTTTTTTTGCCATCTCTTGTCAAAAGAGCATTTGATTACTACTTTTGCTGTGCAGCTTATTTTAGTTTGTGTTAGCTTGGCTCAGGTGGAGACACTTCTTGCCTCTGATTCTGAAGCCACTGGCGCTAAGGTGCAGCATTTTTTAGTACGTGGACAGTTTGTTGCAGTTTTGAAGGATGTAACATTGTCAAAGATGTTATCTTTCAGATTTGGTGTTGAACCCAGGCCCTGCCTGGATGTTCAGGTAAAAGACCCCATTGGCACTAAGTGAAAACCACCAAAGTAGAAGATCGGCCATTTCATTTGCTGTTTGTGCAATCTCGCTATGTGCGAGTTGACAGCTGTGTTTGCCTATGTGCCAGACAGTGACTACACTTCCAAAGTTATTTATTGGCTGCGAAGTGCTTTGGAACATCTGAGATGTGATCAGTTGCTATATAAATCCAAATTTTTTCTTACTTTCCACAGTTTTCTTTGTGGCTTATCTTCTGACATTATAAGATCCTACAATATGTACTTCTCCCAAATACTAATCCTCTGGTAAGTTGTTATATTTCTGCCAGCTTCACTTTTAAATATTGACAGCAGGCGCATGCAGTCCTCTGGATAAACCCTTCCACAAGATTTATTTTGTTAAGCATGGTTTTATTCTCCCAGAGTATTTCAGACCTCACCATTCATTTTCTGATACTTTGGCCTCGTCTGCTTAATTCCTGCAGCTTTGCCAGTTTTCTATTTCTGTAAGAAAAGCATCTTTGCGGGCTTTCTGCAAGATAACACTTTCATATTAGCAGCAGTAGGGCTGGTCTGGGAGCTCGGGGGAGGGGGGGGGGGTGCCAGTGGTGCTCGGGGGGGTTGCCGGTGGTGGTCGGGGGGTATGCCAGTGGTGGTCGGGGGGGACGCCGGAGGTGGTCGGGGGGGGGGGGGGGACGCCGGAGGTGGTCGGCGGGGGAGGGGGGGCGCCGATGGTGGTCAGGGGAGACGCCGATGGTGGACGGGGGGGGGGCGGATGCCGATGGTGTTCAGGGGAGATGCCGATGGTGGACGGGGGGGCGGATGCCGATGGTGGTCGGGAGGGGACGCCGATGGTGGTCGGGGTGGGGGGGGACGCCGATGGTGGTCGGGGGGGGCGGGGGGGGAACGCCGATGGTGGTCGGGGGGGACGGACGCCGATGGTGGTCGGGGGGGACGGACGCCGATGGTGGTCGGTGGGGGGGACGCCGATGGTGGTCGGGGGGGATGCTGATGGTCTGATGTTGCTCACTGGGGAGGGAAGCAAACAGTGACGATAGTGTAATGGTCAGTGGACTAGTAATCCAGAGGCCCAGGGTAATGCTTTGGGGACCTGGGTTTGAATCCCACCACAACAGATGGTGGAATTTAAATTCAATAAAAACCTGGAATTGAAAGTCTGATAATGACCATGAAACCATTGTCGATTGTCGTAAAAACCCATCTGGTTCACTAATGTCCTTTAGGGAAGGAAATCTGCTGTCCTTACCTGGTCTGGCCTACATGTGACTCCAGACCAAAGCAATGTGGTTGACTCTTAAATGCCCTCTGAAATGGCCTAACAAGCACCTCCGTTGTAATGAACCACTACAAAGACACAAAAAAGGAATGAAAACAGATGGACCACCCGGCATCGATGTAAGCACCAGAAACGACAACAGCAATCTCAGTCCTGTTGACCCTGCAAATTCTTCCTTACTAACATTTGGGGCCTAGTGCCGAAATTGGGAGAGCTGTCTCATAGACTAGCTAAGCAACAGCCTGACATAGTCATCCTCGTGGAATCATACCTTGTAGATAATGTCCCAGAGACCACCATCACCTTCCCGGCATATGACCTGTCCCACCGGCAGGACAGGATCAGCAGAGGTATGCAGTCGGGAGGAAGTCCTCAACATCGACTCAGGATCCCATGAAGCCTCATGGCATCAGGTCAAACATGGGCATGGAAACCTCCTGCTGATTACCACACCGCCCTCCCTCAGCTGATGAATCTGTGCTCCTCCATGTTGAACACCACTCGGAGGAAGCACTGAGCGTGGCAAGGGTACAGAGTGTACTCTGGGTGGGAGTCTTCAATGTCCGTCATCAAGAGTGGCCCGGTAGCACCACTACTGACTGAGCTGGCCGAGTCCTAAGTGACATAGCTGCTAGACTGGATCTGCTGCAGGTGGTGAGGGAACCAACAAGAGGGATAAACAGACTTGATCTCATCCTCACCAACCTACCTGCCTCAGATACATTTGTCTATGACAGTATTGGTAGGAGTGACCACTGCACAGTTGTTGTGGAGGTGAAGTCCCGCTATCACATTGAGGAAATCCTCCATCATGTTGTGTGGCACTACCACCATGCTAAATGGGATAGATTTCGAACAGATCTAGCAACTCAAGACTGGGCATCGATGAGGCGCTGTGGGCCAACAGCAGCAGTAGAATTGTACTCGAACACGATTTGTAACCTCGTGGCCCGGCATATCCCCCACTCTACCATTACCATCAAGCCAGGGGATCAACCCTGGTTCAATGAAGAGTGTAGGAGGGCATGCCAGGAGCAGCACCAGGCATACCTAAAAAGGTGTCAACCTGGCAAAGCTATAACACAGGGCTACTTGCGTGCCAAATAGCATAAGCAGCAGGTGATAGACAGGGCTAAGCAATCCCACAACCAATGGATCAGATCTAAGCTCTGCAGTCCTGCCACATCCATCGTGAATGGTGGTTGACAATTAAACAAGTCACTAGAGGAGGGGGCTCCACAAATATCCCCATCCTCAATGATGGAGGAGCCCAGCACATCAGTGTAAAATTTGCTGCAATCTTCAGCCAGAAGTGCTTAGTGGATGATCCATCTTGGCCTCCTCCAGAGGTCCCCAATATCACAGATTCCAGACTTCAGCCAATTTGATTCACTCCATGTGATATGAAGAAATGGCTGAAGGCACTGGATACTGCAAAGGCTATGGACCCTGACAATATTCCGGCAATAGTACTGAAGACTTGTACTCCAGAACTTGCCGTGCCCCTAGCCAAGCTGTTCAAGTACAGCTACAACACTGGCATCCACCCAGCTATGTGGAAAATTGCCCAGGTATGTTCTGTACACAAAAAAGACAAATCCATACCGGCCAATTACCGCCCCATCAGTCTACTTTCCATTATCAGTAAAGTAATGGAAGGGGTCATCAACAGTGCTATCAAGCGGCACTTGCTTAGCAATAACCTGCTCACTGATGCCCAGCATGGGTTGCGCCAGGGACACTCAGCTCCTGACCTCATTACAGCCTTGGTTCAAAAATGGAAAAAGAGCTAAACTCCCATGGTGAGAGGAGAGTGACTGCCCTTGACATCAAGGCAGCATTTGACCGAGTGTGGCTCTTGGTCAAAACTGGAGTCAATGGAAATCAGGGGGAAACTCTCTGCAGGTCGGAGTCATACCTAGCACAAAGGAAGATAGTTGTGGTTGTTAGAGGTCAGTCATCTCAGCTTGAGGAGATCACTGCAGGAGTTCCTCAGGGTAGTGTCTTCGGCCCAACCATCTTCAGCTGCTTCATTGATGACCTTCCTTCCATCATAAGGTCAGAAGTGGGGATGTTCGCTGATAATTGCACAATGTTCAGCACCATTCGTGACTCCTCAGATACTGAAGCAGTCCATGTCCAAATGCAGCAAGACCTGGACAATATCCAGGTTTGGGCTGACAAGTGGCAAGTAACATTCGCGCCACACAAGTGTCAGGCAATGACCATCTCCAACAAGAGAGAATCCAACCATCGCCCCTTGATGTTCAATGGCATTACCATCACTGAATCCCCCACTACCAACATCCTGTGGGTTACCATTGACCAGGAACTGAACTGGACTAGACATATAAATACTGTGGCTATAAGAGCAGGTCAGAGGCTAGGAATCCTGCAATGAGTAACTCACCTCCTGACTTCCCAAAGCCTGTCCACCAACTGCAAGGCACAAGTCAGGAGCGTGATGGAATACTCCCCATTTGCCTGGATGCGTGCAGCTCCCACAACACTCAAGACACTTGACACCATCCAGGACAAAGCAGCCTATTTGATTCGCACCACATCCACAAACATTCACTCCCTCCACCACTGACGCACAGTAGTAGCAGTGTGTACCATCTACAAGATGCACTGCAGGAATTCAGCAAGGGTCCTTTGACAGCACCTTCCAAACCCACGACCACTACCAGCCAGAAGGACAAGGGCAGCAGATAGATGGGAACACCACCATCTGGAAGTTCCCCTCAAAATCACTCACCATCCTGACTTGGAAATATATCGCCGTTCTTTCACTGTCGCTGAGTCACAATTCTGGAACTCCCTTTCTAACAGCACTGTGGGTGTACCTACACCACATGGACTGCAGTGGTTCAAGAAGGCAGCTCACCACCACCTTCTCAAGGACAACTAGGGATGGGCAATAAATGCTGGCCCAGCCAGTGAAGCGAACATTCCTGGAATGAATAAAAAAAAATTGCAGGGTTGAGTGGAGGGCTTTACTGGATGCCTTCTTTGGCCTGAGGAAATATTCCCGCTCCTCCTGACCCACAAGCAGTGTTGTAAAGGGATTTACCTCATGGATCCAGATTTTCTCACCTGTTGGGTTTCATGTGGCCTGGCAAACATGGCCAATGTGAATCAATAACAGAATCATTGTTAAAATGAAGGCCGACACCCTCCTCATAATATTTAAATGACTAATCCGCTTCCTGTGAGCAGATAGATTGCCCGCTCCTCTTCTCTCCTCTGTTAAAATTAGAAGCGGGCGGGTTCTGTTCTAGAGACTGTGACACAACCCGAACCCGCTCATTTTTGGGCGTTAAGGTTCAGCCTCCATCTCCATTATTACCTCGTGTTGATAGGATGCTGGTATGGGAAACATTACTGTCAGATATTGTCTGTTACTGCCCAGTGGAATACGCAGAGGCCAATAGATGGATACTTGGCTTGGGAGATAGTGAACTTGATGGATGGCGCTCAAAGTCTGTCAAGATTAATGGGTTCCAACAGGTTTATAAGTCAAGATGTAAATCATTAGCGTAATCTCAGAGCTAAACTGGACTGCTCAAGTGTTATCACAAGGCCCTTTTGAGGATGATCACCTCAGAAACATGTTGGTGTTAAGCTTTGCCATGTTGTATCTCAACATAAAACAAAAATACCTGGAAAAACTCAGCAGGTCTGACAGCATCTGCAGAGAGGAACACAGTTAACATTTCGAGTCCGTATGACTCTACAGACTTGAAACATTAACTGTGTTCATCTCTGCAGGTGCTGTCAGACCTGCTGAGTTTTTCCAGGTATTTTTGTTTTTGTTTTGGATTTCCAGCATCTGCAGTTTTTTGCTTTTATCTTTGTATCTCAACATCTTAGTTAGTATGTTATGTATTGTATCCTTGTAATTTTACCATCTTTACTACTTATATTGTAACTGCTTAATAAAGCCTTTATGGATCAAATCACCCTCTAGCCTCTTTGTGGAAGAAACTAATTATGTAAAGCTCAATCACAACTTGAAATTAAAACAAAAAATGCTGGAAACGCTCAGCAGGTCAGGCAGCTTCTGTGGATAGAAACAGAGTTAATGCTTCAGGTCAATGACCCTTCATTAGAACTGAGGAAAGGTGGGAACCTAATCGGTTTTTGAGCAAGTGAAAGTTGGAGGGGGGTGCAGGGCAGGGAAGAACAAAAGGGAAGGTCTGTGATAAGATGGGGGGCAGGGGAGATTAAAATACAAAAGGTTTTCATGGTACAAAAGACAAAGGGAGTGATAATGGGTTAAGTAAAGAAACGAAAGATATGTCCAGATGAGGTGTGAATATGCTGGATAGCAGCAGTAGCTGCTGCTGGTAATGCAGCCATCAGAGGCCAAGGTTAGGCAAGGGTGAGTGATGGTGGGATGGGGGAGGGTCATTGGCTTCGTGGGGAGCGTTGGAAGAAAGGGCTCTAAGCAAGTCCCATTCCCTGATATAAAAACAAAAAACTACTGCGGATGATGGAAATCCAAAACAAAAACAAAATTACCTGGAAAAACTCAGCAGGTCTGGTAGCATCGGCGGAGAAGAAAAGTGTTGACGTTTCGAGTCCTCATGAGTCCGAGGTTCCTGCTCCTGATCATTATCCTGCGATCTTATGGAAAAGTAAAATGAATGAGCAGAAAATTGACCAGGTTTTCTTTACATCCTCACAATCATCCTGAGCCCAGTTTTCTATCGTGGGGGCAATTGAATAAATTCGGGAAAGGGACAGGAAAATCTACTTCATCGTCCATGTTTTTTGTTTGAGTAGCTTTCAGAGTTAAGATAGATAATCCATGAAAGTGTGTCAGTATTTTGCACAGGACCCCCAGCTGTGAGCTAATATTTTCAGGGAGTTTCTGAAAATGTATCAACACTGAAAGGAGGGCCAAAGACGTTTCTCGATATTTGTAGAGGTTTCTGGGAAGTATATCAATATATACATGGTATCACAACACAGAAAACTTCAAGGACCATGACCTGGGTATTGACCACCCCACTTTGAGGCCCAGTCGAACATTGTGATGGGCAGGCCTCAGCCAGTGAGTGCTTTTTTTTAAAATTGCCTGCTTGCCACCCCATTTTGTGGCAAGAATGGGGCAGTAGGCAGTCAACAAATCATGTTTGGAGGCATTTCGCACCCATCACTGATCAAGCTAGCAACACATTTGGTTTAATCTCTCAGGTAATACCCATAATGCAGATCTTTGGAATATTATGACGAGAGGACCGTAGACAATGACCTTTCCCCAGCAAGCTTTAGTGCTGTGGTAAATTGCAAGATCTGAGCATTTTGTTATATTGCCCTCTCTGCTGCCCTCTCTGTTGGGGAGGTGTAAATAAAGTTGTTCAATAATGGCTGCCAGCTGTGAGTCCACATGTTAAACTTTTCTTGGTGCAATACACAACAGAAAGAGGAGGAGGCTGGGGTGAAACACCTTTTTACGCTTTGTTTGAGGAATTAAGAACTGAAGAACACTGTGACACACTTTTTGTAACTTCTGGAGTTGATTTTGAGGAAATTTGAGTGATCTGAAAGATGTGTGCTCATCGTATTCAGGTACGCAGTGTGTCAGTATGGTATATAATTGAAAAAATAACACTGAAGACATATTTGGGACAATGGGAGAATTCAACCCTAACAAGGAGAACTCAAAAGTCCCCCATGGTATTAAGTTCCACTGCAGTCAATGCGATAAAATATCAGGTGTATAACAGGAAGTCAGTGTGTTACCCTCCCAATGACCTTTGAATGTTCAGATGTTTTATGTGAGAACAATGGCCGACGTGCACATACAGTATTTGGCAGTGAAATTAACATGCAGAAAACACTAGCCATGGGGGAGTTTAGAGATCGAAGGCTGAAAGCGAATAAAATAGGAGGTGAGGGTAAAGTAAATGTTTTCCTCACCGTGAGGGGGCCAGATGCTTTTGAGGTAGTATCAACCCAATGTTGTCCATGAGACTCCAATACAATGGAATATGCTGAAATTAATGAGATTTTGGACTCATTTTATGGCATGACTAAGAATGAGATTGACCTGAGAGTTGCATTCTGTCAAAGGAAGCAGTTGCCAAGTGAGCATGTTGCAGATTACATGCTTGAATTAAAGAAACTCTCTCGTCATTGTCGGTATGATGTGACCTTAGAAACCAACCTTACAGGCATGTTTGTAGGAGGCCTGAAGAACAATGAAGTCCAGGCCAAGCTTTTGGGCAAAGTCAATAAGCTCATTTGGAAGAATTAGGACACAGCTATGGAAATGGTGGAAAGAGGTAGTTGTAAATTGTAAGGGAGTTCTTCTCTTGAGCCGGCAGGGGAGATCCACCGGGATCCAGGCCATGGCAACCGAGTTCACAGCATCAGAGTCAGAAACTTAGTTGCTACTGTTGCCATGGTAGCCACCAAGTATTTAAATGCTACCATTTCCAGTCAAAGTGCTATGTCTGTGGGGAAAGTCAATCATATCCAAGCAGCATGCAGGAGTAGAGGAAACTGTAATGCTCCAGGTCATGGTAAAGCTCCAACTTGCAGCCATGCATCAAGCCAAGGTCCTGCTAGATCTAAAGCTAGTTCAGGAGTTTGGAGATCCTCAAATGCTAGATATGGAAACAGAAGTTGATGTTACCGAGCAGGAAGATCAAGAGTTGTACACAGCCAGGGAGCACACTATCCCCATATCACTTGAGGTCATTAGTATACAGACTTCTATCGATTTCTGACTTGAACACGGTCAATGAATGAGCGTCCACAGACCTCTGGGGTAGAGAATTCTAAAGATTGATCAAAGTGCTATCCCTGTGTAGTGAAGAAATTCCTTCTCATTTCAGTCTTAAATGGCCTACTGCTTATTCTGAGACTGTGTCCTCTGGTTCTAGACTCACCAGCCAGGGAAAGCATCCTATCTACGCTTACACTGTCACGCCCTGTAAGAATTTTGTAAGTTTCAATGGTATCACCTCTTATTCTTTGAAACTCAAGAGAATAAAGGCTGCTTCCTCAATCTCTCCTCTTAAGACAATCCTGCCATCCCAGTGATTGGTCTGGTGAACCTCCATTGCATTCCCTCTGTGGCAAGTATATCCTTCCTTTGATGGGGAGACCAAAACTGTACCCAATACTCCAGGTGTGGTCTCACCAATGCTCTATACAATTGCAAGACATCTTTACTCCAGCAATCAAATCCCCTTTTGATGAAGGTTAAATTAGTGTTAGGGTGGAATATGATGACACATCTATTATTTGCCATTGGTAGTAGTAGGAGGAAATGAAGTCTCACTGATGGGAAAGAATTGGCTTAAGAGGATATGGTTAAACTGGGCTGAGTTATTTATGGCCGGGATCAATAAGATTTTGTCTGTCATTGAGGAAGTGCTAAGAGAGCACAAAGTGGTCTTTGAGCAAAGATGCCAAATGATAAAATTGGGCATCAGTTACGATAATAAATATTGTAAGTCAGCAAATCATGCAAGTGATCATACATGAAAAATGATCATACATGAAAAATGATCATACATGAAAAATGATCATACATGAAAATACAATTGAGAACCAAGCAGCATACAGAAGGCTCACACGGGAGGTGAAAAAGCAAATAAGAGAAGCAAAGAGGAATTATGAGAAGAGGTTGGCAGCCAACAGAGAGGGGAATTTCAAAGTCTTCTATTGGCACATAAATGGTAAAAGGAGGAGTAGGGCCGATTAGGAGCCAAAAACGGGATTTACACAAGGAGACTAGGGGCATGGATGAATACTTTGCATCTGTCTTTACCAAGGAAGCAGATTCTACCGAGGAGGAATCTCTGCCACTAGGTTTAAAATTGATAAGGAAAAAGTGTGGGATAAATTGTCGATACTTAAAGTTGACAAGGCACCGGGACCAGATGAGATGCATCCAAGGATATTGAAGGAAATGAGAGTGGAAAATGCTGGGGCAATGGCCATAATCTTTCAGTCTTCCCTAGGCTCAGGGAAGGTGCCAGAGGACTGAGAATTGCAAACGTTACACCCTTGTTCAAAAAAGGTTGTAAGGATAAGCCCAGAAATTACAGACCAGTCAGTTTAACTTCAGTGGTGGGGAAGCTTCTAGAAACAATTATTCGGAATAGAATTAATAATCAACTGGAAAAATGTGGGTTGATTAGGAAGAGCCAGAAGGATTTCTAAAGGAGAAATCATGTTTAACTAACTTGCTGGAGTTTTTTGAAGAGGTTACGTTGTTGATGAGGGTTATTCTGGTGTACATGGACTTTCAAAAGGCATTTGAAGCATTGTAAACTGTGAGGAGGGCAGTGTAGAACTTCAAAAGGACCTAGACAAGTTGGTGGAGTGGGCAGATAGGTGGCAGATAAAGTTCAATGCAGAGAAGTGTGAGGTGATACACTTTGGTGGGAAGAACATAGAGAGACAATATAAAATAAGGGGTACAATTCTTAAGGGGGTGCAGGAGTAGAGGGACCTGGGTGTATATGTGCATAAATCATTGAAGGTGGCAGGACAGGTGGAGAGAGCAGTTAATAATGTATACAGTATCCTAGGCTTTATTAATAGGAGCATAGAGTACAAGAGCAAGGAGGTTATTCTCAGCTTATATAAAACACTAGTTAGACCTCAGCTGGAGTATTGTGTACAGTTCTGGGTGCCACACTATAGGAAGGATGTGAACTCATTGAAGAGAGCGCAGAAGAGGTTTACAAGAATGGTTCCAGGGATGAGTAAGTTCAGTTATGAAGATAGATTGGAGGGATTGGGACTGTTCTCCTTGGAGAGGAGAAGGTTAAGAGGAGATTTGAAAAAGGTGTTCAAAGTCATGAGGGAGCTGGACAAGAATAGATTGGGAGAAAGTGTTCCCACTTGTAAAAGGATCGAGAATAAGCGGGCACAAATTTAAAGTGATTTGCAAAAGAAGCAAGTGGTTCGAGTCTGGAATGCACTGCCAGGAAGTGTGGTGGAGGCAGGTTCAATCGAGGCCTTTAAAAGGGCATGAGATGATTATTTTAATAGAAACAAAGTGCAGGATTACGGAGAAAAGGCAGGAGAATGGCACTAAGTCATAGCGCTCATTTAGAGAGCCGGTGCAGACATGATGGGCTGAGTGGCCTCCTTCTGCGCCATAAAAATTCTGTGATTCTGATCATGAAAACTGATTCATTTGTATCCACTGAGTTACCTGTGAATTATTTTACATACACAAATGACATGTCAGTGTCCACCAGAGAAATTAGAGAGGAAGCTGACAAGGTTGTGGTGCTTAGCAAAGTGCTCAATTACATCATGAATAGCTGGCCTAAAGAGTGTGATGATGAGAGATTGCAGGAGTATTTCACACGTGGAAATGAACTGAGTGTAGATGAAGGCTGTCTTCTATGGGGTTTAATGGACATTACTCTGCCAAGGTTTGGAGTGGGATTGTGTTAGGGGAACTTTATCAAAAGCACACAGGGATGATCCATATGAAAGCAGCAGCAGGAAGCTCTTCTGGGTATCCAGAGGTAGTTAGAAATATTGATGAGTTGGTGAAAAGTTATGAAGTTTGTCTCAAAATGAGAAAGGATCCAACCAAGGTTCCTTTCATTCCATGGCCAAACACAAGAAAACCGTGGGAATGAGTCCACATCGAGTTCTTTGAAGTGGAAGGGAAAGAGTCCTTTGTTTTGCTATGGCAAGTGGATAAGTATTGAGTCTATCGCCATTGCCACAAGTGCCAAAATTATTGAGGTTTTGAGAAGCTGTTTTGCAATTTATGAATTGCCAGAGGTGTCGGTGTCAGATAATTATCCACAGTTTTTGTCAGAAGTGTTTGAAATATTTCTGAGTAAGAATGGAATCAAAACACTCTAATACCACCATGTCACCCTGCATCAAATAGTGCAGCAGAAAGAAAATGTATAGATTGTGAGAGGTCTTTGCAGAAGTATTTACTAGGTGACAAGCTAGGTAGTAATTCCCATGTTTCTCTTCAATGCAGGCTATACAATTTTCTGTCCTCTTTGAGAATAACCCCACAGTCTACAACAGGTTGCTCACTTTGAGTTCATGTTTGAAGGCACTTCGAGGAAAAGGTTTAATTTGCTTAAGCTTGATGTCAATAACGGTGAAAGAAAAGCAAGACGAATTGAAAATGAGTCATGATATATGAGGCATGAAACTTAGAGTTCAGTGCTGGTCAGAAGGTAATGGTGAAAAACCAACAAAGTAATAAGGAGAAGTATGCGATTGGAGTTGTTGTAAAGAAATTAGGTGCATTCACATGTCTGGTGAAGATTGGAGAGAGACTCCGTTGGTGTCATGTATTTTTGAAAGAGGAGACCCGACAAAGAGGAGACCTGCCAAAGGCAGGAGAAGCCTCCCATAGATCAAATTCCTCCCATTGCCCAAAGTGAAGGTCAGAAAGAAAGTGATAGTCAAAAAGAAACTGAAAGCCTACCGCTATTACAGAATCCATTGGTTGAGCAAATTGTACCAGGGGTCTTTGATTAAGACAAATCAATCCATTTCACAGTTCCAACCATTAAGTGGAATCGGTAATCAAAGTCGAAGTTCAGGTTTGACACAGTCAGAGATATTGAAAGAGCAGAGTCAAGCTAATGGAAATGAAAGGAGGTACCCAGACATGAAGAGAAAGAAGCCAGATAGGTTAATTGAAAGTATATAGGAAGGGAGAAGAAATAATTTGTTCTTCTCGTTATTTCTTGTAAAATGACAATGGGCTGAATTTTACACTGATCGAGCGGGCACACGCCTGATCCAATCAGGCCTGAATTCGCGTCCCGATGTCATCCCGCACTTGCGCGATATTTCGGTAGGTGGGTGCGCGCGGGTGTCGGAGCCACACCCGTCAACAATTAAAAGGCCACGTAAAGCCATTAAAAAGGCAATTGACCAAGATTTCACGTTGCCCAAGCGATTCCGCGCTCATCGCACGGGAAAAATGGGCTGGCGGGCAGCTGACATTTTGCATAACCTCATCCAATGGTGCGAAAAAAGGGTGTGCAGCTTTGCCATTGTGAGTAGTGAAGAGTTTTGGAGATAGTTTGCTGCTGGTTGCTTATTGGTATTTGGCAGCTTCATCTCTGTTTGGGGCTTCATTGTTAGCATTTCCAGGCTGCATGTGAGGACTTATTGGTGTCTCCAAGGCCCCTGGAGGATTTTCACCGTGTGGACGCTTCCAGGTATCACACAGCCTTCTGTTACCCTGATAATGTGGATTTTGGTCTCTGCTGGCGCCTCCTCTGAGGAGGAAGAGAGGGGCAGAAGGGAGAGGGGGCCAGGTGTCCCAATGCAGTTCCAGGGGAGCGACCTGTGGGAGGAGAGGCGCAGGCACAAGGGGCTCAGGCCAGCAGGTAGCCCAAGGCGGAAGGGGCTGCAGAAGATGCCACTATCCTGTTGCCAGGGTTTACAGGTGGTGATGCAGGTACCTCAACATATCCAAGGTGCAATGCCGAAGGAGGCTCCAGCTCTCCCGGGAGACTGTGACCTCCATTTTTCAGATAATTGGGCCTGAGATCACCTCCAATTTTGTGGCTCTGAAGGTCACAGTGGCCCTCAACTTCTATGCCTCCAGCTCTTTCCAGGGGTCAGTGGGGGATCTGTGTGGAGTCTCCCAATCAGCTGTCCACAGTTGTGTCAAGCTGTCCAGGTGGGTCATGACATTTATTCATTTCCCTACGGAGGAAGCCAGCCAGGCTGAATGAGCCAGAGGATTTGCAGCGATTGCTGGCTCCCCCCACGTCCAGGGTGCAATAGACTGTACACATGTGGCCATTAAGGCGCCAGTGGGTGAGCCCGGTGCCTTCGTCAACAGGAAGGGATTCCACTCCATGAACGTGCAGATAGTGTGTGACCACAGGATGTTGATTCTATAAGTCTGTGCAAGGTACCCAGGCAGCTCCCATGACACTTACATCCTGAGACACTCCCAGGTGCCGAGGCTCTTCAGTGTTCCAGTCTGACTGGATGGATGGCTGCTGGGTGACAAGGGCTATCCGTTGAAAAGGTGATTTATGACGCCTCTCCACCACCCATGAACAGAGGCAGAGCAGCGTTATAATAGGAGTCATGCCTCCACAATGCGGTGATAGAGAGGACCATAGGTCTTTTGAAGATGCGATTCTGAAGCCTGGACTGATCAGGGGGAGCACTACAATATTCCCAGAGCAGGTGTCACTGATAGTGGTTGCATGCTGTGCTCTCCAGAATCTGGCACTGGCAAGGGGGGAACCACTGGAGGAAGAGGATCTTGATGTAGCTCCACAGGCCACAGAGGATGAATCCTGTAGTGAATCAGAAGAGGAGCACCATGAGGAGAACGCTGAGGGCGTGGAGGCAGACCTCTGTAACCTTCAGGGAACCAGGGACACCAGGGACGCCTTGATCCAACACTCCTTCAGCTCTGCTGCCAAAGATCCGCTCCCACCTCATGCCAGGGCTGCTGCCTCCATCCAGGATGTCCAAAATGCCCCTGTCATGTGAACCCAAAGTCCACTCAGTGCCAGTGCAATAAAGTTTAGAGCCACTCACATCCAGCATTACATACTGGCATACCCTGCACCAAAGATAAAAGGTTTAGCACATCACAGGCCATCACAACAAAAGCAAATTTAATGTTATTGTCACATTCAAATCACATTGACATGACATTACTGTTATTGATGTCCACATCAGTAGACATACAAACCAAACATAACTGAACAGAAGATCACCCGTGACCCGTCCTCTTGTGCTTATGGTGCCTTAAACTTACATTTGTGAGTGCTGTGTCTTGGTGCCCCCCCTCCACCCTCCCCCTTGCTGGCACCGGCATTGGAGGCAGCCTGCTGACTCTGCTACCTTGTTGGCCTTCATGACCTTGGCGGTTGTCCTCTGGCCACTGGACCTGTGCTGGCCACGCCTGGGAGGGAGCGGCCAGTGCCACGGCTGGCATCTCCCCAGTCATCGAAAGCCTCATCAGATGCGACAGTCACTGGCAGAGGGGCGGAGGAGCAGCTGCTCTCATCTGGAGCACCCTAAGAGGAGGCCGCAAAGACAACAAGAAGGTCGTGTGCCACCGTGAGGTCACTCTGGACCTCCCTGCTCGACATTGATGGACAGGCACCTAGCTGGGATACTGGGTTCCTCTCCCACACTGGCACTGACTACCTGAGGTCATTGCCTGCGTGAGAGTTTACAGATCCGAGCGCAACCCCAGGAGCCCCTGATTCTGTCCCTGGAGCTACCTCTCCATGAGTCACCACTGTCTCAATGGAGGAAGCAGTGCACTCGACCTTGAGGATCAATGCAATGCTCATGCTCTGCTTGGGCTCTTCCACATACACTCATGGATCTCCGCCAGATCCTCCCGCACATCCCGCTGGATGTGCAGCATCTGCTACCTAATGGATGACTCCAGAGGCTCATCATCAGCCTTTGACCCAGCACTGTCCTGATCCCCAGCAGTCCTCCGACTGCTGGCGCCCTAGGCACTCTCTGCCTTTGCCTACACCTCATTTGAATGTGAAGTGCCCTCACCAATGTGCACAGAAAATGTAGCCGACAATCTAATGCCCGCTGAGGTGCTGGTATCTGTGCTGGTGCCTGGTTCAGAGTGCGGGTATGATGTGGGGCAGGTGAAGCCCGGCGGTCCTCTGGCGCCAGGGGTGGCCCTTCTGGATCCTGAGAATGAGTCCGTGCTGGTGAATCTAAGGGAGAACAAGGACATGTCATTAGTTGAAGTCATCACACTGTCACTGTGCATGCCAGGCGCCCTTGTGAGACAATGCAGATTTGCATCATGGTGCCATCGTCTTTCAATGATCAATGGGGACTCCAGGTTTGAGGCAATGAAGAGACTACACTAGAACAGCTGCACAAGCTGACACTCTCACCTTTGTGCACTGTGCTCTTACTTTCATCTGACACCCCTGCCTCTCCACGACCGGTTGCACGGGGAGTGTGCCGGTTCTCCAGCTCCAGGGCATCCTGCTCGAACCTGGTCAGCAGCAGCAGGTTGGGCAGGCCGCCACCTCTCCGTGACCTCTCCAATTGGTTATGGCTTGTCTTCTCCTGAAAGGTCAGAGGAGCATTGATTAGTCCACTCTCTACGTGAAGCACCATTGCAGCCAGACCAACCCCACCTGAGGAACACCTTGCAGGGCACATCTGAGTCGTGGCCCTCGAGCCATATGGCAATCAGCCCAAGCTGCCAGGGCTCACCCTCTTGGCGTGCTCTGGCGTCACTGACAGTTGGCACTCAGGCTCTAACACTCCTGAGTTCCGTGGGGGGGGGGGGGGGGGGGGGGCAGCCACCCCTTAATACTTCACCACACTGATCCATACCAACATGGTACTCACCCTTCCTAAGTGTAGCAGGTCATTGAACCTCTTGTGGCACTGCATCCATGTGCACTGCACAATGTTATGGCTGCTGACCTGGGCTGCCACCTCCTCCCAGGCTTTCTTCATCAGGTGTGGTGGCCTCCTCCTGTCCCTTGGTACAAGGGTGTCCCTCCTGGCAGCCAGCTCCTCCAGGAGGACCGTGAGGGACTTGTCTGAAAAGTGCCCACCTGGCCTGCCCTCCCGCCTGGCATCTCCAGCCGTAAGCATTATCTCCGCAACGCAGACTATGCGCTTCTTCACCAGCAGCCTCAAAGGGGCTGTCTGTGCCGTTTTTAAACTGGCCACTGGGTCCAGTCAAATGGTGACAGGCCTCCGTCCCCGCCTGGCTC
Organism: Cetorhinus maximus; assembly: GCF_964194155.1. Taxonomy (NCBI): domain Eukaryota; kingdom Metazoa; phylum Chordata; class Chondrichthyes; order Lamniformes; family Cetorhinidae; genus Cetorhinus; species Cetorhinus maximus. The sequence goes on along the minus strand of NC_135892.1, from coordinate 90,503,670 downwards.
TTTCCAACCATTGGGAAGCCGTGTTTCACGCTGGGTGGGCCTTAGTTGGCCAACCAGCGTGAAATCGCGGTCGTGGGCCGATCACGGTCGGTGGCCTGTTTCTTGGCTGCTTCTGGGCCCGCCGATCGAGCCCTCCTACCGAGCTGAAAATTCAGCCCAATATTTTTGTTAAAGACATACTGGTATTAAGGAAAAACATTTTTTTTTACACGGAAATCTGTCATATATGCTTTGGTTGTGATTACAGTAAAATCAAATAAGCAACCCAACTGTTAAATTTCAGGTACTGTTAATGTTGGTTTAGTCATATTGTGTCTGGGAACTTATATAAATGCGCTATTTTACATTCTAATGTATAGGTTGTTTTTGAAAGTAGGCAGGGAGTGTAGTACATAAGATCTGAGCATTTTGTTATAGTTCCCTCCCTGCTGCCCTCTCTGTTGAGGAGGCGTAAATAAAGTTGCTCAATAATGGCTGCCAGCTGTGAGTCCACATGTTAATTTTTTCTCAGTGTAACATACAACAAGTGCTATTAAGCGGCATTTATTTGTTCCCATTTATTTACTTTGTGATCTTCTCAGGTTATGCCCTGTGCTGCTACTCTTATTTTACCCAGGGCCAGGGAGAGAAATTATGGGCCCTGGTGCTTCTCCTGTTTCTGGGTCCCTTATTCCTCCCCTCCTCACTCATGTATGATATTTTTTCCCCTTTCAAGATTTATTAATCAATTCACCAAACAGTCACAGAAAGGTCCTAGTAAAATGATAATATCCATTGTTGGCATCTGGTTACAAATATCGTCCAGTATATATACAGCATGGGTCATTAATATTAAGAGCAGCAACAACATAATACAGTGTTAATTTGTGTGCACCCTATGGTTGATCCCACCGTGACTATTAAACTAAGCCAGAAAGTACAAATTATCCTCTAACAGCATCGTGCAATATTGTTAATTTGACAGGAAAATATCCCGTAGGTTATTTATAACACTGTGCAGGTGATAACACTGATTTTGATGACTGCCTCAGCCCTCATTAAAGTGTTCTACACATTGCACCATATGGACATCGTGACAGTAAATTCGTATTTGGGGGAAAGATTCAATAATTGCAACTTAAGAAACTGCACAGATGAAAAGAATCACCAGCCCCTGAGTGAGTTGAGGAACAATTTCTTCACTCAGAGGGTGATGAATCTTTGGAATTCTCTGTCCCAGAAGGCTGTGGAAGCTCAGTTATTGAAAATGTTCAAGACAGAAATAATAGATTTCTGGAAACCAATGACACCAAGGGATATGGAGATAATGCAGGAAAGTGGCATTGGGGTGTTTGATCAGCCATGATCAAATTGAATGGCAGAGCAGACTTGACGGGCTGAATGGCCTACTCCTGTTCCTATGTTCCTTCCCATGTTCCTATCTTTTCCATGCTGTGGGAGTGGAATATGATTTTCTTCTGCCTAGGTGCAGGATATTATTCAACATAATTATTTCATACAAGGGGTGTAATTGAATTCTATTTTATCAGTAATCTCACAGGGTAGAAAGATCAAATGACTCCTCAGCAATGAAGTGGAATGACTGAACAATATGGGTCTTCACTGTCAGTGAGGAGTGTTGGAGCCCTCAGGTGTCTCTGTGCAATACAACTTTTAAGAGGCCAGAGGGCAGACTAAATGGTTCACAATTGTATCTGTATTTTCTTGATCAGCAAATCTGAAGACTCTACTGATTACTGCTTCTCACTACAATATATTTTCAATATCTACTATGCAACATAACTTATCACAATATTTCAATACCTCAAAAAAACTCATAAAAACCACTCAGGTAGAGTGAGATAATAGGTAAGTAGACAAAAGGACAAGATTGAAGCCAATGGAAAAGATTCTTGAGAATCATGTGCAGTGTAAAACAGGTTGCTGATTCTCTATGAGTCCATTACAAATTCCTGCCCTGGCACTTCCACCCCACAAAGCCTGCTCACAGTAAACTTACATTAGCAACAAAATAGAGATCTCTAGCCATGGTTCTGCCCTCTACTCCCAAGATATTATGAATGACAAAGGCCATCTAGCTCAGTTCATCTCATCTATCTCAGAATCACATATGAACATACATATTAGGAGCAGGAGTAGGCCATTCTGCCCCTCAAGCCTGCTCTACCACTTGATAACATTGTACTGGTGGCTACAACTCAGAAGTACTTAATTGGCTGTAAAGTGATTTGGGACGTTGTGAAAAGTGCTGTATAAATGTAGGCTTTGTCTTTCTTTCACTACACCTGCATGCAGTGGGCAGAGTGACTGTAGCAATGGTGAAATTGGAGGCCCAATGCTAATTCTCTAAGGATAATTAATCACAGAGCAACCAACTGTTAGGAAAGTGGCTACAAAGGAATCACTATATTTACAAAAACAAATCAACTCTGTAGCTAACCTCCCCCCCAACCACACCCCCACAATCTCCCCTAATGCCCCCTGCAACCCCCCTCTAACATCCCCTCAAACCTCACTCCAACCTCCCCCAAACACGCCTCTAACATCTCCCAATACCCCCTCCAACCTCCCCTCAAACACCCCGCCAATCCCGCTTTCAACCTTCCCACCCACTCTAACCTCCCTGCAATGCCCCCCTCTAACCTTCCTCCAACCCCCTCTCTAGCCTCCCCCCTAACATCCCCCCAACTCCCATCCAACCCCCCTCCAACCTTCCCTCCAACCCCCCTGCCAACCCCTGCTTCCAACCTCCCCACTGCCCTCTAACCTTCCTCCCAACCCCCTCTCTAGTCTCCCCCTCTAACATAGCCCCAACACCCCCTCCAACCTTCCCTCCAACTCATCGCCAACCCCCACGTCCAACCCCCCCTTCTCCTCTAACCTCCCTCCAAGACCCCCTCCAATCTCCCCCCAACCTCCTGCCCCACACACACATTCATACACAGCATCCTATTGTTCTAAAGTTACAGGAACTTGACTTACCACTTTTTGAAGCACTCTCCTGACAGTTGCTGCGCCGCTGCTGACCTTTGACTTGCTTTGTGGATTTCTGGCGGGCTTTTCAAAAACAAATTGGACCCGTGAAGCTGCCCGAATATTGAAAGCAGCAGCACAGCAACTGGTGAAATTGACCTGACGCTGACAGACCAGATTTGAAAATATCGAAACCGTCAGCCTGACAGACGCATTGTTTTTAAAGCCAGTCTGTCAGGTCTGCAGCTCTGGCTGCAGTCTGGACCGGCTGCAGTCTGGACCGGCTGCAGTCTGGATGACGTGAAACTCCGCTTACAACATGGAGACCGCCCCCCCTGCTCCCATCCCCCCCGCCCCCAGCTCCCGGGCCCCGGTGTTTGGCACCAACTGCACCTCCCCCTCTCTCAGGCCCTGTTTTTACCATTCATGGAGATTGTCACATCACCTCAGACTGGGCTGGTATTTCCTTGAATAGAGAAGATTAAAGGATAATTGAATTGACCTATAATATTATTAAAGGATTTGATAAAGTAGATAGAAAGAAACTATTTCCTCTGGTGAGAGAGCCAAGAACAGGGGACATAACCTTAAAATTAGAGTCGCACCACTCAGGGATGATGCCAGAAAACACTTCTTCGCACAAATGGTTATGGCAATTTGGAACTTGTCCAAAACGCTGTTAAAGATGGGTCAATGAAAATTTCCAAAATTGAGATGGATGTATTTTTGATAGACAAGAGTATTAAGGATGAGAAAATAAAGGTGGATAGATGGAGTTAAGATACAGGTCAGCTATGACCTAATTGAATGGAACAGGCTAGAAGGGCCGATTGGCCTACTCCTGTTACTATATTCTCCTGTGAGGGTTCTATAACTGAGACTGCTCGAATAGAGGCCAAGGGTCATCTATAGGAGGCTACTTGACTGCTAACCAGCATTCTCAGAAATAAGCAAAATGTTGTAAATGCTGGAAATCTAAACATAAAAATAGAACAAAATGCTGGAAAGACTTGGTAGGTCAGGCAGCATCAGTGGAGAGAGAGATTAGAGAGTTAACGATTTAGGTCAGAACTGGAAGCTTTGAAGCAGAGACAGGGAGAGGGGGAGATAATAAGAAAAGAAGGAGAGATCTGTGATTGGGTGGACATAGAGGGTGTTGCAAGGCAATGGAGGTGATAATGAGAAAAATTAGATAGAACATAATGTGTCCAGAAGATGGTTGAATCATTGGAAGTACTTGAGGCCAACCCCAAGGTCCTTCTCCCACAGGGTTTGTAAATTATACTGTTTCCCACTATGTTGAACGTCTTTTTAACTTGGACCATGAAGTGAAGCTCATTCCTTTCTTGTTGAATATAACTCTCAAACTCCATGAGACCCAAAGGTATCCAGCCTCAGAGGAAGAACTGTTCTTATTGCTACATGCAGTAGAATCAGAGTAAGTACTTCTGAAATACATATATAATGGGTAGAAATTCCACTTTCAATCACAAAATTACACTCTTCTGGCCCGTAATCTTCCATTCTTTGATTTTAATGCCACTACACAGAGTGACTGGAACAATTTGCCCAAATGGGAGGTGGCCCCTAATTGCTTCTGATGTGCAGGATCCCATGAAATTGTTGGCATGGTTTGAATTGATGGCTTATCTGTTGGAGTGATTTGATGGAATATTATTACCTTACAGTTTACAATAAAATGAAAATTCCCTCTTGAGGAAGCTGCTAGTATTAAAATCTGTATTAAGCCCATGTTCATATACTTAAAAACATAGTTCCTGCGCAAAATTACATCCATCTCTGTATTTTCAATTTGTGCACATTAAATTGCGCTTTCCTCTTAACTGCATAAGTTGTAATAAAACCCCAATTTGTTTTTTATTAAAGCCATCAATATGTCCACTGTGCCTTGTTTTTTTTTTCAAAAAAAAGAGAGGGATGAGAGCCAACAACAATAATTCATAGTTTTCATGAGATCAGGAAAGAGGGAGGGAGTGTACCAGCAAAGTCCACAGATGAATTAAACCCCGGAACGATGCTGAGGCAAGTATATTTAGAGGCCTGAAGTTAAAGATAGTGTGAGGAGGAGATTTGAGCAGAGCTTTTAAACTGGGAGATCTGGCTTGGGAGGAGGACAAAGGAAGCAGCCTGATTAGGTTGGAGATATTGGCTGTAGCCGGGACCAAGCAATGAAAGGTGGGACTGTGCCTGTCAGAAGTGAAGGAGTGAGCAAGCAGGGAAGAATAGCTGCTGTAATGGCTTCTGAGAGTTTCGATCTGATTGCTCGGTTAAGTGTCATCAGCGCTCAATTTGCTCTTTTTGACCATCGCCTTGGACCGAACCGGATGGCGGCATAGTTTACGTGAAGGATCCCAGGATTTTGAGACCCAATGACGACAAAATGAAGAGGAAAAGCAGAAAGAGCGCATGACCTGAACTGATAACACATGACCAGAATTCCAACATGACAACAAACGCTCTACATGCCATAAAGTCTGCAGATCCCGAATCAGCGTCATCAGCCATTTTCGGACTCATGAAAGACAATAGTCCTCACTAGTGAGGAATAGCCAATATATGCATTGTAATGGAAAATTGGGAAACATAATGCAACACACAGGGATAGAAAGGGATTTTGTATAACACTTGCAATTTTCTTTTTCAAGAAGTTTTTTTACAATCAATTTAAATATAATTTTATTGCAGCTAGAGGAATGTTTCCAGAGTGGGGGAAAGAAGGAAGCATTTTTTAGGGAAGCATTACTCAGTTCTGGTGATTGTAAGTGAATTGATTCACCAAGGTTTCTTCAACAGCACCTTTCAAACCCATGACCTTTACCACATAGAAGGGCAAGAGCAGCAGATGCATCGGAACATCACCACCTGAAAGTTCCCCTCCAAGTCACACACCATCCTGACTTGGAACTGTATTGCCATTCCTTCACTATGGCTGGGTCAAAACATTGAAACGCTCTTCCTACTTACACTACATGGACTGCAGCGGTTCAAGAATGCGGCTCATCACCACCTTTCAAGGGCAGTTAGGGATGGGAATAAATTCTGGCCTAGCCAGTGGTGCTAACATCCAAAGAATGAATTGAAAAAATCAAAAAGGAACATGGTTACAATGTGACCAGAATAACTCCTTTCCCTCCTGTGTTTTCAAGCAGATGGTGAAAGGGTAATAGATGTCTATACGCTGAGGGAATTCTGTATTTTCCTTTTGTATAGCTGCTTATTATTTTTATTGAGTTCTAACAGATCCCAAGTGTATAGGGGAAGCTGTGTGTTGCTTCTCTTGTATAATAATAAAATGGGTGTTCATGGTGGAACAATCTAGAACACTGATTCACCATGAACAACGCCAAAGGAGAGCCACCATGCAGAATTAATTCTGCTACACAACTTCTCACTATGGAACACATCAATCTCCTGTGCTGAGAAGCAGAAAGGCATGAACTTTGCCTCGGGCTGTATTCTGAGAAGCTCTGTATCCTCCTCATAATCAATTCATACAGAATAAATCAATTTGGAAAATGGTAGCCCTGGCCTCCAGAATGGAAAGAAAAGAGATGGAAAGTGTCAGATATGACAGATCAATAAAGCTGCAGTTTTGTTCTTTGTCCTAGTAATCTCAGTTAATTGCCACTGCTAAACTATAGAAGGCAAACAAACAGCACAGAGCAGCTAGACACAATGAACTCATCTGCGAGGAGAGATTTTCTAATTCAACTTAAATTGAGATTGCTAAGGTTATTCAGGACCCAATTGTTTCTGCCTTGTCTCCTGCGAATAGTAATTTTCTGTCTCACTCTCCCTCTAGCTTAACTGATAATTATCTGCAATTATTTGGTGCTAAATCCTGGATTTTGTCCAGTTCAAGTTGTCAATCCGTATAAAAGATCTGAGCCCAGAGGAGTGGACAGAAAAGCTTAAGCATTCCTTTGGTGACTTTGTGGACAGATGCACCGCCTCCTTGGACTGAGCCATTGAACCATAGGATCATAGAGTGCTAATGCATGAAATCAGGCAATTTGGCACATCAATTCTTTGCCAGTAATAAAAACAGAAAATGCTGGAAAAATTCAACAGGTCTGGCAACATCTGTGGCGAGAGAGGCTGAGTTAACATTTCAGGTTGATGACCTTTCATCAGAACATTAAGGTCGCAGACTTGAAACTCTGGCTGAATTTAACACTCTCCCACCAATGGGCTTGAAGGCAGAGTATGTTGGGGTGGAGCGGGGGTGGGGTGTATGTTAAATTCAGCAAGCGACCTGCCTGCCCACCCCTGCCTTCACCACAATTATACCGTGATCATCAGCCTGAAAGAAGAAGATGGCTCAGTAACATCATACCAGTCTGATATATTGAGGATCAGCAAATCCTTTTATGCCAGACTGTGCAATGTGAAGCCCACAGACAGCACAGCCTCCCAGTCCTTCCTGTCCTCTATAGCAGCGGCCTTAAGATGACAGCAAGAGCGTGAGTCTGGACAAAGCTGTAGCTCTTGGGAGGCTGACAAAGGACATCAGGTCCTTTGAGACGAGTAAAACTCCCGGAAGCGACAATTTACCAGCCGAGTTTGTATTCAGCCCGGTGAGATTGGATGGGCCAGGCCTGCTGGAAGCGTACAAGAATGTTACTTCCTGCCGGCAGCATATCAGAATCCATGGGGAAAGGCATCGTCACGCTCAGCTACAAGCGGAAGGGGGAAAGGAGAAGGTTTGAAACTGGCAGCCCATTTCACTGCTGAATGTGGACTACAATATTCTGTCCAAGGTCACTGCCAATCGGGTCAAGTTTGCACCAGAGTTGGTGATCCACCCTCATCCAATTCCTCTACACAAACATCAGTGGCGCAGTTTCACTCAATGGGTGGGAATCGGAAAGCTTTCCAATCCCCAATCTGGAGTTAGGCAAGGTTGCCCTCTCTCCCATCTTATTCATGTGTTACATTGAACATTTTGCTGAGTCCATCAGAAATGATGTTGGCATAAGATGGATGATAATCCCAGAGAGTGGAGGTGTGCAGGTCAAAGCCTCCCTGTACATGGACGACCTGGCCGCCTTCTGCTTGAATTTGCTGTCGGTGCCCAGACTGAAGAGCATCTGTAATCATTCAAATGGGCCTCAGGAGCTAAGGTAAATTGCAGAAAGAGCGAGGCCATGTTCTTTGAGAACTGGGCTGAACAATCCTTTGCCTCCTTCCCCATCAGGTCAGAGTGCCTGAAGGTGCTGGGGATATGGTTCGGAGAGGCTGGGGCATGTACCAAAAACTGGGACGAATATATGACCAAGGTGAGACAGATACTGGACATGTGGGTGCGCCGCTCCCTCTCCATTGCAGGTGAAAACCTGATCATCAGGTACAAGGCACTCTCGGTGTTTGTATTGCAGGTCTGGTCCATACCCCGATCCTGCGCTGCAGCAGTCACCCAAGCCATCTTCCACTTTATTTGGAGGTCAAAGATGGATTGTGTCCACAAGGACACCATGTACAAAGCTCTGGATAGAGGGGGAAAATACCATATCCAATGTCATCGGATGGCCACCTTCATGTGCAGCTGTATTAAGCTGTATGTGAACCTTTGGTACACAAACGCCAAGTTTCACTATGTGCTGAGGCTCTAACTGTCCCTGGCGTTGCAAAGAATGGGTCTGACCATGTTGCTGCGAAATGCTCCAAGCAGTTGTACCTCGTGGAAAAGTTCCCGTTGAGAAACACCATTGACCACAAGTCCATCAGACAGTGGTCTACTCACAACATCCTCGAGCTCTTGTGGGAAAAGGAGATGGTGGATCCTGTCGAATGCAGACCGCTAAAGTCATTTGGCAGAATGCCTCATTGCCAGAACTTTCAAACAAGCACCAGGACATAATTTAGACGCTGGTGAGAAGGGCCTTCCCCGTGATCCTTCATGCTCACCCGGAGTCTCAGCGCCATTACATTCTGCCCTTGAAATGGCTGCGGTGGGGAGGATACTATCGCCCACCTCCTTCTGACACGTGCCTTTGGGAGGAGTGTCTGGAAAGAGATGCAGCGGGTTTTGTCAAGGTCTATCTTGAGCAACTCTGTGACACAGGTCTCTGTGCTCTATGGGCTGTTTCCAGGGATACACACCGAGACAAACATCAACTCCTGCTGGAGGACCATCAACTCAGTAAAAGATGCTCTTTGATCTGTCAGAAATTTGTTGGTCTTCCAGTGCAAAGAGCTGTCCATGATCGACTGTTGCAGACTGGCACATTCCAAAGGTCCATGTCTACGTGCTGAGGGAATCGCTAAAACTTAGGGCAGCTGCTGTAAAGGTGCATGGAGAAAGGTCACCACCTAAGGCCTTTCAGCCATAGTATACCAGGGAGCTGGAAACTTTGTAGTACCCCTCAGGCTGAATGCTTGACATGGAATGCAAGGAAACATCACATGTATTGCAATTGCACTGAGGCACCTCAGAGAGCAACATGCTCTTTGGAGAAAAGAATTTTATAGAACCTTCTGTAATGTCCAATTTAAAATGCTTTGGAATGTACATTTACAAATTTTATGAATAAAATATATTTTTTGAAATAAAATGGTGGAACAATTAAAATTGGGGTGCTCTGTTGCTGCATGTAGCTATTTGTAACTGCTCCTACCAAGAGATCTGCTGCCCACTTAGCTATGCCAAATTTCTCCGTGCCCGTCTTACCTGACCTTCTGACTCAGGTCGGGCAAGATCCAGGCAGCGCAGCAATCTCTGAAGTCCAACGTCGCACTGAATTGAAGGAGGACACGCCCCCTTTTTTACGGCACTAGCTGCCGCAAAGCAGGTAAGTTCAAAGGTCCAGTTGAAATTGACAGGCCAGGGAGAAGGTACGATGGTAGGATTTGGGGGGTGGGGGTGATCGGAGGTCAGGTAGGATGGAGGGGGGGTTTTGGACCTTTGGGAGTGGGTGGAGGGGTTCGTACATTTGGGAGGGAGTGGGGGATCGGACATTCGGGATGGTGGGGGGGGTCGGACAATCGGGGTGGTGGGGGATCGGACATTCGGGATGGTGGGGGGGGTTGGACATTCGGGATGGTGGGGGGCCGGACATTCGGGGAGGTCGGACATTCTGTGAGGGTGGAGGGGGTGGGGGGGTGGTTTGGACATTTGGGAGGGTGGAGAGGTCGGACATTCGGGAGAGGGTGGGGATGTCGGACATTCAAGAGGGGGTGGAGGGGTCGGACATTCGGGAGGGGGTGGAGGGGTCGGATATTCAGGGTGATGGGGGGAGTGTTGGACATTCGAGATGATGGGGGGTCGAAATTCAGGGTGGTGGGGTGGGTCGGACATTTGGGGGTGGGGGGGTATTGGACATTTGGCAAGGAGTGGGGGGGTCAGGTGTTTGGGGTGTTGGGGGGTTGGAATTTCAGGGTGGTGGGGGGATCGGACATGCAGGGGGGCATAAGAGGGGTCAGACATCAGGAGGGGGTGGGCTTGGAACTTCGGGGGGCTTGGAGGGGTCAGGCATCAGGGATGTGGAGGTCTGGTTGGACCTTGGGGGTGGGGTGCCTGGTTGAGTCGGGAGGGGGGGGAAGAGTTGGGCCCGCTGAGGTGGGGGTGGTTTGGACAAGGAGTCCTGTGTGAGTGGGGGGAATTCTGTGGGGGCTCGGGAGTTGGGGAATACCGTGGGGGTTAGTTAGGGCTTGGGGAGTCCCTTGCGGGGTCGGAGGTGTTGGGGGAGTCCTGTGGGGGATTGGTCTGTGTCTTTACAACTATTACCCAGAAGTTGGAAGAGGTTTTAATTCTTCTAACTTTTTCTGGGTAACTATTGGTGTAACTCTGTTGGAACCATCCCAAGTTAAACTGCATTTTCGGATGGTTCCCAGCGCAGGGCAATTGCCCAGAGGAAGTTTAAACTTCTGGGCAATTGCCGTGCAAATGTTTACTTGAAAACTTCCGAGAGGATTCCCCAGTTCCTCTTTGGGGTATCCCCCAATTCCATGCTGGGGAGCTTGGAAGTTATGGCCCATTATTATTTCTTTCTAGTGTGATTTTCAAGATCACTTGAATGAGACGGCTCATTAAGTTTGTAGTTCTAAAATGATTGCACTCCATTGCTTTAGGTTTCTTAATGAATATTGAATGTCTCTAATCACTTGGAATGTATCCTTTGGAATATATTTGAACACAAATTTCTATTACCACTTCTAATTCTGTTTCTCCAAGGGCTTTTAGACGTTTTATTGTTACTTCGTCAATGTCTGGAGATTTTCCTGTACTCACCAATTTCAAAGCATTCTTTACCTCTTGATGTCAAAATTTTACATTCCACAGGCAGGTGCGCGCCTAACGGACATGAAAGAGCATGAGATGACGCCAGGCCAGCGCCTCGATGATATTTCACTCGGCGGACGTGCGCAGCCATTGGAAGCACACCCGCCGACAATTAAGTGGGCAATCAAGCCCATTAACAATGCAATCAACAGCGATTTTATGTGGCCTGTCCACATTTATAGTGGGCCATTCTCCCAGGCGGCATTCACATTTTTACTCAAACCTCGATCCAGGGCGGGATGAAACCTCTGTGGGGAAATAAAGTAAGAAGAGATATCTGGGGGCTGGTTTTTTATGAGCTATGCTTTCAGGTGCTTGATTGTGCTGCATGGACATATTTTGCAGCATTTGTGTCATTTCCTTTATCCTGCGGAGGTCAGCAGCTCCCCTGAGGCAGCTGTCTGCATTCAGGGACCCCTCGGTTACATCGGCGCCCACCCTCTCCCCGGCCCCACCCCAGCAGCGCTGAGCATTTCAGCGCACGTTTTACTGGTCATTAATTGGCCAACCTGTGTGCAATCGCGGTCGGGGGCTGATTGTGGTTGATGGCCCATTTCCTGTCTGCTTCTGGGCCCACGAATCATGTGTGCCTGACCACTGAACAATTCAGGCCATAATGTTTGGTCCATCATTTGCCTGTATATCTTGAGGGATCCACATGATTTAGACCAGCTGTTCATCTTTTTGCTACTGCATCCCTTACAAACAATGTTTTGTACCTTGGGTGGAATTTTATGGCCCCATCGCGGCAGGGGTGGGGCTGGAGAATGTGGTGAGCCGTTCAAAGGTCCATTGACTTCAGAAGGACCGGAAAATCCCACTGGCGGAAGGAGTCGTAAAATTCCGCCCTGTGTCTTTAATTTTAAAAAATATTCAGTCATGGGATTTGGGCATCGCTGGCTGGGCCAGCATTTATTGCCCATCCGTAATCGCCCTTGAGAAGGTGGTGGTGAGCTGCCTTCTTGAACCGCTGCAGTCCATGTGGTGTAGGTACACCCAACGTGAGTGAGGGACCTAATGTGGGCCACTCCACCCCTGGTCTGGGAACGCTCCCTGCTGTTGTGAGCCAGTTTTTCCTGCATGAAAACAGATGGAGAGAGTGTGAGCAGGACACATGCCACGGCAGATGGTAAGGATGCGTGGAATGTTTGCGTGGTGAGCGGAGCCATGGACAGGATGAGGACACGAGCTCGAGAGGATATGAGCCTGATGGAGATGTGAGGGTGTGTGTGAGAGTTAGTGGTGTTGTGCCTTGAGGTGTGAGATCCCTGTGGATGTGTGATGGGTTTGGGAGTGTGAGTTGAGAGTGATGAGGTGGTTGACTCACCCTGATGGAATGGATGAGATCATTCATCCTCTTCCTGCACTGGATGGCTGACCTCCTCTGTGCTCCATTGGCACTGACTGCCGCTGCCACTGCCTCCCAGGCCAGATTGGTGACTCTGGACCTTCTGCGGTCAGAGCAGGGGTAGAGGAGTTCACAGTGACCTTCCAATGCACCCAGCAGGTGCCCCAGAGAGGCATCACTAAACTTGACGGCTTCTGTCAATCTTTGCTTTTGAGCCCATCTTTTGCCTGGAGCAATCCTGGTCTGTAAACGTGAAGCCGGCTACATTCTGGTGCACTTTAAATATGGCGCCTGGAATGAGGAAGCTCTGAGGTCACGGCATGGCAGGCAAACCCAAGCCCGCCCACCAGTGATCTGGCGTGTTTCCCGTGAATGCATTATTAATGAGGCGGGGTGTGCCGGGAAGTGAATGGTACGGCATGAAACTTGCCACTGTGGCTGGCAGGTAAAACATTGTTTTTCATGCCCGTTACCGCACTTAGTGCAAATCTGGGATGATTCCACCCGCCCGCTCCCCCTTTGCAGCTTCCTCAGCTCTGAGACATTCACATTTGTTTTTTACTTCAGTGTGTCAAGGTCTAAATGGTCGCATATCTTTTTTGGTGTTTTCAATTTCACCTTAATTTTTGCCACAAGGAAACAATGGCCTGAGTTTAGATCCACACTGGGATACATATGAATGGTTCTTTATACTGTTTCTAAAACGTTGTTTCACTATCACATAATCTATTTGGTTTCTATACACATTGTCTGGGCTTCTCCAGTGTATAGTCTTTTTGGTTACTTAAAGAAGGCGTTTGCCACCATCAAATCATTTCCTTGATAAAATTGTATCTCTCTTTCTCTCCTCTTTCATTACTCAATCTGAGGTCATATTGATTGACATGCGTTCCTACGTTCCTTCACCGACTTTAGCATTTAAGTCACCCATTACAATTATCACATTAACTGATTTGACTTGATCATAACACTTCAGGATGTCACCATAGAATCTCTCTATTTCCTGCTCTCTGTGATCTTGTGTTGGGGCATAAACGCCTATGGCAACCAGATCAAAGGCTTTCCTTTGATCAAAGGCTTTCCTTTGATCTTAATCTCGATCAATCTTTCTGAAATTAGCCACTAACCTTGAACTTGTATCTTTTATTTACTAGGATTCCTACTCCATTCCTAGGCTTTTCACTTTCCAGGAAGTAAAGCATACGATTCTTCTTGTCCACCTGATCAAATTCTAACCACCTTACTTCCGCAAGTCCTATTAAGTTAATATAGTGTCTGTCTGTTACTAGTATGCAATTTTCAAGCTTTCCTGTCTGATATAAAGTCCTTATATTCCATGTTCCAATTCTCAAGAAGCTACCTTTTCCGTTGAGTGTGATGGGCTGAGAAGCTAATCTTCCTTGTGAGCTTAAGTCAACTTTGTCAGAAATCTGTTGGTTACCTCATTTGGCAAGGGTTCCTCCTTCCCAATCACTGTTTGCAACAGAATTGGCTACTGAGGGCTCAACCTCTTCTTTATCTCCTATTCTTCAACTCTGACTTTCCATGATTAACTATGGGGCTTATACTGTGTGAGGTCCTAGACTCTCCACAGGTGACTGGCTACTTGCCTTACTAAGCATCATGTCTGTGCCCTGGGTGTGTCACACACCATGCTGGTCTTCGTCTTCTGACCCATGGTCCTACTAACTTTTTAGGATCATCTGCCGTTCCAAGTCTTTGTGTACTTATAAGGCTTGGCGTCCCCACACCACACCAGCTAAAGCTGATGGGCATCTCACTTAGTTTTATATGGCTGCTGAGTCGAGATTCTGGGTTATGGCCACTGGAGTGCACAATCAGCTATTTGGATTCATAAGTGAGAGTTAGAGAATTATGGAATGCCGGTTTCCTCTCACACCCCTTTTGGCTTCGGTGTGTAGCTTGGCAGGGTATCAAAAATATTAGCCTTCACAAATATCTCCCAAATAACACCATGGGGTGTTCAATGAACCAGAATTAGAGGAGTCCAAATTAGAGTTAGAATAGAAGCATGAAATGTTTACAGCGCAAAAGGAGGCCATTCAGCCCATCAAGTCCCTGCTGGCTCTCTACAAGAGCAATTTAGCTAGTCCCACTCACCCACCCTTTCCCCATAGCCCTGCAATTTTGTTTCCCTTTCAGGTGCTTATCCAATTCCATTTTGAAAACCACTACCCTTTTGGGGCTGGAGGAGCTTACAGAACTTACAGAGATAGCAAGGGGTGAGGCCAAGGAGGAATTTGAAAACAAATTTTAAAACTGAGACATTGCTTAACCAGGATAGCACAACTCACTCAGAGACTGGTGAGCCAACGTCATCAATATCTGGCATGTCACATTGCAGGTAAGGCCTGGTCATTATTTGAAGTTGTGATTACCAATGCATTATGGCATTCTAGAGAAGTATTTTACTACGATTCTGGCCTGTACTATACCGAACGTTTGGTCAGGGTTACAGTAAGAATGCTTTATACACTGTACAAAAAGGAGAGGAAATAATCCATCTGCTTGTGATCCCCCTGATTTTTATAAGCACAAAAATTCACAAACGACAAAAGCTTTGCATCTGGGACTGAACTAAATGGGAAATGGAAATAACTGACTGAAGTAATATAAAGTTTCACACAATGTTAACAAACAAATAAAGCGATAAATCATTCATACAAGACACAATTGAAATTCAAACTCAGACTTACAGAAAACTAAAAAATAGCGCTGCACTGAACACTGGGACAAAATAAATTAGCAATAGGAATTTAAAATGTAGAATCATAGAAAATTAATTTTTGGAAATCTTTACAACAGTGAGTTTTAATGAACAATTAGAGCTTAATCCTCTCTAAATGATGATAAATTAACACTTTAATGCTACTGTGTAATAGTGGCAGTAAATAAAATAAGCTTCAACTACAACTTTGAGAGATGCTAACTATATACTGTAGGTGATCTCTTCACTTTTAGTATAAGAAATTTATAATACTATTCACATTACAACATTATTCCATTGTTGCCATAACTTTGAATAGCTACCTGAAGAAAGGGAGTTTGCTGTTTTTAAATTGAATCGAAAGCAAAGTCTCTTTTGTTACACCCACTGAGATTCAGAACATGACCTTTACAATGAGACTAACTGACATTCAGGAATTCAGGCCCTGAAAGTGCGCACTGCATCAGGCATTGATTTTGGCCCCACGTTATTCAATAATATGCTTACCTTTTTTCAATTGGTGCCTAATAATACTCATTCAGGGCCCCACTGATGGCTCAGTGAAGTCGTATTGAGATATACAGGAAAATCCTAGTTTTGATCTATGAGCTGCAGCATCTCCGGGACAAGGAGAGGAAGAATCATCCTGGTTTCCCTGTTCCAAAGATTCTTCCTGGAAAGCGCAATTCCACAGATATAGGATGGATATTAGATCAGCCTCAGTTTTCATGCATTTGTCCAAAGAACTATAAACCATTGATATTTGCAAATGGTATGTTGGCCTTCATTGCGAGAGAACTTAAGTACAGGAGCAAGGATGTCTTACTGCAGCTGTACAGGGCCTTTTTGAGATCACACCTGGAGCATTGTGTGCAGTTTTGGTCTCCTTATCTAAGAAAGGACATTTTTGCCATAGAGGAAGTACAGCCAAGGTTCACCAGACTGATTCCTGAGATGGCAGGATTGTCGTATGAGGAGAGATTCGGTCGACTAGGCCTGTATTCACTGGAGTTTAGAAGAATGAGAGGGGATCTCATTGAAATGGATACAATTCTGACAGGGCTGGACAGACTGGATGCAGGGATGACATTTCCTCTGGCTGGGGGGGTTCTAGAACAAGGGGTCACAGTCTCAGGATGGGGTTTAGGCCATTTAGGACTGAGATGAGGAGAAACTTCTTCACTCAGACAGTGGTGAACCTGTGAAACTCTCTGCCACAGAGGGCTGTGGTGGCCAAGTCACTGAATATATTTAAGGAGGAAATGGATAGATTTCTAGACTCTAAAGGTGTCAAGGGGTATGAGGAGAGAGTGGGAGTACGATGTTGAGATAGAGGATCAGCCATGATCACATTGAATGGTGGAGCAGGCTTGAGGGGCCGAATAACCTACTCCTCCTTCTATTTTCTACGTTTCTACGTATTTGGTGCTGGATTTTCATGGTTGCAATCGGGCCCAGTAGGTGCAACAAAAAAAAATGGCCACCGAGCAGGGTGGCCAGAGGTCCCACTTCAGTTCCCATTGTCAAATGAAAGATCAAGATTGTAAATGTAGAAATGTTGATTGTAAATGTAGAAATGTTTTCAGATGACTTAAAAAAGTTAATCTAATGAATAAAAAAATAGAGTACATTTCACACTATTGAAAGTGTAAACACTTCCTATTGCCTTTATGTATTCAGTCTAGACATCTGTTGAGATAGCAGCTCTTAAGCCTGTTTGGTTACTCAGGGTCAGGCACCATTAAATTAGGACACAGCACACAATACATTAGCTCTCTTTGCCCCAACAGACCTGTGCTGGTTGCCATCACCAGGTTGAATAAGTCAGCACTAAAAGAAAGCTTCCTTTTCTGTCAGACTGTAACCTCCATGAATAACAAATTGCCATGTCAATGAACAGTCTATTTTATTACAACGATTACAAAGTGCAAACAAACGATCGTCCTGCTCTTTAATGTGTTTACTACATTTAAAATATGAAGAAGAATTTGTCTGGCATCAGGGATTTTGATAGCTCTACTGGAAATTGTGTTATTTTATCATAAAAGGGTCTATGTTTAGTCCATATACTATTACATATTAAATGGCAGCATATCTTTATGAAAGTCTGCAATTGTCATGTATTAAAAGGTTTGATTAAGATGCATGAAAACTGTAGGTGACAGATATGACTAAGCCAAAGGCATCAACCCACTGTGAACTAAGATGTTAGACTTTGAAGATTTTGCTTTCTTTATAATCTTCAGAAAAATTGCTTTGAACTTCCAGGAACAAATTATCCTTAAATTACGAAAGATTTCAGTGACAAATAGTTCAGCTCAACACCAATACATGTTGGATATTGAACGCAACAAATTCCATATGCAGTTGACTAATGTATTCCAACAAAAGACTTTGGAATGGGTGCAAAATTCAACCTTGGCAGGAATGCAAATCAGTCAATATCGAATTTGCAGCTTGTTTTACACCACATCCGAGTTTCTGTGAAACACAATTGGGTGGAATAAAAAGAAATAATGACTCACCAGCACCCATTTTCTGCTTTTTTAATTCTTTCACAGGATGTCAGCATCACTGGCTAGGCCAATATTTATTGCCCACACTTAATTGCCCTTGTCAAGGTGGTAGTGAGCCACCTTCTTGAGCCATTGCAGCCCACGTGGTGTAGGAACACTCACAGTGCTGTTAGAGAGAGAGTTCCAGGATTTTGATCCAGTGACAGTGGCGGGAATGGTGATGTAATTCCAAGTTAGAGCGGTGAGTGGCTTGGAAGGGAACTTGCAGGTGGTGGTGTTCCCATGTGTCTGCTGCACTCGTCCTTCTAGTTTTGAGGTCGCAGTTTTGGGAGATGCTGTTGAAGGAGTCTTGGTGAGTTGCTGCAGTGCACCTTTTAGATGGTACACACTGCTGCCACTGTGAGTCGAGGGTGGAGGGAGTGAATGTTGAATGTGGTGGATGTGGTGCCAATCAAGTGGGCTGCTTTGTCCTGGATGGTGTGAAGCTTCTTAAGTGTTGTTGGAGCTGCACTCATCCAGGCAAATGGAATGTAATTCATCACACTCCTGACTTGTGCCTTGTAGATGGTGGACAGGCTTTGAGGAGTCAGGAATTGAGTTACTCGCTGCAGAATTCCCAGCCTCTGACCTGCTCCTGTAGCCACAGTATTTATATAGCTGGCCTAGTTATGCTTCTGGTCAATAGTGACCCGCCAGGCTTTGATGGTGAGGAACTGCTGATGTTAATGTGATTGAATATCAAAAAGAGGTGTTCAAACTTTCTCTTACCAGAGATGGTCATTGCCTGGCACTTTTGTGGCAGTTATGTCAGTCACTTATCAGCCCAAGTCTGAATGTTGTCCAGGTCTGTCTGCTTGTGGGCACAAACTGCTTCATTATCTGAGGATGTATGAATGGTACTGAACACTGAACACTCATCCACGAATATCCGCACTTCTGACCTTTTAATGGAGAGAAGGTCATTGATGAAGCAGCTGACAATGGTTGGGTTTAGGACACTACCCTGAGGAACTTCTGGAGCAAAGCCCTGGAGGTAAAATGATTGGGCTCGGTGCCACACTCAATTAAATGTTGTCAAGGGCAGTCACTCTCACCTCTTCTCATGAATTCAGCTCACTTGTTCATGTTTGGACCAAGGCTGGAGCTAAGTGGTCCTAACAGAATGTAAACTGAGTAAAAGTGGCTCAGTAAGTGCCACTTGATAGCACTGCTGGGGAAACCTTCCATGACTTTGCTGATGATCATGAG
Organism: Cetorhinus maximus; assembly: GCF_964194155.1. Lineage (NCBI taxonomy): Eukaryota > Metazoa > Chordata > Chondrichthyes > Lamniformes > Cetorhinidae > Cetorhinus > Cetorhinus maximus. Next base: position 90,484,555 of record NC_135892.1, on the reverse strand, counting down.
GAGACTGTTGGATTTGTTGGATTGGGTCATTCACTTGGTACTTCTGACTGAAGATGGATGAAAATACTTCAGCCTTGCTTTTTGCACTCACAGGTTGAGCTCTGTCATCAGTGAGGATGGGGATGTCCATGGAGCCTCCTCCTCCTCCCATTAGTTGTTTAAATGTCAACCACCATTCATGACTGGATGTGGCAGGAATGCAGAGCTTAGATTTGATACATTAGCTGTGGGATCACTTAGCTCTGCCTATCACATGCTGTTTAGTATGCATGTACTTCTATGTTTATAGTTTCACCAGGTTGGCACCTCACTTCTAGGTGTTGCTCCTGGCATGTTTTTCTAACTTCCCATTGAACCACGGTTAGTCCTCTAGCTTGATGGTAATGGTAGAGTGAGGAATATGCTGGAGTATATGCTGCTGATCAGGGCCCACAGCACTATATGGATGCCCAGTTTTGAGTTTCTAGATCTGTTCTGAATCCATCCCATTTAGCACAGTGGTAGCACCACACAACATGTTGGAGAATGTTCTCAGTGCAAACATGGGACTTTGGGTGGGATTTTCTGCACCCGCCCGCCGCCGGGATCTTCTGGTCCTGCTGCAAGTCAATGGACTCCTGGCTGGGGCGCCGCCTCGCCTGCGATGGGTCCCACCCATGACAGGGCCAGAAAATCCCAGCCTTCGTCTCCACAAGGACTATGCGATAGTGACCCCTACTGTCATGGACAGATACATCTGTGACATGTAGATTGGTGAAGATAAGGTTAAGTAAGTTTCTCCATTGTACTGGTTCTCTCACCCCCTTCCACAGGTCTGCTCTGGAAGCCATATCCTTCAGGACTCAGCCAGCTCAGTCTGTAGTGGTGCTACCGAGCCACTCCTGGTGATGGACATTGATATACCCCACCCAGGGCACTTATTCTGCACTTGCTATCCTGAGTGTTTCTTCCAAGTGGACGTGTACTGATTCATTAGTTGAGGGAGGGCGCTAGGTGGTGATCAGTAGGTGGTTTCTGTGCTCATATTTGACCTGCCGTCATGAGACATCAGGAGCTCCTGAGTCAATGTTGAGTATGCCCTCCCTCTAGACTGTATACCACTGTGCCACCACCTCTGGTGGACAGGACATGCCCAGGGATGGTAATGGAGGATGAAAGCAAAATATCTCAGATGCTGTAAATCTGAAATCAAACCAGAAAATGCAGCAAGTACTCAGCAGATTTGGCAGCATCTGTGGAGAAAGAAACAGAGTTAATGTGGTGGAGGAGCCCGAGACATTGGTTGAAAAATATGATTCAGTGAATATGACAACATCAGAATGTTGCTTGAGAAGTTTATGGTACAGCCCTTGTAATTTTAACACAAGTTTAAGATATTGAGGAGCTGAATGTGCCTTTGTTGCATCCGAGTTCATTGCCAGGTGGTCTGTCCAGTTTTATACTTATTGCAGATTTTTTGCAGTAGTTTTGATACGTTGATACAATTTTAGGCCATTTCAGAGGGCAGTTAATAACCATAGAATGGTTACAGCACAATAGAAGGACATTCAGCCTGTCATGTCTGTGCTGGCACTCTGCAAGGGCAATTAGGGATGGGCAATAAAAATGCTGGCCTGGCCAGCGATGCCCATGTACAGTGAAAGAATTAAAACAAATTCACCTAGGTGCCACTCCCCCGCCTTTTCATCATAGCCCTGCACCTTTTTACTTCTCAGGAAATGATCCAATTTCCTTTTGAAAGAAACAATTGAACCTGCCTCCACCACACTCTCAGGCAGTATATTCCAGATCCTAAACACTCACTGCATAAAAAAGTTTTACCTAATATTGCCATTGCTTTATTTGCCATTTACCTTAAACCTGCATTCTCTGGTTCTCAACACTTCCACCAATGCGAACATTTTCTCTCTAACTACACTGTCCAGACCCCTCACGATTTTGAACCCCTCGATCTATTCTCCTCTCAACGTCCTCTTTCCCAAGATCAAAAGTCCAGGCTTCTCCAATCTATCTACGTAGCTGAAGTTCCTCATCCCTGGAATCTTTTGAATCTTTTCTGCACTTTCTCTAATACCTTCACATCCTTCCTAAAGTGTGCAGCCCAGAACTGGACGCAATACTGCATCTGAGGACGAACCAGTATTTTACACAGATTTATCATAACTCCTTGATTTTGTACTCTATGCCACTATTGATAAAGTCCAGGATGCCTTATGCTTTATTAATGGTTCTCTCAACCAGTCCTGCCACCTTCAATGATTTGTACGTACACACACCCCCATGTGCCTCTGTTCCTGCGCCAATTTACAAAGATGCAGAGGCACCTTTCTAAATCTCCTTGTCCTGATCCTATAAGATTTATTTGTCTAACATGTGAGAGAGCAGTTTGTGGTGAACGTTGTATTGAGGTGCCTGGTTGCCACAATTGAATTTTTGGGGGATTCTTTGCATAGCCTATCCTATGAATGTACTTCACCTTCCATTATGTGAAAGGTATGTGTTTACATGATTTAGTCTTGCAGATGGTGTGCGATTACAATTACCACAGTTGCAATCATTGTGTAGTGTACATTAGATAAACTCTTGCTATGTTTTAATTAGCTTGGTATGATGGAATACCAAACAGAATTTATAATTTTCACAGGCTTAATAAATTAACAGGTTTACTTACAATTTGCAGGACATAAAGACACATCAGAAATATAATTCAGAAATACAAGAACAGCACCAATCCTAAATTTATTTAGAAATGACCACAAAATCTTTTAAATTCATTTTGATCCTTTTTAATCTGCTGATGAAGAAATAAAGATAAACAATCAAAAGCAAAAAGTCTAAAATATTAACAGAAAAAGCTGGAAATACTCAGCAAGCCAGGCAGCATCCGTGGAGACAGAAATAGAGTTAATGTTTCAGGTCAGTGCTTTATCATCTGACCAGACTGAATGTTAAATCTATGGGCAGAATCGTCCCAGATTTGCATTAAGTGCTGTAGCGGGCAGGAGAAATGACACTTTACCCGCCGGCCGCAACGGCAGCTTTTCACACCGTATCATCCCAAACCTGCCACATTAATTACGCAATCCCAGGATACACGCCTTTTCCATAGTGGGCGAGCTCCGATTCATTTGCCACGCTATCACCTTAGCGCTTCATCATGCCAGGCACCACATTTAAAGTACAGCCGCGCTCAGTGCTTCCAGCCCAGAACTGCAGCAAAGAAGACATGGCCCTGAAAGGCAAGAAGACTGCAGCCCTCGAGCACCCTTTGGACGCCATGGAAACCTGCTGTGATGTCCTCTACCCTCGCTCTGGCCGCAGAAGAGGCAGCTGCATTACCACTCCAGTTTGGTAGGCGATGGGCAGTGGTGATCAGTGCCAATGCTGCACAGAAGAGATTGGCCATCCAATGCAAATAGAGGGTATCTCTATCCCACCAGGGTAGGGCAACCATCTCATCACTCTAAACTCACACACTCAAGCCCATCACACATTCACTGGCATCTCACTCACTGCCAGCTCAAGGGACATCACCACTCATTCTCACACACATACCTTCACATGTCCATCTGGCCTCATCTCTGGAGACTATCTCCTCAGCCCTCACCATCTTGAAGCCACTTGCACAGATCAGCATGTGCCCCCCACACACCCCTGGGATACCTTCTTTCCACAGTACAGCCCTCGTCCCGCAGCCTCTTCCCTTGCCTGAGGCCACTTTTCCCCTTCCCCAAGCCAGACCTAGCCCTGCAGCCATTGAAAAGCCACCAACACATGGTTGATCTGATAGGTAGAGACCTGCCCGTGAGCCCCCCTAAAAGTGACGTAGTGCTGTCTGTGAAACCTGGCGCTGATGACTACAAGTGCTGACCGAAGCAAGGTAGATAAACAAGCCTTGCAGCTTGCCAAGAGCACACCTTATATATTCTGTTGTGAAACACGGCCTTGTGTTTTCCTGCCAACATGGGCGGATGATCCAGCGGGTAGGGGTGGGGGGGTGGGCTTGAGTCCAGCTGGCTGGCCTTATAATGATATGCTGATTTATTACAGTGAGGGTCCTGACGTCCGATGGTGGGGAATGCGGCCCACCATTGATGGGCTGAGCAGACGATCACAAACAAGTTTCAAGACGTTACGAAACCGATTTTTGGCCTTTTCGCCATTTTGGCTGCTTACGCCACCAAACATGCCCGACGCCAGCAGGCAAGGAAAATCCCGGCCTATTTCTCTCTCGACAGAGGCTGCCTGAATTTCTCAGTATTTCCAGCATTTTGGTAATAATATAAACAAGCGGTTTTGCTGTGTAAAGTTTCTGGATGAACTGCTATAGACAAAGTCTTTTTTTTTCCCTCTCATTACTCACTGCTTTGTTGATAGTCACCTTCACCTCACAGTCCAGGGCCTGGTAGGCTTGGGCCTGATGTGGTGCAGCCTAAATTATACAATGACTTCCATTGAAGTCAATAGGAATTAAAATGGGGAGAGATGTAAAGCAGGCTGCCAACTCACTATCACCTGCTTTAGACTATTGCACAAGTAAGTGACAATCTACCCCAGCATTCGTCATATTTTCCATGATTGACTTTCTTCAAAGTTCCTCCTTTGAACCCCTTGCTCAGTCATGTTGTGTGAAACTCCACATATGTCCATCCCTACACGCTACACTATTCTGCTTTTACTATGAAAAGATGTCAGGCATCAATTTGTGCAGTGTGATTGTTCTCTTTTACAGGCTTACTTAGCACCCATGACAATAGAACTAGAGCTTTCCTAGTGATGTAAAGAGAGCAGATAGGGCCTAAATAAAAGTCCCAAATTGTTATCTTTGCACTGTTACTGTACTCATATTCTTTGATAAATATTTAACGAAAGGGTCATTTTTATTTTTTGCAAACATGCTGAAAATATCATGACATTTCCCAGCATCATTCTGTCACTGCTTCTTCCCACAGGAGTGTTGATGAAGAAGAGATTTATGTTATTTGGGATCTTGAGGAACAGCTTGATGTGAATAATATCTAGGTTTTGTTCTTTTTGTGTTTATATATCAGGTGGCAAAACAGCATGTAGCCAAAAACAGACCTTTCAAAGCTTAGTTACTGGGAGTGAAACATTGCTTTAAAAATGTCATGTATTTTGAGTTGCCTAACTCTGAAAAATAAACACAGCTCCATATGTTTAATGGGTGTACAATCTGGCATGCTCTGAGTATAACCCTCGCTCTGAATATGACCCTGATGTTGACAACTCTATGAGAAGGACAGATAAACAGGATGAACTTGATGCTTATGCTTGGTGGAAACACAGGAAGTGTCAGGGACAACGCACTGATGTGCCACTGAGCAGGTTACATGATGGTAGTAAAGTAAAGTAGGCTCCAACAACCATTTCAACATCTGCCACAAATAACAGAGATTCAGGTATTACCACTTCTGGGAGCTAATAGCGATAGACAGAAGTGGTGTGAGAAATTTCACTGCTGACATTCTGTGTAAACGTTCTCAATGACTTAAGAAAACATGAAGTTCTGGAACAAGAAAGGTCCATCCAGTCCATTTTGAATGTAAAAGAGGGAAAAATGAGTCAGCAGCCCATTTTACATCTCTCCTGAAATGTGGAAATAAAATTCAAGAGAGATGTTTAACAGGCTGCTGTCAACCATTTTACAAAGTCAGAATCTACCCAATTAGGTCTGCTCTTCTAGAGATCATGTGTAATGTTCGCCATTGTGAACGCCACCTCACTCTGGGAATTACTGTGCCTAAATACTCCCTGCTCCCAAACGTACTAAAACAAAATGACTTCATCCATCCTCACATCTCTACTACTCAAATTCAGCCGGTAGCCCTGCAGATAACATTACTCTGCGACTTCCCCAGCAGCACTGAAACTATGGCCGGAGTTTTCCGGCCTCATTGGCGTCAGGCGTCATGGCTATGAGCGGACAACATGGCGAGAAGGCCAAAAATCGATTGCACACTGTTGTGATACCAGTTTGTGATCGTCCACTCCACCCGTCAATGGTGGGCCGCGTTCCCTGCCACTGCACGACGGGAACGCCATTTTAACATATTTGCATCTAATTATAAGCCCTGCTTGCCGGAACCATCCCCCCATGTCAAATTTACTGCCCATGTCCAGGAAAACCCACTGGCCCAGAACAGGTGTGATGTACAGAAGTCGGGGCCTTTTACCGTTGGGGCCTTGCTCAGATCACGGGCATCTGAGGAGCAGAAGATGCTGGAGCCCGACAGTAACCGGACCCTGGGGGAATACGTGCATCACATGCTGGGTGGATTCTCATGGACATGGCTCTGCTGCAAAGCAGTTCACGGAAGGTGGAAGGTCACGGTTGATGTCTGGGGTCTGCTTCAGGACATCATGGTCTTGGCCATGGTCTGCTACGGATGATAGTCAAGTGGGTGGGGGAGGAAGGTCCAGCTGTGAGTGGTAGAGCAAGGTGTACCGGGCAGAAGGTTGGGGGAGGGAGTGGGTGAGGAACATCCAGGTTTGACTGGGAGAGAAACGCCTACAAGTGGGGGGTGAGGTTGGGAGGGGCAGATTGAACGTGTTGGGGGGGTAAGGATGAGAGGGGGGAATGAAGGTGTCGGGGATGAGTTTGGGAGGTGGGGATAGGAATACAGGGGAGGAGGGTGTAACAGGGGAGGATGCAGCAACTGGATAGCTAGGTGTAAGGGGGGAGGAAAGTGTAAGGGAAGGAGTTTGGAGGAGGGATGAAGTTTGGAGGGAGGCAGGAGTCTGGGGTGGGGAGGACGGAGTAAGGGTGGAGGAGGAAGTAAGGTGGATGAAATATCCAGGTGAAGGTACAAGGCAGCGGTCTGTGGAGTCAATGACTGTCTCCTGGGGACTGAATTGAGGGTGGGCATGGTAGGGGTGAATGGTGAGTATGGGGGGGCAGAGGGAGCTGGAAGGGTGGGAGGGTGAGGGTGCATTGGTAGCAGTAGAAGGGATAGTGAGGGTGTTTGGTGGGGCCTCGGAGGCAGACAGGATAGTAGGGGTGGGAAGGAGGAGGTCAGGGATGCCAATGTGGATTGTGGGGGGGGATTCTCGGGAAGGTAGGGAACGTGCATGTTCACCTGGACATCCTGGAAGGACAAAGGTTCTGGTTTGTAGGAGATGGTGGGGAGGCGGAAGATGATGCTGGGGGGGTTGACAGTGATGGGGGAAAGGATATGGGTGACTGGGGGAGGGGAAAAGACAGGGTTGCTGAGAAGAAGCCTCATGACAACTATGGTTTTCAAATTGTAAGTGAGCGGAGCCTCGTGTTGGACGGGCACAGGTGCTGCATGGGAGTGTGATCATTGGGTGGATGGAGATGCAGGTCAGCTCAGATGGACAACTGATAGAGAGCCCCAGCAGGCAGCATTGAAAATGCTCAGGACATTGAGATGAGTGTGATGGATGAAGGCTTCACGTGTATGGGAGAATGCTTGCATGAGGCTCCAACAGGTCTGCATAATGTTCCCCTGCCTTTTGCTGACTCTCTACGATGAGTTGGAAGGCCGAATCCAGAGGCTTGTCATCTGACTTGGACCTCACAAATGCCTCTTCCCCAGCAGTCCTCTGAGTACCAGCGTACTCAGCTGAACCTGCTTCCTCCTACTGCAGACACGTGTCTGTGTGGTGACCTCCAGATTGTGAACCCGAGCCTGCTCTAGATTTAGGTCCCACCAAGGTGTGTGTCTCTGCGCTGGTGGAGGGTGTGGGTAAGCGCTGTGATGGGTCTTCCAGACCGCTTATTTCCAGCTCTTCAATGGAGGAAGTGTCCTGTTGGCTGGGGCTGAGGACGTAGATGGAGCTGAGGGGTTGGCTGGCTGAGAGTGTTGGTTGCTTGGCAAAGCTCCCTGTGAACCAAAGTAGAGATAATTAGTGCATGGCAGCAGAGTCAAAAGCAGGAGAGAGAGCGCTTGCAGTTGCGTTGAGAGAGGGATGATGTGGTGAAGGATCCTCATGTGGGTGTTCGCTGCTGACCTCACTGTCACTGCAGGCATGGTCCACATCCTCACCAGTCAGCACAATGACACACTCCTCAAAGTGAGCGAGGGGCCTAATGTGGGCCACTCCATTTCCCCCCCTCCCCCCAATCTGGGACCTCTGCTGATGCGAGCAGGCTTCTCCTACATGAAAACAGATGGAGAGAGTGTGAGCAGGACACATGGCACTGGGTGGAATGTTTGTGTGAGGAGTGGAGCCATGGATGGGATGAGGACATAAGCTCCAGAGGATATGAGCCTGATGGAGATGTGAGGGTGTGTGTGAGATTAGTGGTATTGTCCCTTGAGGTGTGAGACCTCTGTGGATGTGTGATGGGTTTGTGAATGTGTGAGTTGAGAGTGATGAGAAGTGTGACTTACCCTGGGGGAACAGGTGACAGCATTCATCCTCTTCCTGCACTGGATGGCTGTCCTCTTTAGCAGGGAGTTTGCGCTGACCACCACTGCCACTGCCTCCCATGCTGGATTGGTGACCTTGCTTGTTGGTCTTTGCCCAGAACGGGGTAGAGAACATCGCAGTAGACCTCCACTGCACCCAGTAGGCACTCGAGGGAGGCATTGCTAAATTTGGGGGATGCATGTTCCCTCCCTTTGGCAGCCATCAGTTCCCAGCAGCTTCCTATCCCTTGATGAGAGCTAGCTCTGTGCAGGGGCGGCCTTTAAATATGGCGCCCGGTTTACTGAAGGCCTGAGGTGACGGCAAGACAAGCGAGTCAGAGGCCGCCCCACCAGCGACCCAGTGTGTTTCCCGGGAATGCATAATTAATGAGGCAGGATGGGCCGGGAATGGGATGATACGGCACAAAAAGCCTCCATTGCGGCTAATGGGTAAACCGTCTTTTTCCCCGCCCACTACCACACTTAGTGCAAATCTGAGACGATTCCGCCCTATGGATTGTCTGATCATCTCAGCCTATAATTATACCTAAAGCCACAAATCCTAATCCTGTTCATAACTGTTTCCAATTGAGAAAGCAGCAGCTCCAATTCATCATTGAGGTGGATGCAATTAGCAAGCCTGAATTGTCATGACAGTTCATTCAAAATCAGCCTTGATGAGACTGAGCATTTACCATTGAGGCATATTAGTGGGTGTACTATAAGCAGTACTTGCTCACATCAGGAGAGTGTATACATTGTCTGATCCAGTGCAAAGAGAACCAGAAGTGACATACTGCTTTCCCTGTGTTTTGCTTTTAAGTGACCATGTTAGTCATTTATTGATGACTCTTCAATAATGTGGTGTTCTACAGCAACAGTTGTATCTCTTGCAGGTTTTTCTCTTACTAGCAGATTATGTATAGCTCTAACAATATGGCTAGTCAAGAACCTTGGATTTTTATCTTCTCAGCTTGGGGGAAATGAGGCCAATTACAACATCCCTACTCTCACCAGAGCTAAGATCAGCTCACTAAGAATGAGCAGGATATTGAGCTTGGGACCATCCTGGTGTGAATAGCTCATTTTCACACTTGAGTATTGCACTTGGACACTGCAGATTGAAGGTTATATTTTTCTTTTCTTCTACTGGGGTATAAATAATCACCTGGGCATGGTGCCAGGGGGAAATTAGGCGGTGAGGATCACACAGACGTAACAGAGCATGCCCAGCTTTTCATCCATTTAAACTGATGGACAGAAAATCAGGTGGGTGCCTGTACAGGCATTGAGCTGATAGCTCAGCACTCTTGGTTGACCTGTTTCAGTGTGTTCATGCGAGTGGACCCATTGGAGGGTTGCAAGTGTGCAAATAGGCTGGTCTTGCATATGCAGATGCTCTTTGTTTTTTCGAAATAGCCTCCTCCATCTGGTACTGACTAGTCAAAAATTCGACAGCTGGAGCAGTAGTCGTTCTGCATTCACCTTATAGCGTTACTGCTATCAAATTTGGCTTGCTGCTGGTCACATGACTACACTGAAATGCTATATCTCAAGACTTTCACACACAATGTTGCACAGCCCTGATGAGGAATGAAGCTCAACCTCACCGATGACTAATCTATGACAAAATAAACGAGAGCAGCATGTACTTGGGAAGCGAGTAATTCTCCTCAGTCTGTGATCAATCAGGTTAGTTGACTTTCATAAGGCTTTTGTGTTAGTGCTTCATACAAATAGCATAAAAAAAAGAAACTCGCATTTATAGAGTACCTTTCACAGCCAATAAATTACTTCTGCTATGTAGTCACTGTTCCTCTATAGACAAACGTGTCAGCCAATTTGTGCACAGCATGAAGAAGCTGATAACTATGGCAGTACATAATCAAAAGTTGAATCCCATCCAGGATTGTACACCAGCTTTCAGCATAAGGGTGGATGACAGATTCACTGAACTTATTCCTCTCAAAAGAGCAGTGAGGTATTCTGATAGATATCTTCATCAGTATGTCTTGGATATGGCATTGCAAGAAATAGGAAGAATTAAATTGCATTTATATAGCACCTTTCCTGCCTCCAGGAAGTCCCAAAATGCCTCACAGCCAATTAATTACTTTTGAAGAGTAGTCACTGTTGTCTTATAGAAAATTGCTGCAGCCAGTTTGCAAACAGCAAGGTACCATAACTATGTTATCGTGTTATTGGCCTTTCAATAAATTCTCAACGACTGCTGGCTGCAAAACACTCTAACTTTCTTGTAGCATATATATAGTTATACCAAGTTATACCATAGTTATAGTATACCAAGCCTCCCTAAATAGCACCTTCCAAACCCACAACCACTACCATCTAGAAGGGATGGGCAATAAATGCTGGCCGAGCCATCAATGCTCACAAATAAAAAGAGAATATCCTACACTAGCTTCTGACCATATTTACTCTCCTCAAGTCCCAGATCATGAGTGTATGTCACTTCCTTCCATGACATCACAGACTGTTACAGTTAGCCCTGAATGGACTTAGGCTGGAATTTTCCGTCCCCGTTGGCGTCGGGCGTCATGGAGGTCATGAGCGGACAATATGGCGAGAAGGCCAACAATCGGTTTTATGCTGTCATTAAACCAATTTGTGATTGTCCGCTCCACCTGTCAATGGCCTTTCCTGCTGCCGGACATCGGGAACAGCATTTTAATATATTTGCATCTAATTATAAAATTCCTGCTCACTGGAATCATCCCCCTCTACGCTGGATCATCTGAGCACATCAAACCTGTACATAAGTGACGTGCACCTGGTGAGCTGCACTTCACTTGGGACTTTGGGGTTTATTTGCCTACCTGACTTCGGGCAGCACTCATGGTCATCAGCGCCAGGCTTCGCTGGCAGCACCACATCACTTTTAGGTGGGCTCACGGGCAGGTCTCTACTTACCAGACCATTGTCGTAAGGCAGGGGTGGGTTTTCAATGGCTACAGAGCTAAGCTTGCTTGGGGAAGGGGGAGAAGTGGCCTTAGGCAAGGGAAGAGGCTACAAAGTGAGGGCTGTGCTGGGGAAGGAGGGTATCCCAGGGTGTGTGTGGGGACAATGTTGATCTGTGCAAGTGGCCTCAAGTTGGTGAGGGCTGGCGAGGCAGTGCCCAGAGGAGATGAGGCCAGATGGAGATGTGAGGGTGTGTGTGAGAGAGTGAGTGGTGATGTCCCTTGAGCTGGCAGTGAGTGAGATTCCAGTGAATGTGTGATGGGCTTGTGAGTGGGTGATTTGAGATTGATAAGATGGTTGCCATACCCTGGTGACACAGATCAGATCATTCATCCATTTTCTGCACTGGAGGCCGACCTCTTGTGTGCAGCCTTGGCACTGACCACCTCTGCCACCACCTCCCAAGCTGGAGTGGTGAGACTGATGGACCTCCCGCAGCCAGAGTGGGGGTAGAGGGCATCGCAGCGAGTCTCCACGGTGTCCAGAAGGCGTCCCAGGGACGTGTCATTGAATCAGGAGCTGCACTCTTCTTGGCTTTTGGCGCCATATCTTCACAGGGGCAGTCCTGGGCTGCAAACATTGAAACGTGTGTGCGCAGCTGTGGTTTATATATGGTGCCCTGCATGAGGAAGCGGTGAGGTAACAGCCTGGCGGACAAATCGGAGGCCGCCTGCCAGCGAGACGGTGTGCTTCCCGTGGCTGTATAATTAATGAGGCGGGTATGGCGTGAATACGGCACGAAAACCCACCATTGCAGACGGTGGGTAAAACGACTTTTTCCCCCGCCCGCCACCGCGGAAATCTGGGACAATTCCGTCCTAGGTCTTTTTGTCAGTGCCAACTTTAGCTTGCACACAATTCTTCAGGAGCACTGAAAGGGGCAAAGAATCGTCTTTTCCTTCTTTCTTCAATGACAACTTAGTCCCAGTGCAGGCTGTATCCGAGAGTGAGAGTATATGCATTCCATATTGGATAGAAGCACTGCCTCTGTGAATTTTCAGTCATTTGGTTTAGAGACACTTCACATGTGTGTCGGACATAGGCTGACAAAAAAAATAAGTACAAAGAAAAATACATGTAGATGCTAAAACCAGTATATAACAATATATTGTGCAAATGGCACAAATACCATGTGGAATATACAGACATAGTATATACAACATTCATGGATGCTGAGTCCAAAATGCAAATATAACATGTGCATGATGTACTATGTGCAGATGTAAACTGTAATAAACAGGTATAATATACACAGGATTCACTGTAAAATATACGCAGGTGCTGAGTTCAATGTACTAACTTATTGCCTGGACACTGTATAATTCACTGGTACAACCCACTCTGTGAATCAGAAAGTAATAGATTCAAGCTCAAGTCCAGGGGTGGAATTTTCCATTTTTGATGCTCAGTGTTGTGGCGGATGAATCCCCCGGCATGCTTCCCGCTGGTTGGAATGGCAGGAATTCTCGCCCGATTCTGCATGTGGAACCTGATTAATTATGCACAGGCAAGTATGTCTCCAAATCACATGGTGGGTCTGGAACTGATCCATCTGCCCCACTGTTACCTCACGGGGTTGAAGGTCCGGGCGCCATATTTAAAAGCACACACTTCTCACTCTCTCCAGCCCAGCTGTCTCCAGGAGACCCACAGAGATGGCTGCCATGCAGAAGAAGGCTGCACCCCACCCCTGCCACAATGCCCTCCAGGCCTTGATAAGAGGGTGCAGCAGCCTAGGGATATTCTCTACCCCAGGGATGGCTCAAAGAAACACATCAGCCTCACCTCTCCAGCCTCGGAGGCCGTAGCAGAGCAGGTCAGTGCGGCTGGCACCCCCACCCGGAACGCGATCCAGTGTAGGAAGAGGATGAATGATCTCATCTGCTCCACTAGGGTAAGTCAACCTTCAACCCCTCTAATATCAAAACTCTCATCATGGCATCGTGCACTCAAAGGGATACTCACTTCAGGGATCCCACAACATTCACGGCAGGCACATATCACCACAGTCTCACGCTACTTTCACATCACCAACACCTCATCTATCATGTTGCTCACACTTCATCCTCAGGCCCTTCTGGGGAGGGCTTACCACACATTGGGGGAATGTATCTTTCCCAACCTCTGCTCCACCCCATTCATCACATTCCTTTCATTTGTCTTCATGCAATCCAAGGTGGCCCACGACAGGAGGGAAACATCCCAGACCGGAGGAGGGATGGCCAGCATCACACCCCTCACCAAATTCGAGGAGGGTGCCACCGAGCAGGCTGGGAAGGATAGGGGTTGCTCCTGCAGGGAAGGGGAAATTGGCTTATCCCAGCAGCCTAGTATGGATGACACCTCCATGAGTTCATCACACACTGACATTCACAGTGAGTGACATGCAATCTTGCCTTATGCCTGCTCATGAACTAAAACTATCTTTCTGTCTTATAGGCACCAGTAGCTTTAGGCACAGGTGGAGGGACTACATAAGCCCCAGCCCCCAGACTGCCTCGGAGGACTAAGCGGAGGAAGCCACTGAAGAAGAGCCATCACTGCGTTCACGTGCACCCTCCACCAGCATAAAGACACACACCTTGGTGGGTCATAGCTCTAGATTAGGCTCAGGGTCAATCTGTGGAGAACACCTCACTGACACCTCTCCACAGTGGACAGGCGAGGTCTCTGGAACTCGGAGGAGTGCTGGAGGTCAGGCACCCGCTAAGCCCGAGTCAGATGATGAGCCTCTACGAGCAGCTCAATGCTGCAGATGCAACGAAAAGCAGCAAAACATCAAGCGGAGATGTATGAGTCGCTATGGACACCAAGTATGAAAACGCCCTGCACACCAAGCTGTGCATTATCCCATATGAGCACACAGCCCTTGCCCTTCCCTGGAACACTGTACAATCTGCACTCCCTGCATGCCCCTGTAGCATGGTCCACTGCACGCCAGAACTGTCTCTACTCTCTCATTCCTGACTGTGACTTGGACTTTCAATGAGTTCCCCTTGCCCTCCTGACTGATCACTACACTTTCTCCCTTCCCAGCAGCTCCCCATCTCCACCCCACCCCGCCCCGCCCTCATGAGTCTCTGTGTAGCCCATCCCTCTTGTGCCACATTAAAACACACCCTCCCCACCCCAATTCCTGTTCTGGAGTCTGCGTGCATTCCCTCCCATTCATACATGTAATATCACATACACCCCCTTGTGTGTCACTTGGACATTTTTTTCCCACCCCTTGGCCTCCACTATACTTGCCATCGTTGCCCCCAACCTTTGCCCCCCCGCCCTGTGTGTCCATCAACCCCTCTACCCTCTTACAATGCTATCCTGCCCCTTGGCCCCCCCATGTGTCTGTCAATCACCTACCCCCTTGCTGCCAATTATCCCGTGCATCCGCCGACTGAAATATCGCGTGACTGTGCATTGACGCTCGCCTGACATCAACGGGCACCCGCCTGCCAAGGTAAAGATTTTTCCCATAGTTTCCAGAAGTTTCCCTACCACTCAAGTCAAACTGATTGGTCTGTAGTTGCTGGCTTTATTCTTGCACCTCTTTTTGAACAAGGGTGTAACATTCACAATTCTCCAGTTCTCTGGCACCTACCCTGTGTCTAAGGAAAACTGGAAGATTATCAATAGTGTCTCTGCAATTTCCACTCTCACTTCCCTCAGTACCCTTGGATGCATCTCCTCCGGTCCTGGTACCTTATCAATTTTAATTAAAGGTAGCCTTTCTAAAACCTCATCCTTCTCTTGTAAATTCTTCAAGTGTACCAGTTACCTCCTCTCTCACCTCTCCCTGGGTAGCATTTTCTTCCTTTGTAAAGACAGATGCAAAGTTCTCATTTAATACCTCTGTTAGTTCTCCTGCCTTCATGCTCAAGTCCCCTTTTTTGTCCTAATTGGCCCTACTCTTTCTTTTACCACTCTTTTATTGTGTATATGCTTATAGAAGACCTTGGGATTCCCTTTTATATTAGCTGCCAGTCTCTATTCATGTTCTCTCCTGGCTTTGCTTATTAGTTTTCTCACTTCCCCTCTGGTTCTTCTATGTTCAGCCTGATTCTCCATTGTATTTTCTACCTGACATCTGTTGTACGTACACTTCTTCCTTTTCATCTTCACCTTCATCTCTCTCCCTTCAAGGAAATATACCTTGACATTGCCTGCAATACTTTTACTTTGAAGGTGGCCCCATTGTTCAGCCACTGTCTTTTCTGCCAACATTTGATTACAAATCACGTGACTCAGATGCATTCCTATCCCATCAAAGTTGGCTTTCCGCCAATTAATTGTCCCTGCTCTGGATTGTTCCTTGTCCTTTTTCATGGCCAACTTAAACCTTATGATACAATGGTTACTGTCCCCTTAATGCCCTCCCACTGATATTGATCCACTTGAGCCAACTCATTCCCCAGAACCAGGTCCAGCAGTGCCTCCTCTTTCTTTGGACCGGAAACATACTGCTGCAGAAAATTATCTTGAACACATTCCACACTCTTGCCCCTCTTGTCATTTTGCACTCTTCCGATCCCAGTCTATATTTGGATAATTGATCCATGTTAACAATGTGATTGATAATACATTAATTATCATATAGTTATGATGCACCAAATAAACGTGGAAGACCCAGCACATACAGTTTATTTTTATTCTTGTAGATTCTTGGTTTCAATTCTTGGTTAACTTCTGCAGAGAATCTTGTCAGAAATTAATTGCTACATGTAAATTTATCAGCTGTATCCCCTATCTTCTTTGGGTTTGTGTTTATATTTGCACTGTTGACATGTCTCCCTTTCTGAAATAATTAGTACAGCAATATATGATATAACTAATTCTCAGAAACAGATTTATACAACAACACATTCATTGTTTTCAATATAGAAGCTACATAGAGAATTCCCTTACCAACCATAACTGTAAGAAATGGCTTTCTGGTAATATAAAGAATGATGCTTTTTCAATTTCTTGCTTGGGGCCTGATTAGAAGAGCAGGATGCTTAATAACCCCCAAACTAATTTCATCATCAAAGCTCTCTTGGAAACTGAGGCTGGCAAGTTGAGATGATTCAGACCTCAGTCTGTGAGTCAGGGCAAAACGGTAGGGTGGAATTTAAATGTAATCGATCTGGTCACAGTGGGGGTTGCTCAGCGGTGTGTCAGGAACCCAATCATAGCAGCAGTGTGCTTCACTGTGGCTGTCTAACTCAGCCTCCAGGTTTTGACCAATTGCAGAGGGCAGGCCTGATTACAACCCACACTTGCAATGGAAAGATTTCTATTTAAAGAGACCCAGCAGGGGTCAGAGTGGCTGCACTTAGTATTGGATCTGGACAGTTCTGCAAGCAAAACAATGGAAGGAAGCCATGGGAAGGCTGCCCCCCACCCCCACCAACTCCCCACACACCAGCTTCCCTGACTCGGCCCTGGAGGTGATGCTGGAGGCAGTGAGGTTCCAAAGAGAAGTGCTGTTCCCTGCAAACAGGAGACAGAGGCCAGCCAAGCAAACCAAACAGAGGTGGCTGGAAGCCTTAGAAACAATCAGCAGCAGGAGCATGGCCTCCAGAACCTAGATTCGGTGCTGCCACAGGGGCAGGACCACTTTCAGGTGCCAACCCCCTGGCTTTTCCAGCCTCCTCCTGCACATCACTCCTCAGGACAACACAGCTTGCAGCTTCACTCGTTCCTCTCTCCACTGAGGCACAGCCTCACATCCTCATCTGGACACACCCAATATTCATCTCATCTTTGTACCATCTCGTACCCATTCCTCGCAGTTGCCCTCCACCACTGTTGTCCTCTCCATCCTCTCCACATATTCCATTTCTCAAACTCATAACTCTGCATTCTGACCTTGCAGAAGAGAGCACACAACTCCAGGGCGAGACAGAGAACTGGTGGGGGAAGGGTGTGGGGAAAGTGGGGAGGGGTGGGCCACCAGTCATAGCTGCCCAGGCTGCTGCAGAGGCTGAGGTCTCAGAGATTGGCAGGGTGTCAGAGTATATGGCAATTGGCGATGGAGAGATAGGGGCCTCCCAGAAACCTGATGACAGAATTAGATATCACACTGCGAGTTGGCACAAATAGTCACTCATGATGGTTTGTTGTCACCACTAACTAAAATGTCAGGATTTTGAATCCTTTCCACATATCAGTTCTAATTCATGTCTTTCATCTCCCACAGGTTCTTTGAAGGTGGCTGAGGAGCTGGAGAGGGAGGAGACTGAGGAGCCCTCAGAGGAGGGAACGCATTCTGAGGGTCACAGGACTCAGGCGCAGCACAGAAAAACATGCCTTAGTGAAAACCTCAGTAGAGATAATTAGGTTGTCACATGGTGAGGTACACGTCACAAGTGAGCAGGAGCAGGTGCTGGAGACAGGGACAGCAGTGGAGAGCCCCCATCAGAAGGTGCAGGACACTCCAAGCTATGCTCAGCTGGATGCTTTGGGGATCATCTACTAAGAGGACAACTCTGGAGCAGCCACGTGAAATTGTACATTTCTGTCAGCGTTTCCAGAAGCAGTACACACCCTTGCAGAGAGAATGGAAGGATCCATCTCAAGCATGAGTGCCATCATGTCTCAGGCATTTGCGCCGATGTCCATCTCCACGGAAAGAGTGGTCACCTTCATGGACATGACAGGCAAAAAACTGCATGCTGGCTCAAAACAGTGGTCTACACATTCAGCCTGCCATTTTGAATAGAACAGAGGAAAGCTTCAACTTGGCAGTTCAGACCTACCTGAAGTGCAGCAAAGTGCTCTCCAACTCTTGGCTAACAGGGAAGTGTAGGTGAGCCATGAGAGGTAAGATGGGGAATGGACAAATGGAAGTGGGGACTCTTCTCAAGTCACTCCCATTTTTCATTCCTGTGCCATTCCCCTCAGAAACAGCTGCCCATGGTGTCTCCTGTAGGAGAAACAGGTGAGATCAAGTGAGACCCTCAGAGCCCAGTTGAGGGGCAAGGTGGGAAAGGAGAAAGAGAGAGACCTTTCTGAGTCTGTATTGCACTTTGACACATCTTGATCAATCCTTGGTTCCTTTCTTTTTCTCAACTAAATGCAGCCCTCAATAAGATCATTCAAAAACATATCAGTTTCTACATATACACTGATGACACCCAGCTCCACCTCACCAGCACTTCTCTTGACACAGCTGTCTCTAAATTGCCACACTGTTGCCTGACATTCAGTATTGGATGAGTAGAAATTCCCTCCAATTAATTATTGAGAAAATTAAAGTCATTTGGATCAGTCTCCACCACAAACTCGTTGGCTCAGTTCATAGCACCCTCGCCTTTGAATCAGAGGGTTGTGGGTTCATGTCCCACTCCCGGAAAACCAAGAACTGTGATTGTACTCGAAAGAAGTTGCAATCTGTGACTGTTGGTAACTCGAAAAGAGTTTCCTTACCCATCAGCTTCATTCCTCTCTCTGGTAATTGTCTAAGGCTGAAATAGGCTGTTTGGAACTTTGCTGTCATATTTGACCCCGAGGTTAGCTTCCAACCACATATCTGCACTTTTACTGCATAATTCCACCTCCTAAAGCACCTAAATCTACCCCATTTCATCTCGTCTGCTGCTGAAATCTTTATCCATGCCTTTGCTACCTCTAGACTTCACTACTCCTACACACTTCTGGCTGGCTTCCCATGCCCACCATCCATAAACTTGAGGTCATCCAAAACATGCTGCCCATGTCCTAACTCACACCAAGGGCGGAATCTTGCACCCTCTCCCATGGCGAGTTTGGTGGTGGGTGGGACATTTAATCCGGCGGGATAGCGATGGGGGGTTGGGGGGGGACCCTGCTGCTTTCCTGCCTCTGCTCCAATTAAGTCCGAGGCCCACTGGTATTAACTCAGCTGCAGGCGGTGGGTGCTCACCATGTGGGAAGCACGACAAGAAAACCCTACCATGTTTTCATGCAGGCTTCTGGAGAGGGGGTGGGGGGGTGTCGACAATTAAGACGGCGATTAAGCCTATTAACGGCGCATTTGCCTGCAATTTTTTATGGCCCGTCCAACCTTACGGTTGGCGGACGGGCGAATTGGCCAGGTGGCCTTTGCATTTTTTGTCAAACCTCATCCAAGGGCGGGATGAAATCTCCGTTCGGAAATAAAATAAAAATAAATATCCCAGGACAGCATTTTTATGAGGTATGCTTTCAGGTGCTTGATTGTGCTGCATGGACATTTTTTTACAGCTTTACCTTATTATTTGCAGGTCTGCAGCTCCCTGGGGTAGCTGTCTGCCTTCAGGGAGCTCTCTCGAACCGCTCACCCGTGCCCGTGGTGACTTTGTCGCCCGCCTGCTACCTGCCCCCACCCTGGCAGTGCTGATCTTTTCAGTGCGCGTTTTACACTGGCTGCCCGTTAATTGGTCAGCCAGTGTGAAATCGCCACCGGGGGCCGATGCGGTCGGCGGTCAGTTTCCTGGTCATTCCTGGGCCCGCCAACCGCGCGCGCCTGACGACCAAAAAATTCAGGCCATAGGGTTTGATAATTGCAAACAATTGCTCCAAGATCAGCATCATGCTTGTGGTGGCATCTGATGAAAACTGTCACTTGAAGGATCTGCAAAACTATGCTCCCTTAATCTGCAAAAGCCTTCATTGCTTCTGAGGCAAAGGCAACTCTTGCTGTTACTTTCCCATCCATCATTCCCTGTTCAAGTTTTCTCAATGTGTATTTAGATGTATGTGTTTCATCTCACATAACCATTTTAGTAAGGGATAGACAAGGGCCATTAACACATCAGCAAAAACTATCTGCTCATGCATGGGAGAAGAGTAGATATCTCTCAGAGTCTCCCACACCAAATAGAAACAATGGACTTCAACGTAAACACATGAGTAAACATACACCAAGAGGTTAGTTTTTTTTGTACATTTCATTCTTTTAAATTTATCTAAATCAATTTTCGTCCATTATTAAAGGAACATGAATCCAGACAAACGCCAATTATTGTCAGACAAATGTTACATATTAAAGACAATTGATGCAAAGTCAGTTGTATTTGAAGGTGGTTAAAGCTTTTCCTCAAGATGTTTATCCTTCTGTACAAGACAAGAACTACTGCAACAGGAACAGAAACCATGGCCCAAATCATCCTGTAACCAGGCCATGTGACTGAGGTGCACGTTAGGACCCTGTGGAAGTCCTTACGTGCTGACCTACGTGAAAACTGCCCGGGAAGTCTCAACTCCCGATGGGCAATTCCCCTGCTGCCTGGGATCCTGCATGAATATCTCCGACTCTGAGCTGGAGCTGGAGACTTTGGACAGTTCCGCAGTACTTACCTGGATAGTTACCCAGGAAATGTTAGACAGATTCAAACCTAATATAAGATCTGGGTAACTACACAACTGACACAGCAATCACTTGCCCCGACCCCCTGGCTTACACCCCCTGAACCGGCCAGCTAACTACTTCACCGAGTGCCTGACTAACACCCTGACTGCCTTTCTGACGCCGCCTACTACCCCCTCTGAGCTCCCCGCCCCCCAACCAACTGACCTCCCCTGACCATCAAACTATCTCTCTGACCGGCCAACTACCCCTGAAACCCCCGACTACCCTCCTGACCCCTCAGATTAGGTCATTCAAATTTTGTCTGTGATCAGGGACAGGAGTGTGTGACTGCAGGTGAAGCAGGTATAGGGGCCAAGGGGGTAGCGTTCGAAGAGCCTCGGCCCCTACAGCTGTCCAACAGTTACGAGGTTCTTGCAAGCTGTGTGGGTGAGAGCAGGGACTGCAGGAAGGATGAGCGAACTGACCACAGCACTGTGGCACAGGGAGCTATTCAAGTGGGGAGACAAAATAGGAGTGTAGTAGTGGTAGGGACAGTATAATTAGGGGGTTAGATGCTGTTCTCTGCAGCCATGAGCGTGAGTCCCAAAGGCTATGTTGCCTGCCCAGTGCCAGTGTTAAGGACATCTCCTCAGGGTGGGAGAGGAACTTGGAGTGGGAGGGGAGGGATCCAGTTGTCGCCGTCCACGCTGGTACCAACAACATTGATAGGACTAGAAAGGAGAATTTGAACAGTTGGGACCTAAATTAAAAAGCAGAGCCTTCAAGTTAATAATCTTGGGATTGCTACCTGAGCCACGGGCAAACTGGCACAGTTAAATAAAGTCAGGGAGTTAAATGCCTGGCTCAGAGATTGGTGTGGGAGGAATAGGTTTCAGTTTATGGGGCACTGGCATCAGTACTGGGGTAGAAGGGAGCTGTTCCGGTGGGACGGGCTTCACTTGACCGTGCTGGGGCCAGTGTCCTGGCGAATCGAATAACTAGGGCTGTTGAGAGGGCTTTTTTTTAGCAAAAATATACTTTATTCACAAAATATGTTCAACAACATTTCAAACCATTTCAAAATCACCAACACAAAAATACAATCAGGTTCAACTTTTACAACGTGTATCACGAAATGCATCAATACAATAAATGAATATTACAATCATTTGCAAACATTCATTTTCAGCTGTACAGCCCGAGGGGATTTAAACAGTTCCCAGTCCCTCGGTGCACTGTGGCAGAAAGGTCTTAGGCAGATACCCTTCCCCATTGCGCCTTTGCGGCGGCTGCCCCAAGCTTTAGTGCGTCCCTCAGCACGTAGTCCTGGACCTTGGAATGTGCCAGTCTGCAACACTCGCTCGGGGACAACTCTTTGCGTTGGACGACCAACAAGTTTCGGGCAGACCAAAGAGCGTCTTTCACCGAGTTGATGATCCTCCAGCTGCAGTTGATGTTTGTCTCGGTGTGTGTCCCTGGGAACAGCCCGTAGAGCACAGAGTCCTGTGTTACAGAACTGCTCGGGATGAACCTCGACAGAAACCACTGCATCTCTCTCCAGACTTTCTTTGCAAAGGCACAATCCACCAGGAGGTGAACAACGGTCTCTTCCCCACCACAGCCTCCTCGAGGGCAACGTGCAGAGGGGGTGAGACTCCTGGCGTGTAGGAAGGATCTGATGGGGAGGGCCTTTCTCACCACCAGCCAAGCTACGTCTTGGTGCTTATTGGAAAGTTCTGGCGATGAGGCATTCTGCCAAATGACTTTGACAGTCTGCTCAGGGAACCATCCCACAGGATCCACCCTCTCCTTTTCCCTCAGGGCCTCTAAGACGTTACGTGCCGACCACTGCCTGATGGACTTGTGGTCAAAGGTGTTTCTCTGCATAAATTTTTCCACGAGGGACAGGTGGTACGGCACGGTCCAACTACTTGGAGCGTTCCGCGGCAGCGTGGCCAGACTCATCCTTCGCAACACTGGGGACAGGTAGAAATTCAGCATGTAGTGACGCTGTTGAGAGGGCTTTTTTTTTGCAAAAATATACTTTATTCACAAAATATGTTCAACAACATTTCAAACCATTTCAAAATCACCAACACAAAAATACAATCAGGTTCAACTTTTACAACGTGTATCACGAAATGCATCAATACAATAAATGAATATTACAATCATTTGCAGACATTCATTTTCAGCTGTACAGCCCGAGGGGATTTAAACAGTTACCAGTCCCTCGGTGCACTGTGGTAGAAAGGTCTTAGGCAGCGACCCTTCCCCATTGCGCCTTTGCGGCGGCTGCCCCAAGCTTTAGTGCGTCCCTCAGCACGTAGTCCTGGACTTTGAAATGTGCCAGTCTGCAACACTAGGTCGGGGACAACTCTTTGCGCTGGAAGACCAACAAGTTTCAGGCAGACCAAAGAGCGTCTTTCACCGAGTTGATGATCCTCCAGCTGCAGTTGATGTTTGTCTCGGTGTGTGTCCCTGGGAACAGCCCGTAGAGCACAGAGTCCTGTGTCACAGAACTGCTCGGGATGAACCTCGACAGAAACCACTGCATCTCTCTCCAGACCTTCTTTGCAAAGGCACAATCCACCAGGAGGTGAACAACGGTCTCTTCCCCACCACAGCCACTTCGAGGGCAACGTGCAGAGGGGGTGAGACTCCTGGCGTGTAGGAAGGATCTGACAGGGAGGGCCTTTCTCACCACCAGCCAAGCTACGTCTTGGTGCTTGTTAGAAAGTTCTGGCGATGAGGCATTCTGCCAAATGACTTTGACAGTCAGCTCGGGGAACTATCCCACAGGATCCACCCTCTCCTTTTCCCACAGGGCCTCTAAGACGTTACGTGCCGACCACTGCCTGATGGACCTGTGGTCAAAGGTGTTTCTCTGCACGCTGTTGAGAGGGCTTTAAACTAAATAGGGGGGTGGAGGGTTCTGGAAAGGGATACGTAGGTTTACGAAGCAAAAGGATATGGCAGCCTTGTAGGGCAGCTATTTAGGTAATGATACCCAGAGTGTGACAGGAAGGGACAGAGTGTACAAACATTAAAAAAAAGCAGCAAATAGGGTCAAAAGTGGAAAAGATGGTAAGAAGACAAAATTAATGCCTCTTTACTTAAATTCGGAGCAAAATAAATGAATATTTTTTGAGGCCAGTGCACAATCTGCAAGGCAGCAACAGGGGAACAAATTGTTTCAACTGGTTTCTTGGTAACCCAGCATGACAACCAAGCAGTGCAGTCAAGTCTCCTATACATTTCCCTATGTAATAAGCAGTAGCTCGTATGAGCACCTATATTAATAGTCCAACAAGGAATTCAGGAGATACTTCTTTATCCAGAGAAAGGTTAGAATATGGAACTTGCAAGCATAGAATAGTTGAGGTGAATAGCATAGATGCATTTAAGGTAAAACCAAATAAGCACAGGAGGAAGAAAGAAATAGAAGGATAGGTTAACACGTTGGCAGAAAAACTGGGAGGAGGCTCGTGTGGAGCAGGAAAACTGGCACAGACCCATTGTGCCGAATGGCTTGTTTCTGTGCTGTAAATTCTAGTTAATTCTATATAATAATAAGTAACAGTCCTCATGGAGCTAGGAAGGGAAGGTGCTGTCTGACAAACCTTGAGTTTGAGAATGCTGATGGTATGGACTCCCAGAAAGATTTAGACAGATTTCTATAAGGGAGACTGCTAATTAACCTTAAAGCCATGGGAATTCAGAATAGTTTGTGAGATTATATACATAAAAGAAAAAAATAAGAACAGAATAATCAAGATCCAATTGTTAGACGGGTAGGTTGATGTCAAAGTACTACAGGGGTCGCTAGGGTTGAAACCTTGTTACTGTTATCTAGGTAAGTCTCAAGAATGCAGAGACCAATTGTAAACTTGTTTATGACACTATTATAGGAAGCAGAGTAAGGAGAGAGAATACACTTCATGTTTGCAAAAGGAATTAGATCTGTTGTGCAATCTGGCAGATAAATGGCCAATAAATGTAATATTGACTAAGCTGGAAGGAAAATTGTAACACGGGCATGTAATGACATTAGAATTAGCTCAGGGGGGTCTTTGAATGAGATTTGGGAATGGCAGCAGACTCAGTGCTTACAATGTGCAGAATCAATAAAAAAGTTAATGTTGAAATATACATAGGAACATAGGACATGGAAGTTGTGCTGAGGCTTTTGAATGCCCTAGGCAGATCTAACGGGTTATACAGCATGCAGACTTGCTCAGCCGATTTTGAAGCACGTACACACTGTAGAGGGTGCAGAGCAAAAAGAATGCTCACATCTGTCAATGAGGAATGTTTAGAGAAGCTTAAGCTTTTCTGCCTGATGGGGAATCTTGCTGAGATATGCAAAGTACATTTTGTACATAGTTGGGATAAAGACTTGGAGATGTAGTGTAAAGTGTTAACATCAGGAGCACCTGATACTGATGTAACTATGGTGCAATGTCACTTGACTAAAAGACTGAGACCTGGTGGGAAGCTGAAGTACAACCGTGTGTAGAGTGCTGAGATGTATATAGATCTGTAAATAAACAAGAATGGTTTTTACGACTAATTGTCTATGGTAGCATTCTTAGGATAACAGGCAAACCCTAAAGACACCCCATCTGGACCCTGAACTCAAGATGAAAAGCATTTAAGGTGAAACCAGATTTAACTTAAAGAGTCAGGCTACAAGTTGTGCATTAATTTGTTGAAAAGGAACTTTACAACAAATTTTAGAAATGATCCTTTGCTGAAAGTTTGTCCAAATTTACCAGACATTTCTCTCCCTTGACTCTTTCTTGTGTTAGAAATGGGCATTGCAGGTTTAGCTGAACTGTCCAGAAATTTAGAAAATGCAAACTGAACAGCAAAGGAAAAACTCTGCTAACTTCAGTTTCCAGCACAAAATCTCTCTCAATGGGAATGCTTGTTGGAGTAATTGCCAAAAGATTGGGAATGAGGTAAGTAGGTGCACTGATCCCTATGTCTGACTGTCCAATCTGTGCTCTCGTTGGCAAGGCTCTGTGCTCAGACAGCACCTGACAGAATTTATGCTTCAAAGTCCATCTCCATCTAGTTTGCATTCTTACTGACATGACAGCAATACCTTTTCTTAAAAAAGATACTTGAAGTTGAAGACATCTAAGCTACTTGCTGCTACAACCTTCCTTTGTAAATTGTTCCAAAAACTGGCCTCTCTTTCAGGAATGTTTCCTTATGACCTTGCTGCCTGAACCTACCTCCATCTTAGTTTACATTCATGTTCCTTCATTTTGCTGTCTTCTGCCATTATGAAGAACCCAAAGCCTTATTAATTTGACATCTCAATCCTCTCCTCCGCCAATCTTCTCTCCAATAAGATTCATCATTCATCAAGCCTATCCACATCTTTCACTCACTAGACCCCTTAAAATTTTAATGGCTCTTCTCTGTCCTGTAATAAAGATTCCACAAGCCCCCAATCTGCTGTACAGGTACACTGAACCCACTTCAGGTTTGAACTTGGCAAAAAGTATGAAACTATCTTTAAAACGTGGTGAAAAAGATAACCCACTCATGAACAGCAAGGACGCCATACTTTAGCTCAGACTTAGGAGCATGTTTTGCCAGAGTTGGTTTTTGGTTTTGCTTTACTCTGCACCTGGGTTGTGCTCTACCTGACCTTGAGCTCTCATGTGGAGACTTGAGGTTAAATCTATTGATCTCAAGCTTCCAGTGAGGAACAACACATGAAAGGAATAAAAACAGAAAATGCTGGAAATACTCAGCTGATCTGGCAGCATCTGTAGAGAGACAAACAGTTAAAGTTTTAGGCCTATGACCCAAAGGTTTTTCTCTCCACGGATGCTGCCAGACCTGCTTACCATTTCCAGCATTTTCTGTTTGTATTTCAGAGAAGTCATTTTGTAGCCCTAGCACTAACCCATATTCCCTTCAAATACCACTGGGAGGGTGAGTTTGGTGAATTTACCAGTTTGTACTGAAGTGGTGAAAATGAATTCCAGTGGTAGTTCCTTGGTCAACTTTCTGGCTTTAAAAGTATAAAACTCTTGGGTGAGATATTACCTTGGCCCCCTTTGGAAAACTACTTTGTTTAGTGATTATTGATTAATTTACCCTTAATTATATGTGGGACACAGTGTACCCACAATCATTCATTCAACTAATAGACTCAATTAATATATTTCTACCACTATGAATAATCACAAGCATATCAATAAATTTAATTAGGACATTTAATTAGGATATTGAATTGCATTTGGTGATCAAATCTGAATCCCATAGCTTAATTAATGTTAATTAAATTCAATGCAATTACACTGGCAAATAGGTGTAAATTAAACACAAATTATACACAGTATACACAAACATAAATGTCCCCGGCATTGGCTGTTAGCGATTTCTGTACACGGACTATTCCACTATTCAAGAAAGGAAGGAGACAGAAAGCTGGAATCTATAGGTCAGTTTGTCTAACATCTGTCATTGGGAAAATGCTAGAACCCATTACCATCATAATACAAAGAGGCAGAGTCACTATGGTTTTGTGAAAGGGAAATTGTGTTTGACAAATTTATTAGAGTTCTTTTTGGATGTAGCAAGCAGGGTGGATAAAGGGGTACCAGTAGATGTAGTGTATTTGGATTTCCAAAAGACATTCAATAAGGTGCCACATAAAAGGTCACTGTGCATGCAGAGCTCATGGTATTGCGGGTGATATATAGCATGGATAGAGGATTGGTTAACTAACTGGAAACAGAGAGTGGGATAAATGGGTTATTTTCATGTTGTCAAATTGTAGCTAGTGGAGTGCCACAGGAATCAGTTCTGGGGCCTCAACTACTTAATGATCTATGTTAATGACTTGGGTGAAGAGACTGACAGTATTGTGCCCAAATTTGCTGATGATACAAAGATAGGTAGGAAAGCAAGTTGTGAGGAGGACACAAAGAGACTACAAAGGGATATAGACAGGTTAAGTGACTGGGCAAAAAATTGGCAGATGGATTATAATGTGGGAGAATGTGAGGTTGCCCACTTTGGTGGGAAGAATAGAAAAGCACCATGTTACTTAGATGGAGAGAGACTGTGGAATGCTGCAGTATGGAGGTGTCCTTGTACATCACAGAAAGTTAGCATGCAGTTGCAGCAAGTAATTAGGAAGGCAAGTAGAATGTTGGTCTTTATTGCAAGGGGAATTGAATATAAAAGTAGTGAAGCCTTGCTACAGCTGTGCAGGGTATTGGTGAGACAGCACCTCAAGTACTGTGTATAGTTAGTTTCCTTACATTAGGAAGGATTTTCTTGCATTGGAAGTAGTTCAGAGAAGGTTCACTAGGCTGATTCCTGGGATGAAGGGGTTGTCTTATGAGGAAAGGTTGAGCAGGTTAGGCCGATGCTTATTGGAGTTTAAAAGAATGAGAGGTGAACTTTCTGAAATATATAAGACTTTGAGGGGGCTTGACATGATAGGTGCTGAGAGAATGTTTCCTCTCATAGGAAAATCTAGAACCGGGGGCACTGTTTGACAATAATAGGTCTCTCATTTAAGATGGAGATGAGGAGGAATTTCTTCTCTCAGAGCATCATTAATCTTTGGAATTCTCTTCCGCATTGAGGGGTGGAGGGTGGGTGGTGGAATATATTCAAGGTCTGAGTGAGACAGATTTTTGATTGAGAAGGGAGTTAAGAGTTATGGGGCCAAGCAGGAAAGTGGAGTTAAGGCCACAAAATCAGCCATGATTTTATTGAATGGTAGAGCAGGCTCAATGGGCCGAATGGCCTACTCCTGCTCCTATTTCTTATGATCTTATGAATGCTAAATCTGTTCATTCTCCACTGTACCCAGCTTCTCAACATTTAGGAAATACTCTGACTTTGACTTTGGATCAAAATCCTGGAACTCCTTTAATAACAGCACTGTGGGTGTACTTACACCACATGGACTGCAGCGGTTCAAGAAGGTGGCTCACCATTATCTTCTCAAGGGCAATTAGGGATGCGCAACAAATGCTGGCCTGATAAGTCAGATCCCAGAGTGAACCTGGCTTGACAGATCCTAACTTTTTTCTTGAAACTGTGGAGGAAAGTTACTGAACAAATTCACAGGAGTCTGCTGATGAACTTGTAACACAAAGAATAAGGCATTTATTTAAACAAGAAAAATGAGCAACATTACACCAGGCAAAAAGGTTGGAAAGATTTCAATAAAAACACAAGAAGATGATTACATTTCCCAATATTCCTTTACCCCAGCAATATCTCTACAGGCACATACAAATTCAGAAAGATAAAGCAATTTACAACATCTGTCTTATTCTCAGTACATGTCTTATTGCAGTACATGTGATCCAACTGGTGAACTGTGGTCAGACACCCCACACCCAAAACTGAATGACAGATGCGACCAAAGCAGATTCCATGGATTTCTCACCAGCCCATCCAGATGTTCGTCACATTGTGAGCCATGCAGTCTCACTGAAACTTTGTCTTTCTCATGAGGGTTTCCAATCTCATTATTTGAAGAACTCATCATAGAATTCCCTCCAAACATCACTCCCACTCGGCCGGCTTCAACAGGGATCCACCCAGTGTTTCAATCTCACCTTCTGAGACTCCTTTCCTCTGGATCTCTGCGTACACTCAGGTTCACCTTCCAAGCACACTTTCAGATCTTTGGATGTGGAAGCAGAGCACCACTGCTCCAAAGGGGTGCCTTTGCCCCTACCGCCCGCAGCATGGAGTTACCAACCTTTGGCTACCCTCTTGGATCTCCTGGACTTCTCTTGAGCCCATTTTGTTTCAAGTCTGATCCCCACAGCTTTTTCTTTAGCTTGGAGTCTTTTTCCTGCTCCTGTGGGTTATCTTGACTCAATAGGATCTACCTATTTGTCCCAGCCTGGGACTTTCTTCAGGATGTCTTTCTCTTTGGTTTGGGGCCTTCTCCCTGTCCCGCTCCCTGTCTCCTGCTCCCTTAGATACCTTCCTCCTAATGACACTCCGATTCAGGCCATTGGACCTTTTCTTTTTTTGGCACTGTTCCACTCCTTTTCTTATTTCCCTTCTGAATACATGCGCAGGACTGGTTCCCGGCCTAAAGATGTGAAAATGAATGAACTGCGCACGTACTGCTATTTCCTGGGAACTAAAGTTTCCAACCTCCAACTGCTGATCCAAAACTAAGATAAATTTTCTTTCTCTTGTGTTTCATCACCCTGATATCACAACTATCATTTCTGGCTACAGAATCAGAAAGAACAAACTAAATGGCCAAGGCTCAGTATTATATGCGAATTGATTTTTATTTTGCAATCCCTTTTCTTCCTAAGGGATAACATTTTCGTTCTCCATGTTGCATAGGTTACAGAGATAAAATCTCTTTAATCTGTTGAATATTTCAAATCCTCTGCACATTTCTCAATTTACTGATCCTCAATCATCATCTGTGCAATGTAAAGTAGCTCAAGTTAAATCCTTTCACCGTTTGAGCATACCAGACTGTCTGAAAACTCTCTCTTTACACTCCTCAGTAATTTATACAACATGGGCCTGAAATTCCTGCAGGGATCGTCCACCATAGGCAGGATGGCAGAGTGGACCCTAAGTCCACCTGGTCTGATAGGATCAGTGCACGCCCAAATCCTGGAGATGGGGTAATTCCCATTTCGATGGAACGCACCACCTACTTGGTGCCTGCTAGGCCAAAGGTGTCCAACTTGATATCACCCCGGAAAATAGGAATGGTGCTGAGGGTAGGAATGATCAGGGGAGTCTCCTTGAATTTCGGTTCCCAAAGGGAAGCTGAAATTTCAGGACCTCATGTATTTAGTCTGAACGAGTGTTTTAGTGGACAAATAAATGCACTGCCTGGAGTGGATCTGAAGTGTGGAGTGGACGGTTCCCAGTTTTGATTCCTGCTAAGTGTTGGAATCGACTAAGATAGCAATATAAAACACAAAAAGAAATGCTGGAAAACCCAGCAGGTCAGGCAGCACCTGTGGAGAGAAACAGAGTTAACATTTCATGTTGAGTGACCTTTCATCAGGACTGAAGAACAATAGAAATGTAAAGAGTTTTTAAGCCAGTGGAAGGGAGGAGGGGGCAGAGGAGATTAAATTTTAAAAAAAGATTGCACGATGCAACAGCCAAAGAAAGTGGCACTGGGTATAGTAAAGAAACAAATGTTATGTCCAAATGAGGCTTGAATAGCGACATAAAAACCACCTGAATGCAACATGAAAGGTTAAAGAACGAAACAAAACTCAGCAAAAAAAAAGAGAAGAAGAAAGCACAAAGACCAAGATGAAAGCAGAGGTTATGATCCAAAGTTGTTGAACTCGATATTGAGTCCAGAAGACTGGAATCCCGAGTCGATAAGGTGCTGCTTCGTGATCTTGCATTGAGCTTCAGTGTAACAGGCCCTGGACAGGAAGCTCAGCATGGGAGCGAGGTGGAGAATTAAAATGACAAGCAGCCAGGAGCTCAGGGTCATGCTTGTGGACTGAACGGAGGTCAATCACCCAGTCTATGTTTGGTCTCCCCAATAGAGAGAGACCACATTGTGCACAGTGACTATACACTAAATTGAAAGAGGTACAAGTAAATTGTTGTTTCACTTGGAAGGATTGTTTAGGGCCTTGGATGGTGTGATTGGAAGAGGTAAAATCTTTTATTATTTAACCTCCCCTGCCCTCCAACCTACGGACTCAAAATATTATCTCTGTTTCTCTGTCCACAGATGCTGTTAGACCTGCTGAGATTTTCCCAGCATTTTCTGTTTTTTGTTACAGAGCTTCCCTTGCATTCTTCCTGCCCCCTCTCCCTTCTATTGGTTTAAAAATGCCTAGGCCTGAATTTTTCGCTCGTCGGGCCTGAGAGTGGACGGGAAACGGGCCCCCGACCGGGATCAGCCCCTGAGCACAATTTCATGCTGGCTGACCAATTAACAGTTAGTAAGCATGAAACACGTGCCGAGAAAGGCTCACCACTGCTGGGGGGGGTGGGAAGAGGGCGGGTGCTGGCGTCACTGCGGGTGCTGGTGAGCGCTTCCACTGAGCCCCCTGAAGGCAGACAGGCTGCCTCAGGGGAGCTGCAGAACTCCGCAGAATGAACAGAACAACAAAAATGCTGCAAAGTACGTCCATGCAGCACAATCAAGCATCTGAAAACATTACCGCATAAAAAAAACAACCCCCAGGTATCTCTTTTTATTTTATTTCCCAGCGGAGATTTCATCCCGCCCCGGATCGAGGTTTGGGCAAAAATTTAATGGCCGATTGGCCCATCCGCCAACTGTAAAAGTGAATGGGCCACGAAAAATCGCTTTTAATTGCCTCTTTAATGGGCTTAATTGCCTGTTTAATTGTCGGCGGACGCACTTCCGACCACCGCGCGTGCCCGGCAACCTGAAGATTGCTCGCGTCGGAGATGACGTCGGGATGCTCGCCCGACGTCATCTCGCGCTATTTCACGTCCGTTTGGGTCGGGCGCGTGTCCGCCTGCGAGGCACAGAATTCTGCCCTTACACTTCTATCTTTCGTCAGTCCTGAGAAAAGGTCACTTGACCTGAAACGTTAACTCTAGGGAGAATTTTCTCCCCGTCGGGCAGGCCGGTTGGGAGCAGGCGCGGCTGCACACCGCCATTTTACGTGGGCGGGGCCAATTAAGGCCCGCATGCACGCGAAAGAGCGCAGAAATCTCCCTGAGGCACGAAGCTGCCTTAGGAAGATTTAGTTCAACTTCAAACTTCAAAATAAAAAAAGGTAAAAATTATTTACACATGTCCCCTCATGCGACAGCGTCACATGAGCTGGGACATGTTTATCAAATGTTTAAAAGATATTTATTAATTCAATAAACCCTTCATGAAACCTCATCCCACCCGTGGATGAGGTTTCATGATAAATGCGAAGGCCGCCTGGGCTCTTCACCTGCCCGCCAACCTTAAGGTTGGATGGGCAGCCCTGACAAATAGGTTAATTGTTTTATTATTGGCCTTGACAGGTCTTTGACAGTTCGGCGGGTGCGCAGCCGACTCCGGTGCGTGCCCGCCAAACAAAGGATCGGAATGGCGCGTGGTGACATCGGGTTGCACGCCCGACGTCACTGCGTGTCATTTTACGCGTTGGCGTTTGGGGTCCGCCCCCGCATACTGAACAGAAGATTCTGCCCTCTGTTTCTCTCTTCACAGATGCTGCCTGACCTGATGAGTTCTTCCAGCATTTTCTTGTTTTTCATTTCCAATTTCCAGCATCCACAGTATTTTAGCTTTTGTAAGACAGCAATATCTTACAGGTTGCTGCACATGGAGTTACTGACGTCTAGTAGCATTTTTCTTGCTGTTACCTTAAAGCTAAAGGGGTTAATTTTTAATGATCCCAGTGAGACATGTGAATGCTAGGTCCACATACAGCAACATAAGGCCAAGGCAATTTTAACCATTGGGTCTCAATACCAGAACAGTAGGAAGTGGACAGCTAGTAGCACCCAGGCTGGTGAAATTTGGGCGGCCTCTGGCCAGCTGCTGGCATGTAGCTTTGTATTGGCAAGGGGAGTTCTGGAATAGCACACCAGATCCATCCTACCCCACAAAGGGAAGTAAAAGCCTTACCTTTCAGGGCTTCTCAAATCCCAATCATGTTCTGGAATCTGCAAATTCAATTGGGGTTTCAAAAGAGAATTGAATCATTATCTGAAGAAAGAGAATTTGCAGCGAAGGGGGGAAAAGGCAGGGGCTAGGATTTTACAGCACCTCTGCAGTGTGCCCCCTGGTGGATGCGGTGAGCCATTTAAATCTCCATTCAGTTCGGCGGGTCCGTAATATTCCGCCGAGCGGGATGGGCCGTAAAATCCTGGCCAGGGGAATGGGACTAGGTGAGTTCCTCTTGCAGAGTGCCAGCACAGACATGGTGGATTAAATGGCCTCTTTCTGTGCTGTGACCTTTCAGTGATTCTACTAGCTTCAGCCATGGCAGCTTGTCCCGCGCAAGCCCGAGTTAAAATGCCATCAGGGTCCGACTGATGTCATTAGATCTCAGTATTGTCATGAACAATTTATAATTTTTAAGTTGAATTTATAATTTATAATTATAATTATAAATTTATAATATATATATTTGTATTTTAAGAAAGGTAAAAATGGTTTCAGTTTCATTTAGGTTTTGTTTATGAACCTTGGTGCTTGGGAGTCTCGGATTGTGCCTGGAAGATTTCAGATCTTTTGGGTTTGTTTGTATATACACATTTTTAATGAGGTCTTACAACCTCTGAAGTTAAAGAGATGGGTTGAAAGGGTTAAAAAAGTGGTGATTTTGGAAACAAAACCCTCGATAGAAAAGCTTTACTGTTGCCTAGTGACAGTGATCCAGTGGCACAGACACAGAAAAAGACAGGAGTTGACAGGGAGAGAGTTCAAAGTATGTGTGTGCCAGAGAGAGAAGGCAAGAATTTTTAAGCTCTCTGAGAAGAAAAACTACAAGGCTAGTGAGACAATAGTTAATTGAATAATCAGCTATAGGGCTCAGAAAAGTGATCAGTTTAGCGGAGGTGTTACTGGAGTACTGAGTTCAGGGAGCTCATTTGTTTGTTCTGCAGTTAGAGAAACAGTAAGTTTAGATTGTGGATTTTGGATGTCTCGGGGAGAGATACGAGCTGGGTGAGAAGCATCAAGTGAATGCTCAGGAATTCACCGGAAGAAAACTGTTTGCAACTGTGCCAGCCCCAAGTGAGAAGCCTTTGTGTCAAGATAGTGGAAGCTTCACTGTGTCTGTAAAGATATCGCTGGGGTAAAGGAACAGTAGGAATTTGAATCGTCATCTTGTTTATGTATTGAGATCTTTCCAGCCTTTTTGTCTGGTGTAATATGGTTCATTTTTCTGCTTTTAATAAATATTTTATTCTTTGTATTAAAAGTCCATCAACAGACTCCTGTGAATTTGTTCAGTAACTTTCCTCCATGGTTTCTAAAAAACAAGTTAGGATCTATCAAGCCAGCTTTCACTCTGGGATCTGACTTGTCCAATATTAACAGCACCTGGGGTGTAACGGTATATTTAAATAGGACCCTACTGACATGAGGCAAGTGCACTTGGTACCTGCTCTGATGAGCAGATTAAAACTGGGCAAGGTGGGATCTGGGTGGCATGCAAGCGGTAAGTAACCAGTGGCATTTTAACTGCGCATCCTGTCCAGTTTCCACTGGCTGGTTAGGGTTAAAACTCTTTCCAAAGCAAAAGAATGACCCATTCAGCCCCAAAAATTCCATTCCTTAAAAGCCCAGTACAAATTCCACTTTCATGGACTTTTGCCAACCCTTTTAACTATATGTAAGAATTAAATTGTCACTTGGGCCCCGATATTAACAAGGAGACAGGAGGGAGCCAGTTGGGGGATATTTGGGGGGGGTTGGGGGGGGTTGGGTGTGGGGTGCGGTGTGATGTTTTGTTGTTGGGAAATCCGGTGCAGACACGATGGGCCAAATGGCCTCCTTCTGAGCTGTAACAATTCTGTGATTCTGTGAACCTGGGAGAATAGGTTTCCTCAGAGCCTGCTGAATTGAACGGCAGGAGCTGACCACCACATTTGGGCTCTGTTTCTCTGCCACAGCCAGCTGGATTGAGAGGTCGGTGGGTGAGTAGGCCTTTAGCCCCATATCACAAGCCGGAAGCAGAGTGGAGCCGGGGAGAGAGAGAGGTCAGGGATCAGGGGGTCATCGATAAGAGTGTCAGCGAGATGAGGGATTGGGGATGCATCGAAGGTGGGATAAGGGGGCAGTGCAATCAGGGGTTAGAGGCAGCATCAATGGGAGGGTGGAGTGTTGAGGGGTTGTGAGGGAGAAGGCTGGGGAAGGGGGTTGGGAGATAGAGGAGGAGATGGATTGTGGCTGAGTTCAGAGAGATCAGGGAAGGAGGGAAGAAGATCATGGGGCCCATGGAGGCCATGGCGGGGCTGTGAGGAGGTTGCGGGCTGTGGAGGACATTAAGAAGGCATGGATCATGGCGATGGGTGGGGTGGGAGGGGGAATCCAATCACTGAGGAGGTTAACTGAGGTGCTCGGGATGAAGAACTCCTGTTCTTCCAGACCCACTTAACACTGCTGGCAAAGCTCTTATCGGATACATGCAGCAGTCCTCCACTCCCTTTAGTTGCCGTGTTTCCCAGGTGAGGAGCAGCATTAAAACTGGAACGCAGAGATAAATTCAAGGCATGCATTCTCCCTGATATTTAAATGAGCAACCCATCTCCAGGGCATAGGTTACCCGCCCGACCCCAGTCCCACCTCTGTTAAAAGTGAAAGTGGGCGGGTTGGGTTCGGATTTGAGATCTTTTTGCATTTTTAGCTACCATCCATGCAAACGCACTTAAAATCCAGACCCCATGCACCCCTCCCTGCACCTTACCTTCCTGATCCCTAAATACAATCAGCTACAACACTGGAGTATTGATCTAACTGTGCTCATTTCCACCTTGCTACATTCCATAAATGTTCAGACATGAATGGAATATCTGATCACCTGGATGGCATTCCAAGGCCAAAATCATTAATTTCTTTCATAACTAGACACTCATCCACTTAATTTGAAAGAATAAATCAATACAGCATTAATTAACATCAGTGAATATCTGCTCCTAGTGTCTACACAATGTGCTCTGCTGCTTTTCTTGGGCCTCAACAAAACTTGCTCATGTTCAGTTGTTTAAAAACTAGATTGTATTTAGGACTAGATTCCCTACCCATTGATAATGAGTGGGCACATTATCTTAACCTCATAACCTAACATTTTTGGTCTTCTTAGGCTCATTCATTCTTCTCCAAATCCTCCCCTTCAAATAATATTGGTTCTAAATATTCATTTTTATAAATTTTCTTGCCCATTAAAGAGCATTATTTATTTCTAAGGAATGGAATGCTTTCCATGCTGGGCATCCAATACGTTCACATGGAACCCAGATCATTTCATATTAGTGATTAACACGAGTCATTTAAATTAACGTATCGAGCTTTGGCCATATTGATACATCTTTTCCAACAATTCTCTGCAATTTCAGTTTCAGATGTTTATCATCAATAAATGTTAGGACGTTTTTTTTCAAATGATCTCAGATATGGGTGTTGCTACCAAGGCCAACATTTATTGCCCCAACCCTAGCTGCCCTTGAGAAAGTGATGGAGGGCCACCTTCTAGAACTGCACATTCCATGTGCTGAACTTTACCCACAGTGTTCTTGGGTAGTGAGGTCCATAATTCTACGGATGGCAAAACATTAAAAATAGGAAATAAGAATAGAAGATTCCAGTTTGTGTCTGAAAGAGAAATATTAATACCAGAGTGGAAGACCTTAACTGGACTGGACTAAAGGTTCAGACTGAAATGTTATCTTATTTTGCTCTTTCAGCTGCTGACTGGACCTGCTGAGAATTTTATGTCTTTTTCGGTTTTTTTGAAGTTCTATTTTCTAGCATTTTCAGCTTCTCTTTTTTTTATCTAAACCATTAAAAACAAAATTCTGTTCCTTGACAACAAAGGAAAATTCAGAATTCAAAAGGTTAATTTAGCCCGATCATTCTTAAATAACGGTCCTTTGTCCCTAATAGTGTTACTCCTGATGTAGGACAAAATGATGATGAGAATCTGAATACAATCAATACACAGATGGCTTTAGTTAGGCATTTTCCATAAGTGTTCCTCAGGGTCAGTTTGCTGCCTTCTGACTTGTTCCCATAGTGATCGAGGTTTGCATATTCCACTGTAATTTTCAATCCCTGCAGCTCACTATTTGAAGGATATGAGGCTGCAATTCGCTGCAAATTATTCAGGCAAATATTTGGACAGCACTACTTCAACATTGAGAAGTACACCTGTATTTTGAAAAAAATATTCTCACCAATTTTCTCCCCTCCCCTCTTCTCCTGAAGGATTTACTTCTGTGTTGGTTTCATGGATACTGGGTGCTCTCTGGTATGAGTCGATGTTATTGAAGCAATGGTCTTGAAAGGGATTGTGGCTGAGATTTATACGATCAAGGGTTACTGTTGCCAAGGAAGCAGATTCTGTCTGGATCAAACTTCCACTGTTCAGCAGGCAATGCTGGGTAGCGATTGGGATTAGGAGCACTTAATTGACTTTTCTCCTTATGAACCAAAGGGCAGTAAGGCCAATTGGAACATTCTTCCTGCTGTCCAAGCTGAATTGGACCATGTCAGCACAGACCCTATGGAGGACCATATGACCCAGCTGGCAAACTTTCAAGTCATCAAGGAAAGCTGATAGGTTGTATAGAGAGAAACTTTGCCATTGGCTGGGGAATGTTAGACTAGGGGGCGTAGTCTAAAAATTTGAACCAGGCCTTCCAGGAGTGGAATTAGGAAGCACTTCTAGACACAAAGGGCGGTAGAGGTTTGGAATTCTCCTCTTCAAACAGCAATTGAACCTACATCAGTTGTTAATTTTAAATCTGAGATTGATAGATTTTTGTTAACCAAAGATATTAAGGGAAACGGGGAAAGGTGGGTTTATGGAGTTAGGTTGCAGATCAGCCATGATCTCATTGAATGGCAGTGAATCAGGCTCAACAGGCCAAATGGCCTACTCATGTTTCTATAACTTATATGTTCCTAATTATGAGCAGTGCAAATCTGACTTTCCAATATGTCCGCCAATCGACATACCTGGCACCCGTACTTATTCCACAAATCTATTAATATTTGATTCAAAAAAATTCTTCCTAAATATTTTCCTCACTCATAACTTCCTCATTTTCAACTCACGTTCCCACGCATGGCAACATGGTCACAGTGAACAGACAGCCTTGACCAATTTTCTCAATTCCTTTCATAATCTCGTAACGCAAAGATATTACAAACTGTTCTGTTAATAAAGCTGAATGACAACACAATATGTCAAGTGATATGTGATCTTGTTGATATAAAACTCCCTCTTCAACCCAGGCTCCAATTCAGCTAGTTCAATCTGACTGATTATGTGGAACTTGTAAAGTTTTGTTATTTTCTTTAAACACTAGCGCACACAGCATTAATTTGAACTCATGCACAGAAAAACATTCTGAAATTAATTTAAGCATAAATATAAGCATAAACAGGCATATAAAAAGCAAATTAGATGATATACTGAATGATGGTTGGATTATTGACAACCTTTAGCAGCAAAGTTAATTGATTATAATTTATTAATTGGTCAGCTTTGAAGAATTGGATTTGAATCT
Source organism: Cetorhinus maximus (assembly GCF_964194155.1). Classification (NCBI taxonomy): domain Eukaryota; kingdom Metazoa; phylum Chordata; class Chondrichthyes; order Lamniformes; family Cetorhinidae; genus Cetorhinus; species Cetorhinus maximus. The sequence continues at coordinate 90,445,669 of NC_135892.1, read as the reverse complement.
AAATCCCAGGACACAGCCCAGGATATTTGTGATTGTCATTATCTCATATTCTGGCCTTGGTTCAATTTTGCCTCAGGCCATGTGTTCAAATTGCCCTTCAGAGACGGCTTGAGAATGAAGTGGTGGTGAGTTATCTTCCATGACAGCCAGGTGAGGAAATGGGTTGCTCCAAAAGTGACCCAAAAAAGTAAGTTTTACTTCCTTTGTGGAACTAGGAATAGCAAGAGTGTTACTCTGAGACCCACATGGAACGTTAATGCCTTCCCTCCCCCATCACACCCCCATCTGCCTCCTGATCATGGGGTCCCAGGGGGAACTGTCCAGCAGCCCATCCCACCACCCACTTGGTCTCATACAACCATGGAATCATAAAATGATCACAGCACAGAAGGAGGCCATTTGGCCCATCACATCCATACCAGCTCTCTTCAAGAACAACCCAGCTAATCCCACTCCCCTGCCTTTTCCCCATTGTCCTGCAAATCTTTTGTCTTCAGATAATTATCCAATTTGAAAGGCACAATTGAATCTGCCTCCACAATACTATCAGGCAGTGCGTTCCAGATCTTAACCACTCATTCAAGTCGCCTCTGGCTCTTTTGCGAATCACCATAAATCAAAGCCACTCTCACTGACTTCCTACCTGAAATGAAGTTAAAATACCCCAGGTATTGGTGATCTGACACTGAAACCTACTCACTAAAATCTAGGTTGCACTTCAAATTGGGACCCCCTTAATGCATCTAAATTTTCAGAAGGCCATTCAATAAGGAGTCTCACAAGAGGCTGGATAGAAAAATTCAGGTGTTTGGTGCAAGAGGAAATGCAGCAACATGGACAGAATGATGACTGATGGACTGGATACTAAGAATTAAGGTAGTCGGATGTCACTCAGGTTGGAGAAAAGTTGGAAGGGGTGTATCCCAGAGGTTAGCGCTCGTCCACCTCTGTAATTGTTTTATAAGTACATTGATGATTTGAACTTGGGTATAGGCAGCACAGCCTCAACATTGGAGGCACTTTTCAGGTAGGGGAGTTGGGAAAGAGGCTGAAAATCCTGCTGGGACTGCTCTCTGACGCAGTCCCGCCTCCGGAGTTTTCCAGGAATGGGCTGGCAAGGGAACCAGCAGCCTGCCCCAAGGAGATGGGCAGCCAATCAAGGTAATTAAGACCCCACTAAAGAAAGCACTTTCCTGGAATCCCACAGGCCTTCTATTGAGTCCAGAGTCTGGAACCCAGCAATGATTTGTAGGTGGCCCCCCAACAGATGGTCTGAGGGCCAGCAGAACCCGCTCTGCATATGTCAGAGCCACAAGGCCGAACTGGCCACAGACACTAGGTAAAATCATTCTCAAGGAGGGGTTGGTCCACCGCACTGAAGACCCTAACAGCTCTGGGCCTTTTTTTGCCACTGAACCTTCTGCAGCCTTTCGAAAAGGCTTCCATTTTAAGGCACTCTTGCACTCATCTTGTGCCTCAGCAGCACCCACCTTTCCCAGTCGGACCGTCAGCTGAACAGTTCTGCAGGCTCCCATTGGGCCTCCCGTGCCCCTGATCCACCCGCCATCCTTAACTGGACGGCGAACATTGGCCGCCTCCCGCAGGATTGTGGACTTCAGACACCAGCAGGTTCGGGACCCAGAAATGGTCCCAAACCTTTATTATTTTCTATGTCCAGAAGATTCCACCAAAGGTAGCGAGTTTGGTAAACAGTGGCAAGAAGTGTTCATAAAGTACCTACAACAACCACTAAATAGGGTCAGAAATATATTGAATTTTTAAATATCAAACAGGATCAATAAAGAAATGGTGAACTAATCAAAGAACTAAGAATATTTTAGAAAATCTTGAACTCTCTCCAGCTGTGAAATCTAACGCTAAAAGTAAGTTACATGGACTGCAGCAGTTCAAGAAGGCAGCTCGCCACCACCTTCTCAAGGGCAATTAGGGATGGGCAATAAACGCTGGCCTAGCCAGTGACGCCCACACCCCATGAAATAATTTTAAAAATCATAACAATCAAACTTATCCATACAATAACAGTTCCTGTGGTAAAAATGTTTCCAACAATGTTGTTTTTGGAGATTTGTGCCTAGGTGAGAATGGATTCATGCATGTTTGTAGATCAATGAATGCTTGTTATCGAGTCTCAAGCTTGGAGGCCATAGTTCTCTTTATGAATCTGCTTATATGACATTGGGAATTTTTATGACTGAAAGTTAGACTGACCAGTCACAGAGCATGCCATTACTTGCTGTCCATAAGCTTACCAACTTCCTTTTGGATAGTGGACAGTGAAAACTGTCAGGGAAACCATTTTCAGAAATAATCAGAATTTGTTTCTTTAACATAAAACAGAAAGGAATTTCTTGTGTTGTGATCTGTTTTCTCACAAAGTATCACAATGGTGTTGGACAGCCTGGATGAACCAGAGCATCTTTCCTTGTCTGTCATTATTCATATGTCCATCGATCTCTTTATAAATTTCTTCCAAAAGTCTTCTAGTCTAGATGCGCACCTCCTCCCCAACTACCACACATCAACAGTCCCCGCTCCCTCGCGATATTATTATCTCTGACTCCCCATAAATAAAACCACAGGAGGTCTGCTGTTTTTCATATAGTTATTTAATTTGAAAGCATTTTAATACAGCTGCAGGTATTTACCTAATTTTATTAAGTTGCAATGTTTTCCTGTAGTGATTTCAGCTGATTGTCCCATGAGAGGATTCTCTACGTTTTCGCTTAATAAGTAATTCCATTTTTGAATTTATTTTCCGTAACGCTTTATTCTAGAAAGTCTTTGTTAATATTTTGTTCCCAATGCTATAATTTGCCACTTCTGGTTAGGTGATTTAATCACAGTTAATTAATAATAATGAGGTTGTCAAAAATAGCTGGAAAGAAATAATCCAGGTTCAGTTTGCAACAACCTTAGTTTTCTCCATAAAGTGGCAGATGTCTGTTAATACTTTGTCGCTCCCTTTTGATTTGATTTGCCATTTTTCACTGGAACTCATTTTTAACCACTTGTATTTCTTTCACTAATGAAGGATTTCCCGTGATGGCAGATGTGCGGCAGAATCAACCAAAATTTTCAACCAAATGTTGTGTGATAGTGTCCAGAAAAATCACCAGTATTAATAGCCCTTCCTCCTCCCCTGGTGCTGTAATTGCTGGCAGAACCTCAATACCCTGTCTGATCCTCAGGTGTAGTCCTCGAGAGAGTCAAATCTTGTCATCAGCAAAGCGCCCTCATACACTGCTACAAACACGTGCACATTCATACACACGCAAGCATATACACAAATGCAGTAAGGCAACTCAGGCCCGATTCAAACTGACTGAGCTGGATGTTATCCCCTTTTGATGTAGCCTGATCATGGGTATCGTGCACTTCCTGTCAGTATCAACAATAACAACTCACATTTATATAGCACCTTTAATGTAATAAAACATCCCAGAGCACGTCACAAGAGTGTTACTAAGTCACATTAAAATATATTGCAGCAGGTGACCAAAGGCTTGGTCAAAGAGATAGGTTTATAATGAGCACCTGTCAAAGGAAGAGAAATAGAGATATGGAGAGTTTAGGGAGGGAATTCCAGAGCTTAGGAGTTTGACAGCTGAAAGCATGACTGTCAATGGAAGAGCCATTAAAATCAGTAATGTGGAAGAGGTCAGAATTGGAGCAAAACAGATCTCCGAGGTTTGTAGGTTTGGAGGGTGGTAGAGATAGGGAAGGCTTTGGTCATGGAAGAACATAAGGAGTAGGAACAGGAGTAGACCACATGGCACATCGAGCCTGCTCCACCATTCAAAACGATCATGGCTAATCGTTGGCTTCAACTCCATTTTCCCGGCCGCTCCCCAATGCCTTAAGGATTTGGAAACAAGGATGAGAATTCACACTTACCTCTTACAATATTTTCTCCATCATGCTTTGTTGTTAAGAACTCTCCTGTTATAAAACAGCGTATCTTCTATGAAATCAGAAGAGAAAGGGCTGGGTGAGTTATGATGGAGTTTCAAATCATTGAGGATGAGCAGTTGCTTGGTGCTGAGGCTGAGGGAAGATTTCCCTCTCCCAGCAACTCAAGAACTATAACGGTTGATTGTCTCTGTCTGTATTTCACCTTTCAATCCTACTGCCAACCACATACATGTTCAATCGTCACTAAAGGCAGGAATCAACAAAGCTGTTAATAGAATGTATCTGCTGTCTTACTGCTGGTAATCAGTATGTATTGTATGGAAAGAGGTATGTCTTTTCTTACCCTTGGAGTGTATATTCCAATTAATATATTCAGCAACAAGCTTTTATGAGTTTAAAATAAAGAAGGTTATTTATTTTCACACACTTACCCAGAATTAATACAATCTCACATGCTTGGTAACCTGCTCAAACACATACGCACACACACACACACACACACATGATGACTGGATACAGATAAATATAGTGAGCTTTTACTGATGACAGCTACTTCAGTCTCTGATTTATGATTCCCGGTCTCCCACGTGGCAGGCCTGTGGTTTCTTGAATGGATTTGATGATTTAAAGTTGAAGTGAGGGTCCTGTAAAGCAAAGGGTTCACAGCAGGTTGTAGTCAAATATCTAGGGGTTGGTTCTCAGGTGAACTTTGAAACTGGAACAGGGTAAGTACTTTGGCTGCTTGATGACTTGCAGCTAGTTTCAGAGTCTGGTTCTCTGGCTGACAACTGACGGTTCTGATGAATCTGCTGGTTCAGTAATAATGGTGCAGTTCCTGAAACCAGCTTTGATCACATGACTGCTGGGTTAACACTTCTGAGGCCCATGCAATACAGTTTGGATGGGAGAGGCCATTGTAATCAATGGGAAGTTGATAGTGGCCATTGAGTTTCGATCTTCCCTTTTCCCCAAAATGAAACCTGGAGACAGACAATCTGGAAACTCCATAGTCTTTAGGTGTTGGCCCATCAATGGGTGGAATTGGCCCAGATTTGCGCAAAGCGCGGTAGCAGGTGGGTAAAAAGACGTTATACCCGCTGGCCGCAATGGCGGCTTTTCATGCTGTAACGTCCCAAACCCACCGCATTAATTATGCATTCCCAGGAAACACGCCGTTTCCATGGCAGGTGGGCTCTCATTCGCCCGGCACGACATCACCTCGCCGCTTCATCATGCCTGGTGCCATATTTAAAGTCCAGCCACGTGCACACACACCTCTCAGTCCTTCCAGCCCATGACTGCTGCAAAGAAGACATGGCCCTGAAAGGCAAAAAGACTGCAGGCCCCAGGTTCAATGACACATTCTTCGAGCGCCTTTTGGATGCAGCGGAGGCTCATCGTGATGTCCTCTACCCCTGCCCTGGCTGCAGGATGGGCAGCAACCTCACTAATCCAGTGGTCAGTGCCAATGCCCTTCAAAAGAGGACAGCCACCCAATGCCGCAAGAGGATGAATGATCTCCTTCGTTTCGCCAGGTTAAGTCACTCTTCTCATCACTCTTAACTCACACACTCACAAACTCAGCACACATCCAGAGAGCCCTCACTCACTGCCAGCTCAAGAGACATCACCATTCACTGTCTCACACATACCTTCATTGTCCTCATCCCAACCACGGGACCACTCACTACCCACACATGCCAGGCATACTTATCATCTGGCCTGGCACGCATCCTGATACACTCTCCTCATCTTTATTCATACAGGACAAGTTGGCACATGACAAGAGGGAGAGTTTGTTTACCGATGGCGGAATCAAGGTCCTAACGGACTTTGAAAACAGAGCCATCCAGCTAGCCAGTGAGGATCTGGACTGTTCCTATGCTGACAGCGAGGTCGGCGCTGCTCTACCAGGTGAGGATCCAGCAGTGCAACATCCATCAGACAACCATACCATGAGTGATGTGTCCTGTTTCACAGGCCACTGCCATGCACTAATTATCTCTCTTTGCTTTCACAGGCACATCTGCCAAACAGCCAATGGAGTCTATGACCCAGGGGGTCCCCCAGTCAAGCCCCAAAGAAACCTCTGAACAGGAATCTTGAGGCACCCTCCCTGAAGTCCCATCACAGCGCTCACCCACACCCTCGACCAGATCAGAGGCACACACCTCGGTGGGACCCGACCCGGGATCACAATCTGGTGAGAACATCACACTTTCTGATCCACAGGCGTCCAGCACTCGGAGGGCTGCTGGAGGCCAGAAATTTGCTGAGTCTGGGTCCAGTGACGCACTCTGGACTCGGTCATGTCACAGTTACTGGAGCTGCAAAGGCAAGCTCAGGAACATCAGGAAGGGATGTCCACTGCACTCCTCAGATTGCAAGGCACGATGGAGGAGTCTGTCCGCCTTCAGGCTGAGGTGATACAGTCGGCATGCCAATGCACTGAGGTCAACACTGGTGGGATGGAAGCCACCATGGAGACCTTGGTCCAGGACATCGCTCCTGCACTGCTGCGAGGGCTGAACTCCATCGCTGACGGCATAGTTGGCCTCCAACAGTGTGCACATGAGAGGGGTGTGGGGCAGCTTGATCTCAGCTTCCCCTTCTCCTCAAGGAGTCAGCCAGGGGCCCTTGGGCACCCATAGAGAGGAGGATTAGCAGGTGCACACCCCAGGACCATCCATCGAGGTGACTCCGGGAGTTTGCAGCCCATCCGCATCCCCTCTTCCTGTGACCCCAGCACCTCTAGCTCCACAGGCCAAGGAGGGTGCCACTGCCACACAGCAGGTCCCCAAAAGCAAACCAGGGCCCTCCAGGTCTTGGCCCTCCAGAGGACGCCTGTCAAGATCATCACAGCCAGCAGTCTACCTCCATCTCCGCTGTGGATGTCTGGGCAACACCAAGAAGTAACGGCAGGGTTAGGAATGTTAAGAAGATGTAGTTGCACAGCCTGAGCACAGGTGCTAATCACTTGTGCATAATGTTCGCTATTGTCTGTAAACTCCCAAGAATGTCTCCCTGCCTACGGCTCCTTGTTCTGATGAACAGTGTTCGTATCACTCAGATGTGAAACCTTTCTGCACAAGATAAAGGCAGTTGTCTCAGTCCAGGGCCTCTTCCCTGTGCTCTTTGCAACCTTCAGACCAAAGTGATTTTCTGGCCTCACACTCCCTGAACACATTACTGATGCCTGCACCTTGGCGGTGCTTGTCATTGCTGCCTGAATGTTGTAGGCAGGTGTCACAGAGTTCCATCATTCTCTCTGTGTGCTCTCAGCACTTTTAAGGTGGGACTGGTCCCGATCTCTTCAGCATCTGTGCCCATTGATGCTGTGCTCCTGAAGGGCTCAGGTGCTGAAAGCTGACAAAGGATCAGATGCTTCCAAAGTTTCATGGCTGCATCTCCATGACATGACCCTGGTCACAGAGCCCAAGCGAGCTGTCCTTGTCCAGACAGGATTCTCAGAGGCTATGTGAAGATCTATGGAGTGTCCTCACTGCATAGTCATCATGTCATCATCATCCTCCTGCAATCGAGCAACTATTAGGGCCTCCACCGCATCTCCATGACAGGAGCTTTATCACAGAGGGTATTCGCGCTGGCATAAGCCGGACTGGAGTCAAATATTCATAGATGCAATGTGAGGATATTGTGGTGTCTCCTCACTGCATGTCATCATCATCCTCCACAAACCCAGCAGCTATGAGGGTCTCCCGACTGTGCCTCCTTTGTCTGGCTAGTGCAAGGGCCTCATCACCATCATTATTGCCTTCAAGGACCTCTCACCCCCATCACTGTCGACATCCTCCTCATCGGAGGAGACCTCCAGCTCCTGCATCTCAGCCTCAGCCAGCTCCTCTCCCTGTTGCAGCGCCAGGTTGTAAAGGGCGCAGTAGGCAACGATGATGCATGACACCCTCTGTGGACTATATTGCAGGGCTCCACCAGACCGGTCCAGGCACTGGAACCTCATTTTCAGCATCCCAATGGCCTGCTCCACCAAGCTGCAGGTTGCAGCATGAGCCTCATTATAGTGTCACTCTGCTGCAGTCTGAGGCCGCTGCATGGGTGTCATCAGCCACATCCTCTGCGGGTAGCCCTTGTCCCCGAGGAGCCAACCCTGCAGCGTCTGTGGACCTTGGAAGACTGCAGGGATCTGAGACTGAATGAGAATATTTGAGTCGTGGACAGTCCCTGGAAACCATGCACAGACCTGCAGGATGCGTTTGTGGTGGTCGCTCACCAGCTGCACATTCAGCGAATGGAATCCCGTGCGGTTGACATAGTTGCCCACTTGTTGCGATGGAGATCTAAGTGCCACATGAGTGCAGTCAATCGCACCTTGCACCTGTGGGGAACCCGAGATCTGGGCAAATCCAATCGCTGTTGCATCCTGGCTGCCCTGGTCCCAGGCGAAATGCACAAAGTTGTGTGCCCTGGCAAAGGTGACATCCATGACCTCATGGATGCATTTGTGGGTGGAGGCTTGTGATACCCCACAGAGGTCACCTGTGGAACCCTGAAAGAAGCCACTGGCATAGAAATTGAGCGCCACTGTCACTTTCACAGCCACTGGCAGTGGATGCCCTCTGTGTCCCCGTGGCGCCACAAACTGCAGTAGAGGCAAATGTAACCGACCAGTTCCCTAGCTATGCGCAGTCTTTGGCAATACTGGTTCTCGGTCATCTGCAGGAATGAAAGGCGGCGTCTAATAGGCCTTGGGTGTCGCTAGGCACCGACCAGTGGCAGCTTGCTGTGGCTCTTTGGCAGTGTGTGTGGGAGCCCCAGCCGCCCCTTCTTCTAGAGGGTGCTGCTCCTCCCTCTGCATAGCCAGGAGCCTCAGTCGCTCTCTCCTCTATCGTCATCACTCTCTGTACGCCATCAGGCATACAGCTAAATAACCAGGCTCTGTGCTCTTGATATACTCCTCCTGCAGGAGCAAAGAAGGAGACATGTGCATTAGTGTGGGTGTACTGAGGACCTCTCTTGGTTTAGTCTGAAGGCCCCTTAAAGCAACCCAAAGAGCGCTAGCCACCACTTGGATGGCCAGAGATTAGTGCGCTGCATGGCTGCCTGAAACCGCATCTTCCTCCGCCCCACTCCATCTGACCAATTGGCAGCAGCTTTGCCCACTGGACTGCATGCTGTGCTCTCAGCTCAGGCACAGGCATTCTCCTAACCCGCACTGCAAGGCTGCACTGTTAGCTTGAACCATGAGGGAGACTGGTCCAAACCGGGATGATGACATTGCAAGGGGCTGTGAGCACCTCCACCAGTGACTGCTCCACGGCCAGCTTTAGCAAGGAGATTGTACAACGTGCCCAGTTATCCAACTGTTCTGCAGTCCACTAAAATGCTCATTAATTTTGCAGTCTGTGCCGGAGGGGTGAAAATCTCTGGAGCACTTGATGGCACTTTCATGCCTCCGCGTTGCTTGAGTGGGCAGATAAGCTAGAGGCCCAACTCCAATCGTATTCAGGTGGCTGTGCCTGAACTGTTGCAGCTGTAGAGGTCACTTTGTACAAGATGTCCCTAATGAATGGCCGATTCCCTCACCCACAGCACCCCCACCCCGCATGAGCTTGTGCGCTACCTTCAATAGCCTTTCGCCCCCCCAAAACCTTCCAAAGTTGCTTCAACCACAGGGCAGCCCTTGCCCCACTACCCCCCCCACCCCAAGTTGCCTCGCCTGCAGGGCAGCCTTTGCCCCACTCCCCCCCTACCCCAAGTTGCCTCGCCTGCAGGGTAGCCTTTGCACCTCCCCCCCCCACACGCCTCAACCTTGAAGTTCAACAGGTGTCCCTGACAAGTAGGGGAGAAGTGGTGGTGTAGTGGTGTTGTTGCTGGGCTAGTAATCCTGGGACCCAGGTTCGAATCCTGCTGTGGCAGATGGTGGAATTTGAATTTGATTAAAAACCTGGAATTCAAGTTGAATGATGATCATGAAACCGTTGTTCGTTGTCATAAAAGCCCATCTGGTTCACTAATGCCCCTTTGGGGAAGGGAATCTGCCATCTTCACCTGACCTGGTCTGGCCTGCATGTGACTCTAGACCCACAACAATGTAGTTGACGCTTAAGAAAAATGCCTCTGAACAAGGGCAATTAGGGATGGGCAATAAATGCTAGGCAACATTGCCCACATCCTATGAGTGAATATGGAAAAAAAAGTGCTCAGCAATGTTACTGTGCACTCACCTCTGAGTTCCCCTCGAAGTGCATGCCTTTCATATGCTATTGTGAAACATGTCAGCATACAATCACGCTGATGTGGGTGGATGATCCAATGGGAAGGATGAGTCTAGTGGGTTAGCCTTATAATGATATGCTGATGTATTGCAATGAAGTTCCCGACATCCGACGGCAGGAAACGTGGCCCACAGTTGATGGGCTGAGTGGATGATCGCAACCTGGTTTCATGACGTCGTGAAACCGATTTTTGGCCTTCGCTATAACGTCGGCTCATGCCACCGAACACGGCCGCCGCCAGCGGACGTGGACGATTCCGCCCAATGAGATGTGTGAATTCCACAAATGGTTGCGAGGTACCCTCACCTATGTCCATATTTTATTATATATTCACCAGATCTTAATACTGTCTGTAGTCCAAATGGCAAAAGTCACATGATTTGTGGCAGCCATCTTAATAGCTTGTTTTTGTCCAATTTTGAAAAGCTATGACATGTTTGCCCTGGGTGTGACCTTTATAGGGTGAGGGAGGAATGGGAAAGAAATCATAATGATTTGAATAAGCGTAAAATATTGCCAAAGCAAAAACAGATAATGCTGCAAACACACAGCTAGGTTATTCTGTGTTTTGCAGAATACAGGCAGCTTCAATCCCTTCTTTAAGAGCTGATAACTATGTCGGCAGGTTCAGAAAAAACAAATTAGAGAATGAAAAGAAATATAAAAAACAAACATTGAAAGAAAGTGTAGTGGAATGAAGTACAGATCATCTCTGGCAAGTAACACACAAAAGCATTGAATAAATTTAAAAAGAGCACTAAAGAAACAGGATATGTAAATAGTCGAGAAATGAGAGGCCTAAGGAAGGTGTAGGAGACTGAGAAGATAGAAAGCCTTTCTCTACATGTCCCATTACAATCTCCTTTTGCCTTGCACTACCTGCCAATTTGTCTTTTAAGCTCTACTGCCTTCCACCCTAACATGGGCTTCTCTTTTGTTCTTTCCTCTCTCCTCCTCGCACCTCCCACTGCCTCTGTATTTGCTTCAGATTTGTTCAAGCTCTAACTGTTTTCCAGTTCAGGCAAAAATGGTCATCAGCCCAAAACTTTAACTCTGCTTCTTTCTCCTCAAATGCTGCCTGGCCCGCTGAGCATTTCCAGCATTTTCTGTTTACGTTTCAGCTCCCCGGCTGCAGCAGGAAGGTGCCTTTGTAGAAAAACCTGAGGATCAGGTTTATATCTTGGGGGTTGGAATTGAAATAGGAATTGCTGACAAAGTGCTGCAGGCCCAGCAGCTCTGAAAAGAGTTGGGGACGGGGTGGGATATCAACATAAAGGGCATAAAAAGAATTTATTCCCCTTCACTGAAAGATGTGTTACAAAACCTAGCGAACGTAATAAACAGTGACTCCATTTATATCGTTGATGTAAGAATAAGGACAGATTTTGCTTTAACCATCTTCTCTTTTTGGCGTCTGCATTTACATTTATAACCCAGAGGCTTGCAGCCTGAAACTAATACAGTTATATTGCTGGATTTTTTATTTGATCAAAAGTGGGATGTATACAAAAGATGGCTTGCTCCGCGGCTTATTACACAAGAAGGAACAACACAGCTTAACCTCAGCAGCAGGGCAGTTCTTTGAAATAATGGGGGATTATTATCTATAAATCAAATGTGAACCTGCTGGCGTGCGCTGTACCTAGTTAATCCAATAATTCTTCCTCAATATGCACAGCAGCAACAGTCCCTGCAGGAGCATTTGTAAGGAGGAATTGTGTCTACATTACTCTTTTTATACAAAGAAACAAAGTCTTTTAAAAAAAATACTTTGGGCTAAAAATTGGCTTACCCCGTTTTTGGGCTCAGGGGTCACAATTTGTGACCTGCGCCCACCGCCTCTGTTGGGGTTGGTCAGCATGTTAATTTATTGCTGACACCTCATTTACCTGTTAGTAGCTTTAAACTGAGTGGCTCCCACAACTCCTCTGTGTTCAGCAGGGAGCTGAGCAACATTGTGCAGATAGAACAGGGTGTAGCCAGTCTTCTGTTCTTAAAGGCAGTCAGTCTCTCTTAAAAGAAAGCTGCACTGACTTATAGGAGGCTGCTGTGGGATACTACTGCAGCAATGCTAAGCATGGAAAATAGAACACCAGGTCAGGGAGGGGGTTCCACCGATGTAGCACTGGAGACCTTAATGATGGAGGTGGACAGGAGGAGAGGTACCATGGTCCTTACCAATGGGGGGGGGGCCTCAGGAAACTCTCAAGGACATTCTTCTGAAGGGATTTGGAGTAGGTGGCCAAGGAGGTCAATTACTGGCATCTAGACTTGAGGATCTGGCAACAGTGGTGAGCCACCTTCTTGAGCTGCATACAATAGAAAGGAACATGGCGGAACTGATGGGGGACAAGGACACCTGCATCGCCTGAGCCCTCCGGAAGAAATGGTTCCCCACATTATGGTGCAGACCACAGCAGAGCCTGTTGCATCCGGTATCACTGAGAATATTGGGGATAATGATTTGTTCCTGTCTTATGCCCTTTCTCAATTCCCAGCTCACCCTCATCCTGCTATCTGGCATGATGAACAAGCTACTGATGGCGTGACCGTGGACTTGCTTCCCCACCACCCCCCAACCCCCCCCCCACCAACCCCTTCCCTCAGAGTAACCTCCTCCTTCTGTCCTTCTACCTTCAGTCACCCAAGAACTTCCACCTGGCCAGCCACAGCCAGGAGGGGAGAGAGCAACACCAAAGCACTGCTGAAGAGCTCCGGTCATTTGAACTGGCATTCACGGCCTTCAGCCCAGATACTGACACTGCACACACCTTGGAGGCAGTATAGAGTTGGGACCTGCACATGTTGAGTCAGTGGGCATGAGTGGGCTGCTGCCTAGCCAGGAGTAAAGGATGGTTCATGTAACAGTTCACTAGAGGGCGAGGCTGCAAATCAGTTCCACTACAATGGACTGAGGGCCTTGATGGGGTGGTGCACTAGAGAACACTGATTGGCATGCACACTGAGATGCTGGGTACATTGGCTGGACTGCCAGGCAGGCACCTGTCATTGTGGAGGAGCAGCGGAGAGCCTGACACCAACTTGGCAGAGGGCATTGCGCGGAGCTTGCCCTCTCCGCAGCCTTTACTCCATCTCTCTATGGTGCTGCAGACCCAGAGGCACAGCAACTGCAGCCCCTGTTCGTATTGCAGCCTTTGTGTGGACATCTACTTCTCTGTCCTCCCTGTAAGGATGCTGCAACACTCCCTGCCAAACCCAGGAACCTTCAGGAACATTCCGCCTAACTTCCAGAGGCTGTGCAATAGCAGAATTCTTCAAGTTCATCTTATCTGCAAGTCAGGTGCTGATTGTTTCAATAAAGCTGGGCCCCTCTGTAACCAAATGTTTGAACTTTAGTGAATTATGCACCACCCGCCACCCCCCCACCCCGGAGGGTGAGAGACTTCAGTAGTCTAGCTGGAGGCGATGCGACTGATCCACATTCTATGTCCTCGTCCCTTTCATTTTCTCCCCTTTTGCTGTCTGACAATGGCAGGCAGCTGCTGGGATTTCCGTGTACATTCAGCGAGGCTCCAGCGTGTGTCTGGAACCACAGTCAGCACAAGTAGGACTAGAGGACTAGGAGCCGACCAGAAAATTGGCAAGCATTGTGAATAGAGGGTGCTGAACCCGGGATCCAATTCTCCAATACACAGTCTAATAGAGCAATACTCCACATTCGGTTCCACGGTCTCCAACAGCTGTTTGATATTTCAACCTTCATGTCTGAGCTTGGGCAGACCATGTGACTTGGGGGTGTTAGGAGTGGGTGGATACGGGGGCAGTACTGAGCTCAAAACACACAATGTCATTAAGTTGAGCACTTTGACAAGAAATGTCCTTTGATAGAAACTTTTATCAAACTTCCTAAACATTCATTCAACAGAATATATTCCTGATCTCTATTCACTACATCCATTATTGGAGGCTAATCATTCAGTCACTATAGCTTTAACTGGGACTCTCTGTCTAAACCTCTGTGCCTCACTACCTCCTGCCGCCTTCAGAAGCCTCCAAGTAACCAATCTCAGACAATGAGCTCCCTGTCTTTCTGCGTGTTTCTTTATTCTCCAGCTCACTGCTCTGTTAGGCATGCCAGAATTTTCTCAAGTCTAAAATTATCCCATTGTCAGAAAGTGGTTGGTGAGCCTGCGTGGATGGACAGCAGAACCCCGGGTGGGATATTACCGGCAGCAGCAATTAAGAAGCCACTTCAAGGGCTGCTGTTCGATTAAGGACAGTGGTCCGCCCCCAAGAGCTGTCAGTCCAATTAGAGGGCAAGCAGCTTGACAGCTTTGATAAGGGTCCCCGCTGTTGGAGCTGGAGGGAGAAGAAGAGGGCCCCTCCATTTTGAGGTGCCCTCGAATGGCAGGTAAACTTTTCATTTACTGTACTGCAGCCAGGCAGGCAGGACCTGGCAATCAGAGGGGTGACCCCTCCAACAGCGATGTCAGAGTTGCAGGGTTGGCCATCGCAGTTGGGAAGCCCCTCCATGGGCCATGGATCAGCCGGTAAGGAAGGACATCCCCGGGGAATTTGCTGGGAGGCCGCTAACATTTACCTGGTGGTCTCGCCATACAAATTGTCCTGAGGCTGGTAAAAAGCCAGTGATTGTGGGTAGTGGCCTATAATTGGTCATTTAATTGAGTACCCACATCCTGGCAGCAGGAGGCCATGCCTCTGCCGCTCCCACTTCTGGGAATATGCCATGTCAGTGGGGAGACTTTGGACTCTCCTCCAATGCTGCCTGCGACTATTTTACAATTTACCAGAGGACTGGGAAAATCCAGCCCATTGTTTTATCTGAACAGCACTATCTAGATGCAAGTTTTTTTTTAAATTTATTCTTTCATGGGCTGTGGGTGTTGCGGGCAAGACCGGCATTTGTTGCCCAGCCAGGAACTGAGTGGTTTGCTCAGCCATTTCAGAGGGCAGTAAAGAGTCAACCACATTGCTGTGGGTCTGGAGTCACATGTAGGCCAGACCAGGTAAGGACAGCAGATTTCCTTCCCTAATGGACATTAGTGAACCAGATGGGTTTTTACGACAATTGATGATTGTTGTCACGGACACCATGATCGAGACTAGCTTTCAATTCCAAGTTTTATTAATTGAATTTAAATTCCACCAGCTGCCGTGTGTTTTGCCAGCTCTTCCTGCAAGAATGATACTGTGAGGGAAACGGCTCTGTCGTGCAAACTTCCCAATATGTTTGCTTTTACCTTCATTCACACAGGCCAAACTGGTTTTAAAAAATAACTTCAGTCAGTGACAAGTCCAGTGAAAACTCCCTCAATCTTTGTCACGGGAATTTCCGTTTGGTCATGTGAACAGGAGTTCCAATCACATGGGAAACCTAGTTAATCAAATTGTTGACCCTTTGAAGGCCAATTTACACTTTATTTATGGATGTCAGTCAGGCAAATAAATGGTTTTGATCAGTGACAGGCGTCAAAGAACCTGGGTTTACCGATCTGATCAATATTTTCAATGGCTCAGCCTTTCAAATCTGCTTTATTCTAAAGTGCAGTGTGATTGTGCATTGCTGGAAGTGTTAGCATCCAAGGTAAAGCATGAAAAGTGAGCATCAACAATTCTCTTGGTTCTGCTTAGCACAGAACAAGTTAATAACATCAACGGCGTGCATTCAAGTAACGCTTTTAATGTAACAAAATGTCCCAAGGCACTTCATAGGACTGTTATCAAACCAAATTTGACATTGAGCTACAGAAGGAGACATTCGACCAGTGGTAGTTTTTAAGCTGCATCTTAAAGAAGGACAGAGGAATAGTGAGCCAGAGAGGCATGGGGAGCAAATCCCAGAGATTTAGGGCCTTGGCTGCTGAAGACAAAGCCACCTTGGTGCGTAGGTTTAAATCTGAGATGCGCAAGAGGCTGGGATTGAAGGAGCTCAGATATTTCAGAGGGTTGTAGGGCTAGAGGAGCTTCCAGAGATAGGGATTGAGCAGCGAGGTGATGGGTGGATTTGAGAGCAAGGATGAGAATTTACGGAAGATAAGGGGCGATTTAACATCAGTGTTCAAAGTTATGAGTGCCTTTGATGGAGTATATAAGCAGAAACTATTTCCACTGACAGCAGGGCCAGTAACCAAAGGACACAGATTTAACATAATTAGCAAAACATTCAGAGGGGAAATTAGGGTTTTTTTTAAGCAGCACATTGTTTTGTTCTGGAATGCATTGCCTGAAAGGGTGGTGGAAGCAGATTCAGTATTAACATTCAAAAGGGAATTGAATAAACACTTGAAAAGGAAGTACTTGCAGGGTTATGGGGAAAGAATAGGGGAATGGGACTAATTGGATAACACTTTCAAATAGCTGGTACAAGTATGTTGGGCTGAGTGGCTTCCTTCTGAACTGTATGATTCAATGATTCTTTGAGCTGCCTTAATTGTCAGCTTTCCATCCAGAAATCCATTGTTCATTGATCTATTGTCCATTGTGGCTCATTTATAACCCTGTCACCTTTGAGTCACAAGGTTCTGGCTTCAAATCCCACTCCAGCACCTTGAATATGAAAATCAAAGTTGGCACATTAGTGCAATACTGAAGGAATGCTGCACTGTCGGGGGTGCTGTCTTTTGGATGAGAGGGTAAACCGAGGCCACATCTGCCCTCTCAGGTGGATATAAATGATCCCATGGCACTATTTTGAAGAAGAGTAGCACTGCAATCTTTGGTACCCTGGCCAATATTAATCACTTAATAAACATCACCAGAAACAGATGACCTTGGCGATGTCACATTGCTGTTTGTAGGATATTGCTGTGCACAAATTGACTGTTGTGTTTCCTGCATTACAGCAGTAATTACACTATGAAAAGTAACTCTATGGCTGTAAAGAGCTTTGGGATGTCTGAAGGTCACGGGAAGTGATATTCTTCTTTCCTTGATGGAGGTACATAGACAGGAAACTATCCTGTTATTTTTTGTTCCATTTTAGTTGGGACTGAAGAGGCTAAACAAACTTTTCTTTATTTGTTAATGGCTAGGCCAGCATTTATTGTCCTTCCCTAATTGCCCTTGGGAAGGTGGTGGTGAGTTGCCCTCTTGAACCGCTGCAGTCCGTGTGGTGTAGGTACACCCCCAGGGCTGTTAGGGAGAGAGTTACAGGACAGTAACAGTGAAGGAACGGAGATAAAGGGCAGAATTTTGCCCTTGGCGGGCGGGCGGGGGCGATCAGGAAGCCGCCCGCCGCCCGCAATCGGCACCACGCCGCGATTTCATGCTGGCTGGCCAATTAAGGTCCGCTCAGCATGAAATATGAGCGGCAGCGCTGAGCACTGCCTGTACGGTGTAGGGGGGGTGGGGGGGTGAGGTGGCGGGAGTGCGAGCCAGCCAAGCAGGAGCTTCACGCATGCGCGCGAGTGAGCGCAGCACGGAGCTGTCTCAGGGAGATGAAAAGAAATTTTTTTTAAAGTCCCCTCATGTGACTCTGTCACATGAGCTGGGACATGTTATTAATGAAAAATTAAAGTTTTATTTTATTTTTATTTGCTTTTGGAAACCTTATCCCGCCCATGGATGAGATTTCCAAAAAAATGCAAAGGCCGCTTGGCCTTCTCGCCTGCCCGTCAACCATTAGGTTGGACGGCCAGCGAAAAATTTACGTTAATCGATAACTTAATGGCCTTAACAGGCCTTTTAATTGTCGGCGGGTGCGCTGCTGACTCTGGCACATGCCCGCCGACCGAACTATCGCTCGACTGCGCGTTGACGTCACCACGCTCGGACGGCGTCAGAACGCATCCTTTCATGCTCGAGCAGGTCGGGTGCGCGCCTGCCGGATGAGTGAGAATTTCTGCCCTTAGTTCCAAGTCAGGAATATTTCAATTGAAATAAAAACCTGGAGAGATGCATAATAAGCTGCTGGCTCGCTATCATCTATTTTACATTATCACACAGAGTCGAGATCCCCTCCTCTCTCCCTCTCTCTCCCGCACCCTCTCTCTGCCTTTATGATCTTCTTCTATATTTTAAGCTTGTTTCAA
Organism: Cetorhinus maximus; assembly: GCF_964194155.1. Classification (NCBI taxonomy): domain Eukaryota; kingdom Metazoa; phylum Chordata; class Chondrichthyes; order Lamniformes; family Cetorhinidae; genus Cetorhinus; species Cetorhinus maximus. Next base: position 90,427,470 of record NC_135892.1, on the reverse strand, counting down.
CTGCCTCTCTGGCTACGTATATAATATATATATTCCCTGAAAGTTAATGGGCGCAGTTAACTTCAGAAAGAAAAACTTGGACAAGAAACTGGCAGGTATAGGGCAGGTGAACACAGCAGCGGAAGAATGCATTTCCCTTGCAGAAATACTTGTGCAATGTTACAAAGCAGCTCATTAATCACCCAGCCTGAAAACTCACACAATGAGATTTATCAATATAATTTCGTTCACTGAAAAATACAAATGGAATGAAAGGACAAGCAGCAAAGGTATAGAGCATCAGACTCTCATCATTTTAAAGGGCATGAATTTAAACCCCTGTGTCAACTGGTCTCTTCATAGGATGTATTACCAGTTCCTGACTCAACAATCTGTTAATTTTAACTTATTTGAGTAAAATAGCTCCATTCATTTTGGTATAAATATATGGGCCCGGAAAACACTTGGGCTTGTGCTGTTGACATAGATGCTACAATGTGACTACGTGGACACTCATCAATGACCTTAACAGAGTTTCCAGAGTTGGGGGGAGGTTTGTTCATTTCCCCCAGAGCAAGGAAGTCAGACTATGAGCTAAAGACAAGCAGCAAATAAAAGTGCAGCAAAATTCCCTTGGGAATGCACGGGAAGTGCAAAAGAAGAAGTATCTTCTACATCATATAAATGATTGTGATCTGGCAGCATTGCTTTAGGAATGTAAAGGAAAGAATCTGTGTTAGGGGTGGGGAGCCACAGCAGAAATGAAAGAGCATTTGAAAAAAGCCTCAATCCATTACCAGCAGGACTTCTCATTTTAGAACCTTGCTTTGGTAATATATAATTTATTATTAACTATATTCAAGAAATCCCGATTCCCTACTGAGTCTCATAATCCTCTCTCTTTTCCTCTATGAATACTCACCTGTTATGCTCCTCAGTCCTTTCGCTGCTTCCTCCCTTTCTGTTCGCCACCTCCCCACCCTCTCTCCCCTTATGCATTGTTTCCCTGATGACAGTGTGGCAGTCAGTGTCTTTGCTCTAATATACTGTCCCAACGTATGAAGCTCTAAGCTCAGGTTGTAAATTCACCATATCTACCATCTTCTTCAGCTCTCTGAATGAAGGCAGGTCCAACCCACAGCGCTATGACCTCCATCATGTGTAGGGCAAGGAGGCAGGTCCTGAATCCACCCCAGCCGGAACAGGGATCGAACCCCATGCTGTTGGCACCAACCTGATCGACACTGGCTAGCCAGCCTACTGGCTCTCTGTGGAGTCTGAGTTGCATGCATGTTGTAATCCAGAGTGATAAATAGTGATGGTAGAGGTTCCAATTTTCTTTCCATTGCATGACTGACCAGGAATCTCTCCTGCTCTTATTGCCTGTCATTGGTGTGTGTTGGGAGGATTTACAAATTGATTCTCAACCTGTTTGGCCATATTATGAAGGCACCTTCCTTGACCATCAAGTCCTGGAGTGGGACTTGAACACAGAGCTTCTGGCTTAGAGGCAGGGACACTACCTACTGCACCAATAGACCTCCGTCACGTCTATTGTATAATATGTAAAATTGATATGGCAGCTGCTTAATGAAGCTTCAACTTGTTAATAAGTTGTGCTCATTGCTCATTAATCAGGCCTGCTTTTCCCATAGATAGCTATAGGAAAAGCTATGGCTTAATAAAATTAATTCCTCCGGATAAAACCACTGTCCAAGTGGATTCACTGTGCTGCAAATCATCTCAAACTTTCATATCCATCACACTGCTATACATAATAGATGTAATTATTACTTAGAATCTAGCTGTTCATCTTCTAGGAGAAGCAGAGGCAATTTGAAATAAATGTTAATTCAAAAGTAATTTAACCCTTTCACTGGAAAAAAGCCAACTTTCCAGTTTGAACAAAGCACCTTATAAACAGACCTGAAACAAAATATTAACCCATTTTTTCCCCTCAAATCCTGACTGACTTGAGGAACCTTTCCAACCTTTTCTGTTCCTTTTTAGTGTTTTGTTCATCCTTAGATTTTCTTTTCTTTCCATCCCTTATACCATTGAGTTCTGTAAAAGCTCATAGCCAGTTTTCCCAGTGGTATTGCTGTTTGGGCTCTTTCTCCCAACACTCTTCTTTTGTACCCTGGTTTTAATCTGTTGCCAGAAGCATTCTAAACCCAGGGTTTTCCTCTGTTTACTGTCTAATCTTTAGTGGCGTTTGCCTAGGTCTGGTCAATGGATTATGCTAGAACCCCATCTAGTTTCATGTCCAAATTTATGTTGTCACTTTTGGCAAATGAGAGAGGTTCCCACTGATCTTTAGCCCAGATGCCTTCAAATGAGACAACAATAAGGTTAAGCCAGCACACCCCCCATTTCCTGTCCTCGCCATCTCAGTCACACTGAATCATGGTCCTGCCTGTATTAAACGGACATCCAGAGCTTCTGGACACTTTGGGGAGGGTGGTGGCAAGACTGGTGGCTGAAACAGGGCTATTCAGGATCAGGAAATGGGTTAGGGAGCCATTTTCCTGTTCCCTGGAGTTTGCAGTCCACAGAATTACTCAAACTGGATTTTAATAGTGAAAATAAACCAGCAGATGGTTAAGAAACAGCTGCTTTTTTTTGCTACAGCAAGCCCATTCATCCACTTCCCTGAGGACAAATGATGCCAGAATTGACAGTGCACTGCAACTTTACAGAGTGACAGAATTCCTCAAGGTAGCAAGTGTTCTGGATTACACCAGTATGACCATGCATACTCCTTTTCCCATCCACCCCTCCCCTTCCCTCCTCCTACCTCTCCCTCTCTCCTCTTCCCCAATGTCCACTTACCCTCCTCTCCCTCAAGCTCTCTCACATTCTTCACCACTCCTGCATGGAAATGGGCCAAGGAACTCAAAACATGTATTGTGGAGGGAGGAAACAGCAGAAAATAGACTAAAGAGCACAAAAATACACATAGCGGACCGGAGATCAGTCCAAGAGCAAGCTAAGTAGAGTAGAGAATGGGCTGAGGAGTACAGAAATATGTCTGTTAGGGAGCAGATGATAACTGCCCAAACATATTTCAAAAAAGACACCTACAGCCAGCAGGCAGAGAAGACTTTCATCTCATCAGCCTGGTCTTGACTGCAAATCCTGGAGATGAAAGGTTAGCGCCTCAATAATGCTGACAGTCAGTTCCCAGCACTCACTATTCAAGCAAAAATTCCAAAATAAAAAAAGAATAAAATTAACAAAAGGGTGCGAAAAGTTAGTGGAAATTCTTTGGAAATTACATTTTTAGAAGGATGATCCTCAATGCTTTTAAAGTATTTATCATTCATGAGTTGCATCATCAATAATTTAGTGTTAAAAACAAAAATTGCATTGCAAATAAATAAAAGCCTACAGAGTTGAAATGGCCCTCTAAGTGAAACATTGTTTTTTCTCCATTGCCTATTTCACTTGGGTAAATATATCACTCATTTGAACATTTTTATTTACATTGCATGCCATCTGTCAGGGAGAAGGAAGCAATACTATTATGTTGCTGATTGTTACTGATGCACTGCAAACAGGGCTTTGCCAATAGCCATGGAGAGGATCTTGTATGAACAGTTGGAACAGCTGTCCCCAGTCATGCAAAAACTTGTGGGGTCATCATTGCAACATTCTACCGTCACCTCTGACAGCTTATTACAGGCTCTAACTGGTGCGTAAAAAGGAAAGACCCTTTTGTGTGTCAAACAACATTTTTATTTTAATTGGTGCCGGTTACACCATTTGGTTACACATTCCTACATTGAAGCCAAGCTCATTGGAAAAACAGCAGCATGTTAACGACGCACGCTATTAATATACAAAATTAAATGTTTTGATATTTTCTTATTTTTTCTTACTACCTCTCTTCTCTCTTTTAATTCAATCTTCCGTTTCCCCTCTGAAGTTTTCTTTCTGTACCTGGCTTGACTCTACTCCAGTCACTCTAATACACCTTCCTTCTCTGACATTTCTCAGTTTCTTTCCCAATCCATAAATCTCATTGGTTAAGGAGATAGCTTGTGGGTCCTGTTTTTCACTATGGTCCTAGATGTCCCTTTGCCCTCGCTGCACTCTTATCATTGACAATTCCAGCAATGTACAGCACAAAAAAAATCCAAACTGAAGGGTGCAAGGAAACATTTGACTAACAGCTTGCAATGTGAGTTGGAAATTCACCTGAAGAAAAACACAGGGCAGGATTTTGCCCTTGGTGGGGGTGTTCGGCGGGGCAGACGGGTGTGGTCGGGAAGCCGCCCGCCGCCCACAGTTGGCTCCACACCGCGATTTCACGCGGGCGGGTCAATTAAGGCCCGCCCTACATGGATCGCGAGCGGCAGTGCTGAGCGGCTGTGGGGGGGGAGGAGAGAGAGCCGGGCCTAGCATGCTTTGCGCATGTGCGAGGGAGAGCGCTCCAATCTCCCTGAGGCACGGAGCTGCTTCAGGGAGATTGAAGCGCTGTGTAAAAAAAAATAAAGAGAATAAAAATTTAATAAGACATGTCTCCTTGTGAGACTCTGTTACATGAGCTGGGACAGGTTTTTAATTCAAAAATAAAGTTTTTAATTAATGTTTATTTGCTTTAGGAAACCTCATCCCGCTCTTGGATGAGGTTTCCTAAAAAATGTAAAGGCCGCTTGGCCTTTTCGCCTGCCCGCCAACCGTTAGGTTGGACGGGCAGTGTAAATTTGAATTTATTTAGATTGTTAATGACCTTAATAGGCCTTTTAATTATCGGCGGGTGCGCAGCCGACTCCGGCACGTGCCTGCCGAACGAAATATCGCGAGACTGTGCGATGACGTCAGGACGCATGCCCGACATAATCACGTATCACTTTACACTCGGGCATGTTGGGCATGCGCCCACACACCAAGCGTAATATTCTGCCCACAGATCCAGGGTATCCTGAAGAAAGATTACAGCCCTGAAACATTGATGGATGGGAAACAGGAGTTGGGAGAGTCTCTGAGACTCGATTCTGCCCCTGGGGGAAAACATCCCTTAACTGGGATTTTAACCAGGGCTCCACCTTAACGGGCATGGAGGTGGATTCCCTTTCCAATTAAGGGCGGCAAACAGGTTCTGGAAGCTGGAGGGCTAATCAGAGGCCTCCCAGCTTGAGAGAAGTAGCAGTCTGCTAAGTCACTGAGAGGGTGCTTCAACATGGAGCATTTTTTGTTTTTATCCAAGGTATTTTAACTCCTGGGATCTCATTATCATCTCATGGGTGGGTTTCACACAACACCAGAGAGAAGAACAAGATCAGTAGGGAGGAGCAGCCAATGTCATAGCGTGCTCAGAGAAACAGCCGCTCTGAAATGTAGGAGTCCAGACAGAGCTGTGCACCTCAACTCTTTTAAGGCTGAGAGCTTCTCAGAATGGGCAATTAGCTCTCCATCAGCCCAACTGCAAAAACAATGAGCTGGCTTAACTACATCAATTTTTATAGTGTTGCATGTCTCCTGCAGTGTGCTGCCTCTTAGCGCCATCCAAACTGTACGACGCTAACATTCACACTACCTCTGGTACACAAGGAACCTGACAAATATTTTAGAAATTGAAACTTGCCTAGACAATCTTCATCACCACCAACGTTCACCATATTGGAATATTGCTGAGGCCCCTCCTGCCTTCAGGCTCTCGAAAATCCAGGAATTAAAATTGCAGGCGGTGGGAATGCTGCAGGATTGCAGTGGGTTCACAACGACCACCACTCGAATCCTTGTCCACACCTTTCCTGCTAGGGAGGGCACAGTTAAATTCCCAATTATATTATTGTATCATTCCCAATTATATTTTAAATTATTGTTTCACCCTTTGAGGTGGGAAACCTAGGTGAGAATTTTACGACAGCAGGATTTCACGGTCCCGCCGAAGTTAATGGAGTTTAGAATGGCTCGCCGCATTTTATGGCCCCGCCCCCTTCGCAACGGGGCCGTAAAATTCCGGCCCTAATGTTTTTGATCAAGGATCCCACCCAAATATGCAAGTATTAACAACAACAACTTGTATTTATATTCAGCTTTTCATGTAGCAAAACATCCCAAAGTGCTTCACAGGGTTGTTACCAAACAAAATTTGAGACACATTGGCCAGGATTTCTAAGGTGGCGAGATTTTCCCTCCTGCCACCCAAGGCGTCAGTGGGGAGCGCATCTCTGCCGATACTGCCTGCCCCACAGCCATCTAACGCTCCAACAAGGGCTAATTGGCTGGAATAAAAACAGAAAATACCGGGAACAGGGATAGAAAAGCTTTTTAAAGTTAAAATATAAATAAATAAAAACTTTAAAATGGGATAAAAATGGAAGAGAGAGTTCATGGTCTGAAGCTGTTGAACTCAATGTTAAGCCCAGAAGGGTGTAAAGTGCCTAGCCGGAAGATGAGGTGCTGTTCCTCCAGTTTGCGTTGGGCTTCACTGGAACATTGCAGCAGACCAAGGACGGACATGTGGGCATGAGAGCAGGGTGGGGTGTTGAAATGGCAAGCAACAGGGAGGCCTGGGTCATGATTGTAGACTAAGCGAAGGCATTCCACAAAGCGGTCACCCAGTCTGCGCTTAGTCTCCCCAATGTAGAGGAGACCATATTGGGAGCAGCGAATACAGTCCTTGACCTTACTTTTCACCCCACCAGCCTCCGCATTCAAAGGATCATCCTCCGCCATTTCTGCCAACTCCAGCATGATGCCACCAGGTTCAAGTGAAGCGCTGCTTCACCTGAAAGGAGTGTTTGGGGCCTTGGATGATGAGGAGGGAGGAGATAAAGGATCAGGAGTTGCATCTTCCACGATTGCATGGGAAGGTGCCGTTGGGAGGGGGATGAGGAGTTGGGGATGATGGAGGAGTGGACCAGGGTGTCACAGAGGGAATGAGCTCTATGGAATGATGACAGGGTGAGGGGAAGATGTGTTTGGTGATGGCATCATGCTACAGTTGGCGGAAATGGCGGAGGATGGTCCTTTGAAGGCGGAGGCCAGCGAGGTGAAGAGTAAGGACAAGGGCTGGAGGCGGGACTTCTGCCACTCACTCGGGAGCAAGTTCCACCTCAGAAAGCTGCCAGCCAATCTGATTGGTCGGCTGCTGTCTTGTCCCTGCAGCATCAGAAGCAATCCCCGCAGCCTAAGTGCCGGGAGGCCAGGAGCAGGTAAGTGTGAGGAGTCTCAGCGCAGGGTGGGGAGGTGAGGTCCAGGGGTTTGGGGAGAGGGGGTTGGAGGTGTTGACGGAGAGGCCAGTGGGGAAGCGAGCACTAGCAGGGGCCAAATCTTTGTGGGGATCTAGGGGGCGCATGATGTTTAAAGGAGGCTGATGATGGAGGTGTCCCTGCCCTCCCTCCCGAGCCCTGAACACAGTTCATTTTCAGGCCTCCCCCCTTCCCCTGAACTCCTCCCGCCAGCCTGAAAATTGAGGCTGGGCGAGAATCGGCCCTTAAGTGGTGAATAATTGGCCTCTTGAGGGCTCAGTTGGGGCAAGGACAGGTAGCCGGCCTCGGCCTCACCCGCCAAACGTAAAATGGCGGAGATTTTGGGGCAGGCAGGAACCTGGTGGGAAACCCCCTGAGAAACTTATTGTTGCCCCCATCTACAAACCTGGCAGCGGGGGAGTGTAAAATTCTGCCCATTAGGTGGCATTAACATGGGTGGCCAAAAGCTTGATCAACGGGGTAGTTTTTAGGAATGTTTAAAGGACGAGAGACAGAGAAGTACAGAAGCAGAGAGTTTTATGGATGGAATTCCAGAGCTCAAGGTGGGAATTCCTGAGCTTAAGGCACAGGCAGTGAAAGCAGGGCTACCGATGTTAAAACCGAGGCAAGAGACCAGAATTGAAGGGGTGCAGGTACCTCAGAGGATTTTAAAGTGAAGGAGGTGGCAGATATCAGGAAAGGCAAGGGCTCCCACTGTGCATTTCTAGACCTTTCCAATTCTCTTTCTCTTGAACATGCTATCCACTTTCGGGTTGAAGCATGTATCTTGCTGCATTGCATGCTGTGTTCCCAATGAATTTCATGTCTTTTCTAAATAAAATTTTCCTTTTGTACAGGTGATTGGAGAAAGCGCCAACCAATCTATCTGAAAAAAATAACACCTTTCGGAGTACTGGTGCCATCTTCATTCGATACTCGTGCTGTCTTGTTAAATGTAATGAGCTAGGTGATGTTTCATTGGCAGAACATATTGACACTTTCTCACTCCATTTAAGTATCACTTTCCTGATTGACTCCTCGAACTGCCATCTGTTGTCAAGGCCCAAGAAGACTAAACTCCTGAAAAATAAATGGTTTATATTCTTATAACACCAAACAACTTTTTTGATTGGATTGTTATTTCTTAAACTAGAAGTGTTCCTGTTTAGAAACCCTATCCATGGACTGAATTTTCTGGCTGGCGGTGGGGGGCGTGGAGCGGGAGTGGGCGCGGACCTGATCTCCACCCTCGATCGGGTCTGCGCCGCCATTTTACACGGGCGGGGGCCGGCAGCCTGTTTTAAACAGTTGCTTCAGCCTGTCAAAGGCTGCGAATCACGACCAGTGGAAGGATCCCCCAGAGCGCTGCTGGTGAGCAGGCCAGGCAGGAGGGTAGGGCAGGGGGACACTGTGCCCCTCGTTTTTAAGTTGATTGCCTTGCTGCCCTCCTCGAGGAGGTGGCAGCACGGCGGGAGGTCCTGGTACCCAGGACGGGAGGAGGAGGCCCCCCCCCACATGACCAAACCTGCCTGGGAAGAGGTGACGGGGGTGGTGAGCTCCCATGATGTGGTGCAACGCACCTGGATCCAGTGTTGCGAATGCTTCAACGACCTGTTGTGCTCAGGAAGGTTGAGCACCATGTTGGCATTGGTCACTTAACCCAGCAGGTAGGTTTCCCCCCGCACCCTCCCCGTGGCCCCCGTCCCCAAAGTCTGAGTGTAGTGACTACATTGAATCATTGACGGCATATGTCCTTCCCTGGGTGGGCCAGCAGATATTGCCCATGCTGAGGTCAGCCTGAGAGGGTGGTGATGAGATGGGTTCTGTGCCCGCAGCATGTGGTACACTGAGACCCACATGACTGTTTTGGGGGCAACCTGGAGGAGCTGCACTGAAGTGCTGTGCTTGAACTGCAGGACATGTCCAAGTCAGGGTGATGACATTCTGGGAGGGGAGCTTCAAGGTGACGTGGCAATGATCCACCTGCTTCCCTCTGCGCTCCACATGCTTGCATCTCCTTGCTATGGAAGGTTAGACCATGTGATGTAAGCAGCATTTGGCCAAGGTGGTGGGGGTGGGTGGGGACAGGCCTAGCACCTTTGTGTGAGTGTTCAGCAGCAGTGGGGTGAGGAGGCACTGGAGCCCTAATATGTCCCACTCTGGTTGGTGTGGGCCTTCCACGAAGAGAGTCCGGGTATAATTAGCACTAATCAATGCTCTTCTCTAAGGAGAAGAATGCACATAATGCCGCTGAGTGGGTGAGGACTGGCGGAGGGCCAGCACAGTTAGCAATTCTCAGCCGCTTTGAGCAGGAGGCCCTGGATTTGGAGAGGCGCAGGTCCACCAGTGTCGGTGAGGCTGGGGTGCCACAGGCAGGTATGTTTGCCCAGCAGTGAGGTCACTATTGTTCTCCCAGCAGCCATGACAGTGCTGAATGTTCAGTGATTGAATTTTGCAACATGGCTTGACCATTGCTTATGGAAGGATGAGCGCATAATGATCCGGGGGACAGGGATGCACATTGACATTGTCTCCACGTTAACTGATCCAATATCCTTGTTCTTCCTTTCAGCATCAGCAGAGCAGGGCCGGAAGGAGGAGCAGCAGAGGATCCCTCTCACACCTGAGGGCCCTGAAGTCTCACAAACGTCACACCATCTCTGCCAGGCAGGCACCAGCGTAGATACTAGGCGGGAGAATGGGGTTGAGAAACTTATCAGCCATGATTGAATGGCGGAGCAGACTTGATGGGCCGATTGGCCTAATTTCTGCTCCTATGTCTTATGGTCTTATGGTCTACTAACACCTTGGTGGGAATTAGAACGTCGGGTAGTGTCCCGGGGCACAGCGGTGAGGGCACTTCACAGTCGCTGGAGAAGCTGGCAGAGACAGAGAGTGCCCATGGCACCAGCAGTTGGAGGACTGCAGGGGACCAGGCATATGCTTAGTTGGTGCCTGATGATGTGCCTCTGGAGTCGTCCGCGACGCAGCAAATGCAAGAAAGGTGGCCGGGTGTGCGGGAGCATCTGGGGGAGATACATGAGGCTATGCTTGGCTTGGTGTCTGTGGTGGAGGAGTCTATGTGGACTATTGCCGAAGCAATGAACCACATGTCTGAGCGCCATGCGCCCTCCATGGAGAGAGTGGCGGCTCTCGTGGAGAAGCTCCTACAGGAGACCCATCAGGGCTTCCTGGGGATGAGCTCAGACCAGCAAGCCCTTACATCGGCATTGACCTCAGCTGGTCAGTGCCAGTGTGGGAGATGGTCTGAGCACCAGGTTTCCCAGCTCGGTGCCCATCCATCCACGGTGAGCAGGGAGGTCCGAAGCGACCTCACGTCGGCGCAGCAGATGTCTCTGCGGGCTCCTTTCAGGGCGCTCCGGATGAGGGCGGCAGCTCCTCCGCCCCTCTGGCAGTGACTGTATCATCCAATGAGGCTGTGACGACTGGGGAGATGCCAGCTGTGGAACTGGCAGCTCCCTCCCAGGCAGGCCCAGCACAGGCTCCACGGGCCAGAGGACCCGTCAAGGTCATCGAGGCCAACAGAACAGCAGAGTCAGCAGGCTGTCTCAGATGCCACTACCAGCGAGGGGTCAGCACTAAGATGTAGCACCCGAAAACGTAAACATAAGGCACCTTAGGCACACCATGGGTTTATCACTGGTGCTTTTGTGTTGGCCCGCAATGAGGTTTTTATGAGTTGTTATGATTTTTAAAACCTTTTTCATTTTGTTTCATTAAATTTCTTTGGTTGCAATAATAAATTCAGACATGTCATCATGGCTGAGGTTGCCTCTTTTGTTCTGCAGGTGGATGGTTTCCAAAAATGTAATGAGTGCTTTGTGGGATATTCAGCTTTATTAACAAGGACCTTAGTTAATGTTCCTAACCAGGCAGACTTTGCACTTAAGTATTGAGTATGAAGACTGCAGCCCAGGCAGGTGCTGAAGGTCCATCTGTGGTGTGCTAGCTGAAGGTTCTTTGGATTAAAGCCTCCCGAGTGTCCCTGCCTCCCTGGAGTATGCCCGGGTCAGCGTCTACCCCCTCAGTATTTCCCTGTGCGTGCTCAACCTCAGACAAACTGCTGGACTCGTCGTGTGCAACCGGAGCAATCACGTTTACATCTTTATCGGACAGCGTCCCCCCTTTCCAGCGCAAGATTGTGGAGAGCGCAGCATGCAACCACTATCAGCGACACACGATCTGAGGGGTACTGGAGTGTGCCCTCTGAGCAGTCCAGGCATCGGAAGCGCATCTTGAGAAGACGGATGGTTCCCTCCACCACAGCCCTTGTGGAGGCGTGGCTCCTATTGTACCGCTGCTCAGCTTCTGTTCTTGGATGGTGGAGAGGCGTCATGAGCCACCTTCTGAGGGGATAGCCCTTGTCACCCAGCAGCCATCCATTCAGCCGGGCTGGAGCACTGAATAGCCTCGGCACCTGGGAGTGTCTGAGGACGTAGGCATCGTGGGAGCTGCCTGGGAACCTTGCACAGACTTGTAGAATCAGCATCCTGTGGTCACACACTATCTGCACGTTCATGGAGTGGAAGCCCTTCCTGTTGACGAAGGCACCGGGCTCACCTGCTGGTGCCCTGATGGCCACATGTGTGCAGTCTATTGCACCCTGGACACGGGGGAAGCCAGCAATGGCCGCAAAGTCTCTGGATCACTGTGTCTGGCTTGCCTGGTCCCAACGGTAGAGGATGAAGGTCAATGCACGCCTGAACAGTGCGTCTGTAACCAGCTTGACACAAGTGTGGACAGCTAATTGGGAGACACCGCAAAGATCACCCACCGAGCCCTGGAAGGAGCCAAAGGCATAGACGTTGAGGACAGCTGTGACCTTTAGAGCCACAGGCATGTGGTGTCCACCCACACAGTTAGCGGAGATCTCAGGCCCAATCATCTGACAGATATAGTTTACTGTCTCCCTTAAGAGATGGAGCCTCCTTTGGCATTGTACCTCAGACATATTGAGGTAGCTGCTTAGCGCCTGTATACCCTGGCAGCAGGATAGTGGCTATTCCCCTGCAAAGCAGATATACCGCTTTGGATACTGTTGAGGGGAATGGCCTCTTAGGGGAAAGCAGCAACAGCCAAATTCATTGCACCACAGTTGGCTCTGCTGCACAGGGGAGGAGTAAAAAGTGTGGGAATGCAATAGTTATAGGGGATTCAATTGTAAGGAGAATAGATAAGTGTTTCTGTTGCCACAAATGAGCTCCAGGATGGTATGTTGCCTCCCTGGTGCTAGGGTCAAGGATCTCTCAGAGCGGCTACAGGACATTCTGAAGGGGGATGGTGAACAGCCAGTGGTTGTGGTACACATTGGTACAAACGGCATAGGTTAAAAAAGGGATGAGGTCCTAAAAGCAGAATATTGGGAGTTAGAAAATAAGTTGAAAAATGGGACCTCAAAGGTAGTGATCTCAGGATTATTACCAGTGCCACGTGCTAGTCAGAGTAGAAATAGCAGGATATATCAGATGATTACGTGGCTGAAGAGATGGTGTGAAGGGGAGAGTTTCAGATTCCTGGGACATTGGGACAAGTTCTGGGGGAGGTGGGACCAGTACAAACTGGACGGGTTACACCTGAGCAGGACCAGGACTGATGTCCTAGGGGGAATATTTGCTAGAGTGGTTGGGGAGGGTTTAAACTAAAATGGCAGGGGGGTGGGAACGTATGCAAGGAGTCAGAGGAGGGGGAATCAAGGACAAGAACAAAAGACAGAAAGGGGAATAAGAAAAGTGATCGGCAGAGAAATCAAGGGCAAGAATCAAACAGGGCCTCAGTGAAAAATAGTGGGAACGGGACAAGTAATGTTAAAAAGACAAGCCTTAAGGCTTTGTGCCTTAACACGAGGAGTATTCGCAATAAAGTGGATGAATTAACCACGCAAATAGATGTAAACAGGTATGATATAGTCTGAATTACGGAGACATGGCTGCAGGGTGACCAGGGATGGGAACTGAACATCCAGGGGTATTCAGTATTTAGGAAGGACAGACAAAAAGGAAAAGGCGATTGAGTTGCATTGCTGGTTAGAGAGCAAATTAACGCAATAGTGAGGAAAGATATTGGCTCCGACGATGTGGAATCTGTATGGGTAGAGCTGAGAAACACTAAGGGGCAAAAAATGTTAGTGGGGGTTGTATAAAGACCCCCAAACTGTAGTGATAATGTTGGGAATGGCATTAAACAGGAAATTAGAGATGTATCCAATAAAGGAACATTTGTAATTATGGGTGACTTTAATCTGCATATAGATTGGGCAAATCAAATTAGTAACAATACCGTAGAGGAGGAATTCCTGGAGTGTATACAGGATGGTTTTCTGGACCAATACATTGAGGAACTAACTAGAGAACAGGCCATCTTAGACTGGGTATTGTGGAATGAGAAGGGAATAATTGGCAATCTAGTTGTGCGAGGCCTATTGGGAATGAGCAACCATAATATGATAGAATTCTTCATCAAGATGTAGAGTGACATAGTTGATTCTGAGACTAGGGTCCTGTATCTTAATAAAGGTAACTATGATGGTGTGAGGTGCGAGTTGGCTATGATGGATTGGAAAAGGTTACTTAAAGGGATGATGGTGGATAGGCAATGGCAAACATTCAAAGAGCGCATGGGTGAACTGCAACAATTGTTTATTCCTGTCTGGTGCAAAAGTAAAACAGGAAAGGCAGCCAAACCATGGCTTACAAGGGAAATTAGAGATAGTATTAGATCCAAGGAAGAGGCATACAAATTGGCTAAAAAAAAACAGACCTGAGGATTGGGAGCAGTTTAGAATTCAGCAAAGGAGGACCAAGGGATTGATTAAGAACGGGAAAATAGAGTACAAGAGTAAGCTTGCAGGGAACATAAAAACTGACTGTAAAAATTTCTATAGGTATGTGAAGAGAAAAAAACTAGTGAAGACAAATGTCCCTTAAAGTCAGAAACAGGGGAATTTATATTGGGGAACAAAGAAATGGCTAACCAATTAAATACATACTTTGGTTCTGTCTTCACAAAGGAGGACACAAATAACTTGCCAGAAATGTTAGGGAACACAGTGTTTAGTGAGAGGGAGAAACTGAAAGAAATCAGTATTAGTAGGGAAATGGTGTTGGGGAAATTGATGGGATTGAAAGCCAATAAATCCCTAGGGCCTGATAACCTACATCCCAGAGTACCTGAGGAAGTGGCCCTAGAAATAGCGGATGCATTGGTGGCCATCTTCTGAGATTCTATAGACTCTGAAACAGTTCCTACAGATTGGAGGGTAGCTAATGTAACCCCACTATTTAAAAAGGGAGATAGAGAGAAAACAGGGAATTATAGACCAGTCAGCCTGATGTCGATAGTGGGGAAAATTCTAGAGTCCATTATAAAAGATTTAATAGCTGAGCACTTGGAAAACAGTGGCAGAATCGGACAGAGTCAGCATGGATTTACGAAAGGAAAATCATGCTTGACAAATCTACTGGAATTTTTCGAGGATGTCACTAGTAGAGTTGAAGAGGGGGAGCCAATGGATGTGGTTTATTTGGACTTTCAGAAGGCTTTCGACAAAGTCCCACATAAGAGATTAGCGTGTAAAATTAAAGCGTATGGGATTGGGGGTAGTGTATTGAGATGGATAGAAAACTGTTTGGCAGACAGGAAACAAAGAGTAGGAATAAACGGGTCTTTTTCTGAATGGCAGGCAGTGACTAGTGGTGTACCGCAGGGATTGGTGCTGGGACCCCAGCTTTTCACAATATATATTAATGATTTAGATGAGGGAACTAAATGTAACATCTCCAAATTTGCAGATGACACAAAGCTGGGTGGGAGGGTGAGCTGTGAGGAGGATGCAGAGATGCTTCAGTGTGATTTGGACAAGCTGAGTGAGTGGGCAAATGCATGGCAGATGCAGTATAATATGGATAAATGTGAGGTTATCCACTTTGGTAGCAAAAACAGGAAGGCAGATTATTATCTGAATGGCTATAAATTGAGAGAGGGAAATGTACAACGAGACCTGGGTGTCCTCGTACACCACTCGCTGAAGGTAAGCATGAATGTGCAGCAGGCGGTAAAGAAGGCAAATGGTATGTTGGCCTTCATAGCCAGAGGATTTGAGTACAGGAGCAGGGATGTCTTGCTGCAATTATACAGGGCCTTGGTGAGACCACACCTGGAATATTGTGTGCAGTTTTGGTCTCCTTATCTGAGGAAGGATGTTCTTGCTATAGAAGGGGTGCTACAAAGGTCACCAGACTGATTCCTGGGATGGCGGGACTGACATTTGAGGAGAGATTGAGTCGGTTAGGATTACATTTGCTGGAGTTCAGAAGAATGAGGGGGGATCTCATAGAAACCTGTAAAATTCTAACAGGACTAGACAGGATAGATGCAGGAAGGATGTTCCTGATGGTGGGGGAGTCCAGAACCAGGGGTCACAGTCTGAGGATACAGGGTAGGACATTTAGGACAGAGATGAGGAGAAATTTCTTCACCCAGAGAGTGGTGAGCCTGTGGAATTTGCTAGCAAAGAAAGTAGTTGAGGCCAAAACATTGTATGTTTTCAAGAAGGAGTTAGATATAGTTCTTGGGGCGAAGGGGATCAAATGATATGGGGAGAAAGCGGGAGAAGGTTATTGAGTTGGATGATCAGCCATGATCATGATGAATGGCGGAGCAGGCTCGAAGGGCCGAATGGCCTACTCCTGCTCCTATTTTCTATGTTTCTATGTTTCTATCCCGCCCATGAATGAGGTTTATACAAAGGTGTCTTACCCGCTTGCCTGTTGCGCCCGTGCGCTGACCCGAAGATTGCATGGGTGCCGAAAAATCGCGGTTGATTGGAGCATCAAGGGCCTTAAGTGGCCCGTTAATTAATGACAGTCGCACATCGGAGAGCATCGTGTGCCTGCCCAACGAAATATCGCTATGGCACCTGGTGACGTCGGGACGCCCGCCGATGTCACCGCGCGTCATTTTACACGCATGCATACGCGGCCCGCCCCCACACACCAACAGAAAAATTCTGCCCCATATTTTATCTCCCTAAATGGATCAATTTATTCTCTACCGTGTACAAATGAAGCTGTTTGAGTATGTATGTGGCATCTTATGATGACAGAAGGATTGATTAAATTATTTTATTTCCTTAAATCTTTTCAGCATCATATCATTTATAATTTGGAAACCAGTTGAGGTGTGAATTGCGAATGCAGAAAACCTTGGATTCTTTTGTAAAAGTAAAGAGGATGAATGTGTTATAGACATTGGCTTCACGGGAACATTATCAAACAAAATTTTACACTGAGCCACATTAGGAGATATTAGAGCACATGACCAAAAGCTTGGTCAAAGAGGTAGTTTTTACCTTACATTGTAAAGGACGAAAGAGAGGTCGACAGGTGAGGAGGTTTAGAGTGGGAATTAGTGGAACTGAGAGCCTTGGCAGCTGAAGGCAGGGCTGCTCATGGAGGAGTGATTGAAATTGGGGATGTGAAGGAGGCAGGAATTGGAGGAGTGCAGATATCTCACTGGGCTGAAGGGCTGAATAGTTTACAGCGAACGGAAGGGGTGAGGCCATGGAGGGATTTGAAAACAAGAAAGAGAGTTTTATAAACGAGTCATTGTTCAACTACTATTCAGTGTATGTCAGTGAGCATAGGGGTGATGTTTGAGTGGTACTTGATGAGAGTTAGAATGTGGATGGCAGAGATTTCGATGACCTTAACTTTATAGAGGATGGAAGATGAGAGTTGAGGCAGGTGTGCACTGAAGTCTAGAAGTAACACAGGCATGACTGAGGCTTTCAACAGCTGATGAGCTGGGGCAGGGTGGAGTTAGCCCAAGTTTGATAGGTGCAAGTGAGCAGTCTTAGTGATGGCATGTATATGCAATGGGAAGCTCATCTCTGGGTCAAATACAATGCCAAGGTTGTGAACAATCTTCTCCAGCCTCAGACAGTTACCAGGGGTATGGTGGCTAGGGAACGTAATTTATTGCAGGGACCAAAGACCATAGTTCCATCTTCTCAATATTTATTTCTGCTCAGCTAGTATTGGATGTCAGACAAACAGTCTGACAATTTAGAGACAGTGGAGGGCTCAGTGGTAGGTTAGAGCTGGGTGTCATCAGCGTTCATGTGGAACCTCATGTTCTGTTTTCAGATGATTTCATTGAGGGGCAGCATGTAGATAGGGGACTCCGGAAGTAAGGGTGTGGGAGTGAGAAGAGAAGCCATTACAGATGATTCTCTGACTATAACTGGACAGATAAAAATGGAACAAGGGGAGTGTAGATAAAAATGGAACCAAGAGAGTATAATCCCTCTCAGGGGGACAAAGGAGGAGAGACACTGGGGGAGGATGGTGGAACCATGTGAAAGGCTGCAGCCAGGCCCAGAAGGACAAGGAGAAATAGTTTACCAGAGTCACAGTCACATAGGATGAGACTTGTGGATTTGATGACAGCTGTTTCAGTGCTCTAGCAGGAGTGGGAACCCGACTGGAGGAATTCAAACCCTTATTTTCACTCCGGGTGTCAAGAAAAGCTTCAGGAATGTTATTTTTCTTTCTTTCTGCTGAATACTCTCTAGCCTGCTTATCTGAGGATTGGCTTTAATAACATCAGGCCCGAGCTATATTCCCTGTTTCCTAACTCATTCAACTTCAGCTAATCCCATATAACATTGGCTTGATAACATTTTCCTCACAGCTTTCATCTTATTTGCTGTTTATGAGATTTTACTATGCATAAAATGTAACAAAGGAACTTGAGTTTATATAGCACCTTTCACATCCAAAGGGCATCCTGAAACTCTTTCATAGCCAAAGAAATAGGTTTGAAGTATAGTCACTGTTGGAAGAAAGGAAAACCCAGCATCAGTCTCCCCATAACCCTGACATTTGAAGCTGTATTTATCTAAATATCAATGCCTGTAATTCAAAGTGAGTCACTGGGGCTGCTTTTGAGCCCCGTTGATTGGTATTGATGGGATGCTATTGGCCTCAGAATGGGATCGGGTCCCTTGCTGCACTGCAGTTGGCTCTATTTTAAAAGGGGCCTTCCAGGTGTCCAAAACGATCACCTCATTCAAGGAATTGACACCTTCCAATATGAAAATCAGGCTTCAATGACATACATAGGACCCCAACTGTCATTTTAGATCGGATCAGGTCAGAACCTGCACCGTACAGGATCTATTCAGTTCCATTGCTGACGGAAGAGAAGAGGCTCGTAAAAGCAATTCTTGAATTATTTTTGTAAAAATAGTCTGGGCCGCCTCCACTCTGAGACCTACACCCGCCATGTTTGCAATTTCTTCTTCCCCAACAGCTTAACTTGGGTAAAAGCAAAAAAACTGCGGATGCTGGAAATCCAAAACAAAAATAAAAATAAAAATACCTGGAAAAACTCAGCAGGTCTGGCAGCATCTGCGGAGAGGAACACAGTTAACATTTCAAGTCTGTATGACTCTTCAACAGAACTAAGTGAAAATAGAAGAGAGGTGAAATATAAGCTGGTTTAAGGTGGGGGGGGAGGCGGTGGGACAAGTAGAGCTGGATAGAGGGCCAGTGACAGGTGGAGATAACCAAAAGATGTCATAGACAAAAGGACAAAGAGGTGTTGAAGGTGGTGATATTATCTAAGGAATGTGCTAATTAAGGGTAGAAAGCAGGACAAGCAAGTTACAGATAGCCCTAGTGGGGGTGGGGTGAAGGAATCGAAATAGGCTAAAAGGTAGAGATAAAACAATGGATGGAAATACATTTAAACTTAACTTGGGGTTGGGCAGCACCATGGCTCGATCTTTAGGCTTCAGTCCCTCAGTCTGATGAGCTGTGTTGGGACGCCTGCCGAGTTCAGAGCCTTCACTGCTAGATTAGTCAAAATCTCCCCCATTGTGCGCAAACTTGCCATGGGACGTTTCTAAGATGCGCCCTAAGACACTTAAGCCCAAAGATTCGAGAGGGCCACACCCATTTTCCAGGAACTAAATGGGCATCTAAACTGCAAAAATGGCAGGCAGGATGTGCATGCTCATTACAGGGGAAAAATGTGCTATCTGCCATATTAGTAAAAGTAAGAATTTAGCCTGGGAACCTCCTTCAATCTTCTGTCATCTCCGGACTTGATGAGCTCAATGCTCTTTCTATATTGCCTCCCATCTTCCACCCTCCATAAATTTCAGCTCATCCTATACTCTGTGCACACCAAATCCAGTCCGCCCATCAGACCTGTCGTTGCTGACCTACATTGGCTCCTGGGCACACAATGCCTCAAACTTAAAATATTCAATTACATGTTTAAATCTCTTCAGGGCCTTGCCCCTTCCTTTATATTTTTGGAGGCATCTTCTGTCCTATAATACCCCAATCCAAACCACAGGACCTTCTGCAATTGACTTTGTTGCATCCTCCTCCCTTCACCCCATTATTGCCAGCCGTGTTTCCAGATAATTATGCCCCACAGTCTGGAATTTCCTCCCTAAACCCCCCCCAGTTTGCTGCCAACCTGTAAGATTTTTCTTAAATCCCATCATTTTGACAAATCTTTAGCTCGCTTTTTAATAATTTGCTTGGCATTGATTTTTTTTAAATCACACTTTTGTGAAGTGCCTTGGGATGTTTTGCCCACATTCAGGATGCTATATCAGCTCTGGATGTTGTTGTTTTTTTCGAACAGCTGGCACCAACGCCAGGCCGGGCATAAAGATCCATTACAACTCCAGATGGGGAAGGGGAAACGGGTAAAGGAAGGAGAGAGGAAGATCCCATGTTGTGCCAAATTAGCGACTGCAGCTGCAAAGCGGATTTGTACCGCACTGTCTTTAGAGCATGAACAAGCTGCTCTTTTTTCAGACACTTAATTTAGTTAATTGGGGAGTTTGTTGCACATGTTAAGTGCTTTTGAATAGATGAGAAAAAGAAATGTGGCAACATGAAAGCGGTCAAATCCTAGATAATTCCATTAGAGAATAAGAATGTTTGAAGCAGAATGTGAACAGTGATTATGATCATTTTGTACCTGTATTCTTTTCTTAACTGGAAATAATTTGACAAATCTGGACTAAAAGTTCTGTACTCAGCTCAGCTTTAAAGGGTTGTGATCACTTAACCTTCAGCGGCTGTATATGGAGACAAAAATGGCAGTAACCCTGTATAAAGGGTTTTAATATTTCAATGTAAATGTCAACATTTATTTTTGTCGTATGGGCAACACAAGTGCCTGGCAATGCCCAGTGACTGGCACGCTACATGGGGAGGGAGCAACTGAGTCTATGGCCAAGTGACAAAGTCGAAGTGGAGGGAGGATGCTGCAAGGGAGGATGGCCACTCTAAGGCACCCTCCTTCTAAAACAGGAATGCGGCACACTTGGAAGTGGCAGAGGCAAGAAAATTTGAGGACACAGCTGACAATTAATGCCGCAGTCAGTGCCAGGCCTGTGACATGCATAAACTACAGGCTTCCTTGCAGCAGATGACAAGGTATGACACCATGTCTGTGGTGACCTGGGGCATCTGCAGACAGAGATCCTCAAATTCTAGCTCAATGTGCCTCTTCCTCTGACATGAGTTAGAGGGCAGAATCTTAACAACATCAGTTTCAAATGCGAATTAGGACCAGTTCCAGGCCCTGCCCCCGATGGTGTTTGAGATTCGCCTGCCTCTGACATTTTCCCAATTAAAAGGCCACCTCAGCATTCACCTTCCGATTAAGGATAGCAGTTCATCTGAGCCCTCTGAAGACTTTTGAAAGTTTAAAAATAAGGGTGGCCACAGCTGCCAAGTCATTATTGTGAGGGGGAACCCTTCCACAGGATAGCCTGCGGCTGCAGCTGTGGCATTCCATGGCTCCAGGATGGGAGGATTTAAAGGAGGCAGTGATGGCCCCTCAGTCTACCGCCGGGAGCATGCCTCCAGGCACCCGATAGACTTCGACCTCAGCCAAGGTTGGGGGCTGGCAGCATCTGTCGTTGGAAAGACCCTGGTGGCACCCCTAATTAACCCCAAGTGGGAACATAATTGATCTTACGTGGCTACCTGCCGCTGCCGGGAGGGTAGCCAGTGCCAGCGCCAGTCTGACCCCACCTCCGGTAAGATCACTCAGAGGTGTGGAAGAGTCGGCTAGACGATCCGATGTGCAACTTTCAGAAGTTCCCGCCCTCCTGTCCCCAAAGTCACTTTCATGTAGCTGGTGAGATTCCACTTGAAGAGCCCTGGTCTTCCAGTAGTGTGATCCGACCAACCCACTGTCCCTCTGCTCGTCTTCTTCTAAAATGACATAAGCAAAGGTAGATTCATGGAGGCCAGTGACCTGAATATTCCAACAGAAAGAGGGAGTGACATAAAGGCTCGACCATCATTTACTTTTCGCCAGCCAGCTCCTCCCACCTCATCAGCTTGATGAAACTGAGACCTGAGGACCAATACTGGGGACACAACAGGCCTTACCATCCAGGCCTTGAACCCTGTGCCTCCCACCCATGTGCCCCCAAATGGACTGGAGAATTTCTATTGTTCAGTTTGTCAGGCATTTTTGAGTGGAAAGCCTACCCTATTCTGCATTGATTGTTTGTGCTGTTATCTACACTTCACTCTCTCTCTCTCTCTCTATGCCTACAGTCTTGACCTAACCAAGCTCTGCTTATCGTTTTGTTGACCGGAGGTTCACTATATTATAATAACAGAAAATTCTATTATAGGAATTTGACACAATCAGGAATCATTTCAGGAGAGATCAATTTCATGTGGTTAAGGTCCAATTAATTCCCAGCTAGACAACTAGATAGGCAGCATGTCTATTTTGATAAACTTCACCCCTGTATTTTCAATTTGCATGTGACTATTTTTTTGTTCAATCCTTCTAAAATAATCCTTATTCAAGCAAACAGATGGGCCAACGGCAACAGATGCGTTGTAGAAACTTGGATATATATTGCTGTTCCTTCATCACTGCTGGGTTACAATCTTGGAACTCCCTTCTGATACCATTGTAGGAGTGCCTTCACCACATGGACTGGACAACTAAGAATGCTGGTCCTGTCCATGATGCTCACAGGCTGACAATGAACTAATAAAATGCTTCTTTGAGTCAACATACTTGAATTGTCAAGTACAGGTTTGCATTCCCTCTCAAACACTCAATGTACTCTCTGGGAAAGTACTGCATTTGTAATGATAAATCTCAGAAGAAAGTCAACTCTTATCACAAGCTCAGGACTAGATCTAAACAGATGATTTTTTTGTTTGTTTTTTATTTTCATTTGTGTTACTCGTTCACCGTAGATTTTCATGTTTTAGTTTTCAGGCAGCTGGGTGTCATGCCAAGAATGAAGGCAGCTTGAATAGAGTATGTGAGCACTTTCTTCGAATATAGATGACATGTGGGAGAAAAAGGAGAACATCAGACTGTGAAGATCTCAGAGCAGCAATAATTCACTGGCACATCCTCAACCCAGTGAGTCATTGATCTAAACCAGCCACACAACGAAGAAGTTAACCTTTGCATGTCCATATAGTTACTATCATTCTATAGTGCAATCTGTTGTCTGTTTTATGCTGAATATATTTTGTTCCCATTGACTTTTTTTCTTTTTGGTGAGGTGAATTTTAGATTCATTGAGGGGAGTTACATTGGTGATGAGAAATTATACGTTTATCTTTTTAGGATTAGAGTTATTATTATTATTATTATCATTATTATTATATGGGCACTTGATGGAAAGAAACTCCCATGGAGACTGAGCGAAGGAGTGGGATTGATTGGATTGCTCCACAGCGAGCAAGCATGAACTCGATGGGCTGAATGGCCTCCTTCGGTGCTGTAAATGGTTGTATGTTCCCAGGTCAACCATAGCACTAGTCATATAGAGTTAAAGCTCCCTTGAGGAGCCCAATACCTTCAATTGAATATGTTAGAGATTTATATACTGATATCTGATGGGATAATTCCTGGGCCTGTGTTTTTCAAAATTTGAAAGAGTCAAGGGGCAAAATCTTCTTCTTGCATCACGGCTAGGCACGCGCAATCACACCAGCCAATTAGATATGCAGAGGCAAGGGGCCCAGGTCAACCATGCAGCAGGGCAGGCAGGAAATCGCCAGCCCCCCTATTACCTCATGGTTTCGAAGGCCTGAGTGTCATATTTGAATGGCACCTGGATAGACATCCACTCCCTTCTATCCAGCAGCATCAGTCTGGCTGGTTGTGAGGAGTTTTTAATCACCAGACTTGCTGGCACTTATACAGCGACACTTCATGAGGAGATCAGGATATCTTGTAGGGGCCTTATTCTGATTGGAATCTGGGTGCAATGAGGGTGTCACAGGCCCGTCTTGCACGTCACTCTATTGCCCTTATCCTGCCTTCGGTGACCCTCGATCTACCCCTCCATCATCCTTGACCAACTATCATTCACCCTAGAGCTTCCACCTCATCACCATCAGTTAGACTCGGGCACACTGGAACTGCACCCTCCCCTCCCCCACCCTGTTGCCCTTAACCAGTCATCCGTCATCCTCATTACTCACCCTATCATCCTTGACCTGCCCTATGTTACCCTTGACTCTCAGGACCGCATCTTTGACCTTCCCTGTATAACCCTTGATTGCCTCTTAAAAATGCTTGACCTACCATCTGTAGACATTGACCTTCCCTGTGCCAGTTTCCTTCCTCTGTCCATCACGAGCCTTCATAGGGCTGTCACCCCTTCTCTCCCTCCCTCACTGAGCCATGCCTTTTTCCCCTTTCATATCCACTGCCAAATCTCAGTGCAATAGTGCCACCTCTCCCCGGTTCAACGAAGCTCCCCATACAAGACAAGCAGCTCCTACTCAGTCCAAATCCACCAGGAAGACTTCCTCACTGGCTGCACACCACCTTTAACCAGTCTGAATCTGAAGGCATATGTTTCTCGTTTGCCGCATACTTAATTACAAGCATAGAATTTAATCTGGTGAAGTTACATTTTATTGAGCATGTATGACGTGATAATGTGTTAAAAAGTTCCTGCTGTTTGCTGTCAAGAAGCACGATCCACCCTCAATCCACTGCTACTTTCATCCTGCCACCAGGAAGTTGACAATTTCTCTCTCATTCAGTGAAGTGCTCCCCCCACTCCCCTGCCCCCACCCGCCTCGTCTCTTATTCCTGGGAGATTCTGTCCAAAGTTTCAAGAGCCCTTCAATGCAAAACCCAGAAGACCATTGCCTATTACATAGTTAAGGTAGTGTATTTCCTTTATCCATTCCAGGCATCTTGTGCCCTCTGTATTAGTACCAATTAAGTATCCAAATTATGATCAGATTTGTGCCATCTGAATCATCTCCTGTAATAAATATCACTTACAAAACAGTCAGGCTCTCACTGTCTTCACATCCCCCAATATGTTGACCCAACAACCTTACTCTCATCCTTCAAATCTCTTTATAGCTTCACCCTTCCCTGATTCTGCAACCTTCTCCACACCTATGTCCAAGTTTACCATCCCCATTCTCCTGCTTCTCACTAACCACTATTGTCTTCTCTCCCATCCCAACTACCACTACCTATGCCACACCTTACATTCATCAGGCCCAGGTACTCGGCAAGTCCCATCCTAAAGCCCTTGCCTTGTGAGTACTCAGTACAACTTTGCAACATCGAGTCCAGCGTGAACTCAACGGGCCAAATGGCCTTATTCTGTGTCGCGATAACTCTACTGGCTCTATAGCTGTGTTCAAAAACCTACCTCTTGAGTATGCTTTTGCTCAGCCTTGCCAATTCTTCTGCCACCATCGCTTGGTGTTGACTGACCCCCATGTGAAACAATTTGGGACTCTTTTATTTTAGAGGAGCTATGTTAGTGCAAGTTTGTTATTGCTGTTATGCAAGGGACTCTTTGGGGTAAAACCACCAATCCTATGTTCCTACTGTTGAGCCTTCCGTGAAATGAATGCAAGTGAAATAGGGTCATTTTAATCTAATCTGCACAACGGGAAACTGGAGAGATTGGATCATCCTGACTTTAATAAAATTTATACCGGGCAAGATGTAAACTAGGAAACCAATCTAATCTCCCCCCGGCGCCGGTTTCTGACTGGGGGTGGTTTAGACACCTTTTTAACAGTGATGCTAAAATAATAGAGGGGAGTTTCAGGTGAACATGTTAAATATTTACATACTAGCATTCCAATGAATCATTCTAGGGCCTGTGTTATTGAGACCATGAAGAATTTCATTATCTTTTTGCAGGAATGTTTACATTGAGCCATTGCATCATTAGAGTAATGGAAATGGTACACACCGAGGGCATGCAGTCTGAAGCAAATTGATGAAAGTAGAAGGGAGCCTTCAGCAAAAGTAGATAGGATTAGATGATGAATGGAGATGTGTATTGATATGAAAGAGAAACAGTGGTAACAAAGTGGGAACCATTTAGTTGATGGTTAAAGAGGATAAGCTGTCAACTACAACACAGATATTACAATTTGAGAGGAATTTAGACAGCCAAACATATAGCTTTGCTAGAAAATCATATGATGGCAATTTGCTTAGAAATGTAAGGTCCTAGATATTTTCAGTACTTTGGAGGTGCAGCAGACAATAACAAATGAATCACTAAAGTGTTTAAGGGTAGATTTCCAGAAATGCATTACAAAGGCTACAAGATTATTCGTGAAGCCGAGAACCATATCCTTGATCACAAATTGACAACATAATCAATTTATAAATTGGATCTCATGTCATACATATATTGGCACAACGAGGGATTTCTTTTATTCAAGATATTTTGGATTTTCTTCCTCCACAGGTGTTGCTGCCCTCAGGTATCTCATCCAAGTGGGCCCACGGTGGAACCTGTCACAGGCGAGTTGGAAAATTCAGAGTCAGCCAAATGCCCATTGAATTTGGGTAAAAGATCCCAGCCTTAGTGTATAAACTTCAGCATTAAGGCTGTTGGTCTAAGGAAGAACATCACTGCTGAGCCCAATAGTGTACTCATCCACCATCCACACCTGCACGCTCCCCTGTAAGGGTCATTGAATAGTGACCAGGAGTCAAGTGGATAAATTGACTTGGCCACTCTGCCATACCTCCACTATAACTCTAACGAGTGTCAGGCAACCTCTGCCTGAATCTTACAAGGCTCCTGAAATGGAACGGCAGGGACAGGGACAAGGGATCTTTATTTTGGAAGTTTCTCCTACCCTGGCCCATAAGGGAAGCAGTATAAAGCTGGAGGCTGACACACAAAGTCAGCTGAGGTATGGCAGCTTCCAGAAAAACACAAGTGGGCCCCACAGGGGTAGGGGTAGAATATAGGCTAGGGGAGCAGCCTGACCACAAAGGTGGCAACATTTGTTTTAAACTTTTGGCATCAACCCTTTTAAACAGGGCTGATAGGTACTATGAATGGTGCAACTGGAGAAGGGGGGAAACTGGGCACCTCTTCCCCTAACCCAAAAGCTAACAAGCACTAGGATTTCTGGTGGTATGGGGCAGGCTGGCATCTGCCAGCCTCTTACAAATCAGATGCCCTCCAGTGAACTCCTGCAAACCCCAAGGGCATGTGCAGATGTGACCCCCCCTCTGCACCCCTCCCTCCCATAACTGCCGGGATTGACTCCCTCAGATTTTCAGCTGCCAAATGTTTACTGTGTTTCTTCTCTACTCTAATCCAAAGGCACTAAGGCTAACTGTGTCATCCCACTGATGCAATTAACTCAGTGTAACACTGATGGGTTTGTTTTTAATTGGAAGGTATTTGTAACATGTTAATATTCACCATCATTCCCTTTCACTGCTGAAGTAATACTATAATAATTGTCAGGAAACATCATTAAACATGAATAACCAAACTGTGAGATGGTGCATTTAGATACACAGTATATAGAAGACTAACTAAGGCCAAGGGCAAGGTAGGAAATTAAAAAAGAGGAGGTAGCTGCAATTGCACCAGCTAATGGATTGCTTGATCGGAGCAGTGCGTCCCGACTAATATCATTCTATTCATCTTTATCCAGCTGGAACAGACAACACACAGAGATCAGGCAATTAGGGAAGAACTGCTTAGTAATTTGAATGGGGACTGAAGTAAGCTTATGACACTTTGGTGGGACTTCTCATGCATTACTATTAATAACAGTATATTAGTTACAAAAAACAATTCTACAGCTAAGATATCTTCTTTATTCTGTGTGCAGGTGTTTTGTTATCTGTTAGATTTATTTCTGTCCTGACCCCTTAACGCTATTGGATAGCCTGATTATAGAATGGTTACAGCATAGAAGGAAGCTATTTGGATTGTCGTATCCATGCTGGCTCTCTGGAAGAGCAACTCAGCCAGTTCCACCCCCCTGCCTTTTCCCCAGAGTCCTGCAAATCTTTTCTCTTCAAGTGCTTATCCAATTCCCTTTGGAAAGTTACGTTTGAATCTACCTTGACCATTCCAATAACTAATTGTATAAAAACATTCTT
Organism: Cetorhinus maximus; assembly: GCF_964194155.1. Taxonomy (NCBI): domain Eukaryota; kingdom Metazoa; phylum Chordata; class Chondrichthyes; order Lamniformes; family Cetorhinidae; genus Cetorhinus; species Cetorhinus maximus. The sequence continues at coordinate 90,399,832 of NC_135892.1, read as the reverse complement.
CTTCATGTCGCCATTAGTTCTTTTGCAATTACCTTAAATTGATGCCCTCCCACCAATGGGAACAATTTCTTTCCATCTACTCTGTCCAGACCCCTCATGACTTCGAGCACCTCTATCGAATCTCCTTTCAACTTTCTCTTCTCTAAGAAAAACAACCTCACCTTCTCCAATCTATTCTCGTAACTGAAGTCTCTCCTCCCTCATAAATCTCATAAACCTTTTCTGCACCCTGTCTAAAGCCTTCACATCCCTCCTAAAGTGTCCAGAATTGGACGCAATACTCCAGTTGAGGTCAAACTAATGCTTTCTAAATGTCCACTGTAACATCCTTGCTTTTGTACTTTGCGTCTCTATTTATACAGCCCAGGATTCTGTATGACTTTATATCCCATGACTGACACCCTTAATAATTACAGTCATTACAATTATATAGAAGTCTGTTTTTACAACACACCTGTTCACTTTACAACAATGTACAGTCAGCCTCTTATTTATGATGTGATTAAAGATGAGCTCCTGATTCATTTTCAGTATGTATAATCAGCTTTTTTATATATCAGCCTAGTTCTATGCCATGTTTTGATCCTTTTACTGTGATGTATAGTCAACCAAGTGCTAAAATGTAGTTTGATTATATGACATAGCCTGATTCCTTTATAATACTGCAACTTCAGCCTCTTCTGTGTTTCTCTGGTGTTATACAATGTTTTTACTCATTCAGAATTTATTACAAAAACTGTAATATAATCTTATTTTTATTTTCATTTAATTAGATTATCCCACATGCATGTTAAAATTATCTAATTTTCTGGGATTTTCCACCTCTGTCATGTCTTGACTAACACAACAGGCAAGGGATCTAATCCAAAGGGCCTTTTTCTCCAATGTTTTTCTTTGTTCAATGGTCATATGGCCTGTCTAAATAATTCCCATCGTTCACTTTCCTCTGATGGTTCTCTGTACAGCGAATCATACCAATGTTCTGTTACTCTGTTACTGTTAAGAAGGCTAATGGAATGCTATCCTTTATTACAAGAGGGATTGAACATAAAAGTAAGGATTTACACTTTAGGAGGGATGTGAAGGCTTTAGACAGGGTGCAGAAAAGGTTTATGAGATTTATGAGGGAGGAGAGACTTCAGTTACGAGAATAGATTGGAGAAGGTGAGGTTGTTTTTCTTAGAGAAGAGAAAGTTGAAAGGAGATTCGATAGAGGTGCTCGAAGTCATGAGGGGTCTGGACAGAGTAGATGGAAAGAAATTGTTCCCATTGGTGGGAGGGCATCAATTTAAGGTAATTGCAAAAGAACTAATGGCGACATGAAGAAGAATGTTTTTATACAATTAGTTATTGGAATGGTCAAGGTAGATTCAAACGTGTACATTTTAACACTCCACCCTGTTCTCTTGCCCACATGTCTGTCCTTGGCTTACTGCATTGTTCCAGTGAAGCCCAACGCAAACTGGAGGAACAGCACCTCATCTTCCGACTAGGCACTTTACAGCCTTCTGGGCTGAATATTGAATTCAACAACTTTAGATCTTAAACCCCCCTCCCCCCATCCCCACCCCGTTTCTTTTCCCCCCCCACCCGCCTTTTTTTTCAATAATTTATATAGATTCTTCTTTCCCCACCTATTTCCATTATTTTTAAATCTAAAACTAAAACCTTTAGTCTTTCCACCTCACCCCCACTAGAGCTGTACTTTGAATATCCTGTCTTGCATTCTTAATTAGCACTTTTCTCAGACAAAGACCACCACCTTCAACACCTCTTTGACCCTTTTGTCTCTGACATCTTTTGATTATCTGCTCACACCACACCCTCAATGTGTCTCTTCCCCCCCACCCACCTTAAACCAATTTATATTTCTCCCTTGTTGAAACTATGCTTCAGTTCTGCTGAAGGGCCATGAGGGCTCGAAACGTTGACTGATTTCTTCTCCGCCGATGCTGCCAGACTTGCTGAGTTTTTCCAGGTAATTCTGTTTTTATTTTGTTTTGGATTTCCAGCATCCGCAGTAGCTTTTAGCTTTTTGTTTTTATAAAAGTAAGGATGTTATGCTTCAGTTATACAGGGCATTGGTGAGACCACACCTCAAATACTGTGTGCAGTTTTGGTCTCCTTATTTAAGGAAGGATGTAAATGCATTGGAGGCGGCTCAAAGGAGGTTGACTAAATTGAAACCTGGAATGAATGGGTTGTCTTATGAGGAAAGGTTGGACTGACTGGGCTTGTTTCCACTGGAGTTTAGAAGAGTGAGGGATGATTTGATTGAAGTATACAAGATCCTGAATGTCCTTGACAAGGTGGACGTCGAAAGGATGTTTCCTCTTGTGGGTGAGTCCAGAACTAGGGGCACTGTTTTAAAATTAGGGGCGCCCTTTTAGGACAGAGATGAGGAGAAAATTTTTTCTCTCAGAGGGTTATGCGACTTTGGAACTCTGCCTCAGAAAGTGGTGGAAGCAGGGTCATTGAATATTTTTAAGGCAGAGGTAGATAGATTCTTGTTAGGCAAAGAATCAAAAGTTATTGGGGTTAGATGGGAATGTGGAAGTTGAAACACAAGAAGATCAGCCATGATCTTATTGAATAGTGGAGCAGGCTCGAGGAGCCGAATGGTCTACTCCTGTTCCTATTTCTTATGTTCTTATGTTCTCAATCGACATTACCATGACTCACTGCACCACCAGGCAGCCTTAAAGATTTGTTATAGTAAGAAATATATTAATGTGATTATTGTTATGATCCTAGCTGCTAATACTGGACAAGTTAGATCCCAGAGTGAAACCTGGCTTGATAGATCCTAATGCTTTTTTTAAGAACCATGGAGGAAAGTTACTGAACAAATTCACAGGAGTCTGTTGATGAACTTTTAACACAACGAATAAAATATTTATTAAACAGGAAAAATAAACTATATTACACCATTCAAAAAAGTTGGAAAGATCTCAATACAAACACAAGGAGATGATTCAAATTCACACTATTCCTTTACCCCAGCAATATCTTTACAGACACATAAATCAGTGACAAGTTACCACTAGCTTGACACAAAGGCTTCTCACTTGGGACTGGCACAGTGGCAAACTTTGTTTTCCGGTGAATTCCTGAGCATTCACTCAATGCTTTTCACCAAACTCCTATCTCTCCCTGAGACACCCAAACCACACACCAAACTCACTGTTTCTTAACTACAGTGTAAACAAATAAATTCCCTAAATTCAGCCTTCGGTAGCATCTCTGCTAAACTGATCACTTTACTGATTTCTATAATTGACTATTCAGCCAACTGCTGTCACCAATAGCCTTATAGTTTCTCTTGTCAGAGAGCTTAAAATTCCTGTCCTCTCTGACACCGACTGAACTCTCCTTTTTCTCCCTGTCTTTTCTCTGTGTCTGTGTCACTTGACCACTGTCAGTGGCAACTGTAAATTTGATCTACTTTGTGTTTTTTTCCCCCAGGATCACTAAACTTTTAACCCCTTTTAACCCATCTCTTTAACTTCAGGGGCTGTAAAACCTCATTAAAAGTGTATATGTACAAACAAACCCAGAAGACCTGACCTTTAGTCAGGAATCTATCCAGACTCCCAGACACCAAGGCTCACAAACAACCTAAGTGAAACTGAAACTATTTTTACCTTTCCTAACACACAAATATATATATATACATAATATATACATATTCAACTTTAAAAAATGTACATTGTTCACAACAGTATCAATTCAGTGCCGAAATGTGAATGCATTTTTGCTGTATAAGAACTGGACTGTAAAAGCTCATTTTATTGATAAACCTTATACTAAGCAGAATGAAGAGGCTTTCAGCTCATTGGTTTGAGCTGAATTGAAGTCTCATGTCTCACAGGTTAAAGGACTCAGTGTGCCACTCAAATCCCTAACCTACTCTGCACACATCATCTTAAGAAAAAGAAACAAAATGGAAGCTTGTGCATTTTCTGTTTACACATTTTCTTTCATGTTCTGTTTGTCACAATTTTTGATAGAGCAGCCTGTCACCAACATGATAGACAAAGAAGGTCTTTTGATATCTGGCATAGGGTGCAACCAGTCAGGGAGTAAAACGTATGGTAGTAGATCAGCTACCCAATTTTCCATTTGACTCGTTTCAACTTCGCTGAAGCTCTGCACACAATTTCTAATTGTATTATGAGGCTGCCTTCTCTGCATGGAGACAAATTTAAAATTAGATTTTGCATTAATTGCCACATGACAATATCGCTGTCAATTACATCTATGTTGTTTCCCTTTTAATTACCAGAGGAAAGTAGAATCCCAGATATAAACAGCTAACCTCACCGACTGAGTTCCTCATTATTGATTCACACCTTGCGCGTGTAAGTGGTTTGGATAGAATGAAAATAGTCATGAACCATGAAAATAGCACCTTCTACTAATTGCTATTTATATTCATCGACTTCTTGAAGTGTTGCACAGAGATAATCCAGGCCTGAAGTGGACTTTTCTCATGCTTACCGTGGTCCCTGTGGCCTACATAAGGCAATGATTTAACCGTTAATGTAATGCAGCAAATATGCTCAAGTAATTTGTCACATGTCTGAACCAAGGCAAAGATATTACATAGATAAAAACAAAAAGCTACTGCGGATGCTGGAAATCCAAAACAAAAACAGAATTACCTGGAAAAACTCAGCAGGTCTGGCAGCATCGGTGGAGAAGAAAAGAGTCGACGTTTCGAGTCCACATGACCCTTCAGCAGAACTGAAGTATAGTTAGGAGAGGGGTGAAATATAAGCTGGTTTAAGGTGGGGGGCGGGGGGAGAGAAGTTGAGGGTGGGGTGGTTGTAGGGACAAGCAAGCAGTGATAGGAGCAGATAATCAAAAGATGTCACAGACAAAAGGATCAAAGAGGTGTTGAAGGTGGTGATATTATCTAAGAAAAGTGCTAATTAAGAATGTATGGCAGGACAACCAAGGTACAGCTCTAGTGGGGGTGGGGTGAAAAGACTGACAAGATATTAGTTGTAGATTTAAAAATAATGGAAATAGGTGGGAAAAGAAAAATCTATATAAATTATTGGAAAAAAAAAGGGAGGGGGAAGAAACGGGGTGGGGATGGGGGGAGGGGGAGTTTAAGATCTAAAGTTGTTGAATTCAATATTCAGCCCGAAAGGCTGTAAAGTGCCTAGTCCTTGGCTTGCTGCATTGTTCCAGTGAAGCCCAACGCAAACTGGAGGAACAGCACCTCATCTTCCGACTAGGCACTTTACAGCCTTCTGGGCTGAATATTGAATTCAACAACTTTAGATCTTAAACTCCCCCTCCCCCCATCCCCACCCCATTTCTTCCCCCTCCCCTTTTTTTTCCAATAATTTATATAGATTTTTCTTTTCCCACCTATTTCCATTATTTTTAAATCTACAACTAATACCTTGTCAGTCTTTCCACCCCACCCCCACTAGAGCTGTACCTTGGTTGTCCTGCCATCCGTTCTTAATTAGCACTTTTCTTAGATAATATCACCACCTTCAACACCTCTTTGATCCTTTTGTCTGTGACATCTTTTGATTACCTGCTCCTATCACTGCTTGCTTGCCCCTACAACCACCCCACCCTCAACTTCTCTCCCCCGCACCCCCCCCGCCCCACCTTAAACCAGCTTATATTTCACCCCTCTCCTAACTATACTTCAGTTCTGTTGAAGGGTCATGTGGACTCGAAACGTCGACTCTTTTCTTCTCCACCGATGCTGCCAGACCTGCTGAGTTTTTCCAGGTAATTCTGTTTTTGTTAAAGATATTACATATCTCACTGATGCAGAAGAACACAGACCTCAGATGCATTGTTTTCTCTGCTCTACTTTTACTAGTGGATTCTGGTTTAACCCCACTCAGGAAGGTTTCTTTCCCACCGTCCTCTCTAGAATGACCATTATTTATATTCGGGCCTGCTTGACTAACCAACTCTGACTGCAGTGTTTGAGATCAGTAAAGCACCTCATAAGCATTCCCCACTAACCCCAGCAGAGATGCCTGTTCCCCCTCAGTAATACAAATAAAAAAGAACTATCCTATGAAACACTGTTCACTCAGGCAGTGGAACTGAAAAAATTACCTTGTTTACAATTTTTGATCATTCCACCATTATCACCCAGTTGGTACCTGTAGATGTTCTATTTAGTTTCCACAATTGAAGTATCATAGGATTAAAGTGAAAACTCCTATGATGTATCCCTTTCTCCCGTGTATTCAGAATTTGTCACAGAAGTTGGAAATCCCCAACATCCCAGGCTCAGTTCAAACTTCGGTACCTCAGAAAAAAGCACAGGCCAGTGAGAGGGAAACTTCTTGCAGATATTTCTAACATTAAATTATTGTTGCATTTAGTCATGGTTAAAAGGATTACTGTGTTTGTTGTGTCATAAGATTTTATTTCAAACTGTATGACTGGAAAAGGAAAGATAGACTGAAAGCAAGCTGAAGAAACTGGCTGACTGATTGGTCAGCTATATATAGAAAGGATAGCTTTGAAAAAAATATCTGATTGCTTGGTGTTCTATTTAATGCTGTCGGACTATTAAGAACTTTGCTTGTTCCTCATTAGCACACTTTGTTACATTTGATTCATTCATTTAAGTCAATTGGAGTTTTCATTAGTAATTTAATAAGGAAGTGGTTTTAAGCCTATTACCACCTTTTGCCCAAGGACATGTGGCACTTTAAGGTGTGATTCTCTTAAATAATTTCACATGATATGACCTTGGAAGACTAAATTGAAATGTTTCAGGTATTATCCTCTGAACACAGTTGCTCTCTCATGGTATTGTTCATTGTATTGTGGTGCATATTTGAGATATGTTCCATATGTGTTACCTTTATTAAGTCAACAATTTATTTCTTACCAAGATTGTGTAGGTATTCCCTGAAGACTTTGTTTAGCATCAGTACAGGTAGGGGAGCAGAGGTTGGGTTGGTTCTAATGTTGACAACTTTGCGCTTTCTAGATGTCAACGTTTGGGGAATTTACCAGCACTGCAGTAAATGTGTCCACATGGGATAGTGCAGAGTCAATAAAAATGTGAAACAGAAGACGTTACAGGCCTATGGGGATTAAGTAGGTCAGTTAGATTAGTTTGGGGTTGTTCTAGCAAGGAGTTAGCTCAAATAAGGTGCTCACCTGATTTTACCCTTCCAGCCATTCACCTTTCAGATAGGAAAGAGGGAAGCAACATTTAATCATTTAATTTAAATCAATCCCATAACATAAGCAACAAAAGTTTCCAAAAATATATTGAAGCTTTTTCTTTCAAATTAGAGGACATTGAATAGCAAAAGAACATGAGGCAACATGAAGGAAAGTTTTTTTTACACAGTAGGTGCTTAGGACCTGGAATGCACCGTTAGAATGTGTGGTGGAGGCAGATTCAATTGTGGCTTTCAAAAGGAAATTTGACAATAACCTGTAAAGAAAAATTTGCAGGGCTACAGGGAAAAGGTCGGGGAGTGGGACTAGCTAAGATGCCCTTGCAGGACGTTAGCATGGAAAAGACAGGTCAAATGACCTCCTGTGCGCTAACCATCCTGTGATTCATCCTATGAAACAAAGACCAGTGGTGACTAGTGGTTTTTCAGTCTGGTGAAAAGTTCATAGTGGAGTCCCCGTGGGTTCAGTGTCAGGACCCATTCTCTTCCTGATATATATTAACGACCTAGACCTTGGTGTACAGGGCACAATTTCAAAATTTGCAGGTGATACAAAACTTGGAACTATTGCGAATTAAGAGGAGGATAGTGTAGAACTGCAAAAAGACATAAACAGGTTTATGGAATGGGCGGATGACTAGCAAATGAAATTTAATGCGGAGAAGTATAAAGTGATTCATTTTGGTACAAAGAACATGGAGAGGCAATATAAAATAAAGGGTACAATTCCCAAGGGGTTACAGGAGCAGAGGAACCTGGACATATATGTGCATAAATCATTGAAGGTGGCAGGACAGGTTGAGAGCAGGGTTAATGAAGCAGACAGCATCTTGGACTTTATCAATAAAGACAGAGTACAATAGCAAGGAAGTTATGTTAAACCTGTATAAAACACTAGTTCAGCATCAGCTGGAATATTGCTTCCAGTTCTGGGCACCACACTTTAGGGAGGATGTGAAGGCATAAGAAAGGCTACAGAAAAGGTTAACCAGGATGATCCTAGTGATGAGGAACTTCAGTTACGTAGATAGATAGGAGAAGTTATTTTCCTTGGAGAAGGGAAGGTTGAGAGGAGGTTTGACAGAGGTATCCAAAATCACAAGGGGTCTGGACAGAGTAGATAGAGAGAAACTGTTCCCATTGGTAGAAGGATTGAGAACGAGAGTACACAGATTTAAGGTAATTGACAAAAGAAGCAATGATGACATGAGGGAAATCTTTTTCAAGCAGCAAGTGGTTAGGATCTGGAATGCACAGCCTGGGAGTGTGGTGGAGGCAAGGTCAATGGAGGCTGTCAAAAGTGAAAGGGTTGTTATCTGAAAAGGAAATAATTGCAGGGCTACAGGGAAAAGTGAGGGGAATGGCACTAAGTGAAGTACTCCTTCAGGGGGCCAGCAGAGACATGATGGGTCTGTTATGTCAAGAAGACAGGAAAAGAAATCAAAACTGTGTGTATCAAAACTTTATTCTTTTTTGCTATTTTAAAATGGACTTCTGCTGAACCACAAAATAGCTGCTACAGGTCCTGCGACTCACAAGATTGGCCATCTGTTCTGGAAGGTTCCAACAAAGACGACAAGAACAAGAGGGTTCCATTCCCAACCTTATGGAATCTCACGCCCATTGCAAGGCTACATAATAGTCATAAAACTAGATGACTAACAGACAAACTGACACCCCCAGCCAGGGAGATAACAAAGGCAGAGACATTGAAACTCGTTATACCTGAAGAAGGGTTAACAGCCACCATTTCACTCCTAAGGGGACCAGTGGATTTTGACCAGGAGCACAGAAACTGCTTGCGAAGCTGCAATTAACTCATTAGTGGTTTTAGATCATTTTAATGTTACATTTTTAGCCTCACAGCTCAGTCTGCTGCTTTAACATCAACCAGAAAGAACTCCAGTGACTCCTGGTGACCAAGCAGCTGGCCACCGTCTTTCAACTCCTTGAAGCCTGTTTGATTTTAAAAGCCTCTAATCATCATCTGTCCAGCAGCCTAAGCACAGAAAACTCATCGTGCTACACGTTCACTTGTTTCAAGGATTTTCATGTTATTGTCTCCAACCAGAAACTCATCTGGACTGAACTCCACCATAAAGGTTAGGGGGGGTTGTGGGAGGAAGGTCTAGGTGTGAGTGGGAGAGAAAGGTGTACAGAGGGGAGGTAAATTTGGGAGGGGGGTGAATTAAGGTGTCAGGAGGGCAGGGGATGAGGTTTCGGAGTCTGAGGATGGGACAGGGGAGGCCAGAGTATGGAGGGAGGAGGGTGTAATGGGGGAGAATGCTGCAACTCGGGAGGTAGGTGTAAGGAGAAAGGAAAGCATAACAGAGGGAGTTCGGATAGGGGAAGATGTCTTGGGGGGAAGAGGGAGTGCGGAGAGGGGAAGGTGCTCGGGGGAGGAGGTGAGAAGGTAGCGCGGGGAAGGGAAGGTGTTCGGGGGGGGAGGGAGTAAGGGTGGAGGAGGGAGTAGGGGGGGTATGTCCAGATTAGCTTGCAAAGAAGGGGTCTGTGGAGTCAATGACTACCTCCTGGGGTGCAAACCGAGGCTGGGTGTGGTAGGAGGGAATGATGAATGTAAGATGGGGCAGGGGGAGCTGGTAGTGTCGGAGGGTGAGGGTGCATCGGTAATGGTAGAAGGGACAGTGAGGGTGATTGCTGGGGACTCGGAGGCAGACACAGACCTTGGGGGTGGGTAGGAAGAGGTTGGGGAGGTCAGTGTGGCTGGGGGTTGGATTCTCAGGAAGGGAGGGAAGATGCATGTTCACCCAGGCATCCTGGAATGACAAGGGTTTGGATTAGTAGATGATGTAGGGGAGGTGGAAGGTGAAGCTGGGGACCACACAGTGATGGAGGAAAGGGCATGGGTGACTGGGTAGGGGAAAGGATGGGGGAACTGACAAGTTACTTGGCAACGACCATGATTGTCGAAATCAAAAGTCAACAGATCCTCATGTTGGGCGGGCACAGGTGCTGCATGTGAGTGCGATCATTGGGTGAGCAGAGATGCAGGTCAGCTCAGATAGACAACTGAAAGAGAGCCCCAGCAGGCAGTACTGAAAATGCTCAGGGCAGTAGATGTGAGCGTTGGATGAAAGTCCCATGTGTGTGGGAGAGCGCCCATACGGGGCTTCGAAAAGCCCTGTTACACACATACACACACACTTCTCCCTCCAGAATCACTTGTGGTCCAGCTATGCATAGCTGAACTGATAGAGCAGGATTTTCCCCTCGGCGATTTGGGGGCGGGGCCCGCTCGCCGAGGGGAAAATGGTGCGGGATGACGTCGGTAGGAATTCCCAATGTCATCCTGGTCCCTTTAAATTTTTAGGAAGGCGGGCGGACAGCTAAATCAGTTGTCCACCCGCCGACCTGTCAATGGCTAATTGAGGCCATTGACAGGCTAGTTAAAGTACTTAAAGATCTGCCATGGCAACCTTAAGGCTGGCGGGCAGGCCAGGAGCCCCAGCGGACTTCTGATTATTCATGAAACTTCATCCACTGGCGGGATGAGGTTTCACGTATGTTTTTTAAACATTTAATAAATTTTATGTGTTTATTATTAACATGTCCCATCTCATGTGACATTGTCACATGAGGGGGACATGTTAATAATTTCAATATTTATCTATTTTTAGACTTTACTTACCTGTCACGAATCTCCCTGAGACAGCACTTTGCCTCAGGAAGCAGTGCGCTCTTTCGCAAAAGAGTGCACTTTGGCGGTTGTGGATTCCCTTCCCCCCAGGAACAGGAAGCTCACTGCCCGCCAGAGATCCGGCATATTTTCCATTAATGCATTATTAGTGAGGCGGGATGCGCTGGGAAGGGGACGATATGGTGCGAAAACCCGCCATTGTGGCCAGCGGGTAAAACGGAGCTTTTCACGCCTGCGACCGCAGTTGATGCAAATCTGAAATGATTCCACCCTGAGGGTTCGGGGAAACAGCCTACTTTAACATTAATTCAAAAACGCCTCTGCTTACGGACAGACGGGGAGAGGATAAAGAAGTTCAGTTTCTCTCTCTCTTGTCTCCTGTCTCCTTCTGTGCTGTAACCATTCTATGAATCTAAACACAAAGGACCAAATGGCGTGCTCCTATGTTGTCATCTTTTGCCCGAGACATTTGGTGTACACCAACCCATTGAGATGTTTGGGGGTGTCTTTACTACAAACATGTCATTGGAGCATTTGGTGTTTGACTCTGTGATACTTGCTTTGCAAATTACTGGAAAGTTAGTTAGTTGCAGCCACCCTGGGGTCTTGTCATGAAATGTACATAACTGGGCTTTATGCTTTAAGCATTTTACCCTCATTTTCAGATATGTTGCCTGTTTTGACCTGAACTAGCACAAAGCCATCAAATTCAACCATTCGAAATTGCTGTGACAGAGATAGCAATACAAATGCAACCTTGATTCACTTCAAACTTTCCCTTAGCAGATCCAGGTTGCTTAAAGCAAAGACACCTGGATTTGTCAAGGAAACCTGAGCCTGTCTTTCAATCCCTGCCATGGTTAGGTGGACTTTGTTGGATGCATTTAAGATTTCACTATTCAACCTGGTACGGTAGGATTCAAATGGAATAACGTGCAAAGTACAGCTCACAAAGTAACAGGGAATTCAAACAAGCGAAAAATTGTCACAATAACCTTACAGATGGACAAGGTTCCTGTCAGTTATTTAGAAACACGATGTATAAGGTGGAAAAAGCTGAGAGACACAAATCGCAATCCACAACACTACAGGAGCCACAGAGTACAGAATTTTGGTTTGATATGTTAAAAGGAATGGTGGCAGCATGTATATGAAGCTGACTGAGTGACAGGAAACACAGAGTAGTGGTAAACGTTTGTTTTCCAGACTGGAGAAAGGTGCAAAGTGAGCTCCCTAGGGGTCAGCACTGGGGCCACTGCTTCTCTTGATCTATATTAATGACCCAGACTTGGGTGTATAGGACACAAATTCAAAATTTGCAGATGACACAAAGTTTGGATATATTGTGAACTGCGAGAAGGATATTGATAGTCTTCAAGAGGACATGGACAGGCTGGTGGAATGGGCGGACAGTGGCAGGTGAAATTTAATGCAGAGAAGTGTGAAGTGACTCATTTTGGTAGTAAAAATTAGGAGAGGCAATATAAAATATAGGGTACAATTCTAAAGGGGTGCAGGAGCAGAGGAACCTGGGGGTATATGTGCACAAACTGTTGAAGGTGTCAGGGCAGGTTGAGAAAATGGTTAAAAAAAACATACAGGATTGTAGGCTTTATAAATAGAGGCATAAAGTACAAAAGCAAGGAAGTTATGATGCACTTTTAAAAAACATTGGTTCAGCCTCAGCTAGAGAACTGTGTCCAATTCTGGGCACCGCATTTTAGGAAGAATGTGAAAGCACTGGAGAGGGTGCAGTAAAGATTTACATGAATGGTACAAGTGATGAGGGGCTTCAGATGCATGGATAGATTGGAGAAGTTGCATTTATTCTCCTTAGAAACAGGAAGGTTGAGAGGAAATTTGTTAGAGGTATTCGAAATCATGAGGGGTCTAGACAGAGTAGATAGGGAGAAACTGTTCCCATTGGCAGCAGGGTCAGGAACGAGGGGTCATCAATTTGAGGCGATTGGCAAAAGAACCAATGATGACATGAAGAAAAACTTGATTACACAGCGAGTAGTTAGGATCTGGAATGCACTGCCTGGGAGTGTGGTGGAGGTAGGTTCAAAAGTGGCTGTCAAAGAAGAATTGGATAAGCATCTAAAGGGAGAATATTTGGAGGACTATGGGGAAAGGATGGGGAGTAGGACTGATTTCCTCCTTGCAGAGAGCCAGCACAGAAGCATAATGGAACATCCCAAGGTGCTTCCTAGGAGCATTATAAACAAAAATTGACACTACGCCACCTAAGCCAATACTAGGGCCAATAACCAATAGCTAGCTTGTTCAAAGGCATAGGCTTTAAGGAGTATCTTAAAGGAGGAAGGGTAGGTAGAGAGGCAGGAGGGTTTAGGAAGGGAATTTCAGAGCATAGCGTTTGTCAGCTGAAGGCACGGCCACCAATGATAGAACAACTAAAATCAGAGATGCTCAAGAGGTCTGAAGTAAAGAAGTGTCAATCTCGGAGGGTTGTAGTGCTGGGTAAGAGATAATGAGGGACATTGCCACGGAATGATTTGAAAACAAGGATGCAAATTTTAAAATTAAGGGGTTGCTTAACTGGAAGCCAAGTTAGTTCAGTCAGCACTGAAGTGATGGACGAATGGGACTTAGTACAAGTAAGGATACAAGCAGCAGAGTTTTGGATGACCTCAAGTTTACAGAGAGTAGAATGTGGGAGACCAGCCAGAAGTGCATTAAAGTAGTCATATCTCAAGGTAACAAAGGCAGAAGAGCTAAGGTGGAGCCAGGTGATGTTACAGAGGCAGAAATGGGTGGCACTAGTGATAGCGTGGATATATGGTCAGAAGCTTGTCCAGGGAATACAGATGGTGTGTTGCAAAGCTACCAAGTAATCTGGGGAGTCAGATGACTGTATCTGACTTGAATCTTACTCTCATGATGCTACAATCCCCTTTGACTGTATTACAGCCTTGTAACACATTATCAGATAAATAATATGTGACCAGACAACAGTCTCAGGATTCAGGTGATGAAATTTGCATGCCACACTTACGGTACTTTCTGAACCCCGCCAGCCCATTAGAAATACAACAGGGAAATCCTGATAGATTCACCAAGACAACATCACCATGAGTCCTATAACACAAACTAAAACCTTATTTCCTGATCTCACATTGTGATACTATTATAACATATAATATAACAAAATAACAGAAAATGCTGGAAACACTCAACAGGTCTAGCAACATCTGTAGACAGAGAATCAAAGTTAACATTTCCGACCTGCAACCCTTCATCAGAAAAGTTTTGCTTTTTAAAAAAATTTCCTGATAACATCTGGTTTCAAATGGCTGACAGCAATGTGGGGCTAACAGACCCAAGTTATACTGCTGACTACATGTCACATTCTGGCCAATGCAAATCAACTGTCCTGTCAGCTTACTACTAATGTTTTGGAAAAATATAAACTACATTTCAAACTTTTGAATCTTTTGAAACTTTGCCTTGTTTGTTCAGTGCCGAAGTGAGTTCTTCCAATGTCACACTGAGCCTGGGATGCTCTGCACTGAGCCATGTCTGGTTCTCCACTGAACTTCTTCAGCACCATTCTGAGTCAATGTCATCCCATACTGATCTATATTAATGACTTAGATGAATATACAGAGTGTAATATATCAAAGTTTGCTGATGATACCAAACTAGGTGGGAAGGTAACCTGTGGGGAGGACACAGAGAGGCTGCAAAGAGATATAAACAGGTAAAGTGAGTGAGCAACAAGGTGGCAGATGGAGTATGATGTAAGGAAGTGTGAAGTTATTCACTTTGGTTGTAAAAATAGAAAAACAGATTATTTTTTAAAAGGTGTGAAAAAGGTGTTGATGTTCAAAGAGACTTGAGTATCCTTGTCAAAGGAATGCAGAAAGTTAGTGTGCAGGTGCAACAAGCAATTAGGAAGGCAAATGGCATGTTGTTCTTTATTGCAAGGGGATTGGAGTGCAAAAATAAAGATGTTTTACTACAACTGTAAAGGATTTTGGTGAGACCACATCTAGAATCCTGCGTGCAGTTTTGGTTTCCACATTTAAGAAAGGATATACTTGCATTGGAGATGGTGCAGTGAAGGTTCACTAAATTGGTCCCTGTGATGAGGGGGTTGTCCTATGATGAGAGGCTGAGTAAATTCAGCTTATATTCTCTGGCATTTAGAAGAATGAGAGGTGATCTCATTGAAACCTACAAAATTCTGAAAGGGCGTGAAAGGGTGGACACAGAGAGATTGTTTCCATTAGTCGGGGAATCTAAAACATGGGGGCATGGTCTCAGGATAACGGGGCAATCGTTTAGAACTGAGATGAGGAGAAATTACTTCATTCAAAGGGTTGTGAATCTTTGGGAATTCGCTATCCCAGAGGGTTATGGATGCCCCATTGTTGGATACATTTAAGGCTGGGATCAACAGATTTTTGGTGTCTCAGGGAATTAAGGGATAAGGGGAGCGGGTTGGAAAATGGTCAGCAGTGAAGCTATTGAATGGTGGAGCAGGATCGAGGGGCAGTGTGGCCGACTCCTGTTCCTATTTCTTGTGGTTCTTGTGTGTCTTTACAAACTAATGTTAAGTTAGGGGTGCTTAGGATTTGTCTGATTTCTCTTTACGTACAAGAAAATTTGTTAAAAATCATGAAATCTTATGACGTAGTTCTGTCCCTTAATGACTGGGTGTTTGGATTTCTGCTTTAAACGTTAATGGCCCCAAACAGGCTGGTAACAATATCGAACAATGGAAACCCAGGCAACTGAACTCAGGGATCCCAGGGCAGCGGCACCAGCTTGTGATAAATGTCAGCCCACAGCGGAGGAGCTGCCTTTGGTCGCGCACGCAGGGCACCAATTGAGTCTCTGCCTGGGTGGGTGGGTGGCTTTCCCGCCTCATTTCGGGTATTAGCAGCGGGAGGGAGGGAAATGGTTTCATCTCGTGTCAGCCAGTGGCGAGGAAACCTCGCAGGCGTCACGCTGCGGTTGTAGCTCCCGCGGAGCCGGAATCTGCCGTGCGCACCAGATCCAGGGGTCGCTCTGATGTGGATCCGCTCCGGTTGGGTATCGGATGGAGCATAACTCCACCACGGGGCTGTCAAGCCTTGGGTTAAACACCCCTGACACCCCCTAACCCCCCTGAGAGTGTTGAAGCGCAGGCGGTAAATGCTGCGCCACGGCCGCTCGAACCCTGGAAATATTTAGATGTTGAACTGTTGGTAGTGTTCTGCTTAACCAGGGGTGTGGGGGGAGGGGGGCTCGATGAATATATGTAACCCTGGGGAGCCCACACTGCAGGGTTAAATGCAGCAATGGGTGCGATTCAGAACTTAACTACCCAGCAAAATGAAGCAATTGCCTGGCAAACCAACATCAGCCCTTGAGAGGGAAATCTCGCCAATTGGAACATTTACAGAAACTATGTCAGGGAGATTTGTGTTTTCACAGGGCTGGGCATTCCTTTTTGAAATTTGTTTTGAAGTATTAATTGGAAATAACCACGTGCCTCGCTACAGATGTAGGCAGCGTGGAGACCCCAGGAGGGGTTTCTTGTGAAATGATTGCAGGGAAAAGCCGGCTAAAGCGGCCAGAACAATGTCAACAACTGGCAAACCCCTTGCGCCGGGAGCGTTGACCTGATTCCTCTGTTGACCCGGTTGGAAGGCGATAATATTCCAGGTAGGTCGGTCTGGGATTGGAGTGTGCCCTGCGCCAACATGCTCTTCGCTGCTGTCGGGAGAGTCAATGAACAAGAAGTGATTTTCCTCCTCATTGAAAATGGGGGGGAAAAAAAAGAAATAAATCGCGGTAAAAATGATGAACCGTATGATAGGAATTTGGTCTCGATGCAAAACTATCTTGTTACCCAGTACCGGCTATCCCAGTATAAAGCAATTCCCTTCTTACCAGGGGAATCCTTGATAAGAGTGGCTCCTGGGATCCAGGATCCCAAAGCAGGTTAAATAACCTTTCACCCGCTCTGCGAATTGCGCCCCTTTGATCTTTCTGGGTTTTTTTTTAAATGGTTTTAATGTCAACCTAACGTTGAACTGTTAAGTCTCAGAACACGGCCCGCTTAGATCGCAATGTCCACTGTCTTTCTGTGTGGTTTATTTTTTAAAAAAATTATTTCGCTTGTGATTTGTCGGGTTAGTCCCAGATAACTGAGCCCCGATGTTACAGCCCCAGCAGCTCCTGCTTGGTGTGTGAAATCCAGCCGACAGTTCACAATCTTTCACAAACACATCTCCCGGGCAACGCTGCTCAGTGGAACCGCTTTCCTCCCGGGTTAATGTTTAATGGGGCCATTTAGGATTATCTCACACCTCGTAGTTTGATAATAGAGGGGGTGGGGAGGAAAACGCGTGATTTACTTTTGTTTCTGGTTATATATATATAGAGCAAAGCGGGGAGAGGGGGCCGTGGAAACGCCATATTTTTCATGAACTCACATCAATAACATTGAAAAGTATCTGTAGCTAATAGAGGAAGTGAGCCCAGTTTAGCTGTGGCTTTCATATACCCTATGTTATACTCAGCCTGGCCGGGGGAATGCTCACTCGATGTGAACCTGTACCTTGGACAGCTCGGTACTGCCTGGGGAACTTCGTTTAAACAGGAGGGGGTGGCGGGGGAGCTGAGAGTTTCCTGCAGGCTCATAAGAAAAGCCGCTCGACACAAGAAATGAAAGTTCCTGCCTTTGACGACCCCCGTGGTAAACCCGGGCTGGAGAAAGCGGCTCCCAGAGATGCCCAGATGCTGCTGGGATGGCCGGGTGGCGAGTAGCTGGGCAAGTTCGGACATTGGCAGCATGAAGCTCTCGCCCTCGACAGCGTGGGCACTTTATTCACTTCTGGAGTTGGGGCTGGGGGGGGGGGGGGGGGGGTGGTGTGTGTGGGGGGAGGTGGGGGGGGGGGGGGGGGAGGGGGGGGGGGGGGTAAGTGTTGAAAAAGGCCAGAGGTGGGAGTGAGGGCGGGGAAACAAAATTGCTGAGCCGCAGCCCTGTCCATGGTGCTGAAATGGAGGTTGGGGCTGGTTGTGCAGGGGAGGGATCCGCCTCTCAGTTCCCTTCACCTCTCCCTGTCTCTCTCTCTCTCTTTCAGGCTGGCCACATCTCCAAAGGAGACTCTCACATAGGGATGGACTTGACATGTTCTTGGAGAAGGGCAGCAGGCAGTGCCCTCCACTCTCTGCCAATGTGTGCCGGGTACCCCCTCTCCGCGCCACCCCACAGCCTTCAGGCCAGCCTGATTTGGACACTGGAAGTATGACACCTCGTTAACAACTGGTTGCAAACTGGGGTTCGAGGCTTGCTAAAGCTGATCGAGTTATAGGCTGATTATTGGGGGTGGGGGGGGGGTGGAGGTGGAGGATAAGATTAAAAATCGATCTGACTGACGGCATTGGAGGGACCCAAAGATGTTGCCTTTCGGAGCTCAGATGGCAATGCTGCAGACCGACTGGGCTTTGTGAATGTTGGAGAAACTAAACCACCACAGGGGGGAGGGGAGGGGAGAGAGGGGGGTGACTGCACCTCCCAGCTCGGGGTTTTGGGAAGAGATGCTGGAGGGAAAATCGTGTAGAGCCGCAGTTGACATTCCTCCTATTTCCAGAGAGCTGATGAATTCAGACTGAACGTCTTGTTCCAATATCGGGGAGCGCAGGAGCTTCGGGGTCAAGTCGGCTGGGAATTCGGGTCCTGCTGAAAGGTTGGGAGTGGGGGGGTGGTTGGGGTGGGGAGGAAACAGGGTAATATTTGCCCGCTGAAGTTTGTAAACACCACCCCCCCCCCCCCACCCCCCACCCCATCTCCCCAACTCTCCCTCCCCCACTGAAAGTTTGGTTGATGAGTGCTCGGGCGCTGGGTGCCCCTGGCAGAGGGTATCTGCTGGCGCTGCTGCTGATCGGCGGATGATGGGCAGAGCCAGCGCCCGGGGCTGCGCTCTCCTGCATCTCAACGAGGACAACGGGCGCTTCGTGCTGCTGGCCCTCCTCATCGTGGCTTACCTGCTGTGCGGCGCCGCCGTCTTCTCGGCCATCGAGCGGCCCACCGAGCTGGAGGCTCGGGCCAGGTGGAACCGGACCGTGCGCAACTTCGCCGACAAGTTCGACATCGCCGCCGGCGAGCTGAGCGCCTTCCTGCGGGACTACGAGGCAGCCATCGCCGCCGGCATCCACGCCGACACCCTGAGACCCAGGTGGGACTTCACCGGAGCTTTCTACTTCGTGGGGACTGTGGTGTCCACTATCGGTAAGGAGCTCCCTCCGCAGCCCGGGCGAGGCTGGGAGGGGATGGGGGAGTGAGTGTTGGAGGAGGGTTGTCAGCCTTATCTGACTGGGTCACCTGAGTCTGTGGCTGCCAGTCCAGCCTCAACCGTCAGTGAATGCGAGAGGATGTGCGAATGAAAGTGTCAAGAGTATCAGTGGGAGAGTTTCAATAAGCGGGTGTTCTACCTGGGGAATGTGCACTTATCCAAGAGCATCTCTTAAAGCTCTTGGCCGAGTGCAAGTCCCCATATGGAGTGAGTCTGAGTGTGTGAGTCTGTGGAGGCTCAGTCAATGAGTGTGTTCCAGACAGAGGTCGATACATTTCCATATACTAATGGCATCAAGGGATAGTGCGGGGAAAATTGAAGTAGATCAGCCATGACCTAGCTGAATGGGGGAGCAGGCTCGAGGGGCTGAATGGCCTACTCCTGCTCCTATGTTCCTATCAGTGTTAATCTCTGAGCGTAAATTTCACTGTGTGCATTTGGATGACCTGCTGTGAGTTGGCGTATTTGTAACATGCAAACATCTGAGGTTAGAGAAAGAATAGATTTATGCGTGGTTTGTGCATGTGAGTTTAGTGTGTGCCTGTACAGCAAATATTTGTTGTGTGAGTTGATTTGAATCTGCTTGTGCTTTTGGCTATGGGAATTAGTGTGTGAATGAGTCTAAGCGTGAGAAAGAAGTCTTTGGGTGTATGCAGATATGGCAATGGCAAAGCTCACTGTTGATTGCACTGTTTTGGACTGCTCTATCAAATATGATGAATTGTATGAAATGAAAAAAAAACAGGTTTTTAAAAAAGATTTAGCTGTGAAGTGTTATATTTGCCTTTGGATCGTGGAGATTTTGCTGTCGTTTGTTTTGACAAAGTGTAATTATAGCAAAAAGTGTAAGAGACGGAAGAACTTCACTGCTAAAATCACACCGGACATTTCCAAGATAAATGTTTGAGCTGAGGGTAAAGCCGCCATCCGCTCACGCACTGGCAATTGCCGACTATGTTCATGTATGTGTGAGAAAAGCAAGGATGCGAGAGAGTGCGAGGTCAAAAGTGTCTCTAAGAAAATGTGAGCGGGATTTTCCACTCAGACTGAAACAGCTTCCTGGTACAACTCACGTAGAATGTGGCGGAATTTTTTTCACCAGCCAAACTACAATGAGATGCAAATTATGGAAATACATCATATTTTATTTCTCCTATTAGCTGCACTGTAGCAGGTCAGATTTACCATCATTTAACATCTTAGCGCCTCTCCCAGGAAGCATTTTATGTACAGTGAATTAAATTGAAGTACGGATGCTGCGTTTCTATGGGTGAAAGAGCAAAACATTTTACATTGGCAGCATCCCACAACAAATAATGACCAGTTAATCTGTTTTTGGTGATATTGGTTGAGGGATGAAAGTTAAGCAGGACACTGAGTAAATTCCATGGGCTAGATAGTTTTATTGGAATGTTAAGGCTTGTTTATCCAAACATGCAGACCCGTTCCTCCCATGGTGCACTCAATTTGTATTGGTGCAAAAGTGTGTCCATGATTCATTGATATTGATAACTTATGTTCAATTTCTAATGCACAGAATTTCAAGATTTTCCAGGAATTTTACTGGAGCTTTGGCATTAAGGTCCGTGATATCATCCATTTTCTATCAAAACCACAAGTCAGTGGCCTTTTTCTGAATTGTTCTTGGGATTTGACAAGTCTGCATTATTGCCCTTTTCTGATTGTGCTGCAAAGGTGCTTGCTGCTGAACCTTCTCCTTGAACCAGTACAGCTCGAGTGCTGATGGTGTAGGGGATTTGAGAATCTTGACCTTTGCTTCTGATTTGATTATATTCAAATAGCCTTGGTCTTTGTAATTGTGTTTCAACCTCAGGGAAATTTGTGCCATGAGTGTAGATACCAAAGAGTTCTTTGTACCAGGTGCCATCATGCATTCCTTTCCATCTTTGTAAATATAACACTTTGAATATTAACACCAGGCAGCTTAAGAATGTTTAGTGACCATTATCTCTATGTAGTTCAGCATTGTAAGAATTTGATGATTTATATGGCGCTTTAACATTATAGTGACCCACAGTGTCATTTTTGGCAGGCTAGAAAGGCCCATATTTGATTTCTTCTGCTAAGTTAACTGATCTCAGGCATGTTAGTGCTAGGGACCATCACAATTGGCATTGGTGTACCTAGGTTATCAAAGGGAAAAAAATCATTTGGGATTTACACTTCCAAACACTATCCAGTGACTCTTCTTGGAAAGTGTACCATATACCACTGAGTATGTGACCTCAACAGAGTTTGAGAGTTTGATGAGCTGAGGGGAAATATCTTTCTAAAAATCTAATATTGCCATGTAACTGCAAGTACTGTTTAAATTTTAAGTCTCATCCAGGGGCCTAAGCAGGAAGATAGAAGCTATCCACTGGCAGCAGCTGAAATAGTTAATTAAGGAGACTAGCTTGAACTGGTCATGCTGTACCTGAGCTCAGCTAGTCCTTTTGTTTAGAACATGTAAATTCAGACATTCTCAGTTCAATTAGCGCTGAGTGTGCGACATTAATTGAGTGTGAGAGTTTGGTGTGATGAGGAAGTTCGGTGAGGAGGGAGGTGCTCCTTTATTTTTTCTAATTCTTTCCCCCTGTAGGAACTGGTTCTTGTTCTGCTACAGGGAAAGAAGCTACTGTTTGGTGAGTATCTGGTAAGTAGTCAGGGTCTATTCTATTCTTAAGGTTTAAAATAGTACAGGAATTTGTGATATGATTAATAAATACATAAAAGAAAATAATAATTGGATAAAATAATTAAGTAATTAATCAAAGCACAGAAGTATGGCAGGACAGGTGATTTGTCATGGCTGCAGCATATGGGAGCTCCTGGATACCAATGTTATCCAGGGATAGCACATCTGCAGTAAGTGTCTGTGGCTTGAGGAGCTTCGGCTCAGAATCATTGAGTTGGAGGCTGAGCTGTGGAACTGCGATACATCATGGAGGGGAAAAGTTACCTGATGCTTTGTATCAAGAGGCAGTTGCACCAGTTAAAATAGGATCTTCTGATTTGGAAGGTGGTCAGGGACAGGAGGTTGTGACTGTAGCTGAGGCAGGTAAGGGGACCCAGAGGTCAGGAGCATGAGCTTCTGCAAATGTCCAATGGGTTTGAGGTTCTTTTGGCTTGTTTGGATGAGAGTGGGGGCTGCGGGGTGGATGAGCTGACTGAACATGGCACTTTGGTATAGGAAGTCATTCAAGTGGGGGAGCACAAAGGAATGTAGTGGTAGTAGGGGATAGTATAGCAAGGGGGATTGACACTGTTCTCTGTAGCAAGGAGCAAGAGTCCAGATGGCTATGTTGCCTAACTGGTGTTAGGATTCGGAACATTCACTCAGGCCTGGAGAGGAACTTGCAATGGGAGCGGGAGGATCCAGTGGTCGTGGTCCATGTAGGTACCAATGACATAGGCAGGATGAGGAAGGAGGCTCTGTATAGTCAGTATGAGGTGCTAGGCACCAAATTAAGAAGCAGAACCTAAAAGGTAATAATTTCTGGATTATTACCTGAGCCACGTGCAAACTGGCATAGGACCAGTAAGATTAGAGAAAAGAATGTGTGACTCAAAGGCTGGTGTGGAAGAAGGGGGTTTCGGTTCATGGGGCACTGGCACCAGTATTGGGGAAAGTGGGATCTGTACTGCTGGGACAGTCTACACCTGAACCGTGCTGGGGCTGGTGTCCTCGTGAGCTGCATAACTAGGGAAGTAGAGAGGGTTCTAAACTGAATAATGGGGGCAGGGATCAAATTTGGGAAGATGCAGTAAACCAAAGAATGGAGACAAAGCAAGAGAGAAAGGTACTAATATGGGAAATAATAAACAGACCTTAACAGGAAGGGACAGAGACTATAAATCTAAGAGTAAATCAGCAGATAAGGCTAGATGCTACAAAAATTTAGGAAGGACAGGAAGTTAGGAAAAGGTGGAGGAGTGGCTCTGTTAATTAATGATGGTATTAGCACATTAGAGAGGGATGACCTAAGTTCAGGAAACCAGAATGTAGAAGGTTTGGGTTGGGATGAGAAATGATAAAGACAAGGAGTCACTTGTGGGAGTGGTGTACAGGCCCCCTAATTTAACCACATCATGGTAGGACAGAGTATAAAAGAAGAGATAATGGCAGCTTATCAGAAAGGTACAGCAATAATCATGGGGGATTTTAATCTACATATAGACTGGAAAAATCAGATGGGCAAAGGTAGTGTAGATGAGGAATTCATAGAAACTTTTCGGGATAGTTTCTTAGAGCAGCACCTTCTGGATCCAGGCAGGCTACACTAGACCTGGTATTGCGCAATTAGATACGATTAATTGGTAACCTCATAGTGAAGGCACCCCTAGGTAACAGCAATCATAATATGACTGAATTTTACATTCATTTTGGGGGAGTAACGAGTGCGTCCAAGACTAGTATTTTAAACTTAAATAAGGGCAATTATGAGGGCATGAAAGCAGAGCTAGCTAAAGTGAACTGACAAATGAGGTTAAGGGATGGGTCAAC
The DNA here is from genome assembly GCF_964194155.1 of Cetorhinus maximus. Lineage (NCBI taxonomy): Eukaryota > Metazoa > Chordata > Chondrichthyes > Lamniformes > Cetorhinidae > Cetorhinus > Cetorhinus maximus. Next base: position 90,376,171 of record NC_135892.1, on the reverse strand, counting down.
AGAGGCTCAGTGGCAGACATTTAAAGGGATATTTCAGAATACACAGAATAGATGCATTCCAATGAGAAAGAAAAATTCTAAGGGAAGGGTCGACCATCTGTGATTAACTAAAAAAGTTAAAGACAGAATCAAACGTAAAGAAAAAGCATATAATTGCACAAAGATAGGTGGCAAGTCAGAAGATTGGAAAGAATATAAAGAACAGCAAAGAGTGACAAAAAGATTAATAAGGAGGGAAAAATTAGGGTACAAGAGAAAGCTAGCTAGTTATATAAAATTGGATAGTAAGAGTTTCTATAGATATTGAAATAAGAGTTAACAAAGTGAACATTGGTCCTATAGAAAGTGCATCTGGGGAATTGAAAATGGAAAGTAGGGAGATGGCAGGTGAATTAAACAAGTATTTTGCATCGGTCTTCACTGCAGAGGACACAAGTAACATCCCTGAAATAGTTGTAAAGCAGGAAATGGAAGGGAGAGAGGAACTTGGGAAAATTACAATCACCAGGGAAATGGTATTGAACAAAATGTTGGGGCTGCGGGCTGACAAATGTCCAAATCTAGATGCACTTCACCCTAAGGTCTTGAAAGAAGTGGTTAGTGAGATAGTTGATGCATTGGTTTTAATTTTCCAAAATTCCTTAGATTCGGGGATGGTTACATTAGATTGGAAAATAGCAAATGTGGCTCCTTTATTCAAAAAGGAAGGGGGACAGAAAGCAGGAAACTACAGGCCAGTTAGCCTAGTCATAGGGAAAATGTTAAAAACTATGATTAAGGACGTTATAACAGGGGACTTAAAAAATTCAAGGGCAATCAGGTAAAATCAACATGATTTTGTGAAAGGGAAATCATGTTTAATCAATTTAATGGAGTTCTTTGAATGAGTCACATCTGCTGTGGATAAAGGGGAACTGGTGGATGTACTGTACTTAGATTTCCAGAAGGCACTTGTTAAGGTGCCACATCAAAGGTTATTGTGGAAAATAAAAGCTCATTGTGTAGGGGATAACATATTGGCATGGATAGAAGATTGGCTAGCTAACAGGAAGCAGAGAGTTGGCATAAATGGGTCTTTTTCTGGTTGGCAGGGTGTGATGAGTGGTGTGCCACAGGGATCAGTGCTGGAGCCTCAACTTTTTACAATTTATACAAATGACTTGGATGAAGGGCCCAAAGGTATGGTTGCTAAATTTGATGATGACACAAAGATAGGTAGGAAAGTACATTGTGAAAAGAACATAAAGAGGCTACAAAGGGACATAAATAGGTTAAGTGAATGGGCAAAAATCTGGCAAATGGAGTATAATGTTGGCAAACAAAAAATAAACTTATTATCTAAATGGGGAGTGATTACAGAGCTCTGAGTTTCAGGGGTATCTGGGTGTCTTTGTGCATGAATTACAAAAGGTTAGTATGTAGGTACAGCAAGTAATTAGGAAAGCTAATAGAATGTTAATGCTTTTTGTGAGGGGAATTGATTACAAAATTAGGGAGGTTATGCTTCAGTTCTACAGGGCACTGGTGAGGCCACATTTAGAGTACTGTGTATAGTACTGGTCTCCTTATTTAAGGAAAGATGCAAATGCATTAGAAGCAGTTCAGAGAAGGTTTACAAGATTAATACCAGGAATGGGAAGGTTGTCTTATGAGGAAAGGTTGGACAGGTTAGGCTTGTATCCACTGGAGTTTAGAAAAGTAAGAGGCGATTTGATCGAAACCTTTAAGATGCTGAGGGATCTTGAGGGTGGATGTGGAGAGGATGTTTCATCTTGCGGGAGAATCTAGAACTAGGAGTCACTGTTTAAAAATAAGCTGTCGCTCATTTAATACAGATGAGGAGAAATTTTTTCTCTCAGAGGGTTGAGGGTCTTTGGAACTCTCTTCCTCAAAAGGCGGTGGAAGCAGAGTCTTTGAATATTTTTAAGGCAGGGCTAGATAGATTCTTGATTAACAAGGGGGTGAAAGGTTGTCGGGGTAGGCAGGAATGTGGGGTTGAGATTGCATCAGATCACAGAATTTTTATTGGCGCAGGAGGAGGCCATTTGGCCCATTGTGTCTGCACCGGCTCTCCAAATAAGCATTATGACTTAGTGCCATTGCGCGGCCTTTTCCCCATAACCTCGCACATTGTTTCTGTTGAAAAAATCATCTAATGCCCTCCTGAATGCCTTGATTGAGCCTGCCTCCAGCACACTTCCAGGCAGTGCATTCCAGACTCGAACCACTCGCTGCAATTAATATATATTACAGCTTCACAAAATGTATGTCAGTGTGCTTTGATAAAAGGAAGGTAACAACCTAAATGTACAAAACATCATGTGTGTGAATCACAGCTATTCATACAATAGTTACGAAAAGAAGATTGTCAAAAATCAGTGTTTTAAAAAGCTCACTGAAGGATATAAAATTACCTTCCAAATATAGAGCATGATGAAGACCTCCAATAATCGCTATTGAGGTGAACAGAGATACTGACCCAGAGCTGGACAGTCCAGTCCAGCTGGAAACTGAGGTCCACTTCAGATGGAAGAGTGTTCAGCCATGATCTTATTGAATGGCAGAACAGGCTCAAGGGACCGAATGGCCTACTCCTGCTCCTAATTCGTATGTTCGTATATGTTCACCATTTCAGGGCATGCATGACAAGCAGTTACTTGGATAAAAGCAAAAAACTGCGGATGCTGGAAATCCAGGCTGGCCAGTGACCCACAACAAGTTGCCAGCTTTAGGTGAGAAGGATAAAAATTGAAGGGAAAAATTAGTCAGGTATTTCTGGGATCACAGCAGCACAACATCTGTGTAACTGTTTGGGAATAGTTATATCAATGATAAAGAGCATGTATGAATTTCAGAACTGAAGAAGAGTCATATGGACTCGAAACGTTAACTCTGTCTTTCTGTCCACAGATGCTGTTAGACCTGCTGAGTTTTTCCAGCAATTTGTGTTTTTGTTTCAGGTTTCTAGCATCCGCAGTATTTTGCTTTTATCTTGCATGAGTTTCAGTCTGGGCCTCTTTCTTTTGCATGGTCAGGAACAGAGGGAAGCATTTTGCAGGGATTATCTGTTTTCACTTTCAGGAATGAAGCCAGAGTCACAGAATCACAGAATCACACAGTGCAGAAGAGGCCCTTCAGCCCATCGAGTCTGCACCAACACATGAGAAACACCTGACCTACCTACCTAATCCCATTTACCAGCACTTGGCCCATAGCCTTGAATGTTATGACGTGCCAAGTGCTCATCCAGGTACTTTTTAAAGGATGTGAGGCAACCCGCCTCCACCACCCTCCCAGGCAGCGCATTCCAGACCGTCACCACCCTCTGGGTAAAAAAGTTTTTCCTCACATCCCCCTAAACCTCCTGCCCCTCACCTTGAACTTATGTCCCCTCGTGACTGACCCTTCAATTAAGAGGAACAGCTGCTCCCTATCCACCCTGTCCATGCCCCTCATAATCTTGTACACCTCGATCAGGTTGCCCCTCAGTCTTCTCTGCTCCAATGAAAACAACAAAGTCTATCCAACCTCTCTTCATAACTTAAATGTCTCATCCCAGGCAACATTCTGGTGAATCTCCTCTGCACCCCCTCCAGTGCAATTACATCCTTCCTATAATGTGGTGACATCTGCACACAGTACTCCAGCTGTGGCCTCACCAAGGTTCTATACAACTTCAACATGATCTCCCTGTTTTTGTAATCTATGCTTCAATTGATAAAGGCAAGTGTCCCATATGCCTTTTTCACCACCCCACTGACATGCCCCTCCGCCTTCAGAGATCTATGGACACACACACCAAGGTCCCTTTGTTCCTCAGAACTTCCTAGTGCCATGCCATTCATTGAATACTTCCTTGTCAAATTACTCCTTCCAAAGTGTATCACCTTACACTTTTCAGGGTTAAATTCCACCTGCCACTTATCTGCCCATTCGACCACCTTGTCTATATCTTCCTGTAGCCCAAGACACTCAACCTCATTGTTAACCACCCGGCCAATCTTTGTGTCATCCGCAAACTTACTAATCCTCCCCCCCACATAGTCATCTATGTCGTTTATACAAATGGCGAATAATAGGGAACCCAGCACAGATCCCTGTGATACGCCTTTTTTTAAATTTTAAATGATCTTTCCCATAGAGTGCAGTGTTACAACACATTGGAATATTAATGACTGGTGCCATGGGGATAGGGATGAGGTTTTGATTCCTTGCTGTTTTTTAGCCACGTTGCTGGTAGGAGTTGCCATGGAAATATTTTCTTAATCTCTGGCTTACTGGTATGACATTATATGAGCTGCTCACAGAGGTGAAAAATGACCACTCAACTTTGTTCTCACATATATTTGTTGCAAGAGTCCTATATATAGAAAATAATGATTTGATTATTAAGAGGAATCGTCGCTACGGCATCTCAATAGCATCCAGGACAAAGCGGCCTGCTTGATCAGCAATCCATCCACCATCTTAAACATTCACTCCCTCCACCACCAGCTCACAATGGCAGCAGTGAGTACCACATACAGGGTGCATTGCAGCAACTTACCAAGGTTCCTCCGAAGGCACCTTTCAAATACCTGACCTCCACCACCCAGAGAGACAAAGGAGCAGATGCATGGGAACACCATCCTCTGTTAATACCCATCCAAGCTGCACACCATCCTGGCTTGGAACTAAACAATCCCTGCTGCCACATGATGCCGGGTTCCTACTATAGCTTTAAAAGGGACAATCTTCTCAAGGCTAGAGAGAAGTATCTGAATTTTGCTGGATCAACGCAAAGCACCACCAGGGGCATGATCTCCCCGTAATTGACTACAATTCCTGGGGTGGGACTTGTAATTTGTAAAGGAATGTACCACATGAACAATCCTGGATGCCTGATGTATACAGGTATTCCTTATGTTCAGTGTTGGCCGAATCTGATTTTTTTGGTCATGCCAACACAACAAAGCGGCAGGGCAGAAGTATGGTGAGGTAAGTAGCTGCAGCAGTGTACCAGGCTACGTTGTGTCTCAATGGGGTGGGTTTAATTGGTTCTTTCTTGCCCTTTTCATTTGTATAGATAATTTGCATGTATGTATCCAGATTTATTTTGTAGTTACTGTTTTGTGCATTGGTCCCCAACTACAAAAGAGCTAACGTTACATGAGGAATTTACTTCAGTTTCAGCAGGAATAATATTTATAATATAAATTATTTATTAATAATTTTTTTTATAAAATAATAAAATATTTGAATCTGATAACTTACTTTTCTACAATAAGGAACACTATTTTCCTGTCATATTTGTAGAGCCATACTGACTGTATCATGTTCACTTAGGGGTTAATAATTTACATACACAGAATGTGCAAAGCATGCTGTAAAATTAATATGGAAAAATCATAAAGCAATGCTTTAAAATATAGATAGTGCTATCCCTAAGAAAACTGAAATAAATTAAACCCATTGCCATCACAAGTAAAATCACAACTGTTTAAATATCAAATTAAAAATGACAAAGTTAGGAGCAAGAATTTATGTTGACAGGAACGTTTTCTCCCAGTGAACTGTGCCAGTGAAGGCTGCTCAAACAGATATAATGGCCCATATCTTGCTGGAGCGGGGTATTTTGCAGCATGCAGTATTGAACATTTCGCTGCCCATTTGCTTCAGTGTGAAATGCAGGCTCATAATGGGCCATCAGGGTACTTAGCTTATGGTGTGACCAAAAGCATAACTCCTTAACCAATGAGATTTAAGGATTGAGAAAGAAACAGGGAAAGAGCAGCGGAAGACGATGAAATACAGTCAAACCAAATCGAGAAGGAGAAATGGAGGGAAAGAAAGATTAGGTGAAGAGAGAAAAAGAGACGGAAACGAGAAGCAAGGAAAGATTTTTAAAAATTGAAATTTAACAATTTTTAAACCTCTGAGAATAATTTATAATGAGAATAATACAGGAATGGGACACAACAGGAGAGGGCTTTAAATTAAATCGAGGTGGGGGTGGTTCTGGAGAGGGGGGATACGTAGGCTTGCAAAGCAAAAGGATATGGCAGCATTGCAGCGCAGCATTTAGGTAATGATGCCCAGAGGGCAAAATTTTTACCTCAGCGGGCGGGTGTGCGCCTGACCCGCTTGAGCGTAAAATGGTGCATGTTGAACCCCGGGCGAGCGTTCCGACGTGCACGATATTTCGGTCGGTGGGCACGCTGCCAACTCCGGTGCGCGCCCGCCAACGATTAAAAGGCCTATCAAGGTCATTAACCAGGTTATTAAAAGAAAATTTTCATTGCCCGTCCAACCTTACGGTTGGCGGGCAGGCGAAAAGGCCAAGCGGCCTTTGCGCTTTTTAGGGAGCCTCATCCGCAGGTGGGATGAGGTTTCCTAAAGCAAATAAAAATAAAATTAAAATTTAATTAATAACGTGTCCCTGCTCATGTGACAGAGTTACATGAGGGGACATGTTTCATAACATTTTTCATCTCTTTTTTAAACAGCTCTGTGCCTCAGGGAGATTATCAAGCCTGCACCCACATGCATGTGCGTAGTTCGCGCTTGTCCCACTCACACTCCCGCCACCCGCCCGCACACGCAACGCTGAGCGCTGCTTCTCGTGTTTCACATTGGGCGGGCCTTAATTGGCCCGCCTGTTTGAATCGCCTTCCAGCCTCAATTGCGGGTGGTGGTCAGCTTCATGACTACCCCCACCTTCCCCTGCCAAGCCTGCCCAACAAGGGCAAAATACTGCCCAAAGTGTAACAGGAAGGGACAGAGTGTACAAACATAAAAAAACAGCAGCAAATAGGGTCAAAGGGGGGAAAAAATGGTAAAAAGGCAAAATTAATGGCTCTTTACGTAAATGCACATAGTATTCGAAACAAAGTAAATGAATTAACGGCACAAATAGAGGTTAATGGTTAGAGGGTATCATTACCTACTTATAGCCATTATGGAGATATGGTTACAAGGAGATCAAAGCTGGGAACTAAATATTCAGGGGTATGTGACTTTTCAGGAAGACAGGCGGGAAGGAAAGGGTGGTGGGGTAGCTTTGTTAGTACGAGATGGAATAAGTACGATAGCAAGAAATGATCTTGGATCGGAAGATGTAGAATCCGTATAGGTGGATGTGAGAAATAACATGGGGAAGAAGTCACTAGTGGGAGTAGTCAATAGGCCTCCTAACAGTAGCTATATTGTAGGACAGAGAATAAATCAGGAAATAATGAGGGCAAATAAAAAAGGCAGTACATTAATCATGGGTGACTTTAATCTTCATGTAGATTGGGAGAATCAAATTGGCAGAGGTAGCCACGAGCAAGAATTCATAGGGCAGGATTTTTACCTCGTCGGGCGGGCACGGCCCGGGAGCGGCAGTGAAACCGGCCACCACCTGCGATCGGTCCACAACCACGATTTCACGCTGGCTGGCCAATTAACGGCCAGCACCATGAAACACGCGCTGGCAGCCTCAGCGCTGCCAGGGTGAGGGTGGGAGGATCACGGGCGCTGAAGTGTGCGCATGCCGGGGCGGGGGGAGGGGGGGATGTGTGCAGTGAAAGCTCCCTGAAGACACAGAGCTGCCTCAGGGAGCTTAAGATATTAAACTTTAAAAATAAAGAATTAAAAAATCAGGAAAACATGTACTCTCATGTGCCTCTGTCACATGAGCAAGGACATATTAAAAATTATTTTTTAAAGTTTTTATTTTTTTAAATCACTGGTCGAAACCTCATCCCACCCGTGGATGAGGTTTCACAAAAAATGCAAAGGCCGCTTGGCCTATTCGCCTGCCCGCTAACCGAACGGTTGCTCGGGGGTGCAAAAAATTCAATTTAATTAATTGATTAAGGGCTTTAATAGGCCTCTTAATTGCTGGCGGGTGCACTGCTGTCTCTCGCGCACGCCTGCCAAGCGAAATATCACTAGAGTGTGCGATGACATCAGGACACTTGCCTGACATCATCGCGCCCTATTTTACTCTAGTTCGGGTCAGGCATGTGCCCGAGGGAAAAAGTCTGCCCATGGTGTGTACTCGGGAGAGTTTCCTGGAACAATATGTTATGGATCCAACCAGGAATCAAGATATTTTGAATCTGGTAATGTGTAGTAGGGTAGGTTTAATAAATGATCTCAGAGTAAAAGATCCCCTAGGAAACAGTGACCATAACATGGTAGAATTTAGCATTCAGTTTGAGAGTGAGAAACTTTGGCCAGAAGCAACTGTGCTAAATTTAAATTAAAGGTAGTTACAATGGAATGAGGGCAGAGTTCGCTGGAGTGGACAGGGAAAGGAGTTTAGCAGAAAAGACGGTTGATGAATAATGGCAGATATTTAAGAAAGTAGCTCATGACTCACAACAAAAATATGTCCCAGTGAGGAAGAACGATTCTAGGAAGGGGGGTAAACCAACCATGGTTAACCAAGGAAGTTAAGGATAGTATCAAATTGAAAGAAAAAACATACAATGAGGGTGAACTAACAAGTAATATAAAAGCGGACAGTAAGAGCTTCTTTAAAAATATAAAAAGGAAGAGAGAGTGAACATAGGCCCTTAGAGAATGGGGCTGGGGAAATAATAATGGGGAACCAGGAAATGTCAGAGGAGTTGAATAAATGCATTGCATCAGTCTTCACGGTAGAAGATACTAATAGCATATCAAAAATACTAAATAATCAAGGGGCAAAAGGGGGGAGGAAATAAATACAATAACTATCACTAGACAAAAAGTACTAGGAAAACTAATGGGGCTAAAGGCCGATAAATCCCCTGGACCTGATGGGTTGCACGCCAGGATATTAAAGGAAGCAGTTACAGAGATGGTGGATGTGCTGGTAGTAATCTTCCAAGGATCCTTAGATTCTGTAAAAGCCCCAGAGGACTGGAAAGCTGGACAGATTTTTAATCAATAAGGGAATCAAGGGTTATGGGGAAAAGGCAGGAAAGTGGAATTGAGCATTATCAGATCAGCTATGATCCCATTGAATGGCAGAGCAGACTCAATGGACCAAATGGCCTACTTCTGCTCCTATGTCTTATGGTCTTATGGTCTAACAGTTTAAATGTCTCCCTTTCAAGCTTGGGGAGGCTCTTGGTACTGTATTGCATGAACAATTATCACATTATCACCTTGTTATGCTTTTAAGTACCAGCTCTAACTTTCCACACTGAGGTTATTGGACAATTAATATGCAAATTCAGCAAATTCTTAAATTTATTTGAAGTTGAGGGTAACCTGCCATTCATTTGAGGTAAATTGCAGGGCGGTGTAAATCACCTGAACTTGCTAGCCGACTTGTACATTAATAGCAGCATGCATCGCGACTCACTTTTATCTGTCTGGCAAGATTTAAACCGATATAACTGGGCTCAAGAAACAATTAGACACCATTCTGGAGAAAGGATTGAGGGTTACGATGAGAGGGCGTAATTGGATAGGCCAAAATGAAGGACTTACAATGCTGAGCATAATTCATGTGACATTTGTCTTTAAAAGTGATTCAGATGAAGAGACTGTCTTTAGAATATGTGCCCTTAAATAGTGAACACATTGCACCAGATTTTTTGCTTCTATTTGGTTGTCTATAACACCAAAAGCTACATTGCTGTTCAGGTTTTATACTGTCACACAAGAGACATACTTCATTACATAATTCCAATTCAAGCTCAGGATCCAAACAATTTTTTGTAGCGTTGTTTTCCAATTTTGACCATTTATTTGCTAAATGCACAAAAGATACATTTCCTTTGAATGAATATTGGTGCCATGGAAGGGTTTCAGAAAGGAATGGCAGGGATGATTTTGGATGTTGGACTTGATCTCAAGAGGTAAGAAGAATTAGGAAAGGTCTTTAAAATACTGAGAGGCATGGATAATGTGAATGTTTAACTTAAACAAGCGATCACAGAACTAGAAGCCAAGTGCAGGATTGACAAACTTGAGGCATGGTTAGAAATGAGAAGAAATGTTATCTCCCTGCAGAAGCTGTTTACTTGTAGATTGGACTCTCACTAATTGACATGGGGCAGGGTTTTTGGGTCATCGGGCGGGCGTGGCAGGCGGGCCCGGGAACGACCGGGAAGCGGTCGTGATCAGCCCCCTGACCGCGATTTCACACTGGTTGGCCAATTAATGGGCAGCCAGCGTGAAAGGCCCACCGAGAAGCTCAGCATTGCTGGGGTGAGGGCGGGAGGATTGCGAGTGCAAAAGTCTGCGCATGTGCGGGGGAGCGCGCCCTGAAATCTCCCTGAAGGCAGGGAGTTGCCTTAGGGAGCTGGAGAATATTAAAATCACCAAGAAAGATTATGAAAATGTGCAAAACATGATCCCACATAGGACTCGCTGACATGAACCTAAAAGTTACAAAAATTATGTGAAAAATTTTTAATTTTTTTAAATTAATGTTGGAAAACTCATCCTGCATGTGAAATGAGGTTTCCCAAAAAATCCAAAGACCGTCTGGCTGATTGGCCCACCCACCAACCGTAAGGCTGGATGGGTAGTGAAAAATAGGTTTAAATTAATCGATTAAGGACCTTGACAGGCCTCGTAATTGTCGGCGGGTGCGCTGCCGACTCTTGCGTGCGCCTGCCAACCGAAATATTGCGCGAGTGCGCAATGACGTCGGGATGCTCACCCGATGTCATCACGCACTATTTTACGCCCGATCAGATCAGACAGGCTCCCGCTCATGGGACATAAAATTCTGCCATGTTGTCAATTAACCTCTTTATAAAGGAATTGGATAGTTATCTGATTAGGAACTAGTTTCAAAGTTGTAGGGATAAACATAGATGGAGACAGCAGCAAAACAGCTCCCATTTATATGACGGACTTTACATAAAAAAAACATGCCAAGGCACTTCATGGTGACATAATCAAAAAAACTGACACTGAGCCAAAGGAATGCTTTGTTGGTGTCCTAGTGGGACATGCACCCATCTAGTTATTGCCAGAGAATCACCTGGAATGGCTTCTCATGACCTCTAGAGTTGCCTAAGGTTCCTTAGCCCACTTCTACTTCTTGGTGATGTCATCAGAAAACGCAACATTAAGTTGCAAATATATACTGATGATGCCCAGTTCTATCGCATTGCTACCTCACTCAACTCCTCCACAGTCCCTGTGTTGTCAGGCTATATATTGGATGAACCAAATTTTCCTTCAGTTAAATATTGGGAAGACTGAAGCCATTGTCTTTGGTTTCTACAACTCCATTCCCTAACCACCAGTTCCATTCTCCTCCCTGGCCACTGTCTTAACCTGAAGCAGACTGTTCTCAGCTTGCTGTCCTATATGACCCTGGACTGAGTGTTCAACCCCAGAAAGACCATTTATTTCCACTCTGTGTAATATCCCCTTTTTCTGCTAGTGCCTCAGTCCATCTGCTACCAAAACCCCTTCCAATGCTTTTTGTTAGCACCTCACTCAGGTATTCCAAACCACTCCTAGCTGGCCTCTCACTTTCTACCTTCCATAAACTTAAGCTCATCCAAAACTCTGCTGCTGTATCATAACTTGCAACAAGCCCCAATCACCTATTATAACTGGACTTGCTGACCTATGTTGACTCCCAGTCCAGAGATACCTTGATTTGAACATCCTATCTCATTGACCAAGCTTTTGGTCACCTGCTCTATGTTTGCTCTGTTATTGCCATTATTGTCTGTTTGTCTACATGTGAAGCATCTTAGGGCATTTTACAACATTAAAGCACTTTATAAAGACAAGGTGTTGTTGTTGATGCTGTAATAGGAATATTATATGTGAAAGGAAGCACTCACAATCAAATTGTCCAGATTAAACTTTTGGATTGAAACCCTGGAGCATTCACTAAGCAAATTTGGTGGAAAAAAGATCAGTTTTGTCTTGAAAGTTTTGTTATAGAAACATAGAAACTAGGAGCAGGAGTAGGCCATTCGGCCCTTCGAGCCTGCTCCGCCTTTCATTATGATCATGGCTGATCATCCAACTCAATAGCCTGCTTTTTATCTGTGGTTTGTTTAATACACAAATATTGATGGATATTATTACGAAAGGGTTGGATTCTTTTAGAATAGACAACTACTGGATCTAGACAACTTCCATCTGTGACACTTAAAAAGGATAGTAACAGAAATGAATGAAGCTTTAATTAAGAAGAAAAGAGTCGACGTTTCGAGTCTGTGGACTCGAAACGTGGACTCGAAATGTCGACTCTTTTCTTCTCCACTGATGCTGCCAGACCTGCTGAGTTTTTCCAGGTAATTCTGTTTTTGTTTTGGATTTCCAGCATCCGCAATAGTTTTTTGTTTTTATCTATGAAGCTTTAATTAATTTGTTTGTAAGTTTGCAAGCTCAATAACAATTCTAGAAGCTAATGGTGATTGCTACAGCTCCACTATTTAACATAAAGAATGGCGTTCTTGGTACCAATAGTCCAGAAACATGCAAAAGCTGTAGAGGAATTAATCTATCAAAGTGGATTGGACTGATGATCTGTCCCTGTTCTTAACAGTTCTGACATGATTATTTTCTGTTGTTCACCTCCCAGTAAATTAGATAAACTGGGCTGAGTGTATAACAGTGCATATTCTATCTAGTTATTGGGAGGAGCAGGGTTAATGAGCCAAGTGTTTTTTTGTTAAAATTCCGTAAGAAAACATTAAGAAATTCAGAGATGAGAGAAGACCATCTGGCCCATTAAAGCTTGCCTCGCTTGGCAGAATGTTCCAAACATTTGTCACCCTTTGATAAAAAAATCTCTTTTAAACTTATTCGAAACTTAATTTCCTTTGATGTCCTTTGGTTCTACTTTCTTGGTGTAGTTGCAATCAACAATGGTCAACAAAAAAATGCATCATCACATGAATGGTGGTACTTTCAGGCTGAGCTGCAAACCATTGGCATCAAGGGCAGAATTCTGTGAATTTAAACCAGTTTATGTAAAAAAAAAACTTTTATATATTGACCATTGCTCCTTCATAAAATTAGGTATTTATCTAAAGGTAAAATATATATTGCAGTAACAGGAAACATAAAATCTGCGTAAAGTTCGAGGAGCAATAAGGAGTGATGGATTTAATTCTCGTAAACATTCACTAGGTCAGAGAATGCATCAACACAAGTGGCTCCTGAAGCAGAATCAAACGTGACATAAAAGGAGAATTTGAAGAAGAAAAAAAATATCTACTGCAATGGGGAACGAGCAGGGTAATGGGATTAATGTAGATAATTCTAATGTGGAGAAAGCACAGGCATGATGGGGTAAACAGCCTCCTTCTGGCATGGTGTTTTTTTATGCTGGATGAGTCAATTTTAGGCCTGGGTGAGTGCAGCTCCAACAACACTCATGAAGCTTGACACTATCCAGGACAAAGCAGCCTGCTTGATTGGCACCCCATCCACCAACTTCAACATTCACTCCCACCACCACCAATGCACAGTGGCAGCAACGTGTACCATCTACATGATGCACTGCAGCAACTCACCAAATCTCCTTTGACAACACCTTCTAAGCCTGCAACCTCTACCACCTAGAAGGACAAGAGCAGCAGATGCATGGGAATACCACAACTTACAAGTTCCCCTCTAAGCCACACCATCCTGACTTGGAACTATATCACTGTTCTGTCCCTGTCGCTGGGTCAAAATCCTGGAACTCCCTAACAACTCTGTGGGTGTACCTAGACCACACAGACTGCAGCAGTTCAAGAAGGCAGCTCACCACCACCTTCTAAAGGGCAATTAGGGATGGACAATAAAAAAAAAATGCTGGCTGAGCCAGCAATACCCACCTCCCATGAAAAATAATTTTTAAAAATGCTTCTTAAAAAAATGAGAAATTGTTAATAAAAACAGAAAGTGCTGAAAAGCTCAGCAGGTCTGGCAGCATCTGGAAAGAGAAACAGAGTTAACATTTTGAGTCCAATATGACTTCTTCAGAACTCTGAAATTATTGAGAATTGTTCAGAACCAGAAATTATTAAGCTCCAACTGAGAGATTAGGATCTGCTTAGGTTTGAAAATAAACAACAATGATATAGCCAGTGAATGATTTCAGCATTTTCTCCTACTAATGATGCCTTGTCTGTATCAAGAGATAATGGTGTTTATCTCCAACGATTCTATATGTGGACTGTCATAAGGTTTGGTGCCTTCAGTAAAAAATGTCTGAGACAGACTGACCTTGAAGGACATTTTGATTTGTTTGAAAATGCAACAATAAAGACACAGTCTGTCTAAGATTACCCAGCAGCAATTCCATGTTGCCCTATACTTTGAGGTGATGCTTAATTCCATGCATATGTGTAGCCATAATGTCTATGCATTGTACTAATCTGGAAAGAGGTCGCCAAGTGGAACAGGGAAGTATTGCAAACTAAGACATGTCTAAGCAGCGTACTTTCAGGTTCCAAATTTCAGCATGCTGAAGATTCAATTCTGCAGATGACAATTCAGCTGATCCACTAGTTGCATCAACATTTTAAGTTGCTACTAGTTGATCTCCCATGCAACTTCAGATCTGGAAGTGGAACTAAAGGATGGGGTATATTCAACGTAATTCAGTCACCATTTGACCTTCATGTACTGTGTATTTATTTTTATGTAATACTTTGATATTATATCCTTACTTATGTTTAAATAGCAAAGTGTGTGGCTATTGCTGAAAGAGAGAAGTAGATTTGATGAGAGCTTTGGAGTTCCACTATAATAGGCTGAGGAGATGGGAGATGTCAACTGCAAAGCTATGGCATCACTAAGGGCAGGAGGGTGTAATTATAATGGGAACATAGGAATCAATAATGGAATGTGTATAGATGTGAGATTTGAATACATTGCTTGTTGATTATGCATGATACTCACACAAGTGTAGTCTTCAGCTGAAGTGCGTTATCAAGTCAATTCTTTTATTATTCATTCACGGGATGTAGGCTTCACTGGCTGGGCCAGCATTTATTGTCCATCACATTTATTGCCCATTGCCCTTGAGAAGGTGGTGTTGAGCTGCCTCCTTGAACCGCTGCAGTCCATGTGGTGTAGGTACACCCACAGTGCTGTTAGGAAGGGAGTTCCAGGATTTTGACCCAGCGACAGTGAAGGAACAGCAATATATTTCCAAGTCAGGATGGTGAGTGACTTGGAGGGGAATGTCTAGGTGGTGGTGCTCCCTTGTCCTTCTAGATGGTAGTGGTCATGGGTTTGGAAGGTGCTGTCTAAGGAACCTTTGTGAATTCCTGCAGTGCATCTTGTAGATGGTACACACTGCTGCTACTGTGCATCGGTGGTGGAGGGAGTGAATGTTTGTGGACGTGGTGCCAATTAGCGGGCTGCTTTATCCTAGACGGTGTCAAGCTTCTTGAGTATTGTAGGAGCACCACTCATCCAGGCATGTGGGGAGTATTCCATCAGGCTTCTGACTTGTGCCTTGTAGAGGTGGACAGGCTTTGGGGAGTCAGGAGGTGCGTTGCTCGTCGCACGATTCCTAGCCTCTGACCTGCTCTTGTAGCCACAGTATTTATATGGCTAGTCCAGTTCAGTTTCTGGTCAATGGTAACCCCCCAGGATGTTGATAGTGGGGGATTCAGTGATGGTAATGTCATTGAACATCAAAGGGCAATGGTTGGATTCTCTCTTGTTGGAGATGGCCATTGCCTGACACTTGTGTGGTGCGAATGTTATTTGCCACTTGTCAGCCCAAACCTGGATATTGTCCAGGTCTTGCTGCATTTGGACATGGACTGCTTCATTATCTGAGGAGTCGTGAACGATGTTGAACATTGTGCAATCATCAGTGAACATCCCCACTTCTGACCTTATGATGGAAGGAAGGTCATTAATGAAGCAGCTGAAGATGGTTGTGCCGAGGACACTACCCTGAGGAACTCTTGCAGTGATGTCCCGGAGCTGAGATGACTGACCTCCAACAATCACATCCATCTTCCTTTATGCTAGGTATGACTCCAACCAGCGGAGAGTTTTCCCCCTGACTCCCATTGACTCCAGTTTTGCTAGAGCTCCTTGATGCTACACTTGGTCAAATGCTGCCTTGATGTCAAGGACTGTCACTCTCACCTCACCTCGGTAGTTCAGCTCTTTTGTCAATGTTTGAACCAAGGCTGTAATGAGGTCAGGAGCTGAGTGGCCCTGTCAGAACCCAAACTGGGCATCAGTAAGCAGGTTATTGCTAAGCAAGCGCCTCTTGATAGCACTGTTGATAACCCCTTCCATTACTTTACTGGTAATCGAGAGTAGACTGATGGGGCGGTAATTGGATTTGTCCTGCTTTTTGTGTACAGGACATACCTGGGCAATTTTCCCATAGCCGGGTAGATGCCAGTGTTGTAGCTGTACTGTAACAGCTTGGCTAAGGGTGCAGCAAGTTCCGGAACACAAGTCTTTGATGCTATTGCTGGAATATTGTCAGGGCCCATAGCTTTTGCAGTATCCAATGCCTTCAGCCGTTTCTTGATATCACATGGAGTGAATCGAATTGGTTGAAGACTGGCATCCGTGATGCTGGGGGCCTCCGGAGGAGGCCGAGATGGATCATCCACTTGGCACTTCCGGCTGAAGATTGTAGCAAATCCCTTATCCTTTGTGCTGGGCTCCCCCATCATTGAGGATGGAGATATTTATGGAGCCTCGTCCTCCAGTGAATTGTTTAATTGTCCACCACTATTCATGACTGGATGTGGCAGGACTGCAGAGCTTAGATCTGATCCATTGGTTGTGGGATCGCTTAGCTCTGTCTATCACTTGCTGCTTATGCTGTTTGGCACGCAAGTAGTCCTGTTTATAGCTTCATCAGGTTGATGCCTCATTTTTAGGTATGCCTGGTGCTGCTCCTGGCATGCCCTCCTGCACTCTTCATGGAACCAGGGTTGATCCCCTGGCTTGATGGTAATGGTAGAGTGGTGGATATGCTGGGCCACGAGGTTACAGATTGTGGTTGAGTACAATTCTGCTGCTGATGGTCCACAGCGCCTCATGGATGCCCAGTCTTGAGTTGCTAAACCTGTTCAAAATCTATCCCATTTAGCACAATGGCAGTGCCTTCGTCTCCACAATGACTGTGCAGTTGTCACTCCTACCAATACTGTCATGGACAGATGCATCTGCGGCAGGCAGGTTGGTGAGGATAAGTATGTTTTTTCCTCTTGTTGGTCCCTCACCGCCTGCTGCAGACCGAGTCTAGCAGCTATGTCCTTTAGGACTCGGCCAGCTTGGTCAGTAGTAGTGCCACTCTTGGCGAAGGACATTGAAGTCTCCTACCCAGAGTACATTCTGTGCCCTTGCCACCCTCTGTGCTTCCTCTAAGTGGTGTTCAACATGGAGGAGCACTGGTTCATCAGCTGAGGGAAGGCAGTGTGTGGTAATCAGCAGGAGGTTTCCTTGCCCATGTTTGACCTGCCATGAGACTTCATGGTGCCCGGAGTCGATGTTGAGGACTCCCAGCTGTATACCACTGTGCCACCACCTCTGTCCTGCCTGTGGGACAGGACATACCCAGAGATGGTGATGGTGATGGTGGTGTCTGGGACATAATCTATAAGATATGATTCCGTGAGGATGACTATGTCAGGCCATTGCTTGACTAGTCTGTGGGACAGCTTTCCCAATTTTGGCACAAGCCCCCAGGACTTTGCAGAGTTGAGATTCCCGTTGTCGTTTCTGGTGCCTAGGTTGATGCTGGATGGTCTATCCGGTTTCATTCCTTTTTTGTGACTTTATAGCGGTTTGTGCCATTTCAGAGGGCATTTAAGAGTCAACCGCATTGCTGTGGGTCTGGAGTCACATGTAGGCCAGACCAGGTAAGGACAGCAGATTTCCTTCCCTAAAGGGCATTAGTGAACCAGATGGGTTTTTACAACAGTCGACAATGGTTTCAGTGTCATCATTAGACTTTTAATTCCAGATTTTCATTGAATTCAAATTCCACCATCTGCCGTGGTAGGATTTGAACCCAGATCCCCAGCACATTACCCTGGGCCCCTGGATCACTAGTCCAGTGACAATACCACTATGCCATTGCCTCCTCTGATAATATGTTGCCGATGCCATAACATGTTTGGCATGGGCAGCTGGGCAGGAGCAGGATGGACCACCCAGAAAAATGCTTTTTCACTCAAATGCTTAAAGGGCGGGAAAGAAGAGGGTGCATCGCTCTTCAGGAGCTGTCCTTTGCCAATCATGGGGCGGACCCCTTAGGTAGAAGCCCCACCTTCCTTCCTGTTCCCTCCCTTAAACCCACCCCTTTCCACCCCAGGTCCTTCCCCTAACCTACCCAAACCATCCTGGCCCAAGACCCCAGGCTTACCTGCTTCGGGGGTCCATAGGCCTTGAACTTCTTCTCCTGCAGTCCCGGCAGTGGCCACTGACACCTTCCTGGTGCTGCCAGGTCTGATGGAGTTGCCAGCCAACCGGATTGGCCAATAGCCCAGTGAGGGGCGGAAGTGCCACTCAGGCCTTGTTAGTCCGCCCTGCAGCACTTTATGGCTGCGAGGCTGGTCAGCATGGAGCGTGCCATCTCCATGCCGATGTTTTTCCGGGGATGGGGGGAGTGCCGCCTGCCCTGCTGTATTACCCAGCCCAAAAAGTGAGACAAAAATATAACAACAGGGAAGTGGCACCAGCGGGAAGTTTGTGCAGATGGAAGATTTTTATCATACGAGAGAAATAAAACAGCTTGCGTTCTCCCACGGGTCCAGACAATCGTTTGCTGTAACCAGCAGAAGATCCATGCCAACTTTGGCATAAATGGTGTTTTCACTGATGCAGTAACAGGACAAGAGCGTGGAATGGCCAATCTGACCCCAGGTTTTGTAGGATGCTTGCCAGAGGGTGAGAGGGAGGCACAGCGCAGCCTCATTATCAAAAGTGGGCATTTTTATATGAGAACTTTCAATTTATATAGAAAGATGTTCACATTTAAAAAGAACATTCCAGTTCACTTGGAGCAGTAAATCTACTGATGGGGAAAACCTATCTCATAGTTTTCAAGTAGTGTTCACCACACAGTGATTAATCAGGGGCAGGAGGGCCCTGCCAGAAATACAATGCATTGATTCAATAGAAGACAATAAAAATTATTGCTGAAGAAAGAGACACATCTATGCTTTTCGTCTTGAACTCATTAGGACACTTCGCAAGAATACCAATGTAAGGGGAAAACAACAAGTTATACTGTATATGAAGAGAGTGCTGATTGGTTTGCAAGTGGCGTTGACATGGAGAATGCACTAGTGGTGGTGACAGGCAGTTCACTGCCAAGCATTGTTGGAAATTCAAACCAGGCAGCTTGACTCTGATTGATCAAAGCATTGCTCTGAGGAATGAGTCAGTGAATGACTCTCTCTTATTTTGTTTTTTTGAAACAGGCGCAATGTGTGTACATGTTCTTTCTGTCTGCAAAGAGCAGGGCCCTGTGTATTCATATATGTAACCTCCAGTACACAGTGACAATCTTAAATTGATTGTCAGCGTAATAGATGGTGTTGCCATGGGTTCCCCTGTAGGTCCAGCTCTCGCAGATATCTTTGTTGGGTTCCATGAGAAACATGTCTTTGATGGAATGAAACCTAACTAACCTCCTACCACTTGCAAATTTCTGATATGTGAATGATACATTTGCTATATTTAAATCCACAGCTGCATATAATAAATTCCTTACGTGTCTTAATGGGCTCCATCCTGCATTCAAATTCACCTTTGAAATGGAGCAGTCAAATGAACTCCCCTTCCTTGATGCACTAGTTGAGAAACTGCAGGGAATCTCTACCACGGTCTACTGCAAACGTACCTTCACTGCTCAATATATGTGTTGGGATTTTGACAGTTCTACACGCTATAAGATTGGTCTTATCAACAGCCCTGGGATGTATGGCTTACATACCTAAAATCATGCTGGCACTGAAATTCATATACCACATTATTCATTTGTGTGATAGGCAGAATGTCCTTTTGGCTTGACAGCAGCATCCTGTTAGTGGCGAATATCACTTGTGTTGTTACTGCAGATTAGCAGTTTAAACAGCTAGCTTTGCCTGTTGCTCAAATTTTTGAGATACCTTGCCCTTCCAGGGTAATCCGAGGTAGATTGGGCACTTTTCAGGGCCAAAAGTGACGACCTTAGGCCTGTTCATGGGTTTGCGTGATACACAGCATGAAATAACCTGATTGGGGTAGCCATTATCCTTCAGGATGCCTTTGATGCGCCATATTTCAGCATCAAGCTTGCATGGTGAGCAAATGGCTCAGGCCCTATTTACCAGGTTGCCAATAAGACTAATCTTAGAGCATGTGGAACTGTAAGAATCCCAATGCGTATGTTGACCAGCGAAGGTAGGCTTGCGGTAGACAGTGGTAGAGAACCCGTGGGCAGATTTCTCAACTAGTGCATCAAGGAAAGGGAGTTCATTTGACTGTTCTATTTCAAAGGTGAATTTGAACGCAGGATGCAGCCCATTAAGACATGTAAGGAAATTATTACATGCAGCTGTGGATTTAAATATAGCAAACGTATCATCCACATATTGGAAATACACAAGGGGTAGAAGGTTAGGTGTCTTTCCATCAAAGACACGTTTCTCATGGAACCCAAGAGGGGATCCCATGGCAACACCATCTATTACGCTGACAACCAATTTAAGATTGTCAGTCTGGCTCATAGTGTGGCACATTTGCGTGTACTGGAAGCTACATATATTAATACATAGAGCCCTATTCTTTGCAGACGGAAAGAACATGTACATACATAGTACCTGTTTCAGCTGAACAAAATAAGTGACAGGAATTCACTGACTCATTCCTCAGGGCAATGCCTTGATCAATCAGGCCAAGCTACCTGGTTTAAATTTCAAACAATGCTTGGCAGTTAACTGTCGCCATCACTAGCACATTCCCTATGGCAATGCCACTTGCCAACCAATCAGCACTCTCTTCACATACAGTATAAATTGTTGTTTTCCCCTTATAATTCTATTCTTGCAAATGTCCTGATGAGTACAAGACGAAAAGCTTAGACATGTCTCTTTTTTCATTAATACTCAAGTTCTGTACTACTAAATGACAACAATTAAAAATGGGTAATAAACTAAAATTTAATCTTGGCGGTCAGGTGCATTTCAAAATGTGTAAGACCTCACTGATGCACCTTTGTTGAATTAGGCACTGGTGAGGCACTTTCAAGTGGCTTGTCGTTCTATATGTATTCTAAGTCAGTGTCAATATATATAAAGAATTTTTATAGCAGCAATTGTATCTCACGCATGTCCAAGGTACAGCGGGTGAATTTCCTCACCATCTCCCACGGATGGGGTGCATATGAAATGTTCTGAGTGAGGAAGTTGACTCTCTTGTTCCCTCTTGAGGAGCTTTCCCATAATCTGCCCATAGAGACCCCAGCAGCTTCATTAGCATATCTCTGAGTGAGAACCAGGGAGATAGTAGCTTTGAGTTTCTTAGGTGTGCATTGCTGGTGCAGCCCAGGTAAGTTAAACTGGGGCAACGCAGCCTTCAGTATCAATAGCTCAAAGTGGGAGGGAGGCGTCTGTGAGCTTGAAGAATCTGGAGAGTTTAAACACTAGGTGCATCATTTTAGCAGGGCAATATTGTAAAACAGGCAATATTGAATCAGCCGCTCATGATATTATTTTCCCAGTTTTCATTTCCATTTCTGCCTGGTCCTGCTGCCCTCCTGGTAGAGGTGCTGCTCTTGAGTGGCCACCATGCTGTATAAGCATAATAGACATTTTGCTAAGAGATGCAGTGAAGTTATTTGAGGATGAAGTTGAAGGATCCACCCACTGTTCCTCTCTTAACTAGTTGTCCCCATCCTGCTGAAGTGCGTCAGCTCAACTGATTTTTTTAAAAGCTGTGCAGGAATTACAGCCATTGTTTTTTATATCAAAACTGGAGACAAAGAGGTGTCACTTCAATCCACCCCCGCAAGGTTCCTGTCGCAAATAATGAGTCACTTCAGATCCTCCTGTCCGTACAACCAAAAGACCATACAAATCTCTCACTGCAGGAGAAGTGGTTAGGCTGACATAAAAGGGCACAGAACAACAGACACCAAGGGAAGCTGTCGCGGCCTTAAACAGTAAGAAGTTTGTTGCCTGCAAGATGTTTTGGTTGCTGATGAGATTGGTGTAGAATGATTTGGGGCAATGTGGAGGGATGTCGTGTGAAAGAGCAGCAGAATGATCTCCAAATGGAAGATAACTGTTCGTGGAAGTTGTAGGGGAGAGTTCAATGTCAGCAAGTGACTGAGTTATCAAAGGAGGACCTTGATAGTCATGGATTAATTTGGCTGTGGCTTTAGATCTCAGTTAGACGAAGGTCCCCCTTTTGAGCTGTGCCAACCACTGTCTGACAGTGGCTACGTTCAGCAGTTGCTTCCTAGGGAATGCACAGTCTCCTCAAGCATTGCTGGAGGGTTACAAGGAATTAGACCCACTACATCTGCACAGGGAGGCGCAAGTAACAGGCAGTGGCTGAGAATCTGTTTCCCATGCCTCTGCATCTTGACACCACTGCAGTCCTCCTCCTGGCCTCCCTGCTCAAGCAGGGGAGAAATCCACAAGATTTTAGTTAAAAAAAAAGAGATACCGTCAAAATTCCTACATATACATTTAATATACTTAGAGAATCTGTATAAAAGCTTGAAGTGACTTTAAAAAAAAAGGAAACTTGCAGAAATAAACACTTACAAGAAAATAGAAAATAATAAAGCATTTGGGTTTTTCTCAGGATAAGTTGGTTTCAGGCTGCTCTTAGGCCCCTCCTGTCCTTCACTGATGAATGTCACTATAAACAGGCTGACAAGGCCAAAGGAGTCTCTTTCCACTCACAACCTTAGGGTAGTGAGTGAGGAACATGCCCCGGCATGAAACCCACCCACCTGCCCACCCTTCGATTTTTGTAACATTGTACATTTGATCAGGGGAGAATGTCTCCAGGATTTCCCTTGGTGGACTGACAGCAGCAAAAGCAAAGTGTAACATGATTGCAATATTCTTTGCCTATTCCAAGAATTCTTTAGCTTTGATCACAACTGACCCAACTTGACAGGGAATGTTCGGGACTGAGGGCACCCTCAGATGTTCTGACCTGTAACCAAGGGCAGGAATTTCACCCCAATATGGGGGCGGGCACAGAAGTGGGTGGGTGTTTAATTTCATGTTGCCCGCTGACATGCCAGTTTACTGGCACCATCCTGGCCCCAGGCCATTTGGGAAAGGCTGGGTCATGGCAGAATGACTACCTGCCACAGGTGGTGGTGGCTGGTTAAGGCCATTAAAAGGCCAACTAAGTCAGCCAGTTAGCTAAATAGGCATTAGGGCCCTCCCCCACCTATCTGGCTGCAGCTGTGGCCACATGCTGCCCTGTGGAGGGGTTTCCCCTTCATAATGTTGGCCTGACAACTGTGGCCAATCTTTATTTCAAACTTTTTAACGTTGCCAAGAGGGTGTCTCAGGAGGGAGGTGCCCTCTCTCTCTCTTACCTACAACGGCAGCTGCAGCTCCGTCTCACCTGGAGGGTCTTCTATTGGCTCTCCAGCTTTGAGAGCCTAGCCGCTGTCCTTAATTGGACGGCAGGTCCGGCCTCTGAGCACCAATTGGCCAGTCCAGTCAAAATCACTGTCGGAGGACTGGTTCCAACATGGTGCAGGGCCGGTTCTGCGTTTGACCCTGAAGTCAGAATGCTGATGCAAAAAGGGAAATCCTGCCCCAGGTCTCAGTCATTTGCCTCCTTCAGCGCAAATTGATTCCTGAGAGCAGCATAGAGACAACGCTTGCTACTGTTTGATTCTGAGATCAGTAACGCCGTATCTTTGGTTTAATTCCTCTTCTTTCGCTCCTTCCATCTAAACATTCACGTACGCACGCCATTGCCTGGGCCTAAATTCCTGGCACTTTTCCCATATTTCTTCACTGTGGCCTCAGCCAAAGAGAACCTCCCGATCATAATCGGCCAAAATCATGTCTAATGTCAATCGCAATATCATATACATGAATGGACATCTTCTTTACATTGTGGCCATACACACTTCACCTCCATGGCCCAGAGTGGTGATCTTAAAAATGACAGCAGACAGTCAAATTCAGCAACTCAAGAAGTAGCAGAAATATGATTAACTGGTACTGGAACTCCTCTGTGCTGCCACTGGGAACGGAGGTTAGCTAAAAACTGCTGCCTCACCTTTCAGTCTGTTGCCAATTAACAAGCACATGGCCCAGAGAGTCATTATTATTATTTATGCTGCTCTTTACTGTTCCTATTAACAATCTAGGTGTAGGTGTTAGGAACACGATCTTCACATTTGCAGATGATACTAAGCTCTGTGTAAGGATTAGAGAATATGCTCAACGTGTCCAGGGGGATTGTGACATGTTGGGAGATTGGACACTGACTGGCAAATGATGTTCAATTTGGAAAAGCGCAATGTTCTGCATATGGGCAGGGTGAATGCTGAACATACATACATCCTTCAGGGCAAAGCACTAAAGAAGGTGGGGACAGAGATCTGGACACTTTAGTACATTCACCTCTAAAGGTACATGAGCAATTCCATGAGGGGATGGCTAGAGCAAATAGGGCATTGAGGTGCATTCATGGGACAAGTGATTATAAGATCGGTATACTATTTCCTCCTTGTTCAACACCTTGGTCTCACTTGGAAAACTGTGTCTAAGTTTGGTCTCCTCAGCTGGTAACTAATTTTTAGGCTCTGATGTTGCGTAGAGCTCTAGTAGCAGCTTGGAAGCAACTGGACGCATCAAAGTTCAGAGCTACAGTCACCTTGACAACCACAGTCAATGTGATTTCTGCCCTGCTTTAAGGTTGCCGCTCTGGCTGCACCAACTGGCAGATTTGAATCACGACCTCTTTAATGAAACAAAGACATCGCAAGCATTGGTCGACACTGAAGTTGGATAAGAGAATTTCTCTCTGAAGACCCTCAGTGGATACAGCCTTCTGCTGAAACCCTTCTCCCCCTCCCCCCTCCCCCTCCTCCTCTTACTCTTCTATATGGCCCCTCTTCATTCTCCCTGTCATATTCAATTCCAAGAGGAAGGTCTACCAAGCCACTCATTCTGGAAGCAGCTTCTTTCAATACAGGCTTTTAAAACTACCAAAAATGACTTCGGCATCAGTCACATTACTCCCTATTAACTATTCAAACTTCAGCCAAGTGTATGGAAGCTTCATTTGAAAATGGCTAGAATTGCACCAACAGCCAGAGGAATAATCCAACAATTAACCTGCAAGTAATTCATGATTTCTTAAAGCAGCATTGTCGCTCAGTGTGATATTCAGCCGTGCAACGTTAAGAGAGGGCTGGAGTGTGGCATTCGGAAATGACAGCGCCTTGCACACTGACTGGCATCGTAATCTGCTCCACGTGCTGTCGGCGGTTGTTAAGTGTGTGCACACTCCTTTAACCAACATGGCACCAAGAGCAGTTCCCACAGGATGTAGGCGTGCACACGTCAGATGCCATTTTCGAGTGAGGAAATGAGCTAATTTTTTCCACTTCATCTATCCACTTCTCTGTCATCCTTTTTCAAATAGAGATTGTTCTAATTAGACTTTCAAACGTCTTAATCTCTTCCCCATGGATCAGAGCCTATTTCCCATTGTTTCCTGTTTGTGAAGCACCTTGGATCATTATTATTATCAGACACAGTATAAATTTAAGTTGATGCTTAAAGGGCAATCAAAAATGCTAAGCTGTTATTTCTATAAAGTGAACCTTTGGACTGTCAGCAGCTGGAGAGAACTTCAGACTGGCCAGTTTTTAAAACTGCTTCATTTTACAAATTGATCCTGAAACATCTGCTGCAAAAACAATTTCAGCATTTTCACTTGTCTTTTATTGTATGTAAAGTACCTGGATGAGTACTTGGCACATCATAACATTCAAGGCTATGGGCCAAGTGCTGGTAAATGGGATTAGGTAGGAAGGTCAGGTGTTTCTCACGTGTTGGTGCACACTCGATGGGCTGAGGGGCCTCTTCTGCACTGTGTGATTCTGATTTCCTCTGTTCCTTCACTCTGCCATTGCAGATCTCCCTCCTGTTTTTATTTCCTTTTTCTGATATAACCTCTTTTGACTATCCTGTATCTATTTAACATTTCTTACCTAATTTACATTTCTACCTCAATCCAGCTTTGGAGGCCTAACTCATAACTGTCCAATTAGCCTATGAGTGGCTTTTCAGTCAGTCGACCACCAATATTCCTAATGGCCAATGTAAAAGTTTTAGTCAGTAAAATTTTACACCTTTATCATTTCCTTTTGAACCCTTATTTAGGGAATCCAAACATCTCAAACAGTTGCACCTTTTTGTGTCTCATAAATAGCGAGATTGTTGGGTATGAGAAAAAAACAACTGTGCCTTTTAATTGATATGTGTGTGTGCAGGAGAGTGGATTTAGGAGTTGAAGTATATTCAAGATGTGTCTCTGCCAAACAGTTTTGGCTGCTCTGAGTCAGTTTGTTAATATTACCCTTGGCTGCTTCCCAAAGTGCTGATGTCACCCTACGAACAAAGAAAATTTGAACAGGAGACAGAGCAGCCAATGATGGGAAATAAATTCACTCTCATCACAGATCCTCTGCACCACTCCCTTCCCCTGCCCCAGCCCTAGGAAATCTTTCCCAATACGGAGTCTGCATACACTGAGCCATCCAATCCTATCCAAATAAACTCCCCTTGCCAGCTATCCAGGCTTCATTCAGTCACTTTGGGGTCAGTCAATGAAAATAAGTAGTACCCACCAAAATTGCTCCCCCTTGTGGCCTGAACCCTGCCCCCAGCACCACCAGACACAGATCCCAGCTCCTCCCCTCATCACTGATCCCATCTCCTCCCCTTATCACTGATCTCGTCTCCTCCCCTCATCACTGATCCCATCTCCTTCCCTTATCACTGATCTCGTTTCCTCCCCTCATCACTGATCCCGTCTTCTCCCCTTATCACTGATCTCGTCTCCTCCCCTCATCACTGATCCCAGCGTCTCCCCTCACAACTGATCCCAGCTCCTCCCCTCACAACTGATCCCAGCTCCTCCCCCATCACTGATCCCGTCTCCTCCCCTCATCACTGATCCCGTCTCCTCCCCTCACGACTGATCACAGCTCCTCCCCTCATCACTGATCCCATCTCCTCCCCTTATCACTGATCTCGTCTCCTCCCCTCATCACTGATCTCGTCTCCTCCCCTCATCACTGATCCCAGCTGCTCCCCTCACAACTGATCCCAGCTCCTCCCCTCACAACTGATCCCAGCTCCTCCCCATCACTGATCCCGTCTCCTCCCCTCATCACTGATCCCGTCTCCTCCCCTCATCACTGATCCCAGCTCCTCCCCTCATCACTGATCCCAGCTCCTCCCCTCATCACTGATCCCAGTTCCTCCCCTCATCACTGATCCCAGCTCCTCCCCTCATCACTGATCCCAGCTCCTCCTCCCATCACTGATCCCAGCTCCTCCCCTCATCACTGATCCCAGCTCCTCCCATCATCACTGATCCCAGCTCCTCCCCTCATCACTGATCCCAGCTCCTCCCCTCATCACTGATCCCAGCTCCTCCCCTCATCACTGATCCCAGCTCCTCCCCTCATCACTGATCCCAGCTCCTCCCCTCACAACTGATCCCAGCTCCTCCCCTCATCACTGATCCCAGCTCCTCCCCCTCATCACTGATCCCAGCTCCTCCCCTCATCACTGATCCCAGCTCCTCCCCTCATCACTGATCCCAGCTCCTCCTCCCATCACTGATCCCAGCTCCTCCCCTCATCACTGATCCCAGCTCCTCCTCCCATCACTGATCCCAGCTCCTCCCCTCATCACTGATCCCAGCTCCTCCCCTCATCACTGATCCCAGCTCCTCCCCTCATCACTGATCCCAGCTCCTCCCCTCATCACTGATCCCAGCTCCTCCCCTCATCACTGATCCCAGCTCCTCCTCCCATCACTGATCCCAGCTCCTCCTCCCATCACTGATCCCAGTTCCTCCTCCCATCACTGATCCCAGCTCCTCCCCTCATCACTGATCCCAGCTCCTCCTCCCATCACTGATCCCAGCTGCTCCCCTCACAACTGATCCCAGCTCCTCCTCCCATCACTGATCCCAGCTCCTCCCCTCATCACTGATCCCAGCTCCTCCCCTCATCACTGATCCCAGCTCCTCCCCTCATCACTGATCCCAGCTCCTCCCCTCATCACTGATCCCAGCTCCTCCCCTCATCACTGATCCCAGCTCCTCCCCTCATCACTGATCCCAGCTCCTCCCCTCATCACTGATCCCAGCTCCTCCCCTCATCACTGATCCCAGCTCCTCCCCTCATCACTGATTCCAGCTCCTCCCCTCATCACTGATCCCAGCTCCTCCCCTCATCACTGATCCCAGCTCCTCCCCTCATCACTGATCCCAGCTCCTCCTCCCATCACTGATCCCAGCTCCTCCCCTCATCACTGATCCCAGCTCCTCCCCTCATCACTGATCCCAGCTCCTTCCCTCATCACTGATCCCAGCTCCTCCCCTCATCACTGATCCCAGCTCCTCCTCCCATCACTGATCCCAGCTCCTCCCCTCATCACTGATCCCGTCTCCTCCCCTCATCACTGATCCCAGCTCCTCCCCTCATCACTGATCCCAGCTCCTCCCCTCATCACTGATCCCAGCTCTTCCCCTCATCACTGATCCCAGCTCTTCCCCTCACTACTGATCCCAGCTCCTCCCCTCATCACTGATCCCAGATCCTCCCCTCACCACTGATCCCAGCTCCTCCTCCCACCACTGATCCCAGCTCCTCCCTTCATCACTGATCCCAGCTCCTCCTCCTATCACTGATCCCAGCTCCTCCTCCCACCACTGATCCCAGTTCCTTCTCCCACCACTGATCCTAGCTCCATCCCTCATCAGTGATCCCAGCTCCTCCCCTCATCACTGATCCCGTCTCCTCCCCTCATCACTGATCCCAGCTCCTCCCCTCACCACTAATCCCAGCTCCTCCTCCTATCACTGATCCCAGCTCCTCCTCCCAACACTGATCCCAGCTCCTCCCCTGATCACTGATCCCAGCTCCTCCCCTCATCACTGATCCCAGCTTCTCCCCTCGTCACTGATCCTAAACCCTCCCTCAACACTGATTCAAAACCCTCCCTCAACACTGATCCCAAATTCTCCCTCAACACTGATCCCAGCTCCTCCCCTCACCTGGTCCCAGTTTCACCTTGAGAAGAGGGAGGAGAGTAGTCGTAATATTAACTGGGGGAGAAGACAGTCAGCATGAGCTAGGCAGGTAGACATCACCAACACAAACTGGCAGGAAGGGAAGAAAAGTGCCAACGGGACCTAAAGAGTGATAGATGAGCACATATAAACTGGAGAAGGGCCATGCAGAACAGTACCAGCATCAGTTAGGGTGTTGGAAGATGGATAGCGTCAGCCTGAAGTGTAGATGGGATGATGGACAGGAAGGATAGGATTGCCAGGTGAACTGAGTTGGGAATAAATTGTGTTTCTACTTCACTGTGATAACTGTATAAATAATTTAACAACCAGATTTAGCAAAACAGAAAACCATTGCATCTCCACAATAGCCTCCACAAAAAGCAAAGGAGTTTTCCTATCATTTTTTGCCATCACTGTCTGTGTGCAAGTGATGGAATGCTGGTGTAATGGCAAATTAAGTTAGGACACGCTCCCACCGCACTTTCAGCATAACTACAGGGCTGATTTCCCAGCATCAGTGCAGCTGCATTGCATCACCTGGCTGAAATTTCGGGCTCAGCTTATTTGCATGGCCTGACCCTTCAGCCAATTGTTCCTGAGCAGCTGCCGCAGAGCGGGAGAAGGGACTTTATCCTTTGACCTCCT
The DNA here is from genome assembly GCF_964194155.1 of Cetorhinus maximus. Lineage (NCBI taxonomy): Eukaryota > Metazoa > Chordata > Chondrichthyes > Lamniformes > Cetorhinidae > Cetorhinus > Cetorhinus maximus. Next base: position 90,346,306 of record NC_135892.1, on the reverse strand, counting down.
GCTGACCTCTAGTTTTGTGAGGACTAACTGGTGCCATATTTGATCAACTGCTGTTTTGATGTTGAAGATGTCTCAAGTTCAGCATTTAGCTCCTGAGCGCATATATGAAAATTACATTACAAAAAAAAAATTATTGAATTGAAAACACACATTAACAGGGATGGCAAAATTTCACAAGCCTGCGATATTCTCAGAGTGTTGTTCCACCAACATTAATCATTTAACATTCAGTGCCTGCCATTGGATCATAATAATCTTTAATAAAGTGATTTTTAAACATTTTTTTATTCATTCAGAGGATGTGGGCTTCGCTGGCTGGGCCAGCATTTATTGCCCATCCCTAGCTGCCTTTGAGAAGGTGGTGGTGAGCTGCCTTCTTGAAACGCTGCTTGGTATAGGTTCACCCACGGTGCTGTTCGGAAGGGAGTTCCAGGATTTGGCCCAGCGACAGTGAAGGAACGGTGATATATTTCCAAGTCAGGATGATGAGTTACTTGGAGGGGAACTTCTAGGTGGTGGTGTTCCCATCTATCTGCTGCCCTTGTCCTTCTAGATGGTAGTGGTCTTGGGTTTGGAAGGTGCTGTCTAAGGAGCCTTTGTGAATTCCTGTAGTGCATCTTGCAGATGGTACACACATCTGCTACTATGCATTGGTGGTGGAGGGAGTGGATGTTTGTGGATGTGGTGCCAATCAAACGGGCTGCTTTGTCCTGGACATGTCAAGCTTCTTGAATGTTGTGGGGGCTGCGCTCATCCAGGCAAGTGGGGAGTATTCCATCGCACTCCTGACTTGTGCCTTGTATATGGTGGACAGGCTTTGGGGAGTCAGGAGGTGAGTTACTCGTCGCAGGATTCCTAGCCTCTGATCTGCTGTTGTAGCCACAGTATTTATATGGCTAGTCCAGTTCAGTTTCTGGTCAATGGTAACCCCCAGGATGTTGATAGCGGGGTATTCATTGTTATGACAATAGTAGTTCTCCGTTATAAAACTACACCAAAAATATTCTTTATCAAAGTGCAACAGAACAGTTTTGAGCTAACCTGAATCAATAACTTCTACTTGGTTAATCTCACAGATTTATGACGTAAACTGAATGCAGAAGATACTGACAATGTAGCGTGGCGTGCTTAATGATGATGTGAAAAGGCAAAACAAAGATTGTTTAAGATAACCAGGTTGAATCCTGAAACAAGGCCTGAATAACTAAGTTAACTGATAGGTGTGAATGGCCTGTTCTCATTTATTTCCCTTTTCCCCTTTCCTGGATACACTTCCAGGGCCACTAACACCCCCACAACCTCAACCACACTCAAATTCCTCACTTAAAATAGCTGTTGGTCAAATATTTGTTTAGATGAAGGTTGGAATGCCATTTTACCATGGGAATATTATAGTTAAACCCAATCCTGTTCTCACTTTAGGTTCACACATATACACTTTTCCAACAGTGGTCACCAGATGGCGATCAGGAGCATTAAACCCCCCCTCTCCCTCATGACCATTGGTACTGAGGCCATGACGTCTTTTGTTGTAGGTAAAATCAATGAATACACCACAGATTGGAATTAAATTTGTATCTGGGAATTGAATGGGATATAAATAGTTCACTATATCCTGTTCACAATCTTCCCATGGTGGCCAAACCAAACAACATGTCTCTTTTCCTGCAAGTCCAGTAGGATTATGCTTGTTTGTCCTGGCAATATAATTGTGAGAATGGCCTGGATTCTCCCCTGAATTACTGCCTGTTCAGTGAGATATGGAGAAGTGGCACCCTTAAAGAAATTATCCTCCCAATTGAAACGTCATTTCTTTTATGGTCCCACTACAAATCTATTCCGCTGTATTTAAATGTGATTAAGATGCATATTTCACAATAATACCGTCAAATGTACCAATTTTATTGGGCTTTTTATGTGTACACTTCAGTCTCTCCCAAAACCTTGGGCAAGGAATTAATAGCTCAGAATTTCCTTGAAACCTGCATCATAGTAATGCTGCGTCAACAGCATGCACTATTCCAGAGGAGACGCTCCAGAAAACAATAGTGTGTCTGAATTTGGCCATTATTTGCATTTGGCCATAATTTCCAGGTTTATTTTTACCACTCTGCTGATAACTCTAATGAGACTGAGAAAAGTTAATCTTCCGCCCACCATTGATGTGAACGGCAATTGCAAATTTCCCAGCTTTATCTCCATTTCCCCATTTCCCTACTTGCCCACTTGGATAACCACTTTGGCTGAAAAGGAATAGTGCGGGTGACCTATTATTGCCATAATTTGTGGCCTTCATAGGCTCTCATCCTACAAGGGCAACAAAGGAGCTGGTAAAGCCGTGGGCCCTCACACCCGCAATCTGGAAATTGTTCTCAGATTGTCCTTGTTGATTCTCTCAGGTTGGCAGTCTTGCCATGCGGAGTCCTGCAAGTGTCTGAAAACAATGCCTCCCCTGTCCCTCTCTATGCCTTAAGAAGATGGAAGGATTTGCATTGGGCATCTCCGCATTCTAGAGAATGTTCAAGGAACAAATGTCACTCAGGTCACTGATGGAGGAGCTTGTGTATGGACGGGCTGTGCTTCTCCAAGAGCATAATTATCCAAAATGCTGCAGGGAAGCCTGACACCAGGGTCTACATCCTGTCAGGTCCCGTCATTGGGAATGAAGGTGACAGGATTAGGGCTCTGGTTTCTTGCAGTCAGGCACTGGAAATCTGTAACATCAGCCTTGGAGCTACCTGACACTGCATTCAATGGCTGCCAAATGTCCTCTTCCACAGGGCATCTGACTTTGTTAAATACATCTGGCCTCACCTCTGCTCAACCTCATGGAGGAGGGCCCACAGGTCATCATTACTGAAGTTTGTGGCCCTGTGTTTCTTCAAGACAGCATCAGATCTGTGGGAAAGGGGATGTGCACACATTAGAAAAACAATTGGAGGGCTGTGGGGAATGAGCAAGGGAATTGGTCTAATTAGACAGCTCTTTCAAAGAGCTGGCATGGGCACAATGGGCTGAATGGCCACTTTTGTCCTGCATAATTCTAAATTACTTTTAATTACTTTGGAACAATTTTTAACTAAATGTAACTTTTAAAACTGATTCAAGATGAGTTTAACAGACAACCCACTTATCACCGGATGCCAGGCCTGACTCTGAATTATGGGGTGCAATTGGTGCCAACCCGATCTCCGGAAGCCCAGAGGGAATTATGTCCCTAATTGGCAGAGAGGTTCCTGACTCTAGGAGGGGGGCATTTAATTGTTGCACTTCCCCCAGTAGTGTGGAAACCCCACCCCGTAAGCTGTCAGCCAGAGGCTCTCCTTTACCAGCAGCGCCACCATGCATAGTGGCTGCTGCTGGTAATACACTTGGGTCTTCACCAGGGATCATTGTTAGATCCCTGGAGAAAGGAGGTGAGGGCAGGATGGAGGTCGCAGGGTGGGGCCGCTGGCAAGAGGGGACAGGGGGTCTAAGAAAAGGACGGAGAGTGATTTTTTTTGTGGACAACCCTCCCCCCACCCCAGCCCGCCCTTACTTCCTGATGCCTGATCTCTTGATCAGGAACTGAGTGCCTTTGAATGAGGGACCTCTCCCAGAAACCTGTCGGGCTTGCTTGGCAATCTCTCTGAATGGTGAGACCCCCACCCTCCACTGGTTCAATATCAGAGGCAGTGGGATCAGGCCCTTAAGTGGGCATTATATGCCCACTTAAAGGCCTCAATTGGCATCCCGGCAGGAAGGTCACCTGCAATCTTTCCCGCCCCAGACTTAATCGGGGTGAGACGGGGAGGTAGCGAGGTCTTCACACTGCAAACCCCTGTACGATCAAATGGCCCACCCCACCTCGGAACTCGCCTCCTGGAGTGGCATTAAATTCGCCCATGGTGTCTGTTTTTTGAAAGTGCCATATGGTAGATAAGTGGGTTAAGCCATTGACTGCGCCTTCAGCTCACTGCACTGAAGTCAAATCAACTTTTAAGGAAATATCAACATAAAGTATAATTCAAGTTTGGAAACCACAACTGCCTGATTTGCACCATGTGGTGCATTTTACAGGAAATTCTAGGACGATATTTTTTCCTAGTGTTGAGACTCTTGAGCTAAATTTTGGAATTTGCAGTCAGAGCATGGGGAGGCATTGGCGTAGTAGTATTGTTGCTGGACTAGTGTTCCAGCGACCCAGGGTAATGCTTGAATCCCACCATGGCAGATTTGAATTCAATAAAAAATCTGGAATTAAAAGTCCATTGTTGATTGTCGGGGGAAAACCCCATCTGATTCACTAATGCCCTTTGGGGGAAGGAAATCTGCCATCCTTGCCTGTTCTGGTGGTTGCCTCTCAAATTGCCTAGCAAGTCATTCAGTTGTATCAATCTGCTAAAAAGCCGAAAGGAACGGAAACCGGATGGACCACCTGGCATCGACCTAGGCACCAGAAGTGATAATGGCAAACCTGACCCTGCAGCATCTGGGGGTTTGTGCCAAAATTGTGAGAGCTGTCTCACAGACTCGTCAAGCAACAGCCTGACATAGTCATGGAAACATACCTTACAGACAATGTCCCAGGCACCACCATCACCATCCCAGCAACGATGATGACATGGTGGTGTACAGTCGGCAGAGAGTTGTCCTGGGAGTTCTCAACATCAACTCTGGGTCTCATGACGCAGCATCAATCCAAACATGGGCAAGGAAACGCCTGCTGATTACCACATACAGCCACCGGGTAAAGTTCCCTCAATTTGTTATGATCCCAGATGAGGTACCCCAAATTGTTATGCTCCCGGGTGAAGAGGGATGAACTGCCTCAGTTTCTTTATTCAACCCCCTTGGTTGGTCACAACAAGGCTAATTTAAAAAGGACCCCTTCCCTCGTGGATATCTCTTCCCAGCCCAAATGTATTTATGTTTTTAAAGGAGCCAATTTAACCAGGCTGTCTTGAGTCAAAGAAAGAGTGAGTTTATTAGTCACTAAACACGGGAAAAAATAATAAAAACGCAACATACATACATACAGAATAGAAATGAGAAATAGAGTCTAAAAATAAAAGTTAAAAAGATATACGAATCAGTCCTTTGGCTTGTCCGTGAGGAGTACATGGTGAAATGCTGTGGCCGTTAAGTTGGAGTGATTTCAGTAGTGCTGACTTTGGCAGTTTAGCAGTTGGTTTGGAGATTCCTGGTCCTGCAGGTTAGCTGAAAGGAGTTGTCCTGTTTCCTTTTTGACTGTGGCTTTTCTGACTTGTGATTTGCTTCCAGCAATCAGAGAGAGATTTTTTTACCTGCAAGTGCATGAATGCCCAATTGGTGTTCTATAGCACATAGTCATGGTGTGACCTTCACGGCACACACATACCAGAGTATAACACCAGATTAGCACACACAGAACTAGGGTTGCAATTGCCTTTTTAAAAACCTTTCCTTGTGTATTCCTGGAATGGAAAAAACAAACATGTCTTTCTCCCAGATTTGTTTTCTTTTCAATTCAGTTCATGTTCACAGTCTGGGATATAACTTAACAGGAGGTAGTTTCAGCTGATATGGTAATCATGTTCCATTATCTCTGCAACCACAGGAGATTACAGCTCAGTTTGCATTGTATCTTTTACTTTGCAATGTCTCTGTCTGAAGTTGGCCATGTCACACCTTTTAGGTGCGACATCCTGTTGTCTCTGAACTAGTTGGTCAAGTAATCCATATAGGAATTTTCCAGCAAGTATTTACCTTACAGTCTCAGCCAGCTTTTGCTTCTATGCCCTTTTTTAAAAAAAACACGTCTTACTTAAAAGTTCAATATGTCCATAAGTAATTCGGGGATAGGATCCATGGTCATGACAAGATGAAGTCCCGTCTTCACATTGAGGATACCCTCCATCGTGTTGTGTGGCACTACCACCGTGCTAAATGGGATAGATTTTGAACAGATCTAGCAATTCAAGACTAGGCATCCATGAGGCGCTGTGGGCCATCAGCAGCAGCAGAATTGTACTCAAACACAATCTGTAACCTCATGGCCCGGCGTATCCCCCACTCTACCATTACCACCAAGCCAGAGGATCAACCCTGGTTCAACGAAGAGTGCAGGATGGCATGCCAGGAGCGGCACCAGGCATATCTAAAAATGAGGTGTAAACCTGCTAAAGCTATAACACAGGACTGCTTGCATGCCAAACAACATAACCAGCAAGTGATAGACAGAGCTAAGTGATCCTATAGCCAACGGATCAGGTCTAAGCTCTGCAGTCCTGCCACATCCAGTCGTGAATGGTGGTGGACAATTAAACAACTCCACAAATATCTCCATGCTCAATGATGGAGAAACCCAGCACATCAGTGCAAAAGATAAGGCTGAAGCATTTGCTACAATCTGCAGCCAGAACTGCCGAGTGGATGATGCATCTCGGCCTCCTCTGAAGGTCCCCAGCATCACAGATGCCTGTCTTCAGCTAATTCGATTCACTCCACATGATAGCAAGAAATGGCTGAAGGCACTGGATACTGAAAAGGCTATGGGCCCTGACAACATTCTGGAAATAGTACTGAAGACTTGTGCTCCAGAACTTGCTGCGCCCCTAGCCAAGCTGTTCCAGTACAGCTTCAACACTGGCATCTACCGGCTATGTGGAAAATTGCCCAGGTATGCCATGTTCACAAAAAGCAGGACAAATCCGACCCGCCAATTACCTTCTACTCTTAGTCTACTCTCAATCATCAACAAAGTGATAGAGGAGATCATCAACAGTGCTATCAAGCAGCAATTGCTTAGCAATATCTGCTCACTGACGCTCAGTTTCGGTTCCCCCAGGGCAACTCAACCCCTGATCTCATTACAACCTTGGTTCAAACATGGACAAAAGAGCTGAACTCCAGAGGTAAGGTGAGAGTGAATACCCTTGACATCAAGGGAGCATTTAATCAAATGTGGCATCAAGGAGACCTAGCAAAACTGGAGTCAATGGGAATTAGGGGGAAAACTCTCTGCTGGTTGCAGTCATACCTAGCAGAAAGGAAGATGGTTGCGGTGGTTGAATGTCAATCATCTCAGTTCCAGGAGAACACTGCAGGAGTTCCCCAGGGTAGTGTCCTAGGCCCAACCATCTTCAGCTGCTTCAGCAATGACCCTCCTTTCATCATAAGGTCAGAAGTGGGGGTGTTCGTTGATGCTTGCACAATGTTCAGCACCTTTCACGACTCCTCAGATACAGAAGATCTCCATGTCCAAATACAGCAAGACCTGGGCAATGTTCAGGTTTGGGCTGACAAGTGGCAAGTAACATTTGCGCCTCAAAATTGCCAAGCAATGACCATCTCCAACAAGAGAGAATCTAACCATTGCCCCTAGACATTTAATGGCATTATCATCGCTGAATCCCCCACTACCAACATGCTGGGGGTTTCCATTGGCCATATAAATACTGTGGCTACAGGAGCAGGTCAGTGGCTAGGAATCCTGTGGTGAGTAACACACCCCCTGACTCCCCAAAGCCTGTCCACCATCTACAAGGCACAAGTCAGGAGTGTGAAGGAATACTCTCCACTTGCCTGGATGAGTGCAGCTCCAACAACACTCAAGAAGCTTAACACCATCCAGGACAAAGCAGCCTACTTGCTTGGCATCCCATCCACAAACATTCACTCCCTCTGCCACCGATGCCCAGTGGCATCAGTGTATACGATCTACAAGATGCACTTCAGGAACTCACCAGGCCTCCTTAGACAGCATCTTCCAAATACATGACCGCTACTATCTAGAAGGACAAGGGCAGCAGACACATGGGAACACCACCACCTGCAAGTTCCCCTCCAAGTCACTCACCATCCTGACTTGGAAATATATCGTCGTTCCTTCGCTGTTGCTGGGTCAAAATCATGGAACTCCCTTCCTAACAGCACTGTGGGTGTACCTACACCACAAGGACTGCAGCGGTTCAAGAAGGCAGCTCAGCACCACCTTCTCAAAGGTAAGTAGGGATGGGCAATAAATGCTGGCCCAGCCAGCAAGGCCCACAAAAAAATGTGCAACGCATACCTAATTTCACAAGATGCATCAGTACTGTTCAGTCCACTTTACTGGTGGAATATTTTTCTTTACCACCTAGCAATTTCTGCCCAGTAGTCTTTCTTTAAAATAAGTTTGAAAAACAAGAAGAAAAATGCCCAAAGCTAAAATTTATAATAAATATAATTTAAAATTCAATCATAGCTCTCAGAAAGCAATGTGATAAATACTTGATCGGAAAAAATTTCAGGGTTAAGCGAAAAGAACAAGGGAGTGGGACAAACTTGGTTGCCCTTCCAAAGAGCTGGCGCACACTTGGTGGGCCAAATGGTCTCCTTTGCTGTACTACTCTGATATCAGTAGGTGAAGTATTATGATGCAGTCAATGGTAAAGGCTGAGTTGTTCAAATCCCAGAAGCAACTGTCATAACCCACTTTTGCAATTTGTATGTTTCGCGATGTAGACTTTGAATTCAGTAGTAATAAGACCATCGAGTCTCAAGAGGCTTTTATAAAAATAAACATTTATTAATACAAGAAAAATTATAAACACATACATATGTCTACAAAATTACTACTATAATAACTACAAAAATCCACTAATTAATCTGACTATCAGTTACACCCCTGTCAAGGCAACAGTAAAACTCATAGATTTAAAGAGACACCTGGCAGAGCACACCCTGGACAGTCGCATTCAAAATGAGTTTCTTTCAGCTCTGGGTCCTTGCAGACAGACTTGAGGCTTAACAGGCTGAAGGCTTCTCACACTTGTTGCATCATAAAATGCCTCTGCCTTACACACAATCTCCTTTTTCCTTTATACATATCTTTCTCTTTGAATGTAAATTTTCCATTGTATCACTAGGCTTTTAATTTTACCTCTTCTAACAATAACATCCTTTGATTACTCCAATTTTATTAGTAAGCTGAAAAAAATAAACACATTGCTTGGCGTCTTCTAGTTAGGTGCAAGATTTCACCCATTCTTTTGAATGGTTTATTTAAAAATGCAAATTGCCCCCTTACACCTATGTTTCTAAACTGCCCCATGTTTATCCAATTACTGTTTCAAACCTACCTCTTTTATACACCAAAGCCTCTAGACAAGCTGGCTTTAATCCAATTAAGACACATACACATACACACATATAGACACAGACACTACTAAACTTTATTTAAAAAAAATAATTTCCAATGACATTAGACATGAATCTCTTGATGACAGGGGAGAAATTTGAATGAATAGGAAGGGATCCACTGAGGGCCACATTTACCTCCATGTCAAATGCAGCGTACAGTCATCGGTGGCTCCTTCCCATGTCACCCCACAAACCCCTCCCCCGCCAACCCAACCTCCTCCCACCCAGAATGAAAGGACAGAGGCAAGGAGAAGCTGAAGAGGACAGAAAAAAGGAGCAGAGAAAGAGAAAGAAGAAGCAGGACAGAGAACCAGGTACATAGAAAACCTAAGAGACAGATAAGACAGTGACCATATTATGCCACTTACTGTGTGCAATCTCATGAGAGAAGATTAGTTACATATTAAATTCAGGACAGGGGCATATATTTCATTGAAAATTTTCATGGCAGCTTTGCCCCTCAGAGCCAATATGCTGCCAATAGTACCATTAGCACTATGATTCTGCCACATTTCGAACAGGCCCTAGAAACTTCAGTAAGTGGAGCTCTGTTGGTTCATCCACCTGCCTCCACCTCTCATGCAACATCAAAGGACCATGCCAGGGAAGTTCCCAGGCTTCATTATTCTCAACTGAATATAGTACAGTGCTTTGTTCTGATCTGTTGGTTGTGGGATTGATGAGCTCTGTGTACAAGTCACGATTTTCCAATATAGCTAGCAGCAGGCAAGCTGTTTCACTGCCAGTTCAGTCCAGCAAAATATATCCCATGGTGTCCTTGGGCTAACTCTCATAATGTAGCAATGGCTTATTGTAATTCAAATCATGAATTCAAAGCTGAAACTCAGAACTGGCATTATGGTCCCAGATTATTATAGCCTTGTTGGTAAATTGCAGATTTTCTTAGCTTTTTCACTGTGACATTTACTAGCAAAATTACACACTCCAGAGTTAAATTAAAGAACTTCGGGACACTTCTAGATCAGCGTTGTCCAATAGGGTTCCAATGCTTGCCAAACTTTTGGCGATCAGTACACCATATTTGTCATACATGCAAAATATATGTAATATTAAAAAAATAAATGTGCAATCTTTTGAAAATAGATTTGAGGTTTTAAACTGTCAGCAATCAAGACTGATACACTCACTGCCACAGTCAGGAGAACAGCTTCAAAAGCTTGCTGTATACCCTCTCAAAGAGTGGTGACAATCTGTTAGCGGAAGTGTTCTATTTCTGATTGTGCTCCAGTTTATTTGAAACAAAACAAATCACTTCCAGAGTAAACTGTGTCTACTTTATAAAAGTTGATATATTAGGAGCCTTAGGGAGGGAAGAGAATCGACAAATCTTGACTTATTGGCTTCCGTACTCTGACTCTTGCCTTGTTATGCTCTGTTGCCTGTCATTTCTGAACCACCGTCTGAACATTTAATTAACCTTTGATCCATGGCCAACCTCCTATGATGTCTCCTTTTACACCAATAGTGCCCTATTCCTTTCAATTGCTCATTTCAACAGGGTTATTAAGATGAAAGCTGAACACATTTGGATGTTGCTGTATGACTCCAGGTTGCCAAAATTGCACGTTTCAATCCTCATTGGCGAGATTCATTGCTCACACATCCACCTGCCTTGTGAGAAACGCTAACTACATATGAACGTACATACATACGAACATATGAATTAGGAGCAGGAGAAGGCCATTCAGCCCCTCAAGCCTGCTCCGTATTTCAATAAGATCATGGCTGATCTGAATGTAACCTCAATCCTACATTCCTGCCTATCCCCGATAACCCTTCACCCTTTATTAATCAAGAATCTATCGAGCTCTGCCTTGAAAGACTCTGCTTCCACTGCCTTTTAGGGAAGAGAGTTCCTAAAACTCAAGACCCTCTGAGAGAAAAATGTCTCCCCTTTTTCATAAGAACATAAGAACTAGAAGCAGGAGTAGGCAATTCAGCCCCTCGAGCCTGCCCCACCATTCAATACGATCATGGCTGATCTCATTTTGGCCTCAGCTCCAATTTCCCGCCCTCTTCCCATAACCTTTCAACCCGTTACTAATTAAAAATCTGTCCATCTCCTCAAATTTATTCAGCATCCTGGCATCCACTGTACTCTGAGGTAGTGAATTCCACAGATCCACAACCCTTGAGAAAAGTAATTGCTCCTCATCTCTGATTTAAATCTACCGCCCCTTAGCCTAAAACTATGGCCTCTCGTTCTAGAATGCCCCACAAGGGGAAACATCTGCTCCACGTCTACTTTGTCTATCCCCTTTAGCATCTTATATACCTTAATTAGATCTCCTCTCATCCTTCTAAACTCTAGCGAGTATAGGCCTAAACTGCTCAATCTCTCCTCATAAGACAAGCCCCGCATCTCTGGAATCAATCTAGTGAACCTCCTCTGAACCGCCTCCAGTGCAACTACATCCTCCCTCAAGTAAGGGGACCAAAACTGTGCACAGTACTCCAGGTGTGGTCTCACCAATGCCTTGTACAGTTGCAACAACACTTTCCTATTTTTATACTCTATTCCTTCAGCAATAAATGCCAAAATTCCATTTGCCTTCCTTATTACCTGCTGTACCTGCATACTAGCTTTCAGCGATTCATGTACGAGGACACCCAGATCCCTCTGCACTGAAGCATTCCGAAGTTTCTCTCCATTTAAGTAATAAGTCACCTTTTTATTCTTCCGACCAAAATAGATAACCTCACACTTATCCACGTTAAACTCCATCTGCCAAATTTTGGCCCATTCACCTAACCTGTCCATATCCATTTGTAAATTTCTTATTTCTTCATTGCAACTTACTTTCCCACCTATTTTGGTGACATCTGCAAATTTAGCTATAGTACCTTCTATCCCTGAATCCAAGTCATTAATATAGATTGTAAATAGTTGGGGCCCAAGGACCGAACCCTGTGACACCCCACTAGTTACAGCTTGCCATCCAGAAAAAGACCCATTTATCCCAACTCTCTGCTTCTGTTGGTTAGCCAATCCTCTATCCAAGCTAATATATTACCCCTAACTCTGTGTGATCTTATCTTGTGTATTAATCTTTTTTGCGGCACCTTATCAAAGGCCTTCTGGAAGTCCATATATACTACATCTACAGGATCCCCATTATCCACTTTGCTTGTCACATCTTCAAAGAGCTCTAGCAAATTAGTCAAACATGATTTACTCTTCATAAAACCATGCTGACTCTGATGGATTGCATTTTGACTTTCCAAATGCCCCATTACTACTTCCTTAATAATGGATTCCAACAATTTCCCAATGACAGACGTTAAACTAACTGGTCTATAGTTTCCTACTTTCTGCCTCCCCCACTTTTTGAATAAGGGCGTTACATTAGCATTTTTCCAATCCACTGGAACCTTTCCAGAATCCAGGGAATTTTGGAATATTATAGCCAATGCATCCACTATTTCCGCTGCCACTTACTTTAAGATCCCGGGATGTAGGCCATCAGGTCCTGGGGACTTGTCACCCTTTAATCCCAATAGTTTGCTCAGTACTTTTTCTCTAGTGATGGTGATTGTACTAAGTTCCTCCTCTATATCCTCTGAACTACCTGTTACTATTGGGGTGGTACTAGTGTCCTCCACTGTGAAAACTGAGGCAAAATATTGATTAAGCGTCTCTGCTATTTCTCCGTTCCCCACTATTAACTCCAAAGTCTCATCCTCCAAGGGACCAACATTCACTTTAGCTACTCTCTTTCCTTTTATATACTTGTAGAAGTTGTGCTATCAGTTTTTACATTTTGCGCTAGTTTTCTTTCCTAATTTACCTTTGCTCTTTTTATTAATTTTTTAGTAACCCTTTGCTGATCTTTAAAAGGTTCCCAATCTTCCAGCCTGCAACTGACCTTTACAATTTGCTGTGCCTTAGTTTTTGCCTTTAAGTTATCTTTAACTTCCTTGCTTAGTCATGGATGCTTTTTCCCCCTCTTACCATCTTTCTTCCTCATTGGGATATATTTTACTTGGGAGGAATTGAATATCTCCTTAAGTATTTGCCACTGTTAATCAACTGTCCTACCTTCCTGCCCAGTCCACTAGGGCCAAATCTGCCCTCATACTTATGTAGTTACCTTTGTTTAACTCCAGGACACAAGTGTGGGACTCAAGTTTCTCGCTCTCAAGCTGAACTTGAAGTTCTATCATGCTATGATCACTCTTCCCTAGAGAATCCTTTACTATGAGATCATTAATTAATCCCATCTCATTACACAAAACCAAATCCAGAATAGCCTGCTCCCTGGTTTGTTCTACAACATATTGTTCCAAGAAACAATCTCTAATACACTCTATGAAGTCTCCCTCAAGGCTACCCTTGTCAATTTGATTAGCCCAGTCTATATGCATATTAAAATCACTCATGATTATTGCCGTGCCTTTCTTACATGCTCCCAGTATTTCCTGATTTATACTGTGCCCTACTGCTGAACTACTGTTTGGGGACCTATAGATTACTCCCACCAGGGACTTCTTTCCCTTGCTATTTCTTATTTCTACCCAGACTGACTCTACGTCTTGCTCTCCAGTGCCTATAACATTCCTCACTATAGCACTAGAACAAAGAACAAAGAAAAGTACAACACAGGAACAGGCCCTTCAGCCCTCCAAGCCTGCGCCGATCATTATTGCCTGCCAAACTAAAACATTTTGCACTTCCAGGGTCCGTATCCCTCTATTCCCATCCTATTCATGTATTTGTCAAGCTGCCTCTTAAACTCCACTATCGTGCCTGCTTCCACCACCTCCTCTGGCAGCGAATTCCAGACACTCACTACCCTCTGCGTAAAAAACTTGCCTCACACATCTCCTCTAAAGTTTTCTCCTCTCACCTTAAATCTATGTCCCCTAGTAATTGACTCTTCCACCCTGGGAAAAAGCTTCTGACTATCTACTCTGTCCATGCCACGCATAATTTTGTAAACTTTTATCAAGTTGCCCCTCAATCTCCATCACTCTAGTGAGAACAATCCGAGTTTCTCCAACCTCTCCTCATAGCTACTAACCTCCAGACCAGGCAGCATCCTGGTAAACCTCCTCTGCACCCTCTCCAATGCCTCCATATCCTTCTGGTAATGTGGCAACCAGAATTGCATGCGATATTCCAAGTGTGGCATAACCAAGGTTCTATACAGCTGTAGCATGACTTCCCAGCTTTTATACTCAATACCCCTGCCGATGAAGGCAAGCATGCCATATGCCTTCCTGATTACCTTATCCACTTGCGTTGCCACTTTCAGTGACCTGTGGACCTGTACACCCAGATCCCTCTGCCCGTCGATGCACTTAAGGGTTCTGCCATTTACTGTACAATTCCTACCTGTATTAGACCTTCCAAAATGCATTACCTCGCATTTGTCCGAATTAAACTCCATCTGCCATTTCTCCGCCCAAGTCTCCAACCGATCTATATCCCGTTGTATCCTTTGACAATCCTCTTCACTATCTGCAACTCCTCCAACCTTACTGTTGTCTGTAAACTTACTAATTAGCCCAGTTACATTTTCCTCCAAATCATTTATGTATACTACAAATAGCAAAGGTCCCAGCACTGATCCCTGCGGAACACCACTAGTCACACCTCTCCATTCAGAAAAGCACCCTTCCACTGCTACCCTCTGTCTTCCATGATCAAGCCAATTCTGTATCCATCTTGCCAGCTCACCTCTGATCCTGTGCGAGTTTACCTTCTGTACCAGTCTGCCATGAGGGACCTTGTCAAAGGCTTTACTGAAATCCATGTAGACAACATTCACTGCCCTTCCATCGTCGATCATCTTTGTCACTTCCTCGAAAAACTCGATCAAGTCAGTGAGACACGACCTCCCCTTCACAAAACCATGCTGCCTCTCACTAAGACGCCCATTTGCTTCCAAATGGTAGTAAATCCTGTCACGAAGAATCTTCTCCAATAATTTCCCTACCACTGACGTAAGGCTCACCGGCCTGTAATTTCCTGGATTATCCCTGCTACCCTTCTCAAACAATGGAACAACATTGGCCATTCTCCAGTCCTCTGGGACCTCACCCGTAGCCAGTGAGGATACAAAGATTTCTGTCAAGGCCCCAGCAATCTCCTCCCATGCCTCCCTCAGTACTCTGGGGTAGATCCCATCTGGCCCTAGGGACTTATCCACCTTAATATTCTTCAAGACGCCTAACACCTCCTCTTTTTTGATCTCAACATGACCCAGGCTATCTACACATTCTTCCCTAGACAAATCGACCGCTAAGTCCTTCTCTTTGGTGAATACTGATGAGAAGTACTCATTTTGTATCTCTCCCATTTCTTCTGGCTCCACACACAGATTCCCACCTCTGTCCCTGAGTGGGCCTACCCTTTCCCTGGCTACCCTCTTGCTTTTTACATATGTATAAAAGGCCTTTGGATTTTCCTTAATCCTGGTTGCCAATGACTTTTCATGACCCCTTTTAGCCCTCCTGACTCCTTGCTTAAGTTTCTTCCTACTTTCTTCATATTCTCCACAGGCTTCATCTGTTCCCAGCCTTCTAGCCCTTACAAATGCTTCCCTTTTCTTTTTGACTAATCTCACAATACCCTTCGTTATCCAAGGTTCCTGAAACTTGCCATACTTATCCTTCATCCTAGCAGGAACATGCCGGTCCTGAATTCTTATCAACTGATGTTTCAAAGCCCTCCACATGTCAGTTGTTGATTTGCCCTCAAACATCCACCTCCAGTCTAGATTCCTCAGTTCCTGCCTAATATTGTTATAATTACCCTTCCCCCAATTAAGCACCCTAACCCGAGGACTCCTGTTATCCTTATCCACCAGTACCTTGAAACTTACTGAATTATGGTCACTTTTCCTGAAATGCTCCCCTACTGAAACTTCGACCACCTGGCCGGGTTCATTCCCTAATACCAGGTCCAGTATTGCCCCTTCCTTTAATCTCTTCCTTTACTAACAAAGCTACACCACCCCCTTTTCTTTCCTGCCTAACCTTCTGAAACACTGAGTACCCTTGGATATTTAACTCCCAAACCTATTCTCCCTGTAACCACGTCTCAGTAATCGTCACCGAATCAAACCTATTTATCTCTATTTGCGCTGTTAACTCATTAGTTTTATTCCGAATGCTACGTGCATTCAGATACAAAGCCTTTAAGTTTGCCCTATTGTCAATTTTCCCTACTCTTATATGATTCTTTGGTGCAATATGGCGTTCACACACACTGTCCCTTCCTTTCACTTTTTGATAGCAATTGGCTTCATCATTAACCTGCACTCTTACCTTAAACTTTGATTTTTTTATATTTCCATGCAACTGAACCCCCACCCCACTATTTAGTTTAACGCCCTATCTACAACCCTAGTTTTTGGTCTTAAATCAGCAACCCCTTATTTTTAATCAGTGACCCCTATTTCTAGATTCTCCCACAAGAGGAAACATCCTCTCTACATCCACCCTGTCAAGACCCCTCGGGATCTTAAAGGTTTCAATCAAGTCACCTCTTACTCTTTTAAACTCCAGTGGATACAAGCCTAATCTGCCCAATCTTTCCCCATAAGACAACCTGCCCATTCCTGGTATTAGACTAGTAAACCTTCTCTGAACTGCTTATAATGCATTTACATCTTTCTTTAAATAAGGAGACCAGTACTGTACACAGTACTCCAGGTGTGGTCTTACCAATGCCCCGTACAACTGAAGCATAACCTCCCTACTTTTGAAAGTTCCCTCACAATAAATATTCCATTAGCTTTCCTAATTACCTGCTGTACCTGCATACTAACCTTTTGTAATTCATGCACTAGGACACCCAGATCCCTCTGAATCTCAGAGCTTTGCAATCTCTCACCACTTAGATAATAAGCTTCCTTTTTATTCTTCTTACCAAAATCAACAATTTCACATTTGCCCACATTTTGCTCCATTTGCCAGATCTTTGCCCACTCACTTAACCCATCTATGTCACTTTTTCACCTCCTTACATCCCCTTCACAATTTACTTTTCTACCTATCTTTGTGTCATCAACAAATTTAGCAACCATTCCTTCAGTCCCTTCATCTAAGTCATTTATATAAATTGTAAAAATTTGAGGTCGCAGCACTGATCCCTGTGGCACACCACTCATCTCATCTTGCCAACCAGAAAAAGACCCATTTATGCCTACTCTCTGCTTCCTGTTAGCTAGCTAATCTTCTATCCATGCTAATATGTTACCCCCTACATCATGAGCTTTTATTTTCTGCAATAACCTTTGATGTGGCACTTTATCAAATGCCTTCTGGAAATCTAAGTACATCACATCCTCTGGTTCCCCTTTATCCACAGCACATGTGACTCCTTCAAAGAACTACCAACTACACAAGACCAAATTCTTCAGTTAGCATCCTAGTGTCACTAGATGTGCTAAGAAAATTTTGAGAGAAATTGGATAGCTGTTCTGAAGGCGGGCTCTGCTTTTCCTGTGTTTCACAAAGCAGACCCACAGATCTAAATGTATTGTCATTTAGAGGCACTTATAGAGAACAGGAAGAGAGAAAGTGACAAACAGAGGACTGTTTTTCATTTGTTTGTAAAAGGGTTTGAAAACCTGTTCTCTCGTCTCTAGCAGTGAGTATATCAGTCTTGATTGCCAACATTTGAAAACCTCAAACTTAGATTGTTTCATTGAGCAAATGGCTCTTCAGTTTCCAGGTCACTAGAAATCCAACAACTGAACTAAATCCTGATAAACAATCTGACAAAAATGTGACTCCTGCCTAACAGTAACATTTTCAATTCTTCCTCGCTCATGAAGGATGGGGAAATGGCAGAGGCATTGAACAAATATGTTGTGGCTGTCTTCACAGTAGAAGGCACAAGTTTCATACCAGAAATAGATGGTAACCTATGGGTTAAAAAGAGTGAGGAAATTAAGGAAATTAATATCATCAGAGAAAAAGTATTGGAGAAACTTAAGGGACTAAAATCTGACAAATCCCCAGGACCTGATGGCCAACACCCTAGGGTTCTATAAGACATAGCTGCAGAGATGGTGGATGTGCTCGTTATGATTTTCCAAAATTCATTTGATTGGGGAATGATCCCATTAGATTGACGTTGGCAAATTTTACACTGCTTTTCAAGAAAGGAGGGGGAGAGAAAACAGTGAACTACAGGCCAGTTAGCCGAACATCCGTTGTTAGGAAAATGCTGGAATGTATTATTAAGGAAGGCCTAACAATGCACTTAGGAAAGCCTAGTATGATTAGAACAAGTTAACATAGTTTTACTAAAGACAAATTTATTTAAACTTTTGGAGGGTGTAACTAGTAGGGTAGATAATAGGGAAACATACATACGAACATACGAATTAGAAGCAGGAGAGGGCCACTTGGCTCCCCAAGCCTGCTCCACCATTCAATGGCTGATCTGGTTGTAACCTCCTGCCTACCCCCGATAACCTTTCACCCTTCTGTTTATCAAGAATCTATCCACCTCTGCCTTAAAAATATTCAAAGACTGTGGACAGAATTTAGCCCTTGTCGGGCAGGCTCGGCAGGGGTGGGCGGGAGCGGTCGGGAAGCTGACCACCGCCCGCGATTGAGGCCGGAAGGTGATTTCACTGGCGGGCCAATTAAGGCTCAGCGCTTAGCGCTGCCTGTGCAGGCGGGGTGGGGGGGGAATGCGAGCAAGGCGAGCGCAAACTGCGCGCTTCCGAATCTCCCTGAGGCACAGGAGCCGCCTCAGGGAGAAGGAGAATTTTCAAAAAAAATAAAGAATTGAAAAATGTAATAAAACATGTCCCCTCCTGTGACTCTGTCACGTGAACAGGGACGTGTCATTAATTAAATTTTAAAGCTTTTATTTTATTTTTATTTGCTTTAGGAAACCTCATTCCGCCCGTGACTGAGGTTTCCTAAAAAAGTGCAAAGGCCGCTTGGCCTTTTCGCCTGCCCGTCAATCGTAAGGTTGGACGGGCAGCAAAAAATTTAACTTAATAACCTTGTTAATGTCCTTAAAAGGCCTTTTAATTGTCGGCGGGTGCGCTGCTGACTCTGGCGTGCACCCGCCAACCAAAATATCGCGCAACTATGCGTTGACATCGGGACGCTTGCCCAACATCAACGTGCATCATTTTACACTCGAACAGATTGGGCGCGCGCCCGTCCGCCGAGCTAAAATATTTTCTCTCTGTTTCCATTGCCTTTTGAGGAAGGGAGTTCCAAAGACTCACTATCCTCAGAGGAAAAGTTTCTCCTCATCTCTGGCTTAAATAGGCGACCCCTTATTTTCAAACAATAACCCCTAGTTCTAGATTCTCCCACAAGAGGAAACATCCTCTCCGCCTCCACCCTGTCAGTACCCCTCATACCAGTAAATGTAGCATACCTATATTTCCAAAAGGCAAATGATAAGGTGCCACCTAAAGGCTAATAGGCAATATAAGGGCTCATGGAGTTGGGGGTAATATATTAGCATGGATAGAGGATTGGTTAACAGGTTGAAAGCAGAGAGTGGGCAAAAACTGGGCTTTTTGGCAGTTTTGGTTGCCATATTTAAGAAAAGATATACTTGCATGGGAGGTGGTCCAGTGACAGTTCATTAAATTGGTCGCTGGGATGAGGGGGCTGTCCTCTGATGAGAAGCTGAGTAGAATGAGAGACGATCTAATTGAAACCAACAAAACTCCGAAGGGGCTTAATAGGGTGGATGCTGAGAGATTGATTCCACTGGTCGGACGATCTAAAACACGGGGGCACAGACTCAGGATAAGAGGCCAATCATTTAGGACTGAGAGGATGAGAAATTACTTCACTCAAAGGGTTGTGAATCTTTGGAATGCTCTGCCCCGAAGACTGTGGATGTTCCATCATTGAATACATTTAAGGCTGGGATAGACAGATTTTTGGTCTCTCGGGGAATTAAGGGATATGGGGAGCAGGCGGGAAAATGGAGATCAGCCATGATCAGCCAATGGCGGAGCAGGCTCAACGGGCCATATGGTCTACACCTGCTCCTATTTCTTATGTTCATGTGTTCTTGTGAGAGACAAAAAATAGTGGTCTCAAGAACGACACCTGTACTCATACCTACAGCTGCAACTTTAACACAACTCAATATTATGTGGCTAGAAAAAGGAACAGCAATAATTCGCCACATGTCTGTAGCTGATTCATCACATGTGGCTAGTGATTGGCAAGTGTATTGGACAACTGTGTTCTAGTTGGCTAGTGGCTCGTGAGCTGTTTTGAGAAGCCTTTATGGTCCCGATTGTATCACATAGTGGGATCATTCTATGCCATGGGCCTGGGCGAGCAAAATGTTCACATGTCACGGCTTGGAGAGATTTTAACTCCCGAGCCTCCATTTAGTATTTAGGCTCCAACTCCTACCTGAACTCGGCAGGGTTCACTGCCTGGTCAGCAGTGGGGAGTGGGAATCCAGGCAGGAGGAGGCTATCCTTAGGGAAAATTACCTGGAGCTCAGGTGAGATGAGGACAGAAAATCATATTTTACATAATAAAAGCAAAATACTGCGGGTGCTGGAAATCTGAAATAAAAGCAGGAAATGCTAGAAAAACTCAGGTCTGGCAGCATATATGAAGAGGAAAACAGAGTTAACGTTTTGAGTCCAATTTGGCTCTTCTTTGGAACTCCAGAGAAATTGGACTCGAATCGTTGGCCAGAATCTTTTGCTCGTTGGGCGGGTGTGCGCCCAACCTGAACGAGCGTAAAATGACGCGCGATGACATCGGGCAATCGTCCCAACATCATCACGCACTCGTGCGATATTTCGGTTGGTGGGTTCATGTGGGAGTCGGCAGTGTGCCCGCCGACAATTAAAAGGCCTGTTAAGGCCATTAAAGTAATAATTAAGTTCAATTTTTCGCTGCCCGTCCAACCTTACGGTTGCCAGGCAGGCGGAAAGGCCAAGCGGCCTTTGGGCTTTTTAGGAAACCTCATCCACGGGCAGGATGAGGTTTCCAACAGCAAATAAAAATAAAATTAAAATGTTTAAATTTCATCCATAATATGTCCCTGCTCATGTGACATGAAGGGACGTGGATTTTAACATTTCAAAACTCTTTATTTTTAATTTTTTAAATCTTCAGCTCCCTGAGGCAGCTCTGTGCCTCGTGGAGCTTTCATTGCGCGCACTCACGCGCATGCTTGAAGTTCCCCACTTGCCCTCCTCTCCTCCCACACTGGCAGCCCACATTTCACGCTAGGTGGGGTTTAACTGGCCCGCCAGCGTGAAATTGCGATCGCGGCCTGATCGCGGGCAGCCGCCAGCTTCCCGGCTGCTCCCACTCACCTCTGCCGCGCCCACCCGACGAGGGCAAAATTCTACCCATTAACTCCGTTTCTCGCTCCACAGAAGCTTCCAAACCCTCTAAGTTTTTCCGGCATTTTCTGTTTTTCTTCCATTTGGGTTTAACAAGACAATGGGGGAGGTGATGGCGAAGTGGGAATGTCACTGAGCGGCTAGTTTCTTTTTTCTCTTTATGGCCGGCGCAGACATGATGGGCTGAACGGCCTCTTTCTGCACATAACTTTTCTGTGGTTCTATGGTAATCTAAAGGCCTAGGCTAATGCTCTGGGGTCATGTGTTCAACTTCCACCATGGCAGTTGATGGAATTTAAATTCAATGAATAAAAAACTAAAATTGAAAGCTAGTTTGATCATGAAACTATCATCAATTGTCATAAAAACCCATCTGGTTCACTAATGTCCTTTAGGGAAGGAAATCTGCCATCCTGACTCAGTCTGGCCTACATGTAACTCCAGATCCACAGCAATGTGGTTGACTCCTAACTGCCCCCTGAAATGTCCCAGCAAGCCACTCAGTTCAAAGGCAATTAGGGATGGGAAACCCGTGAAAAAAAAAAAAGTTGGGTGTTCCCATGAAAGAATAAATAAAAAAGTTTCATTTTTATAGTGCCCTCAGATGGAAGACCCCCTCAGAGTACTTTACAGGAGGGAACTGTACTGGGACATGGGAAGGATTAAACTGAAACCTTAAAGCACAATCAAGAAGATGTATGAAGAAAGATAAAAAGCTGTAGTACTTTTAGGAAGTTCCAAAGAGTAGAGGCTGAATGATCAACTCTGGGGACATAGTAATCCAATATGAAGGGGAGGATGCAGGCAAGGACATTTATCTGTACATCACTCAGGTAAGGCAAGTTGAAAATGTGGACAGATTTGAAAATGAAGATTAAGATCTTGACTTTGATGCACTAGTGGACAGGGAGCCAAAGACATTTTGCATCAACAAACGTGTCGAATAGATGGAACCGATTTGTAACTAAGGAACTCTGGATTAACTGGAAATTGTGAAGGAAAGGAAGGCGAAGGCTAATGAGAAGAGGATTAGCAAAATCTAGGCTCGAGGTGATAGAAAGCAGGTGTGGAAAATGCAGATGACCAAATATGGCAGATGACCAAAACATGAGGTAAGAAGGACAGCTGAAGGTTAAGCAGAGTGCTGAGGTTCGACACCATCTGGCTCAATTTAACAGGTTGCCAGGGCTGTTGATGAACCAGCACCAATTGCCCTGCTGTTGGAATCAAAAACAATCTTTTCAGTTTCCTGACCTTAAGCCAAAGAAAATTACACCTTATCCGCATCCTGATGTCTTGTAACATGATGACGAATAAGGAGTAGAAATTTCACGGACCCTCTTGACTGGGCAAAAGAGCAGTGGGGGCAGGGAGCTTCTGCCCACCCCTTTTTCCTGCCCCTTACCCAATCCCAAATCCCAGCAATGGGATTATTCAAATATTTGAGGTAAGATATGTGCCCGTATCAGGGACGGAGGGGCCCACTCCTCCAAGGAAATGGGAATCTGAGCTGCACTCCTGCCACTCCTGGTGTCCAAAACTCTGACAGGCTGAAGAAAATGGGGAGATTGCAGAGCATTCAGCTGTCCACGGTATGAAGGAGCCTTTCCACCAGCCCCTCACCACCGTGTACCAATTCCAGAACCTTCTGTCAGAAGTGAGTTGGTTCATAGAACATATTTGCCCAAGCAAGTGCAGGAGTTTTTAATAGGATGCAAATGCTTGCCTGCTGGGGATCCAGATAATGTTGGATAGCCCAGACAGCCTCTGGCCACAAAAGGTAAGTAGAAGGATGGGCCCAGATCTCTGGAGACGGGGGGCGGGAGTGCAGGGGGGAGGGTGTGGTGCTGAGCCAGAGCGATCCAGTCGTTCTCCTGCAATCCCACGAAGATGAAGAGGGATCCTCTTTGACAGGCCCACCAGCAGATACTGGTCAGAGTGCGGACTGTACATATTCCATCAAGTTCAGATCAAAAATGGAAACGGGGGCCCTGTATACGCCATAGGGCCACCACCCCAGCCCCACCCCCACCCCCACCACCATCACCCCTCCCAAAAAATGGGCCTACCTCCTGACTCCCAGGCTGCTCTGGTTACCCAGTACTAGGCCCAGAGGAATATTGCCACTGCTACAAGCGATGGAGGCGACAGGATTGTCCACCGTTTTCAGGGGGTGCAACGCAGAGGGAGGTCTAAAAAATTCAGCCCGCAGTGCCTGACTGGCCATGTATCAACCATTCTGCCAGACCCCTGGTCTGAAGAGAAAAGTCCCAGGCACAATATGTGACATGTGAACAATAAAGGAGAAGACAAGTGTGAAGGAAATTTGATTCAAATTACTTATATTGAAAAAAATATACGTTCAAAATAATTATCTGACTTTATTTTTTAAAGTGTTGATTTTTTAAAATCTAAACCAATTGGCTCATAGCATTATGCCAGCAGTTCCCAAGATGCCAGTGCTAAGAGCTCAGTGTACATTCACTGGTTGGATGCCAACCCCAAACCTCTGACTACCGCATACATTCTCAGGTCACTGCTACCACATGAGGATGGAGTAAGATGCATCCTGCTGCTTCCTATTTAGAGAGAATCCCCACTGCCACAGTACATTCACTAAGCTGTTTGCTTCTGACCAGTTAAAGGACTGACTTAAAGTAATTACAAGTCAGCGTTTTCCACCGATATATTCCAAAAATTTATGGTTATAAGTATTGCAGTTTAGCTGGTGATAATTCTTTCATCATGTTATTAAATTTCATAACTTTTCCTAACCTCCGTTCCCAACTTCCTACTGGAGTCTCCAAGGAAAGAAAAACAGAGCAATGGCTCCTACAGATAAATAACACCCAAAAGCAAAACCTTAGCTCTTCACGTGTTATATAGTCTATTTAATCCCAGTACCGTGCTGCAGGCGGGAGATAAATGGCAGCAGTTCTGGGTGATCAGGAAGCATGAACTATCTAAGTCACGCTGTGAAAAGGCAAAGTAATGTGTGCGTCAGCATTCAAAAGCTTTCTTCCGAATTCCTCTGCCTACCTCGAAGTATTGCTTCATTGGCTTGAGCTTTGATGCTCTTGAGTTTCTTGCTCTTTGCAGTTTGCAGGGCTGGTTCCTAATGTAAGTGCTGAGGGTATAATGGTTTCATCCCTGGGAGCTGCAGGCTATTAATCCAATTGTGGAGTTCAGATGACACTTATCACGGAAAGGTGACACTCAAGTAGTTTTTCTTCTAACTCGGAGATTGGATTGGTACCTTAGATTTACACATTTTATGAGTGTGTGGCAATGATTTTTGGTTCCAGTGTTAATCAGGCCTTGGGTGTGGTATATATATATATATATATATGGGGCCTAAGCCATTTTTCTGGTTGGGCCTCATCTCGAACAGCATGTACCAAATGCACTCCCTGTGGGTAGCTCACTGATCAGGAAAGTGGGAAATAGGATGGTGCAGCTGCTATGTAAAGGCAGCCTGCAATCCCTTCTAAAGGAGTAGCTTTTTTCAATGGTGAATAGCAGACAGTGATAGTGTGCAAGAACAGGTAGACTTACTTAGGCCAAGGACCCCAAATGCACCAGTTGAATGCTTATTGGCAATGTAAGCAGCAGGAATGAATCCTCTCCACCCTGCTCCACAACCCCCATCATGGACAATAGTTGTGAAGATGAATTAGCAAAACCAGGAGAGCAGGGAAAACAAAATGCCCCCAGATCCTGGCTGCAATGCAAGAAAACATAAGACAATCTGATTAAGCAACTTCAAATGATGAGTAGAATGTATTGGTAATTTTCTACACGGTTATGCGATGTATAATTCTATTTAACAGCGCAAGATGCAAATGCAGGCATGGGAGGAGAGATTCTGTTTGCTTCCACTGTGCCCAGGTTACAGCTTAATTGGCTGAACCAGCACATGAGATTTGAAATGTGAGTTCGCCAACAAAGAGTAACCTTCACATTTTCTGTGATCTTTTACGCTGGCTTAAGATTCAATTCACAAAACTGGCCATGTCCCCACGGACAGGATTTTTCAGCCCCGCCAGGTTCAGGGAAGGAGACGAACGAGTGTCAAAAATACTGTGGGTTCTCATCCTGGCCTGGGCTGTTTCCCCCGGAGGCAGGATGGAGGGAGTGGTAAAGGCTACCCCACCTGCAAGCGGTGGACAACCAGTTGAACTAAGGATCTACAAGGCCAACTGGGATTTTCCAGTTAGCCTCCAGGTTCCCGCAGGTGGCGGGGGACAGTTTAGGTGCTTGGAGGCAGCCCCTAGCCACGGACTGGGGCAAAGGTGTGGGGTGGGGGGATAGATCTCCATGCAGTCGGGCCTAGGTACAACAGCAACCACAGGCCACCCTGTGTGGGGTGGGGAGGGGAGTGGGGTGGGGGGGAGGGGGTGGGGGGTGGGGCGGTGAACTACCCCCCTCCCCCAACCCCCACCCACGGTGGTGGGCTAGCTGCCGAATCTACTTTCTATTTTATACTTGATGAAGTTGTAGAGAGTGCGCCTCCATTACTAGGTGACCATTTCCCACAGAGTGTGGGCTTCTCACCCCCATTCGGGCCTGATGAAGCTCACAGGGAAATCCTGCCTCAGGTTCGATAATGTGAGATTCCACCGGTTACACTGGTTCAAAAAGGCACTTCGAATTGCACTCATTTTCTTCGATACATGGGCACCCGGAGGCACGCTTTAAAAGCTTTTCTTCTCAAAGATATTTTACTCTAAGAAACTGACCTAGTGTGCACCAATTAAACTAGTAAATGATTCAGTATAGATTTTAAAGTCATTTTCGGTGATTTAAATCAAATATAAAAACAGACTTTTGGGACACTGGGTGTCAAGGGGGAGACAGACATTTGTAATGTTGCATTCTGTAAACAGGTCTGGTGTGAAGTAAAAGATTGGTGTCTGATCTCCTTCTTCACCAACCGGCTTCTGATTGATGTAATAGTAACCTGGTGCAGTTTAATTAATCACAGTCTCTGCCAACGCAAAATGGCCGTGTGCGCCTGCGCACTAGTCTGCGCGGACGTCACTCTGCTCAGTCAGTTAATATCTTGATTACACACAGGATCTAATTCTGCTACGATGTGTTCCAGGCAAACAAGATGTTGGGCCATAATACGTTTAGTATTGAGTAACTGGGACAGACTTGGTTCGTAATCTAACTGAAATTTGAAAAGGAGAAACGTAACACAAATAGTCATATCCTGTGTTGCAGAAAGCGTAAGTTTAATGGGATGAGTTACAGTGTAATTGCAAACAACCTGTAGGAAATGACCGCAAATTGAACATCTAAATGTATCAATGCCACATCCTGTAGGTCCCCACCACCCCATGCCCACTACCACCCAACTCCCCTGCCCCCTCACCCATTCCAGGTTCGCAAACTTTGCATGCAGACCTGCGCTAACACTAGAACTGCACATGTACGGCATTGACAGCAAACACAGCCTTCATTATTGCACCTAAATATCCTTAACTTTAATAATGCAGTTAATATACCATTAACAGATTCCCTTCTTTTCTTTAAATCGAAGCTTTGTAACACACGAGCAATATTTCAAAACAAATCGAAGAAAGCAGAAAGAAAAAATGATTTTCCATATTCTCAACATCACATCATAATAGTGCAAGACATCCCACTCCTAGGACCTCCAGTAGTCACTTTGTGCAAGCATTCCCACAATTGATGACTTACATCAACCTGTTTTAGCTTGGAAGTTTCTTACGGCGGGATTTTCTACACCCGCCTGCCGCCGCAATCTAACGGCCCTGCTGCAAGCCTCACCCGTGGCGGGTCCTGCCCATGACGGGCCGGAAAATCTTGGCCTTAGATACACTTTTTAGCATCTCTTTTATACCAGCAAAGTCAATCCTTAACCTTTTCAGTCATAATTTTTGTCAAATGTATGTTACCCCACAGGAAATGATTATCTAAAGAACATTCAATGGGCAAACTATTCTCAAAATCCCCCTTATATAGAATTTCCCCCAAGAATATTTGGCAAATAAAATCCCATATCCACCGCTTCTATAAGAGCCAATGTTTCTGCGGTTAAAATACTTTTAACCATCCTTTTTATTTTCTCACCTACCCAGGCCAAGGTTTCCATTTTCTCCCACCAAGAATATTATTAAACCAGCTCTTATTAAATTCATTCACGGGATATGGGCTTCGCTGGCTGGACCAGCATTTATTGCCCATCCATGGTTGCCCTTGAGAAGGTGGTGGTGAGCTGCCTTCTTGAGCCACCACAGTCCATGTGTACTCTAATACCCATCTGGAAGATTGGCATGAGAAGCATCACTAAAAATTTCTAATTTCATGTCCTTCAGGTCCCCCACGACTGGAAACTTGAAAATGAATTTCTCAATATTTAATTTTTTTTAATGCTTTATTTGCCCTTAAACATCTTCAACTGTAGAGTTTCATTGCAGCACTTAGTTCCAATACAACAAAGCCAGCATCTGCTCTTGTCTGAGTGCATAGCCAATTCACCTGTCCAAACAAGCTTCTTAACTGGTTTGTTTCTTCTTTAGATGTAACATTATCTTTCTGAGAAAACAGAGCATGATTTATCAGGATATGAGTAACATGATTCAAGGTTACGCCAGACCTATTTTTCTTAATGTTTAAACCTATATATTTAAAGGCACCCAAAAGCCTGACTTCCAACTTTAAATTCTCCTTTAATCTTATTTATAACAAATTGCTCAAATTCCACAGGACCTCCATATATAAAATCATCAATACGCATCATAAAGGTGCCTAAGAATTTCCCTTTGTGGTACCAGTAGAATATTGTTGGATCTGTTTCAATTGAGTACAGCCTTCTTTCTGCAAGACAGATCTGAGAAATACCATACGCTTGATGCATCATTCAATCCATAAATTTCCACAGCTTAATTCCCACAGCTTCCCTTCTGAATCACTTGCCTCTTTGGACAGTTTCAAAAACACTTCTGAAAAATTTCACCCTGCGAAAATACATTTTTTATATCAATCGACCTACATTCCAACAAATATGTGGCTTACAGAACAAAGAAAAATTTTCAGGATTATTTTTCAGGATTTTACATTCTAACATCCTGATCCACAAGTCACTCTTCGAAACCTTGAGCCATTAGTTTCACTTCAATCTTATATGCCCCATCCATACATATCTATCTGCGTGTTAAGGCTGGCTGTTCCCTATCTGGCATTTCAGACTAAACACCAAATTCCTTCCAACTATCTAATTCTTTTTGTTTTGTCTCTCTTATTAATTTATCTTCCAGTTTGTTGGCAGCCACCAAAACTTCCTGCTCATAAGGGCTCCTACTTTTAGTAGTGTTTCCAAATTGTTCTATTGCATAATCGAGTCAAGCATAGCCTCTACTTGCCCTCCCATTTCTTTTTGGACTATTACTACAGAACCTCTCCCTCCCATGGTCAGAGGTTCCATTGCCAATATATATCGTTTTCTAGCACAAGATTCACTCCCAGATCCACTATGAGAACTCGCACTGCATTTTCTTGTTTTCCAATCTTTCACCCCATTTTGCCAATCCATAGAGCTTTCTTGTTCATCACCTTGGACATTTAGCCAATACTTGAACAGGCCAGTCGCTTTCCCTGCTTTCAAGACAATAATCATAGCCCCTCAATCACTGAACTCTTCTGGTATGTATGTCAGCTGAACACTCACTCTAGGCATTTGTCCTTTGGTTAAAATAGCCCTGTCCTGTGTGTCAGTATCATTCTACCTATCGCTATCTGGCCCCTGATCTGTGTTTTGTTCCTCATAACTGTCAAACATGAGGGTGTCTCATTGCCTTCTATCAACTGCACAGATTCTGAAAGTTTGTAACCATTCCCAATTAACCGTGACGAATGGACCTTAATAGCTTGACTGTAATGTTGGACAGCCACTGTCTTACCATCACACCCTATCACCTCACCTGAACCTTTCCCCTCTTTATACCTATCTCTCATAGTATACTAAATCCCCAGGATTAAAACTTTTCTTGAATGGTCTGATATGATGCGTTAGAGCTCTCCCAGTTTTCTCCAAGTCTTCAGCCTTGATGAATGCCCTTCTGCCTGCGTGTAAAGCATTCAAATGTACAGGAAAAAAATGGAACTAATTGAATAACCTCTTATTGCAGGGGGCTATCACACATCAGTGAGTAATTTGGGATTCGTCCCATAGACCAATTGTTAAGGATGATACCCCCCAACCACCTGAAGTGAATTCTTTGCATGGACTCCCTATTCCAGGCAGTTGTTAGCTAATTGACCAAAACCAAATATTTGAAGGGAACTTAAGTAATTGAAATTAAAATAATATTATGGGGGGAGATGATGCACTCCGGGGGTGTCTCTTTATATTTTTTTGAGAACAACAGTTAGACTAATAAACTAATTAATGATCAACCCCTTAAAGGTGCACCAGTAACAAATACTAAACTTTAAAGGAAACTGATCAAAATTAAATTAAAATAACATTTTGCGGGGGGATAATGCACTCCAGCCCCTGCGTTGTTCACCGGCCTCAAGGGTACAGGTGGACACCAGATGCTCCCTTTCCAAGGACACACAGATGCAAACATAGCTGCGGAAGACAGTCAGGCCACATGTGCCCCTCCTTCCCCCCAACACCACCCCCACCCGATCAGGCGACACCCTCGACTGCCTGCTGCCTGGACCTGTTGATGGCTACCTTGGCCAGGCCCAGGAGCAGGCTTACAAGAAGATCCTCCTCTCTCATCACCCCGCACCACACTGGGTGACCAAAGATCAGGAGCGTGGGGCTGTAGTGCAACCAAAACTTGAGGAGCAGCCCCTTCAAATGACTAAGAAGGGCCTGCAACCTTGGGCATTCGACATAAACATGGAACACGGATTCCCCGAGGCCTTACAGTCCGTGAAGCATCTTAACCTACAATTGCATGGCACTGCTGCATGCAACACCCCCCAGGCCAGGTGCCTGATGGTAAACGGGAGGACTCCCACGTACAGAGCCCTCCACCGGGGACCTCCCCCACCACCAGATGGCAGAACAGAGCGCCACGGCGTGTCCGGACGGTAGATGAAGACAAGGAAGTGAAAGGTGTGCAGCAGCAGCCCATACAGGAAATCCTTCCCTGCTGAGTGGAAGGCACAGAGGGAATTTCCGCGAGATGGCTCAAACTGTGGGGCTGCAGCTCCCGAAGGAGGTTTCAGGGCTTGGGGCCGATGTGAAATTGCATCCAAACGGGGGTCAGCTCGGATGGGAGCCTACCGCACGCTTGAGCCGCCTCGACATCACAGGTGCCGCTGGGGTTGAGCACCACGTTTTTAAGGCTCTGGATGGCTTTGGCCGCGAACTGGACATCAGCAGACACCCAACATGCAGTCCCTCTTTATACGCTCCGGAGCACTCAAATCAAATTAAACCAAATTGAAAAAGTTCAATGAATTTAAACAAAGGGGACAGTCCCTTAAAGGGATACTGAAACTAAAGACAAAATCTTAAAGGAAACTTACCAACTCAAAGTAAAATGTTGTTCTGTGGGTCAATAATGCAGCCCAGTCCCCATGGTGCCCACCATTCATGAAAGGCCTCAAGTGTGCTGGTAGACACTGCATGTTCCCTCTCCAAGGACACCCGGCCACAAACATAGCTGTGGAAGAGGGGCAGACAGTCAGGCCGGAGGACTCTCTCGACCACCCACTGCCTGGATCTGTTAATGGCCAGGTTGACCAGGCCAGGAACTGGCATACAAGGAGGTCCTTCCCCTTTTCCATCCCTCTCCGTACCAGGTGCCTAAAGATCAGGAGAGTGGGGCTGAAGTGCAACCAAAACGTAAGAAACAGATTTGTAAGGAAACTAAAAATGGGGGTGTAAACACCTACAGCCTATGTGCGCGTGGTCCACGGACTCCTCTAGGCTGCAGAAAACACAATCAGCTTGGAAGCCCATGAACCATTGGGGCCTATGGTTGTATGGGACTGCTGTGTGCAACACCCTCCACCCCAGGTCCCCGGTGGTAAGGGGAAGGACTCTCACGTAGACAGCCACCCACTGGGGACCTCCACTGCCACCAGACGGTAAACGAGCTTGTTTACCGTCAAGGCGTGTCTGGGCAGTAGACAAAGGTGAGGAGGTGAAGGTGTACGGCAGCAGCTCATACAGGAAACCCCTCTGTGTCGAATGAGAAGGCGCAAAGGGAGTTTCCGTGAGACGGCTCAAATTGTGGGGCTGCGGCTCCCGAAGGATGTTTTGGGGCTTGGGGCCAATGTGAAATTCTGTGTGAACAGGAGTCAGCTCAGATGGGAGTCCACCATATGCCTGAGCCGCCTCAACACCACGGGTGTGGTCGGGGCTGGGAACCATGTTTTTAAGGCCCTGGATGGCTTTGGACATGGGCTGGACATCAGCAGCTGCCCAACATGCAGTCCTTCTTTATAGACTTCTTTGAACTAAAAAAGTGATCAATAAATCAAACTAACAAAAAAGGGGAAGGGGGGTAAACAGCCCCCAATTGGGCACTGTAACTAAAACAAAATGTCAAAGGAAACTTAAAGTCCCTCTTTATATATGCTCAAGGTACTTAATCAATCAATGCTCTCCACCTACATATCCTTAACTTTAATAATACAATTATCACACCATTAACAGTTACCACTCTTAAATAATCAAGGAATACTTCACAATGGAAGGAAAGAAATAAACTATTGTGTTCCATTGCACTGCCCGATTGTGCTGATTCATGGAAAATTTTACACTTATGACAATGCAAGTTAATTTTATCAGAAACTTGAAACGTAACCTAAACAGCACAATTTTGAGTACATTTTGGGCAGCATTTTCCAATTATGCTAAAGCAGAAGCTCTACTCCATGATGTTTATATTAGATTCACTCCCCTCACATTCCCCCCCCACAAAAAATAATTTTCCATTGATTAAACATCGTCACCAACTTACGGAAAATGAGGAAAATTCCAAGCAGGGGTTGCTTATAGCAATTAACATTAATTTAGCTGTTTAACCCAACTGATATGATGATTTTTTTTTTAAAACCAATTCCCCGAGGAGGTCAACAGCACAAATTTTGAAAAAAAAATGATTTTAAAAAGCTGCCAGATTATGCAGGAGAAACAGATGTCAAATTTAGCAGAACTATTTCATAATCATTTCTAATGAGCACATGGGGAATTTTTTACTGGGAGCAGGTTTCGGGAGGGCAGGGGCAGCCATCAACCTTCCTTCCCCAGTATCTCCTGTTTGAGGTAGGACTATTTTAACTGCCTGGCATCACTTGCATCTTTGTGGGTAAGTTGCTGGCAGATGTTGGAGCTACAGTAGGGCCTTGGGGGCTGACAGCAAACTCAAGGGCATCAGAGACCCGGACTTTCCTTCAGAAGCACTGTTAGAAGTTTCCTGTTAGAGCTTCCACTTTCTCCCCCATCGCAGTTTCACGTGTATTAATGTTTTGCTGTATTCATGAGCCTAATAAAACGGTCCAGTTAAAGAGGCTGTGGGTGGGGATGGAGCCGACATGTTTCTCCAAGATGATTTTCAACTGCACTGTCGCCGGACGGGATAGATTAAAATTGCCCCCTCAGTGATTAAAAAAAGTTTCTGATGGGGAACCTCTCCTTAACAGGAGCTCCTG
Organism: Cetorhinus maximus; assembly: GCF_964194155.1. Taxonomy (NCBI): domain Eukaryota; kingdom Metazoa; phylum Chordata; class Chondrichthyes; order Lamniformes; family Cetorhinidae; genus Cetorhinus; species Cetorhinus maximus. The sequence continues at coordinate 90,313,175 of NC_135892.1, read as the reverse complement.
ATGGCGAGATTCACTCTTTAAACTTTAGGCACAGCTCGGATTTTGCCTTTATTATTCGGATGAGGCATTAAACCTTGAGATCCTAGGGCGCTGTTGGAAGGAGAGCAGGGGAGTTATCCCTGGTACCCTGGTCAATATTTATCCCTCAAACAACATCTCTGAAAACAGATACTCTGGCAATTATCACATTGCTGTTTGCGGGAGCTTGCTGTGTGCAAATTGACTGCTGTGCACATCACAACAGTGAATACGTTCCAAAATAGCACTTCATTGGCTGTAAAGCATTTGAGGACGTCCTGAATTCATGGGGCTGGATTTCCAGCTCGGCAAGCGGGCGCACGCCTGACGCACACGAGTGTGAAATGATGCGCGATGACATCGGGCAAGCGTCGTGACGTCATCGCGCACTCGTGCGATATTTTGGACGGCGGGCGCGCGCGGGAGTCGGCAGCGAGCCCGCCAACGATTAAGGGGGCTGTGAAGCCCAATCACAAATTAATTAAACTGGATTTTTCCCTGCCCATCCAGCCTTTTAGTTGGCGGGCGGGCGGGCGAAAAGGCCTAGCGGCCTTGGGATTTTTGAGGAAACCTCATCCACGGGTGGGATGAGGTTTCCGATGTTCATTAAAAATGAAATTAAAGACATTTAAATCTCATTTTTAACACGTCCCTGCTCGTGTGGCAGAGTCACGTGAGGGGGCAGGCTTACCTTAATTTTGAAATCTTTATTTAGAATGTTAGAAATCTTCAGCTCCCTGAGGCGGCTCTCTGACTTCAGGGAGCTTTCACTGCGCGCTCCCCAGCGCCTGCGCTGACTTCCGCGCTCGTCCTCCTCCCCTCACCCACCCAGGCAGCACTGAGCGTTTCAGCGCGCGATTCACGCTGGCTGCCCATCAATTGGCCAACCAGCCTGAAACCACGGCTGGGGCGATCGTGGGTGGTGGACCATTGCACGGCCACTCCCAAGCCCACCCGCCCAACGGGGAGAAAATCCTCCCCACAATATAAAGGCAAGTCTCTCTTTTTTATGTTTGTCCTTATATCTTAGCTATTGGGCCCGAGTAATTCCAGCAAACACCAATGAGGCATCAATTAGTCTGACTTGCCTGTGTGGTTGAAGTGCCTCAAAGGGCCACAGGCTACAAAGACATATGGGTGAAACAGAGGAACTGCCTCGTTGCAAAGATCGCAATTACTAGAAATGTTAGAAATAATCTGGTTAGGTGTAGGGCGTTATTGCTGTTAAGGGTTATTGACTCCCTTGTCTCAAAGTACAGAAATCTACTGGTGCTGTTCAAGCAGAAAGGGAAGTAAGGATACTCTGCTTTATGTGAAATGCTTCAACTGTATAAACATGATTATCCTGCATTGAGTTCACTTTTTAAAGTGTAAAACCTTCATCAGACTATTTAGTGAAAGAAGTGAATCAAAATATCCGATTTACTGACGCCACTAAATTAAACCCATAGGGAGGAATTTTCCCAGAATTGCACTAAGTGCGGTAGCGGGCGGGTAAAATCGAGTCCTACCCACTGACGACAATGGTGGGTTTTCACGCTGTATCTTCCTGAGCCCGCCTCATTATTTATGCATTCCCGGGAAACACGCCGTTTCCATGGCGAGCGGGCGAACGAGAGCCCGCTCGTCATCACCTCACTGTTGCATCACGCCGGCCGCCATCTTTAAAAAGCAGCCGCCAGCAAAGCACTCATTGCCACCAGCTCACCACTGCTGCCTGGGAGACATGGCCAGCAAAGGAAAAAGGACTGCAGCCCCCTGCTTCAATGACGGGTCCTTCGAGCGACTGCTGGATACCATAGAGGCCCACTAGGATATGCCCTACCCCCACTCTGGCCGCAGAATGGTTAGCAATGTCATCAACCTGGCTTGGGGGTGCGGTGGCAGTGGTGGTCAGCGCCAAAGCCCATCAGGAGAGGACAGCCACCTAGTGCCGCAAAAGGATGAATGATATCCTCCATTCCGCCCGGGTAAGTCACTCTTTTCATCACTCCCAACTCACACACTCACAAACCTATCACACAGACACAGGGCCCTCACTCACTGCCAGTGCAAGGGACATCACCATTCACTCTTTCACACACATCACCATTGTCCTCATCCTGTCCATGGGACCACCCACCACCCACACAGGCCAGGCATACTTATCATCTGACCTGGCAGGCATCCTGATGCACTCTCCCCATCTCTATCCATGTAGGACAAACTGGCTCACAACAGGAAGGAAAGGTCGCAGACAGGTGGAGGGATGCCAGAAATCAAAGTTCTGACAGAATTTGAAAACAGAGCCATCCAGCTGGCCGGTGATGACCAGGACTGGTCCTGTGCTGATGGTGAGGTCGGTGCTGCCCTACCAAGTGAGGATCCAGCAGTGCAACATCCATCAGATAACCATGCCGTGAGTGATGTGTCCTCTTTCACAGGCCACTGCCATGTACTAATTATCTCCCCTTGCTTTCGCAGGCACATCTGTCAAACAGCTGACAGATTCCATGAACCAGGGCCTGCAATCAAGGTCCAAAGAAACCTCTGAAGAGGAATCTGAAGGCACCCTCCCTGAAGTCCCATCACAGCGCTCACCCACACCCTCCACCAGCGCAGAGACACACACCTCGGTGGGACCTAGCTTTAGAGTAGCCCCGGGATCACAATCTGTTGAGAACATTGCACTTTCTGATCCACAGCAGGCGGAGGCAGGGAATTCCCAGGTGTCTGGCACTCAGAGAACTGCTGGAGGCCAGAGCATTGCTGAGTCCGAATCAGATGACAAGCCTCTGGACTCGGTCATGTCACAGTTGTTGGAGCTGCAAAGGCAAGCTCGGGAACAACAGGAAGGGATGTCCACTGCACTCCTCAGATTGCAAGGCACGATGGAGGAGTCCGTCTGCCTTCAGGCTGAGGTGGTAGCACCAGCATTGCACCACACCGAGGTCAACACTGGTAGGATGGCAGCCGCCATGGAGACCTTGGTCCAGGATGTCACTCCTGCACTGCTGCGCGGGCTTAACTCCATCACTGTTGCCATGGTTGGCCTCCAATAGTATGTATGCAAAAGGGATGCTGGGCAGCTCAATCTCACTCCAAGTACCCGTTCCGCTCACAGAGTCAGCCTGGGGCTCTCAGGCACCCATAGGGAGGAGGATCAGCAGGTGCACGCTCCGGGGTCATCCACCCAGGTAACTCTGGGAGTGACTGGCCCATCCGAATCCTATCTTCCTGTGACCTCCGCAGATCCAGCTCCACAGGCCGAGGAGGGTGCCACTGCCACACAGCAGGATCCCGAAAGCAGGCTGCGGCCCTCCAAGTCTCGGCCCTCCAGAAGGCTCCTGCCAAAGTCATCACAGACTGGGCATCGCAGTCAGCAGGCTGCCTCCACCTCTGCTGTGGATGTCCGGTGAGCACCAAGATGTAGCGGTTAGAAGCGTTAGGTAAAAGTAGTTGCATAGCCTGGGCACAGGTGTTAATCACCTGTAAATACTGTTCATTATTGTCAATAAACTCCTAAGAATGTCACCCTGCCTATGGCTCCTTGTTCTGATGAGCAGTGTTCTTATCACTCAGATGTGAAACCTTTCTGCACAAGATAAAGGCAGGTGTCTCAGTCCAGGGCCTCTTCCCTGTGCTTTGTGCAACCTTCAGACCAAAGTGATGGTCCAGCCTCACACTCCCTGGACACATTACGGATGCCTGCACCTCGATGGTGCTTGTCATTGCTGCCAGAATATAGCGGGCAGGCACCAGAGTTCTCTCATTCTCCCTATGTGCGCTCAGCACCTTTAAGGTGGGGCTGGCCCCCATCACACCAGCATCTGCGACCAGTGATGCTGTGCACCAGCTCCTGAAGGGCTGAAGTGCTGAAGGCGGACACAGCATCAGATGCGTCTAAAGTTTCATGGCTGCGTCTCTGAGGTGGCCCTGATGATGGAGCGCAAGCGAGCTGCCCTCGGCCAGACAGGAGTTAGACATTCCCAGAGACTGAGTGAAGATCTATGGAGTGTCCACACTGCATGTTGTCATCATCCTCCTGCGATTGAGTGTCTATTAGGGCCTTCCCTGCATCTCCATGACAGGAGCAATCTCACAGAGGGTACTGATGCTGTGATAAGCCAGACTGGAGTCAAATGTTCACAACTGCAAAGTGAGGATCTTCGGGGAACCTCACTGAATTTTCATTATTATCCTCCACAAGTCTGGCAGCTATGAGGGCCTCCCAAGTGCACCTGCCTCATCTTGCCAGTGCGAGAGCTTCATCCCCATCATCGTCACCACCAAGGATCCCCTCACCCTCATTCCCATCAGTGCCTCCTCATCAGAGGAAACATGTAGCTCCTCCATCTCCTCCTCAGCCAGCTCCTCACCCCGTTGCAGCGCCAGGTTGTAAAGGGTGCAGCAGGTGACGACGATGATGTGTGACACCCTCTGTGGACTGTATTGCAGGGCTGCACCAGACCGGTCCAGGCACCAGAACTTCATCTTCAGCAGCCTGATGGTCTGCTCCACCAAGTTGCGAGCTGCTGCATGAGCCTCATTATAGTGTTGCTCTGCTGCGAATGAGGCTGCTGCGTGGGTGTCATCAGACACAGCCTCTGCAGGTAGCCCTTGACCCCAAGGAGTCATCCCTGCAGCCTCTGTGGACCCTGGAAGACTGCAAGGATCTGCAAGCAACTGAGGATGTAGGCGTCGTGCAGACTCCATGGAAACCGTGCGCATACCTGCAGGATGTGTTTGTAGTGGTTGCTCACCAGCTGCACGTTCAGTGAGTGGAAGCCCTTGCGGTTGATGAAGTCCACTGAGTGTAGCAATGGAGACCTGAGCACCACATGAGTGCAGTCAATCGCACCCTGCACCTGTGTGAATCCCAAGATCAGGGCGAACCCAATCACTCTTGCATCCTGGCTGTCCCGGTCCCGGGCGAAATGCACAAAGTTGTGTGCCATGGAGAAGATGGTATCCGTGACCTCATGGATGTATTTGTGAATGGAGGCTTGAGAGATCTTACTGAGGTCACCTGTGGAGCCCTGAAAGGAGCCACTGGCATAGAAATTGAGTGCTGCAGTCACTTTCACAGCCACTGGCAGTGGCTGCCCTCCATGTCCCCTTGGCGCCAAGTCCTGCAGTAAGTGGCAGATGTGAGCAACCAGATTCCTAGACATGCGCAGTCGTCGGTGACACTGGTTCTCAGTCATCTGCAGGAATGGCATGTGGTATCTATAGACCCTGGGTGTCGCCAGGTTCTGACCAGCCACGGCTCGTTGTCGCTCCTGGGCAGCGTGTGCAGGAGTCTCTGCTGCCCCTTCTTCATGAAGTTGCTGCTCCTGCCTTTGTCTGGCCAGGTGCCTCAGTCGTTCTCTCCTCCGTCTTCTACAGTCTCTGTAGGCCATCAGGCACACAGCTAGGTCACCAGGATCCATGATCCTGACGTGGTCCTCCTGCAGCATGAAAAAGAGAGAGACGTGGTTATCATGGCTGTACTTAGCACCTTTCCTGGCCCTGTGTGACCGCCCCTTAATGCTTCCCGGAGAGTGCTGGTCACCTCTCAGATAGCCAGAGATGAGTGCTCTGCATGGCTGCCCTATCACCCTGAGACATGGGGGACACTGGTCCAAACCAGGATGCTGAGATTGCAAGGGGCTGTGAGCGCCTCCAGCAATGACTGCTACATGGCCAGCGTTGGCGAGGAGATTGTACAATGTGTGCAGTCCAACTGCCCTGCAGTCCGATAAAGTGGTGGCGGACTCAAGTCTGTGCCAGGAGTGTGGGGGGGCGGAGGGGGTGGTGTAAGGCATGGAGCGCTTGGTGGCCCTTTGGTGCCTCTGCATTGCTTGCGCGGGTGGGCAGCTTAGGAGCCCGACCCCAATCATATCACTGTGGCTGTGCCTGATCTGTCTCAGTTGCAGAGGCATGGTCAGTTTATACAGGTGTCCCTAAATACGTGGTCACTCCCCTCACTTATTCTGCCCCCACCTCGATTGCCTGTGCGCAGGATGCAGCGCCAGGGCAGCACTTGACCCCCCCCCGCCACCCCTCAGCACTCGCCTCCGAGGCTAATCAGCACTTGCCCCCAGACACCCATCATCCCCCCCTGTCAGCAGTCACCTCTGAGGCTGGCCAGCACTTGGCCCCCGGACACCATTGCCCCCCACCCCTCAGCAGTCACCTCCAGGGCCAGGCATCAGTTGCCCCCCACCCCCTGAGGCCTGTAAACAATGGGTGAGCTGTGGAGAATGCTGCTGCTCGCTTACCTCAGTTCCCACAAAGTGAAGGCCGCCAAGTGCACGTGGCCTGTGTGCTGTTGTGAAACATGTCAGCGTGTTTTCCCGCCCACGTGGACGGGCGATACAGCGGGGGTTCCAAGAGCCTGGCGGGATGACCTTTTAATTATATGCTAATATATTACAATTACCTCCCCACTGACCGATGGCGGGAAACGTGGCCCTCCGTCAGCGGGCTGAGTGGAAGATCGCGACCCGCCTTCACGCTGTCGTGAAGTGGGTCCTGCCATATTTTCCCCACACGCCGCCTATCACGCTCGCTACCAGCGGCCTTGGAAAATTCCGCCCATGGTGTCCCATCATTTTGTTGGTGCTTATTCCTATTTAATCACAGGTCTGCCACTGAGCGGAGAAAGTTGGGTGGGGGGGTTAAATTAAGAATCAAAGGGGCTGATTTTGACAGCCAAATTGGCATCGGCAAGGCACTAACGGCCTGAACTGAGGTCAGTAGACGTGTCAGTTTGGAGGAAGTATTATTGACTTGAAATGCTGGGCTGAATTTTTATTTGGCTGTGGAGGCGGGACCAGAGGCGGGCAGGAGGTACAAGTGACAGGAAGTCATTTAAGCCAATTAAAGGGCCAATAAGGCCGCCCTGCCAATACGAACCTGAATTTTCTAGTCAGCATGCAGGCCCCGCCCCACTGAGGCCGTAACCCAGCCAATGAATGGAGGCAGCCTCCCCAGGGCAGAACGGGGCTCCAGCACTCCATCATGAAAGATAATTGCCCCAACCACGATTTCCAGAGGCTGTCCTGCTGACAGTCTGGCAACTGTGGCCACTTTTCATTATCTCCTTAAGTTTCTTCAGTGGAAATCTTGAGGTGCCCTCCCATTCCCCAATCCATATCGGCTGCCGATCTCTCAGTGCTGGAGGGCCTCCAATTGTCCTGCAGCCTTTGGGAGCCCGCCCTCCCTCCTTATTTGGACGGGGCTCCCTGAGATGGCCACAATTTTCCACTTCCTCAAAAATCACCCTCTGTGTCCCAGTGCCAGTATTTGCGGGTTCCGGGTGCACCTTTCCTCCCAACAGCAGGTTTGAGGTCCAGGAAAGAAAATTCAGCAATTAACTCTGCTTTTCCCATCACAGCTGTTGCCAGACCCGGTAAGTATTGCTAACACTTTCTGTTTTATTTCGGTAGGCTTATCACGATGGGAGTCAGTTAGCTCGGAAGGCTACAGAGTGGTACAGAATGACCCTAACTGCGCGGGTTCAATCCCTGTATCAGCAGTGGTGGTTCATGGAGATTTGCCTCATTGCCTTACTCCATGCTTGATGAGTAGTGGTGCCCCTCAAGCTATATAACCCACTTGTCTCTCTCTGACAGAGACAAGTGCCCATGGTGCCTCTTGAACTATGGCTCACCACCCCATTAACATCTCACAGGAGGTGATCTCCTCCCCAGCCAGAAGCAGCTCCATTCCTTGCTTGAAGAATTCAATAAATCAGTGTTTGCACCACATGAGCCAGCAACCGGTTCCACATGCTCACTATTCTCTGAGGAAAGAACCTCCGAATATCTAAAATAAAAGCAAAGTACTGAGAATGCTGGGGACCTGAAATAAAAACAGAAAGTGCTGGAAAAGTTCAGCAGGTCTGGCAGAACCGAAGAAGAGTCATATAGGCTCGAAACATTAACTCTGTTTCTCGCTCCACAAATGCTGCCAGGCCTGCTGAGTTTTTCCAGCATTTTCTGTTTTTATTTACTCCAAATATCTAACCCAGCCCTGCCCTTTCTTAAGTAATAAGAGTGAGCCCTGGTCTTCTCTAACCTATTCATTCGATACAATTGTGCTCCACCAACACAATCCAGCACTTCATGTAAATCTAAATTGCCTCCGAATCGGAACTTCTCTAATATATAGAGAACCAGCTCTCTTGAGCCTATCTTGGTGACTAAAGATGCAACTGGGAAGTAATCTGTGATCCTCATCTGCACCCTTTCCAAAGCCTCAAAGACTAAAACTGAACACAGTATGTGGACTGAGGCCTAGCCAAGGATTTGTACAAGGACAAAATGTTTTTTTTTTAATAGTTAATTTTCCTGTAAGCACACACTCACATTTGCTCTAGCTATTATTTCACAGCATTGCTCCTGAACCATTAGAGATTGACGCACTAAAATGCCCAGATGTCTCTGCTTCCCCACTGGCTTTAATTCTTTCCCCTGAAGCGAGTATGCATGTTCAGCTTGACCTGTCCACATCCTCTTTTCTAAGTTAAATGTCATTTGCTAGTCATCAGCCCAATACCCTTGCACATCTGGATCAGCTTGTAGAAGTCAAGGATCCTCTACAGTCCAAACTCTCGCGCTTATCTTGCTATCGTCAGCAAACTTGCAGATAATTCACCCAACACAACATCCCTATAGTTAATGAAAATAGTAAATAGAAAAAGTCCTAGCCCTGTGGGGCGTCACCGATGACTGATCTCCAAGCAGATCCAAATTGATTGACAACCAGTTCCTGCCTACCGGCTTGTAGCCAATACTCAATCCAGTGCAGTAGAATTACCACTCATTCCAGAAGATTCTATGTTGTTCCACAATGCTAGTGATTTTCTAAGTCATTTGGAGTTTGAGAAATCCACCTGGAAACATTTCTTACACTTTGTGTGTTTCGTGAAAACACATAGTTTCTAGAAACTCCCATATCATGTACATTTCTCACAGCACTTGTTTTCATGTCTTGGTATGATAAATTGACAATTCCAACAATCAAATAACTAAAAGTCAACTACACTTCAGTGCTGAACTCCAGTTCAAGCCAAACTCCTTGTCATCATACTGCTGCCTTCTCACATCTATCACCTCCTACAAAAATATTACATAGTAGACTATTAATCTCATTAAAGCATAATGGCCTGGATTTTACAGTCAGGACCAAAAGCTTCACTGAGAGGTCTAACAATCTCTGCGGCGAGAACTTTGCATTCTCTCTGTGTGTAATTGATTGTAGCAGTCTTTAATTAGGATCCCCAGCATGCAGCTGCAGTGATATCATCAAACTGTCCAAGCAGCCAATCACATTAAAGAATTCTCACAGACAGCCAATCAGGAAACGAAAAGCACTAAAATGAAATCACTTTTTAAATTTAAAAAATTACATACAGCAAAGTAAAGATTGGGACACTGAGTGAATGTAGAAGCTGAAATATCATGAAAAAACAGTAAAATGTTACTATTAAAGAAAAATTCAGAATATCTAGTAATAAATCATAATGGAGACATTTAACAACAGGGATATGAAAGCAGAAAAAGTGAAGCTCTTGGCTCATCCACTGATTTCACTGATTTACTGGTTCTGGGTGGTTGGTGGGTGTGGGGGCAGAGGGTGTTACACAGCACAGCATGTTGCAGAGTAGCGAATGACAGGCCACAATTTTCCATGTTCACCTGCACTTGTGCTAAATCCAGAGGTTGCAGTTTGTTTCAGAGGGATAATGATTGTCAATACTCACAGTTCGCCATTAAAGGCCCCCGCAAAATCCAGGCCAGTGACTTCAAGTGTGATTTTTGCTACTGTGTTACTGGTGCCAATATGCCAAGTAGGCTGGCTAGTGCATACTGATCAAAAAGTTAACTTTGTGGAATGTCATGGCAATGGTTCCTCTATGGGCTTGCCTGTATGCTTCAGCCTATGACCAATGACCACGACCCCTGAGCTTCAAGTAAACCCCATGGATTCTTGAACAAGAATGAAAATACTCTTTAATAATTGTTGTGATATCGGCCATCATGCAACAGAGAATGGTTTTTGTGCAAATTATACAATCAATCTTAGACTGTTGAGAGGTCGAGGGAAATTCAAGTCTCCCTGGCCTAATCGGTTTTGTATGTTTTCAACTCACTCAGAGTGAGAAGCAAACGACAACATTCCAGTAATAAATCTACTCTTAATGCATTATTTCTCAGAACAATTTCTACTCAAACCACACAGGACAAGGGGACAGGTACAAACTTGTAAAAGAGGAGCCTGAAAACGATGTCACGAAACACTTATTCACCTCATGAGCGCATAAAACCTGTAACGATGATCTGGGGGTTTGGGGTGGGGGCGTAGAGATAAGAGGATATTTCTGTAATATTAACACTTGATTTGAAAATTAATGATAGAAATTCAATTTTAACTAAAGGTTTAAAGTAAACAGATGAAATAAAGAATTTAGGAGGTTTTTTTTAACTTGGAGAGTGGTGAAAACATGGAATGGTCAAAGCATTGATCTGTTTAAGGGGAGGCATGCATTAATGGGGAGAATGGAAAGAGGGGTAAGGGGGTGAGGTGTGAAAAGAGAATTAAAGTTGGGGAGGACTTGAGCAGAATATAAACAGACTAGTTAGGCCAAATGTCCTGCTTCTGTGCTTTAGCTTCCATGTCAAGAATCTTTGAGGAAAATGAAACATTCATGTCTAAGATTCAATTTATATTATCTTTAATTCTATCAAAGCACACAAAAAATTTAAAATCAACTTCACTCACAGAAATCATGTTCCAATTTAATTCAACATATTATTGTGACAATTAGGCTGTTGATGGGCAGTTTGATTGACGGAGGAGACGAGCTATTCAATTCAAATATAAACATGTTATGTTATTTGTTCAAATAAGTGTCTGATCATCAGCTTTTTGAATTTAATAAATAGCTATTTTAAATTCCACTTGGCTGTAGTTACTGTTTTTAAAGGGATAAATCAGTCTGATCCTTTCAAATTAACAAATCTTTGAGACTTTCAAAAAGGCAAGAGGCTATCCAAAATAAAAAATAGAAAGGCTTGCATTTATATAGCACCTTTCATGACCACCAGTCATCCCAAAGTGCTTTACAACCAAGTAAGTGCTTTTGAAGTGTAGTTACTATTACAATGTAGGAAAAGCAGCAGCCAAATTGCACGCAGAAAGCTCCCACAAGTAGCACTGTGATAATGACCAGATAATCTTTTTGTGATGTATTGGCCAGGACATAGGGGATAACTCCCTTACTCTTCTTTGAAATAGCACCAAGGATTTTTTTTATGTCCACCAAAGAGAGCAGCCAGGGCCTCAATTTAACATCTCATCTGAAGATGGCACCTCTAACAGCACAGCACTCCCTCAACACTGTGCTGAAATATCAGCCTTGAATTTTGTGCTTAAGTCTGGAGTGGGACTCAAATTCACAGCCTTCTGACTCGGAGGCAGGTAGGCTACCCATTGAACCGCAGCTGACACCTGGGTCAGGATTTTACGCCCCACGGGCAAGCACGCGCCCGACCCAATCGGGCGTAAAATAGCATGCCATGACATTGGGCAAGCGTCCCGCCATCATCGTGCACTCGCGTGATATTTCGGCTGGTGGGGACGCACGAGAGTTGGCAGGGCGCCCGCCAGCAATTAAGAGGCCTGTTAAGGCCATTAATCAATTAATTTAATGCTATTTTGCGCTGCCCATCCAGCCTTATGGCTGGCGGGCGGGCGAATCGGCCTTTGGGCTTTTTAGGAAACCTCATCCATGGGCGGGATGAGGCTTCCAACATTAATTTAAAAGAAAATGAAAGATTTTTGACGTCATTTTGATAACGTTTTGTTCATGTGAGTGGGTCCTACGTGGGGACGTGTTTTTCACATGTCCAGATTCTTTACTTTTGTTCTTACGAGCCTTCAGCTTCCTGAGGTAGCTCCCTGACTTCAGGGAACTTTCAGCGCGCGCTCCCCCTGCGCATGCGCAGACTTTGGCGCTCACACTCCTCCCGCCCTCCGTCCCGTGCGCCCCCGCCCCCCCCGGGCAGCGCTGAGCTTCTCGGCGCGTGTTCCATGCTGGTCAGCCAGCGCGAGGTCGTGGTCGGGAGCCAATCGCGGGCGGCGTACTGTTCCCCAGCTGCTGCTCCTGGGCCTGCTCTGCCGTGCCCTGCCGTGCCCGCCCGACAACCCGAAGATCCTGCCCCTGATCTTTCTTTGAAGCAGATCTGTCAGAAATTTCCAAAGATCATGAGTTAGCCAGACCCTTCTGTAGTTAGTGAGAAGATCAAGAGAAAAACAATGCGTAAAAAGTAATTCAAATTTAGCTTAGCTTAGCAGGTGCCAGTTATTAATTATTTCTCTTCAATGTAGAGTCAAATAAGCCTATTTCTGTGAAAAAAAATGTTGAGTTAATATTATATTTCACTCATTAATGTTTCATAAACCTGTTTGGCAGTTAAAGCTGAAAACAATGTCTGATGGAATACAATTTGTTCTCAATTTGGGAAACAGCCCTGTTTCTTTCAATGAATAAATTTACAGAACTTACGTATATTAGTTTAAGTGTTGAATTGTCTTAAGTTATATTGATTCAACATTGCAGCTGTTAGTCAGCACAACAGTCAGCCAGACAGGGTGTGCTGGAAGGTCCTTATAATTTGTTAGTGGGGCTACCTGGTAAATGACTCTGCTCTATATGTTTAGAGGATTGTAAAATGTGTATGACAAAACCATAAAACCCTCTCTTTCTCTTTGTTTTGTTTTAGGTTTTGGCATGACAACTCCAGCAACTGTGGCAGGAAAAGTGTTTCTGATATTTTATGGCCTACTAGGATGTGCAGGGACCATTCTGTTTTTCAACCTCTTCCTGGAGCGCATCATTACCCTGCTGGCCTTCATCATGAAGGCGTGCTACCTGAGGCGGCTGCAGAGTAAAGGCCTACTGCCTCCCATCATTCGGCGGCAATCAGCCATCGTGGACACGGCCAGCTTGACTGGATGGAAGCCATCTGTGTATTACATCATGCTGATCCTTGGGGTCACAGCGATTATAATCTCCTGCTGTGCTTCTGCAATGTACACTCCAGTGGAAGGATGGAATTACACCGACTCGCTGTATTTCTGCTTTGTCACCTTCAGTACTATTGGCTTTGGGGATCTGGTCAGCAGTCAGAATGCAGCCTATACAAATCAGGGATTGTACAGATTTGGTAATTTTGTATTCATACTCTTGGGGGTGTGCTGTATCTATTCACTCTTCAATGTCATCTCCATTGTGATCAAGCAGTTCCTCAACTGGCTACTGAGGAAACTGGAATGTAGATGCTGCCCAAGGTGCCGGAGAGGGAAGATGCGCACTGGGCGGCGGAATGCTATCACCCCGGGACTGTCTCGTATCCGTAGGAACCATGTCTTGTCAGATGCAGAGGGGCCATGTGACAGTGATGGAGAGGGAAGGAGGCTCTCTGGGGAAATGATCTCCATGAGGGACCTCACTGCCTCCAACAAGGTGTCACTTGCCATCCTGCAGAAGCAGCTGTCAGAAACTGCCAATGGCTATCCTCGGACAGTGTGCATCAATACGAGGCAGAATGGCTTCTCAGGTGGGGTGGGTGCTTTAGCCATTATGAATAACAGGTTAGCAGAAACCAGCGAAAGTAGGTAATAAATAAAAAGCTTTAGTGGCAATCAGGCCAGTCAGATTTTTATTCAGAAAATGTACAAAGAGTTCCAAGGCTGAATACACATCCTGGTGTCTTCTACAACACATCTCCATTATACTCAGAGTAATTTATTACATCTCACTCCACATAAAATCCCAAGGTCTACAGGACCCCACTTACAACATACACTTTCCTGAAGAAGTGTCAATTATTACTAGAGTTTTGAAAGGGTACTTCCCTCTTCAAATTTACTTTTGTTTTTTGCTGTATTTCCTGATAGGTTTATATGGTTCTTTCCAAAAAGTGTGGATTCAGAGCGAGATCAATGATTGCACCATATTATTCAAAACTTCTCCAAACCTTTGTCATCTGGCTTTTCCCTGATGACAGAAATGTGCCTGCTGAGAAAACTCTTCTTCATATTTTAAATAAGGTGGAACACATTGCGAGTCCCTGCAGCCTCTGCTACCCAGATACAAAGAAGCTGTTGCACTTGTTTTATTTACAAATTGGCATCGGTCACATTTGTGAAGCCTTGGTAGTATTGGGAATGATATGTTATTCATATTCTAATTATACCAATGATCAGGAAATCCGAAAAATGCCACGGGAAATATTGCTATGCTCAGTACCCTGAAAAGCAATATAAGAACGATTGTGTGAACAACTGTATAATGAACAGGTTAATGAATCACAGTCAGACTCGCAAAGAGGTGAATGGAGTAGATTAAATGGTTCTGGCCAACTGTGTACTGTTCCAATATTGTAACAAAATTTAAATTCCTCACCAGATCCCCTCTTGCTAAAACAAATCTCATATCATTACATCCAAATTAAAGTTTTTTGAGGATCTTCCTCATATCTCCATAGGGGTCAGCAAAACCCATGCAAAATCCAATCTAATCCATACATAAAGTCCACAAGTAAATTATGATTAATTGGCCAGTCTGCATTCAGAATACAAACTCACCAAAGCTCCTTAGACAGCACCTTCCAAACCCACAAACTCTACCACCTAGAAGCACAGGGCAGCAGATTCATGGGAACACCACCGCCTGGAAGTTCCCCTCCACGGCACACGCCATCCTGCTTTGGCCTGTGGGCTGCATGTTATGGGGGGTTGGGGGTGGAGGTGACAGTGGACGGCTCACTCTTCCCTGGACGCTGCCAAACTTGCTGTGTATTTCCAGCATTTTCTGTTTTGATTTCAGGGCCAGAAATTTCCCCCCGTCGGGGGTGGGTTGTGCTGGGGCGGGGGTGGGCGTGAACCCGATTGGCGCCCCCAATCAGGGCCGCGCCGCCATTTTACGTGGGCGGGCCAATTGAGGCTGTGTGCTCACAGTCTGGGCGGTGGGGGGGGATTGCCTGAGTGGTTCCCAAAGAGTGCAGAGATCTGTGCCTCAGGGAGCTTTGTTTCAGTCTTAAACTTTAAAATAAAGAATTTTTAAACTTTTAAAACATGTCCCCTCATGTGACACTATCACATGAGCTGGGACATGTCAAAGAATAAATGTATAAACTTTTAATTAGATTTTAAAACACTTCGTGAAACCTCATCCCGCCCGTGGATGAGGTTTCATGAAAAATGCGAAGGCCGCCTGGGCTCTTTGCCTGCCCGCCAGCCTTAAGGTTGGACAGGTAGCTCATTAAGTTTAGTTAATTAGTTTTTAACAGGCCATAATAGGCCTTTGACAGTGCAATGACACGCGGTGACGTCAGGACGCACGCCCAATGTCACCGCACGTCATTTTACGTGTCGGCGAGCGGGCCCCGCCCCCCGTTTGCCGAGGGCAAAATGCTGCCCCAGATTTCCAGAATCCACAGTATTTTGCTTTTCCTCACATTAAGCAAAGCCTTGACTAAGTACTGTTACATAGGAATGTCTAATAGGTAAACAAGGAGGCAGCTAGATGCTGCAGTGTTGAGAAAACAAGCATTAATATTAAAGGCAAACTATTATTATTCATGATTTGACCACCTTCAGAATTCGTAGTGGAAAGAGGCTTCCAAAGCCAATTAGCAGTGTTGGAATTAAAAAGATCCAGTCAAATTTCTGAGTTCCAACAGGGCTGAGGAACAGAAAGATGATCTAACACTGTGTGGAACATGGCGGTTGCTGAAACTATGAACCAAAAAAGGGCAACCAGTTAGGAGTGAAGAGTGGAGGACATGTGGCTGAAATGAATGTTGTGTATTTTTCTGAACTTGCCCTTAGGAGGTTAGATGCAGAACAAATCTTTGCCTCACAATGTGTCTTAGCCTCAACCTCAAAAGGGCATCTCCACTTCATGAGTATAATTTCAAATTCCTACACCATCTGACTTGCACGCTCTAACACTGAGATTGCCAATTTAGTGCCAATTAGTGATGAATTTGAGGCAGTTCGCCATTCTTTTCTCCATATTTCCCTGTCTTCTGGGTGCAACTATGAGGTGAAAGGAAAAGGGAGCAATCGAGACTGGATTCACACTTTTCATGCATCTGCGTGGCCAGTGTACTTGTACAGACGGTGAGTATTCAATCCATCCAGCTATCGAATGTATGACTACAGCAGAATAGAAACGAGCAAATCATTGCATGGACCAGGACATTGAGATCATGATTGGTAATGTTCTGGAAACAAAGTGCTGAACGTTTTAATCTGAGGCTGAATGTGCCCAAGGGAGAAGTGGGACATCCAGAAGGTTACACTGGATCACACCAGAGTCTGGACAGAAGTCAGCAAAGGTTCTACAACATGATAAGAGCACAAGGTGATGCAAGAGTATTACCATATCTCAATATGTATTGAAGAACATATATTAAGGGTTCTTTTTAGTGTATTTTGTTAAAAAATTAAATAAATATTGACACAGTCAGATAAATGAATATAATACCATAAGCCACATGAGTGCTAATGTGCAATTCAAGATTATATACTTTGTTAATGAACTGAGTGAAGGAAATGTAACCCTCACACAGTGAAATGAATGAATGCAGTGCCATTGTTAATTCACATTGTTCTTATGATTGAAGGCCAACTTGTCCTGAATACTAGGGCAATGCATGAAGCAGGATTGTCTGGAAGAAACCTTAATCAAAATATGATTAGCATGTGGTGCAGTTCGAAGGAATGGGAGCTCTCGGAGGGAGGAGGGATGGTACGTACTATGTTAATTATATATTTCACGCTATGTACTGTGTGCTTTACTCATTTGGTACAAGTACTTCATAGTTGAATGAATGGAAGTACAGTATCCAAATGGAGAAATATGCTTGGGTGCTAATAATGGCCCCATCTGCTGTCTTCGTAGAGTTTAGAAAACCTATTGGTCATCAGGTTATAATACATATGAAGCATCAGCAACTGCACTTGCATCAGACATTTTGCATCTATTATCTGACAACGAGGATGAGGCATTATAGGGTTCTTCACCATATCATAGAGATTCAATGTTCTAACCTCAGGTGAATATGTGGCTCATGAGGAAATGCTCTCCGGTGATGTAGATTAAGGAGCAGCGACATTTCTGGGCCATCATGTTGCCCTGTGAACTTGACTACAGACACTGTTTAAGAAAGCATTGCAACCCCAGCAACTGGAATACCAAATATATAGCATTATAGCACATACATCAACATTAGTCTCAGATGCAAGTAACAGGCCTTCTGAATCAGAGCCAGCCTGTCAATGATTCAGCAGCTAAGCATCACTGCTTTACCACAGTGGGGGAGCGCTTAGGAATAGAGCAGAAACAACATGTAGAAGTACACGAATCACAAGGGACAATTTAAAACACCCTAGAAAGACTTCTTAGGCCCTTAAGCCACAAACTATCAACAACACAAGGCCTCAAATACCACAAGAACTCAATTACCACAAGTTTTCGAATATTACGTGTACTTAAACACCACATGCATTCAGTCAATAATAAAATTTGCCAATGTGAATGTATCTTGTAATTGATGATTCGTTTGTTATGTCAAAAAGAAAATGGGGCAAATTTTGACTTTGGCCAATAGAGTAAAATGGTTGAACGCAATTTGACAGCCCGGTTTACCTCTCTCTCCAGTTTCTATTTCCATTGCATTCAGTCAAAATGAAATTTTGAAGAGATGTAAAAATGACTGTTGAGTCATTAACAGCCATTTTACGCTAAAACACAAACTCAGAAACAACCCCAAAGGATTTTTTAAAAAGTAGAACAAAATGAACAATATGCAGCTCATAGCCAAAAATAACCAGGAGCCAGGGATTTTTTGATTGCAAATATATCTAGTAGAAAGTTAATTCTCCAGGAATCGAATAAATATTATCAAATACTTGAATCTTAGAAAAGTGCTGCTGGTTCTATGTTACAGTCCAGTGGAATTTGTTGGAAATATCTTTGCATGTTGTCTGGTTTTATCTTATATACAAGAGGTTTTTACTTCCATACAGTCAATGTATTTTTATACCAATTATCCAATACATTCAACAGCCTCCTTGTTGTAATTCATTTTTTTTGTGTAGTCATCTAGCAATATGACTATATATATTTAGATTATTTTTAGAACTTAAGTACTAATTGTGCTGGTATTTTGAAATCTCCTGCTTCTTTCATTATAACTAGCTGGTCTGAAGTGAATTGAAAATTCAGTTTTATTTTCAATCCCACCCTCCTGTCAAATCGAGTAATTTTGCTGGGTTCCCAAAGTTGTCCATTCACAAGGACTTAAAAATCTGTAACAAGCAATGTTTTCAATCAACTAATTTCAAGAGTTCGTTTCCCATGGGAACATGGCTGGAAACCACCAGGCCCTGGAAATCTGCCTAAAGTCTCATTATTTTATTTAAGTTA
This sequence comes from Cetorhinus maximus, assembly GCF_964194155.1. Classification (NCBI taxonomy): domain Eukaryota; kingdom Metazoa; phylum Chordata; class Chondrichthyes; order Lamniformes; family Cetorhinidae; genus Cetorhinus; species Cetorhinus maximus. The sequence continues at coordinate 90,294,688 of NC_135892.1, read as the reverse complement.
GATTAAATCCACGAAGTTACTGCCCTTGATTTATTTCTAGATTCCCTTGTACTGCTGGTAATTTATCCTCTCCTTCCGCTGTGCAAATAGATACAAGGTACTCTTGTAACAAGTCTTCCAAATCCTTATTGTCCATTTTAATCTCATCTGCATCAGTCATTAGGCCCACATTCTCTTTTACCACTATTTTTTTCTAAATATATTTATAAAGAAAACGTTTAGTTAGCTCCAATGCCTCTTGCAAGCATTTTTATATTTTTTTCCACTGCTTAATACATTATTTGTGTCCCTTGGTTGCTTTTTATTGCTCTCCTGTCTACGGGCTTCTCACACTTCTTTGTATTTGTGTAACCCTTTTAGCATGATACTGTCTCTTACCTCACTTGTTGACCACGGTTCCTTAACTACACAAGTGATAGTCATGACTCGCACAACCCATCCTTCTGTATCAAACACAACCAGCTGTCAACCACTGCAAATGATAAATCTGCAACTCGTGACAGTAATTATTTTTCTTTAGAAATGAGGCAGGATCTAATATCACCAGTGAAAAGTGTGCATTTATGATAGATTGGAATATACTGAGGAAAGGTCATGTTTAAATATCCCTGGTGTATTCTCTTTGTCAATGCTCCACCTGCTACATCATGGGAAATCAGTAAGGCTTTCCAACATATGCTGCTCTGTCATTATTACATTACATGAAAGCTGACACGGTCCTCAGAAAACCCATCCTAGGTTAGTCGAGTATTCATAAGAAGAAATTTCCAACAGTTTTAAATTGCCAGATGAGAAATGTAAATGCAATGTCCAATCCATGCTGCAGCAGTTGCTGTTTGATTTCTGCACTACACTGGTGGCTATCCTTGGTTCCTGACATCCTTCATGCCTTTGAGTTTGTGAGCCATCTTTGATGTGCTTCATTAGCAACTCCCTAGTTTAGACCTTGATTTGGTTGGTACACCCTCTGATTCTAAAAAAAGTCATGCAGACTATTAAAAAAGTCTGTTGAGATCTCAATCAGAAAATTGGCGATTGCACCATTGTCTACACATTCTGCTTTGCTCACAGCAGAGCTATATTACCAGTGATTAGGCTGCTTGACAAATGTGAAAATACGCATCAGTGTAGGCACTCTAGATTCTAAAAGTCACGAGAAGCTTAATCTAAGTGAAGCCAATTCAGGTCTACCTGCCAGTTTTGTGGATCCATAGTCATTTATTTACAGAAATGTGTAAACTTTAAGAGCTTTTTTACTACAGAAGTAAAATAAGACCTGTTAACCCTTAACATTGTTCCTTTTATTATTTTCCACTTCAATTCTTCTGTTCCTTCCAAATGTAACAAGCACCAATATAATATTCCAGTCTGTTATGTCCTGTGTCAATATATCTGCTTTTATTAAAACTTTATTAACATGCTGTAAAACACCAGGGGCAGAATTTTGCATTCGGCGTACGGGCGTGGGCCTGACACACTGGAACGTAAAATGACGCGCAATGATATCGGGCATGCATCCTGATGTCACCGCGCACCATCACAATATTTCGGTAGGTGGGTGCGCTATGACGGAGGCACGCCCGCCATTAATTAACGGGCCAGTTAAGGCCTTTGAGGCACTAATTGTCTTTGATTTTACGCAGTCTGTGCAATTTTCAGGGCGTTGCACGGGCGCAATGGGCAGGCGCGTAGGCCACATTTTCAAAAACCTCATCCATGGGTGGAATAAGAGGGGTGAGTGAGCTCGCTAATGCAAGTTGTTAGTACTTTAGATTATAACTTACTGCTGCTTGCTTGTGTGAACAGGACAACTTCATTTTGCTTCAGAGCTCTTTGACAGAAATAACAGGCTTCAGTTCAGGATTCCGGAGGAGTCATAACACTTGGGGATTTCCGGGTATCAGACAGCCTTCCCTTACCCTGGGAATGGGGATTGTGGTGTCCGCTGGAGGCACCTCCTCTAAGGAGGAAGAGAGGGCCAGGAGGGGGAGGAGGCCAGATGGTCCCCATTCAGCCCCCAGGGGAGCAACTTATGAGAGGACAGGCGTAGGCACAAGGGGCACAGGGCCAACAGGAAGTTAAAGGCAAAAGGAGCAGCAGAAGACGCCACTATCCTGCTACCAGGGTTTACTGGCGATGATGCAGCTACCTCAATGTCAGGGGTGCAATGCCAAAGGAGGGTCCGCCTCTCAAGGGAAACCGTGACCTCCATCTGTCAGATGATCGGCCCTGAGATCAGCTCTAGCTGTGTGGGCGGACACCCCATGCCAGTGGTGCTGAAGGTCACAGTGGCCTTCAACTTCTATGCCTCCGGCTCTTTCCAGGGGTCGGTGGGTGATCTTTGTGGAGTCTCCCAATCAGCTGTCCACAGTTGTGTCCAGCTGGTGACAGACGCTCTGTTCAGGCGTGTATTGACTTTCATTCACTACTGCACAGACAAGGCCAGCCAGACAGAGTGCGCCAGAGGCTTCGCAGCCATTGCTGCCTTCCCCCGCGTCCAGGGTGCAATAGACTGCACACATGTGGCCATCAAGGCACCAGCAGGTGAGCCCGGTGCCTTGTCAACAGGAAGGGATTCCACTACATGAACGTGCAGATAATGTGTGATCACAGGATGCTGATTCTGCAAGTATGTGCAAGGTACCCAGGCAGCTCCCACGATGCCTACATCCTCAGACACTCCCAGGTGCCGGGGCTCTTCAGTGCTCCGGCTCAACTGGATGGATGGCTGCTGGTTGACAAGGACTATCCCCTCAGAAGGTGGCTCATGACTCCTCTCCACCATCCAAGAACCAAGGCCAAGCAGCGGTACAATAGGAGCCACGGCACCACAAGGGCGGTGGTAGAGAGAACCATCGGTCTTCTCAAGATGCACTTCCGATGCCTGGACCGCTCAGGGGGCACACTGCAATACCCCCCAGATCGTGTGTCACTGATAGTGGTTGCATGCTGCGCTCTCCAGAATCTGATGCTGGAAAGGGGGGACGCAGCGGAGGAAGAAGATGTAGACGCAGCTGCTCTGGCAGCAGATGATGAGTCCAGTAGTGAGTCTGAGGACGAGAGCGGCCAGGAGAATGCTGAGGGGATAGACGCCGACCTGGGCAACCTCCAGGGAGGCAGGGACACCCAGGAGACTTTGATCCAATGCTCCTTCAGCTAGCCTACTACAGATGAACCACCACCACATGCCAGGGCTGCAGGCTCAATACTCAATAACTGACAGGAACATTTGCTTGGTGAACAACATGCACTATGTGCCATTTCAATAAAGTTCAATGACAAACAAGTCACTCATAACCTCATGGGTTACCCTGCACCTCCAGAACTAATGAAGCACCCAGAGGCTTGTTGAACACAAACACATTTAATGGTGTGGTGCCTGGCATACATAAAACAAATTAAATGGAAAGGTGTTCTCCATCACACCTACTAATAATTAATATAAAAGTGGGGAAAAAATATCACCAGTGATAAGCCCGTGTTCTGCTTAAAGTGCTTTAAGTTTGTGTTTGAGGGTGCTACATCTAGGTGTTGCCCCCTCGCTGGCACCGGCATTGGAGACAGCCTGCTCACTCTGCTGTCCTGTTGGCCTTGATGTCCTTGGCAGGCGACCTCTGGCCTGTGGAGCCTGTGCTAGACCCGCCTGGGAAGGAGTGGCCAGTGGAACGGCTGGCACCTCCCCAGTCACCGCAGCCTCATCAGATGCCACTGTCGCTGGCAGAGGGGCAGAGGAGCTGCTGTCATCATCCAGAGCACCCTGAGAGGGTGTGACGCTGGTGTGTTTCTATCATCTGTGTCCTCTGGGGTGAGCGGCAGGCCTTCAGGGTCCTGACCCCAATGGGATTCAGGTGAGCCTGAAAGGAAGAACAAGGACATGTCATTAGTTGAAGTAGTTACACTGTTTCTGTGCATGCCTGGCACCCGGATCAGGGTGCCCTCGTCTTTCCATTCTCAATGGGGTTTCCATGTTCGAGGCTGTCTTCAATATAGAGACAACAGTGAAATTGGTGCTATTACAGACATTCTGGCCTCAGTGCACGGCACCCTTACCTCCCTGCGGCACCCCAACCTCACCGCAGCTGGTTGACAAAGGCGCATGGCGCCTCTCCAGCTCCAGTGCCTCCTGCTCATATCTGGTCAAGGTTAGAAGATGGGGCGCTCCTCCGTCAGTCCGCAACCTCTCGGCATTGTTATGGGGTGTCTTCTCCTGAAAGGACAGAGGAGCATTGATTAGTCCACCCTGTACCTGCATTACCATTGCAGCCTGGCCAACCCCACCTGAGGAATACCTGGCAGGGCTCAGCTGATTCGTGACCCTGGAGCCGCAAGGCACTCAGTCCAAGCAGCCAGGGCTCAATCCCTTGCCCAGATGCTGCCTCATTGACATTTGCCACTCACTCACACTCTGAGGTCCAGGGTGGGGAGGGGGCCACTCCTAACTGCTGTGCTAAGTGACCCATGCCAACACGGTGCTCAGCCTTCCCGATTGCAGGAGGTCACTGAATCGCTTATGGCACTGCACCCATGTGCACCTCACCACATCATGGGATTTGGCCCTGGATGTCACCTCCTCCCAGGCATTTTTGGTGAGGTGGGGAGGGCCTCCTCCTCCCATTCCTGGGGACAAGTATATCCCGGCATGGCTGCCACCTCCTCCAGGAGACACTCATCGGAAAACCGTGACCTGCCCTCCCGCCATGTTCAGCACTGACGTTCTCCATACCGAGGGTCCTCCCAGTCAATGGCTGCCTTCACATGGCTACTGCAGCTGCTTTTGAATCGGCCGCCTGGTCGCCAATGGACCCAGTGGACATTGAGCTCCCGCCCCCGCCCACCCCTTCTCGCTGATGCCGGAGCCGTGTATTAATCGGCCCACCCGCGTAAAATGACAGTGGTCGGGTTCCCGATTGCCCCCGCCCGCTCCTGCCAAGCCCACCCAACCAATGTAAAACCCTGGCCCAGGTTCACAGGGTGCACAGTTTGGCTCTTACTTACATTCCATTTTGTTTATTTAGCTTTTGCCATTTTCAGAAAAAAGATATGATACAGAGTGAAAAAGGACATTTTAATGTCCCTCCACTCTAGGCTCTGTTTCTGTTTCAAATTAACAGATATGAAAATTCATGGCAGTGCATTTTTATAAAATGTTCAAGTAGCGCAGGACAAGAAATCCTCAGCATTACAGCAAAACCAAAACCTAACACTTGTCCTTCCCCCACCCAACATTCATATTGTGGCGAGTAGGCCACAAGGTCATAACGACATGTAATTGTAAAGAAATTCCAAATGCACTCAACCATCCATTCCTTGACCACCTAAACAAGATCGGGATAACAACTGTAAAATAATGAGGATTGTTAAATATTTGGGAACAGTTTGAAATAAATGACAGGCTTATGCAATTTATGGCGAAGGAATGACCTTTAACCTGAACAAACAGAAAATTAAAGCAATTAAATGACAAAAACTGTGGCTAGCACTAGTATGACTGAGGATTCCAAGTGAATCAAGAATAGTTTGTGTACTGAAAGAAATGTATTCAGTACATTTAATATTCAACATTTCAGCACAGTGCAATGCAGAAATACCAAGAATACAGTGATACTAGCCAAAAAAATAAGCAGTTTAACCATATTGCAAAGAGTGGTACTTTTTGTGGATTGAGGAGAAGGTTCACAATTAGGCAACTAGGGATGGCCAATAAATGCAGCCCAGTTAAGATTCACTTACATACTGAAAACAAAAAGCAAGTTTCATCTAACTGTCTATTGAGAAACCTAAGTTTGAAGAACATAGAATAAAAGGTTATGTAAATCACAAATTAATAGCTAGGTGATGCCAAGCTTAAGAGCCCATATTGCCCATACGAAACAAGGGAATAAATAGGGTTAAGGAAGAAAGTGGGAAAACAAAGGCTCTGCCTCCTACTTCAGGACTCTTGAACATTCTTATCACACCTAGCCGTATCTAGGAGATTTAGCAGTGGTAGTATACCAGAAATGTCTACCATCTATTATAGCTGTTGGGATTGTGTAGATGACGGAAATTTGTGGGAATGCTTGGGTGCAATATAAGTAAGTTTGTAACATGTTCCAGAGGCTCAGAGAGGTACAATGTACTGTTTAAAATTCCCGACCAAAGTCTGTTTTGCAGGATTTTTACCTGGACTAATTTGGGACTGGCCAATGAACTGTCAATTACTTTACTGTTAAAGATAAGATTAGTTCTTAGCAGTTAAGTGCTCTTAAATGTCAGCTGCTCTTATACCTGCACTGTAAAGATTTGGACATTGAATAGTTATTCCAAACATTGGGAATTTCCCTACCAGGGGGGATAGTTTCTTTGTATTTACCTTATCAAATACTTTTATCATCTTAAACACCTCAGTTAGATCACTCCTCAACCTTCTAAACTCAGGCGAATGCAAACTAAGTGTCTGCTTGTTGTCCTCATGTTTTAAGACTTTAAGCTCTGGTATCATTCTGGCCTCTTCCAAGGCTATTATACCCTTCCTGAGGTGTAGTTTCCAAAATTGATCATGGTACTCCAGATGGGGGTCTGACCAAAGTGCTATACTATTGAGGTATAACTTTCTCGGTTTGTATTCCTGTCCCTTGAGGTAAAGGCTAACATTCCATTGACTTCTTTGATTACGTTTTTAGTCATGTAGTTAGCTGATGATTTGTATATGTGGACAGTTAAATTCCTTAGCTCCTCCAGCTTCTAGTCTCTTGTCATTAATTAAACGTTACGATTTGTCTTTTTTACATCCGTTGTGGAATACCTTACGCTTCCCGATATTGAATTTAATCTGCCACGGTTTTGTACACTTATATAAAGTGTTGGATCTTTACCCCTGCCAGGCCCAGAATCAGAAGTGAGTGGGGCCAAAAATTAGCCCAGCCGGCCAGTGTGCCGGTTCCACAGCTCTAACCTGCCTTTGGACCATTTTTGCAGAAGCTGGACCAGGGGAGTGCATAGCTACCCACCCACACAAAGTGGGTAACTGATTGACCCATTAAGAGTCCAATTGAGGGCAATCAAAGGAGGCAAACTGGAATTTCCCAGACAGCCTCCAGGTTCCTACTGAAAGCCAGCATAGGTGCCAGGAGGCAGACACCTGGTGGCAACCCTGGCAGACCTAGTGGCCCTCCCTGCATGCCTGGGTGCAGGAGCAGCCACAGGCTGCCCTCTACAGGACTCCCTTCCCCAACAGTCGTGACCTGGGGTGGAATTTTCCGTGCCCGCTGGCGTCAGGCATCATGGCGAGCGTGAGCGGACAATGTAGCAGGAAGGCCAAAAATTTGATTCACAACGTTGTGAAAGCAGCTTGCAATCGTCCACTCTGCCCGTCAATGGCGGGCCGTGTTTCCTGCTGCCACACGTCAGGAATTTTATTGTGATACATCTGCATATAATTATAAGCCCAGCTCACTGGAATTATCCCCCCCCCCAACGCTGGATCAGCTGGGCACCAATCACACTGACATGTTTCACAACTGAACATAAGCGACGTGCACCTGGCAACCTGCACTTTGCTCAGGACTTCGAGGTTTGTTTGCCAACCTTGCTTCGGGCAGCGCTCGCAATCATCAGCGCCAGACTTCACAGGCAGCACCACCACTTTTAGGGGGTCTCACGGGCAGGTCTCTATCTACCAGAACCAGCCATAAGGTGGGGTGGCTTTTCAATGGCTGCAGGGCTATGGCTTGCTTGAGGAAATGGGAGAAGTAGCCTCAGGCAAGGGAAGGGCGAGGGCAGTAGTGGGGAAGGAGGGTATCCCAGGGTGTGTATAGGGGCACATGTTGATCTGTGCAAGTGGCCTTAAGAGGGTGAGGGCTGAGGAGGCAGTCTCCAGAGGACATGAGGCCAGATGCAGACGTGAGGGTTTGTGTGAAAGAGTGAGTGGTGATGTCCCGTGAGCTGGCAGTGAGTGAGATGCCAGTGACTGTGTGATGGGCTTGTGAGTTTGTGAGTTTAGAGTGATGAATTGTTTGCCATACCCTGGCGGCACGGATGAGATTATTCATCCTCTTTCCTCGCTGGATGGTGAACCTCTTCTGTGCAGTGTTGACACTGAACACCACTGCCACCGCCTGCCAAGCCAGAGTGATGACACTGTTAGGCTTCCTGTGGCCAGAGTGGGGGTAGAGGATATCGTGATGGGCTCCAATGGTGTCCAGAAGGCGACCCAGGGATGCGTCACTGAATAGGGGGGCTGCAGTCTTCTTGCCTTTCAGGGCCATGTCTTCTGTGCAGCAGTCCTGGGCTGGAAGCACTGAGAGGTGTGCACATGGCTGCACTTTAAATATGGCACCCGGCATGAGGAAGCAGTGAGGTGATGGTGTGGCGGGCGAATTGGAGGCCGCCTGCCAGCAAAACAGCGTGTTTCCCATGAATGCATGATTAATGAGGCAGGGTTGAGACAATATGGCATGAAAACCCGCTATTGCAGACAGCAGGTAAAATGTCCTTTCTCTCACCCACTACTGCATTTAGTGCAAATCTGGGACCATTCCACCCCTGGGTGCTGAATCAATTTTTAAAGTAAATTTAAAGAAGTTGGAGTGAGGGCATCTCCATCTTGAAGCACCCTCTCTCTTAACTTCCCTCTACCACAGCAAGGCCTCTGATTGGCCCTCCAGCTTCAAGAGGCGCCCGCCATCCTTAACTGAACAGCGAACCTTTCCTCATGCCCATAATTTGCTGCTCTGGTGAAAATCATAGGTGAGTCACTGTTTTGTCTATCCCAGGAGTGCTTTCAGCAGCCAGAAACAGTCCTGGCCTCTGTTCCTGCCCCAGTGAAAAAACCCTGTCTGTGTCCCTTTCTAACTTCCTGCTCCCATCCCCACAACTTCCTGGTGAATCTATACTGTGTGTTCTCTATGGCTTTAACATTCATTCTATAATGTATGAACATGAAATTGGGAGCAGTAGTAGGCTGTTTGGCCCTTCGAAACAGCTCCACTATTTGATAAGAATGTGGAGTTCGAAACTGCACCAGCTACCCTAACATAAGGACTATAAACATAACCATAAGAAATAGGAGCAGAAGTATGCTACCTGGTTTCTCAAGCCTATTCCATCGTTCAACAACTAATTATATTTATATAGCACTTTTAACATAGTGCAACGCCCAAAGGTGCTTCACAGAAGTGTGCTATAAACCAAAATTTGACTTTGAGCCACGTAAGGAAATATGAAGACAGATTATCAAAAGCTTGGTCAAAGAATTCGATTTTAAGGAGTGCCTTATTATTTAGGTTAGTTCGGCTTTCATCAGAAATAAGCTTTTTCTTTCAGGTATTGGCGGGTCTGTTGTAAATTTCCAGCATTTTGTTTTTTTGTTTTTCATTATGTTTGCACCACGTAAGAAAACTAATCTCACAGCTGAGCTCACTTTCAGAAATTACATCAGGTTTGTTCTCTAGTATAAAAGCTAAATGCTGCAGATGCTAAAATTCAGAAATAGGATGAGGGAAATGCTAGACATATCCAGGCAGCATGTTAGGCAGCATCTGTGGAGAAAGAAACAGAGTTAACATTTCAGGTCAATCATCGACCTGAAATGTCGACTCTGTTACTCTCACCACAGATGTTGCCTGACCTGCTGAGTATTTCCAACACTTTCTGTTTTTATTTAAGGCTATTTCTCATTGTTTATGATTCCATCAGAAGGCCTAGGTTGAATAAATAATGGTCCATCGTTTCCTGTTAGCCACCATTGCTGTTTGTCTATTAAACACCTTCAAACTAATGCAGTATGAGAATGTGATTTCCCACTACTGATTATAAAACCATAAGACATAGGAGCAGAAATTAGGCCATTCAGCCCATCGAGTCTGCTCCACCATTCAATCATGGCTGATAAGTTTCTCAACCCCATTCTCCCGCCTTCTCCCCGTAACCTTTGATCCCCTTACCAATCAAGAACCTATCTATCTCGATCTTAAATACACTCAATGACCTGGCCTCCACAGCCTTCTGTGGCAATGAATTCCATAGATTCACCACTCTCTGGCTAAAGAAGTTTCTCTTCATCTCTGTTCTAAAATGTCTTCCCTTTACTCTGAGGCTGTGCCCTCAGGTCCTAGTCTCTCCTACTAATGGAAACATCTTCCCCATGTCCACTCTATCCAGGCCTTTCAGTATTCTGTAAGTTTCAATCAGATCCCCCCTCATCCTTCTAAACTCCATCGAGTATAGACCCAGAGTCCTCAAACATTCCTCATATGTTAAGCCTTTCATTCCTGGGGTTGTTCTCGTGAACCTCCTCTGGATCCTCTCCAGGGCCAGAACATCCTTCCTGAGATACGGGGCCCAAAATTGCTCACAATATTCTAAATGTGGTCTGACCAGAGCCTTATAAAGCCTCAGCAGCACATCCCTGCTTTTATATTCTAGTCCTCTCAAAATAAATGCCAACATTGCATTTGCCTTCCTAACTACCAACTCAACCTGCAAGTTAACCTTAAGAGAATCCTGGACTAGGACTCCCAAGTCCCTTTGCACTCCAGATTTCTGAATTCTCTCCCCATTTAGAAAATAGTCTATGTCTCTATTCTTCCTACCAAAGTGCATGACCTTACACTTCCCCATGTTGTATTCCATCTGCCACTTCTTTGCCCATTCTCCTAACCTGTCCAAATCCTTCTGCAGCCTCCCCGCCTCCTCAATACTACCTATCCCTCCACCTATCTTTGTGTCATCTGCAAACTTAGCCAGGATGCCCTCAGTTCCTTCATCTAGATCATTAATGTATAAAGTGAAAAGTTGGTGGTCCCAACACTGACCCCTGCAGAACTCCACTAGTCACCTGCCGCCATCCTGAGAAGGAACCCTTTATCCCCATTCTCTGCCTCCTGCCAGACAGCCAATCTTCTATCCATGCTAGTACCTTGCCTCTAACACCATGGGCTCTTATCTTACTGAGCAGCCTCCTGTGCGGCACCTTGTCAAAGGCCTTCTGGAAGACCAAGTAAATAACATCCATTGGCTCTCCTTTGTCTAACCTACTCGTTACCTCCTCAAAGAATTCTAACAGATTTGTCAGGCATGACCTCCCCTTGATGAAACCATGCTGACTTTGCCCTATTTTACCATGCCATTCCAAGTATTCTGAAATCTCATCCTTAATAATGGACTCTAAAATCTTACCAACGACCAAGGTCAGGCTAATCGGCCTGTAATTTCCCGTCTTTTGTCTCACTCCCTTCTTAAACAGGGGGGTTACATTAGCGATTTTCCAGTCCTCTGGGGCTGTCCCTGACTCGAGTGATTCCTGAAAGATCACCACTAACGCCTCCACTATCTCTTCAGCTATCTCTTTCGGAACTCTGGGGTGTAATCCATCTGGTCCAGGTGATTTAACCATCTTCAAACCTTTCAGTTTTCCTAGCACCTTCTCCTTGGTAATGGCCACCATACTTACCTCTGCTCCCCGACTATCTTGAACTTTGGGGATGTTACTCGTGTCTTCCACCGTGAAGACTGATGCAAAGTACCTATTCAGTTCCTCCGCCATTTCTTTGTTCCCCACTACTACTTCTCCAGCGTCATTTTCCAGCGGCCCAATGTCCACTTTTGCCTCTCTCTTACCCTTTTTATATCTAAAAAAACTCTTGCAATCTTCTTTTATATTACTGGCTAGTTTACCCTCATATTTAATCTTCTCCCTCCTTACTTCTTTTGTCCTCTGTTGGTCTTTGTAGGCTTCCCAATCCCCTGGTTTCCCACTGCTCTTCGCCGCATTGTATGCTTTCTCTTTAGCTTTTATGCTTCCCTTGTCAGCCATGGTTGCCTCATCCTCCCTTTAGTATGCTTCTTCTTCCTAGGGATGAATTTTTACTGTGTCTCCCAAATTACTCCCAGAAACTCCTGACATTGCTGTTCCACTGTCTTTCCTGCTGGGCTCATCTCCCAGTCAATTATGGCCAGCTCCTCCCTCATGCCTCTGTAGTTGCCTTTATTCAACTGTAATACCGTTGCATCTGATTCCAGCTTTTTCCTCTCAAATTGCAGGGTAAATTCTATCATATTATGGTTACTTCCTCCTAAGGGCTCCTTCACCTTAAGCTCCCTTATCAAATCTGCCTCATTACACATCACTAAATCTAGAATTGCCTGTTCCCTAGTGGGCTCCACCACAAGCTGCTCCAAAAAGCCGTCTCGTAGACGTTCCACAAATTCCTTTTCTTGGGATCCACTACCAACCTGATTTTCCCAGTCTACCTGCATATTGAAATCCCCCATGATCACTGTAACCTTGCCTTTCTTACATGCCTTTTCTATCTCCTGGTGTATCCTGTGCCCCACATCCTGACTACTGTTCGGAGGCCTGTACATAACTCCCATTATGATTTTTTTACCTTTGCGGTTCCTCAGCTCTACCCACACAGATTCTACATCATCTGACCCTACGTCATTTCCTGCCACCAATTTAATTTTATTTCTTACTAACAAAGCAACCCCACCCCCTCTGCCAACCTGCCTATCTTTTCGATAGGATGTATATCCTTGGATATTTAGCTCCCAGTCCTGATCCCCTTGCAGCCATGTCTCCGTGATGCCCACCACATCATACCTGCCAATTTCTATCTGCACCACCAGCTCATTTACCTTATTTCGTATACTGCATGCATTCAGATACAACACCTTCAGCCCTGTATTTCCCATCCCCTTTCTCATTGTCGTCCCTTAATCTGATGTGCTTGAAGTTAGATTCCTAGCCCTTTCCAAACACTGTGTCCTATTTTGTGTTCTGGAGACTTTAATAGCCTCCTGGGCTCTCCTTTCTTTTCAGTTTTTTCATAATTTTCCATGACGTTAAATCCACCCCCCCACACGCTAACCTGCTGCTTTGTTTCCCATTAGTCATACTTCTTGGAGTTTTACCCTTCCCTCCCCCCCCCACCCCAACTTTCTAGTTTAAAGTCCTGTTGACCACCCTATTTACCCTTTTCGCTAGAACATTGGTCCCAGATCGGTTCAGGTGGAGACCGTCCCAACGGCACAGATCCCTCCTGTTCCAATACTGATGCCAGTGCCCCACAAAATGGAACCCCTCTTTCCCGCACCACTCCTTTAGCCACGTGTTTACTTCCCTTATTCTCACGTCCCTATGCCAATTTGCACGTGGCTCAGGTAGTAATCCGGAGATTGTAACCCTCGAGGACCTGTTCTTTAATTTAGTTCCTAGTTCCTGATAATCCCCAAACAGGTCCTCTTTCCTAGTCTTACCTATGTTATCTGTCCCAATGTGGACCACAACAACTGGATCCTCCCCCTACCTCTCCGATATCCTTTCAAGCCGGTCAGAGATGTCCCTCACCCTGGCACCGGAATAGTGAATGGATAATAGCTGAATTTTCTTTTTGCTAATTTTACCCCCATTTTTCCCCTAAAAATGTTGACTCTTGCTCTGTACAATTCACCAGGCGCTCCTGCTACTCCTGGACCCCAAAAAACTCGAACCTGTCACCAGCCCATTTGACCTAGCCTTCCTAAACCCAGGGTCAACCTTTTTGGCCTGCTCAGCATGAGGCCTGGCCAATTTCCCACCTACCCAATAGGGACGAGATGCAGCAGGGTCTCCACTTGGCACCCAACCACAAAATACCTCCAAACTGACGCTGACACCAACAGGCAGGCACCACTCCGCCAATATTGCGCGCACTTTGGGGACCACTTTAATGGCTGTAAGGCTCGCTTTTGAAATGAGCTTGGGGATTTTAGTCCAGTTTCAAGTGGTGGAGAGCATACAGTTCAAAGCTGCCTACAATTTGGCATTAAATCGTCCATCTCCCTCAAAAAGGTTAATAAAGATTCATTGTGCAGGAAAATGAGGAAGAAATTGCACTGATGCATTAAAATTGCTCTTCTGAGTGGGAGGTCAAAGTGAATTGTTGCAGCTACCTTTTTCTGCAAATGTTGGTGCCAAAACTGGCCTGGTGGGTTTTGATGCTAGGAATGGGTGATAGAAATGGTACAAGTTTGTTTCCCCGATTTCCACCAATCACCTCCCCCCCACCCTCACGCCCCTCAAAGTACCGGCATTCCACACTTTGATGAACAACTGAAGACTGAAGATCTGGTGATTTATAACCATCATCTGACATTGTTACGCCCTTGAAATCACCAGTTGGCTCTGCGAAGTGAGTTTCTAAAGTCTCTGTCGCCATTTTCATGTAAGAGAAATTTGTACTCATCAGCTGACCATACTTGGAAACAGCAATTTCATTTCGCTTGGCATTCTTCTCGTTTCCCATCATCTTACAGCAGGAGACTGGGATTTTAGAGTCAGATTTTCTATGTTACTTTTAATTACAAATATACTATTTAAGTGAAAATTTTATGATGACTCCCATTAAAGTGGTGCTCATGACCTGTATAAATAATTGCGGGTTGACATTTAGTTTGATATAACCTACTTAAGTCCCTTGCTCATTATCTTGAGTTCTAGTTATACTCAAAGTAAAAACTGCTTTTTATTGATTTCTCCAATTTTGATGGGGTTTTTTGAGGCCCCTTTGTTCCCCAGGGGGTTTCTTTTCCTTAAAAATAAAACCAGAAAAACCCTTTAAAAACAAATATTTTGGCCTAGAAAACACATGGGACAGGGTCTTTAGGTCGGTGAGCGGGGGGCGGGGCCCACTCGCCAATGCGTAAAATGACATGGGATGATGTCGGGCAGAACTCCCGATGTCACCCCGTGTCATTTCCATTTTCAGGTCAGCGGGGAGCGCAGTCAAGTCAGCTGTGTGCCCGCCGACCTGTTAACGGCCTAGTGAGACCATTAATAAAACAATTTAGGTAATTGACAGGGCTGCCTATCCAACCTTAGGGTTGGCAGGCAGGCCGGGAGCCCTGGCGGGCTTCAGAAAAAGCATGAAATCTCACCCACAGGCGGGATGAGGTTTCATGAGTGTTTTTAAATATTTAATGAAGGTTTGAGTTAAAGTGATGGACATATCCCAACTCATGTGACAGTGTCACACGAGGGGACGTGTCAGGGAAATTTTTTAAACATTTACCTTAAAAGTTTTAATTCAGAGCCGATCTCCCTGAAGCAGTACTTATCCTCGGAGATCAGTGCGCTCTTCCGCACGCATGAGCGAAAGAGCGCACTCCCGGCTGAGGGAATCCCCCCCCTGCCTGCACAGGGAGCACATAGCACTTTCTGGTGGACCGCCCACTTAAAATGACGGCGCACCCCCAATTCGGGGCGCCGATCGGAGGCGCGCTTGCCCGCGCCCACTCCTGCACTTCTCCCCCCATGGGGGAAAATTCTACCCATAAAAGAGTCACATCACAGCAAGTTCCTAGATATGCCTGAGTGCAGCCCCACTGCTTAGTCACCCAAGCTCATCAGGTACAGGAGTGGCCATGGTGTCACGGACAGAACCTATTTGTTTTCTTACATCCCGTATTCGGTATGTTTTGGAAAGAGGTGCGTCTTTTCTTACCCAATTAAATAATTCAGCAACAAGCTTTTGTGAGTTTAAAATAGTTATTTATTTCTATACCCTTACCCCAAATTAACGCTACATCACACACTCAGTCTCAAGCACATACACATACACACAAAGATTGGATACAGATAAAGATCGTGTACTTTTTACAGATTACAGTTAATTCAGTCGCTGATTTATGATTACCAGTTTTCCACGTAGCAGGCCTGTGGTTTCTTGACTGGACTTGATTATTTAAAGTTGAAGTGAGGGTCTCATAAACGCTAGGAAGGGTTCATAGCAGGTTGCGACCTTTCTTGTAGTCAAATATCTAAGAGGTTGGTTCTCAGATGAACTTTGAAACTGGAACAGGGTAAGTGCTTTGGCTGCTTGATGACTTGCAGCTAATTTTAGAGTCTGGTTGTCACACTGGCTAATGACTGATGGTTCTTAAAAGGCAAAGATGGCACAGCCTTTTCTCTGAAGCTGTTGTCTTGTTGGTGTTCTTCTGCAGTCTGCCAAGGTCTCTTCTGGATTATAAAGAATCTCAGTATCAGAAGCCAATTTCAGTCACATGATCAACAGCCATTGGCCACCCAGAATGGCTTAAAACTAAAAGGCCACTGGTATGCAATAGGAGATAAATGGTCTTGGTTGATTTTTCACACTTGTGGATAACTGTTCTTTCCAACTTTTCTCTGTTGAATTGAAAATCTAGAGACATAGAATCTAGGAGCCTACTGAACTTCGAACAATGGCACGTGTAAATTCCACAGACAACATTGTCTTGGTATGTCTATTCCAGGGGGAGTTAATAACCCATGGTTATTAAATTCGACACTTTCTGGAAGCTTGATAGTCTGTATTGAATAAGCAAAGGGGGGGGGGTCAAGTTAACAGTTCATCAATGTTCATTTTGAACAAATATAGGGCAGAATTTCCCGGTCGGCATGCGGGGGTGGGACCCCCGAACTGTCAAAGGCCTATTAAGGCCTGTTAATTACCTAATTGCGGTTGTTGTCAGGGCTGGCGGGCAGGACGTGGGCCCATGCAGACTTCCGAAATAACCTGAAACCTCATCCACGGGTGGGATGAGGTTTCATGAGGGTTTTAAAAATGTTTATTAAGTTTTAACATTCAAGTCATTGACATGTCTCAGCTCATCTGACAGTGTCACATGAGGGGACATGTCAATAATTTTTTTTTCTCCGTTCAGTACAGTTTTTAAAGTTGAAGCGATCTCCTTGAGGCAGCACTTTGCCTCAGGGAGATCAGTGGGCGTTTTCACGCATGCCCCCAACCAGGGGCTCTGGTTGGGAACCCGCCCGCCCACAAACGTGCCTGCACAACCCCCCCAACAGGCGGAAAATTCTGCCTATAAGATAGTTCCCGAAGCTTCCATACGAGTTCTGTCCATGTGTGACGTTGTGAAGATGACATGCCTTTACTGGGCATGACACATGGTTAATGGGCCTTTGGCAGAAATGGCAGACAAAGCTTCTTGGGTGAGGAGAGGATGCTGGGTCACTACTCCTGCCACCCTCCCAAATCATAACAGGAGTCTTTGTGTATTTTTTTTTAATTGTCCCTCACCTTTGGGACTCTTAGCTGTTCATACCTGTTGGGTTCCAACCTGGGGCTGGGGCAAAGGAACTCCTTGACAGGTATTCCCCACAGCCGAACTCCCTGTAATGTCAGTCTCACTGTAGAAAATACAGTGGAATAGCTTCTGCCTCCACCTGCACCCAGGTATATTGAAGTTACAGTGTGAGTGCACCAGAAAAGTTGTATATGTTCAGCCGCATTGTAATAGATTTTTTTCCACTTATTCAATCAGTATAAATCAATGGCCCTGACAGTATGTTGTGAGATACACAACAGAAAACAGCATACATTCCCGCTGACCATGAACAACACCGTGGAATTCCTCTACCATATTGAACACTGTTAAGTTTGTTACAGCTTTCATCAAATTTGATTCTTTTCCTTTCTAGTAATGAGGTTCAGAATGGCCATGAGTACCATGTTACTGGTGGGCGATGATATCTATAATGAAGGATTAAAAACTGCGATAGGATCAGTGCAAATTAACTAAATAATGATTAGGGATTGATTATTAGCAATGAACAGTATATATTGCATAATTATACAGTGAATGTAGAAGTCAGTAAAAAAGCTGTTGGCATATATTGTAGAGGAAATTCTACTCTTCCATCGCTTTGTAAAGCGAGTAAATTCTGCATGTCAGCAAGAAAGCTACGATCAAGGGAGAAAAGGTCAGAGATGGGCTGCACCCCCATGTGAAGGCAGCTGTGTGGTGGCACTGCATAATTTTCCAGCCTAAATACTAAAGAAGGTGCAGGTATTTTAACATTTGCAACACTAGGACACACTTTATTTTTATTTTCATTAAAGCAGGCTCTGCAGTAGTAAATCAAGATGGTTAATCATAATTTTATTGTGTGATTTTTCTCATTTATTTCCAATCCCCCAAGTCCCTTTTGTCTGTGTAATGTCCTTCTATCACTAACTGTTGAATTCCACCCACATATTGTTACATAAATATGGATTTATAGCACTGATAATTCTGCAGTATTGCTGTTTCATACCATCAGGGAATGCACTTCATTCATTTTAATGATCCCATCTGTCCCTCATTTTGGTCTTTCAAATTAAACAACCTGATTCAATGCATCTGACTAAGCAAACAAATCTTGTAGATCACTATGCTTCAGCTGAACAAAACTGATAGCACGCAGTTCATAGTCCAAAGGGAAAGAAATGTGGAACAACAAAGATATTCATAGACGACTAGTAGTCCTTTTTACAATCACTCATATTTGTCTCCAAATATGAAAAAAACCTACATTGAATCAGTGTGCCAAATGTGGTCAACAAAGTCTATCAGGCCAGTTTTAATGGATCTCATCCCCATAACTGTCTTTGTTGGATTGTAATTGATGCTTCCTAAAGGCACAAATTCAAGTTGATGCATGTGCGCATGTAAAGGAGGAAAAAGATCCCCGGGATACCCCCAAATGGAGGAAAAACAAAAAGATCCTTACTACTTTTGAAATTTGCAACCATATGTACTTTAAGAAGATTTTGCCATGTGTACAATGATGCATGTTTGGCTTTGTAACTTTGAAAATGACAATTATTTTAAATGCATTAACTCTATTCCTTTTAAATTAGAATCTATTTAATAAGCAGGGTTAGGGATGCCACCTCTCTCATTTTGGACCCGACCTGTAAATTGGTCAAGTTCACACCAGAAGTCATGTATTTTTAATATACGAGTGCATTGTTTTCTACGTTATCAGTGAAGATGCCAGTCGTTAAGTTTAACACTTCCAAAAAAACATTCATCAGCAGCAGAGAAAGCATTAGAGCCCAAACCATGGTGAGGCTACAAACCCCCGTCCAGCTTTTGTCTTGGCAAAAGGTGGCAATCCTAATAGGAAGCAAACTTTCCCAGCTGGCCACATTTCAGTTGTTTTTGCATTGGCAAAATGTATGCCCATTGATTACAATGGATCAGAATAAGCAATGTGCACATCCTTCTCCAATAACACTGAAAGATACAACAGTTTTAGTACATGCAAAGCAGAGGCGGACCCAGGAGATTCATGTGTGTATTTTTCTCATGAGTAATGTAGTACTTGCATCCTGCTTCACCAATGTATGCAAAATGAATACGGTTGCAAGTTGCACATTTATACCAATGATTGTACTTTTATATTCAATAAAGTTTAAATTGAAATTTTGTTATTGAATGTTCAAAGACTTCTCAAACAGATCCCACTGAGTCATCAATGATCAATGGCATTTATGTACACAAGCACAAATAAATGCCGCATCATTGCAACTTGGCTCTGTTCCCTGTTTTTTTTTGTATTACTTTTTCTTTACTTTTCTTCCCTATTTTCTGCCTCCTCTTCTGCAGGCTGGAGAAAGGTAGGAACAAGAGATCCTTCATTCAGATCCTTCAGCCTGGCCCACCACTCAGTTAAATCATGGGTGATCTGTGCATCTAATTCCTACTTTGGTGCCTTTTCGTAATCTTCCAGTATCTCAACATTCTACCTGTGCGAGCCTGTGCGGTAAGTGTCAGCAGGAGTTGGGGGCTGAGTCCAGTCCTAACCCTGCCTGATGTCTGCCCATGATCACTCATCTGTATGGGTGACTGGATAGTTGTCAAGAGTGAGAATCCCAGGCAATTTTCTTCCCTTGCCATGGGCACTAATGCCAATTGTAGAGAACACTACCAGCATCATGGCTGAGGTCAGCAAACCCAATGTAGACTCTGATCAAATCTGTGGTCTTCTTGATCTAAGTGGGCCACTTCCACTCTGTAGAATATTCACTCACTTAGGAAACTTTGATAATTTTTCAACTTTAAAAAAAATTATTTCATTCAAGTCTTCCTTGACCTAGACCCTGCTTCCCAGTTTGCTTGACCCAGTGTGATTCCCTAATGTTATAGTATTGAGCCAATCCATTCGTGATTATCCCCTAATATTGTTTTGGACATTGTATAACTTAGTCGCCTAGAGTGGTTCCCTAAAGACACCTTCATGGACAGAATTTTACATTCGGCGTATAGGCACGGGCCCGACACGCCGGAACATAAAATGACGTGTGATGAAGTTGGGCGTGTGTCCCGACGTCACCGCGTATCGTCGCGATAATTCATTAGGCAGGCGCGGGATGATGACGGAGACACGCCTCCCATTAATTAATGGGCCAGTTAAGGCCCTTGAGGCACAAATTGTCTGATTTTACATAGCCCGTGCGATTTTCAGGGTATCGCACGGGCGCAACGAGCAGGCACGTAGGCCACATTTTCAAAAACCTCATCCACGGGCGGGATAAGAGGGGTGAGTGAGCTCGCTAATGCAAGTTGTTGTACTTTAGATTATAACTTACTCCTGCTTGCTTGCGTGAACAGGACAACTTCATTTCGCTTCAGAGCTGCTTTGACAGAAATAACAGGCTTCAGTTCAGGATTCCGGAGGAGTCATAACACTTGGGGCCTTCCAGGTATCAGACAGCCTTCCCTTACCCTGGGAATGGGGATTGCGGTGTCCGCTGGAGGCACCTCCTCTGAGGAGGAAGAGAGGGTCAGAAGGGGGAGGAGGCCAGGTGGTCCCTGTTCAGCCTCCAGGGGAGCAACCTGTGGGAGGACAGGCGCAGGCACAAGGGGAGCAGAGCCAACAGGGAGTGCAAGGCGGAATGGGCCGCAGAAGATGCCACTGTCCTGCTGCCAGGGTTTAGAGGCAGCGGTGCAGTTACCTCAGTATGTCTGAGGTGCAATGCCGAAGGAGGCTCCGCCTCTCAAGGGAAACCGTGACCTCCATTTGCCAGATGATCGGCCCTGAAATCAGCTCCGACTGTGTGGGTGGACACCCCATGCCAGTGGTGCTGAAGGTCACAGTGGCCCTCAACTTCTATGTCTCCAGCTCTTTCCTGGGGTCGGTAGGTGATCTTTGTGGAGCCTCCCAATCAGCTGTCCACAGTTGTGTCAAGCTGGTGACAGACGCTCTGTTCAGGTGTGTATTGACTTACATTCACTACCGCATGGATGAGGCCAGCCAGACAGAGCGAGCCAGAGGCTTTGCCGCGATTGCTGGCTTCCCCCATGTCCAGGGTGCAATAGACTGCACACATGTGGCCATCAAGGCACCAGCAGTTGAACCTGGTGCCTTCATCAACAGGAAGGGCTTCCACTCCATGAACGTGCAGATAGTGTGTGATCACAGGATGCTGATCCTACAAGTCTGTGCAAGGTACCCCGGCAGCTCCCATGATGCTTACATCCTGAGATACTCCCAGGTGCCGGGGCTCTTCAGTGCTCCAGCCAGGCCTGGGAGGGAGTGGCCAATGCCATGGCTGGCATCTCCCCAGTCACCACAGCCTCATCGGATGCCACGGTCATGGCAGAGGGGCCGAGGAGCTGCTGCCATCATCCGGAGCGCCCTGAGAGGAGCCTGCAGAGACAACAAGCAGCTGATGCGCCAACGCGAGGTCGCTTTGGACTTCCCTGCTCACCATTGATGGATGGGCACCTAGCTGGGGTACTGGGTGCCCAATTATTCTCCCACACTGACAGTGACCACCTGAGGTCATTGCCAGTGTGAGGGCTGCAGGTCCAAGCGCATCCGCAGGAAGCCTTGATTCAGCTCCTGGAGGAGCCTCTCCATGAGAGTCGCCACTCTCTCCATGGAGGAGGCAGTGCGCTCAGCCATGAGGATCATTGCATTGCTCATGCTCTGCACCGTCTCCTCCATCATGGAGACCATGGCACACATTGTCTCATGTATCTCCACCAGATCCTCCCGCAGACCCTGCTGGATTTCCAGCATCTGCTGCCTCAGGGATGACTCCAGAGGCTCATCATCAGCCACTGACTGAGCATGTTCCTGGTCCACAGACTCCTCTGACTGCCGGCACACTGGGCACTCTCTGCCTCCGCCTGTACCTCAAGTGAGTGTGAAGTGGCCTCACTACTGTGCTCCGAGATACTATCTGACGATCTAATGCTCACCGAGGTGCTGGTATTTGCGCTGGTGCCTGCCTGGCTGGGAGGGTGTGACGCTGGTGCGTTTCTATTGCCTGTGTCCTCTGGGGTGAGCGGCGGGCCTTCAGGCTTCTCAACCCGACAGACTTCTGGTGAGCCTGAAAGGAAGGACATGTCATTAGTTGAAGTCATTACACTGTTACTGTGCATGCCTGGCACCTGGATCAGGGTGCCCTCGTCTTTCCATTATCAATGGGGATTCCATGTTGGAAGCTGTCATCAATATAGAGACAACAGTGGAATGGTTGCTATTACAGACATCCTGACCTCAGTGCACAGCACCCCTACCTCCCTGTGGCACCCCAACCTCACCGCAACCGGTTGACCAAGGCGCATGGCGTCTTTCCAGCTCCAGTGCCTCCTGCTCGTATCTGGTCAAGGTTAGAAGGTGGGGCACTTCTCACTCAGTCAGCAGCCTTTCAGCATTGTTATGGGATGTCTTCTCCTGAAAGGACAGAGGAACATTGATTAATTCACCCTGTACCTGCATTGCCATTGACGCTTGGCCAACCCCACCTGAGGAACACCTTGCAGGGCTCAGCCCATTCATGACCCTGGAGCCACAAGGCACTCAGTCCAAGCAGCCAGGGCTCACCCCCTTGCCCAGATGCTGCCTCATTGACATTTACCACTCGCACTCTAAGAACCCTGAGGTTTGGATGGGGTGAGGGAGGGGGCCACTCCTAACAGCTGTGCTAAGTGACCCTTGCCAACACGGTGGTCACCCTTCCCAATCGCAGGAGATCATTAAAGCGTTTACGGCACTGCACCCATGTGCGCCGCACCGCGTCATGGCTGCTGACCCTGGATGCCACCTTCTCCCAAGCATGTTTGGTGAGGTGAGTGGGCCTCCCCCTCCCATCCCTGGGGATGAGTATATCCCGGCGTGGCTGCCACCTCCTCCAGGAGGGCAGCAAGACACTCGTCGGAAAAACGTGGGGCCGACTGTCCGGCCGACTTTCCCTCCGGCCTGCCGTGCTCAGCACTGATGTTCTCTATGCCAAGGGTCCTCCCAGTCAATGGCAGACTTCGCATGGCTGCTGCAGCCGCTTTTGAATCGACCGCCTGGTCGCCAATGGACACGGCGGACATTGAGCTCCCGCCTGTCCCTTCTCGCTGATGCCGGAGTCGCGTATTATGCTGGGCCGGTCTTAATCAGCCCACGCGCGTAAAATGGCAGCGGTCGGGTTCCCGACCTCCACCCCCCACCCCCCCCACTCCCGCCGAGCCCACCCAACCAATGTAAAACCCTGGCCCGTGTGTGTGAAGCTGCGTGTGCTGAAAATGGGTTTGTGTTATGAAATGGTTCTGAAAATGTTTTTTTTTGAAGAAGGGAAATGCTACTTTTCAAACATGTTTGGTTAAAAAACTGGATTTGTTCAAATGTGCATTTAAATCAAGCTTGACTATCTATTGGTAAAGTAATGTGAAAAGACATGTTATTCATTACTCAGGCAAATGAAAGATGATGGTCTCAAATCTAGCTGTTGTTGCAGAATTTAGTTGTAAAGTATTACTGATAATAAGTCAAAGAAGGTAACTGGACTATGGACTGTGAAAACAGTTGATGCGAATCGTTGCCCATCATTCATCACGTTAAGGTTAAAGAAAGCCTTCTGTCAACTAAACAATCTCCTCGCAAAAATGTCTGTACTGACTATTGAGATTGATGATCAATGATGCCTCCCTCCTGTGACTAACAGCAAACCTATTTCATGGCAGTGACAACTTATTGTTACTGTGAACAGATCTGACTATAAATAACAGGAACTGCAAAAAGTTGCCATTATGATAACGAGAAAGCATTTCATTACAATTGCAAAAACGTAACACTGGAATAGAATAAAGACATCTCATCATAATAGCAGGAAGGCAATCCATTCTAACTGAATTTTACTCACTATGGGCACCCAATGATTTCTCTGTTTTTTTGCATTCTTCTGAAGGCAGTGATTCAAACTGATATATAATTCCACAGGAAGTACCAGTCTCCAGTACTCACTCAAGTGGCTATTATTTAATTGTGGGCCTATTTGACAAAAGGGTGTTTGACTGCCCTCACTTGACATATGGGCATACAAATTTGTTAATGTTGCACCCATTGTACAAATGTAAAATGGACGCCCAGGTGTCCAATATAATATGAGGATCATCCTGCCTGGATTTTATCAGCCCATAGGGATGGGCTAGAGGCTGGGGATGGGGAGAGCTGTAAAATGGTGAGGGAAGGTGAGGGGTGGAGTACCTGTTGTCTTCCCACCGTGATGCCATTTTACTAGCAGTGGAGAAGGTGGAGGATGGCCCTCCTGCCCAGAGGCCAATTGTGCTAGTTATCAGGCCAATTAAAGGCCTCCTGGCAGTTTACCAGTGAGGGGTGAGCCTTCTGCCGCATGGGGAGACCACCCGGTAAATTCTAAAGGCCTCCCTGTGGCTTGGTTGGGGAGCCTTCTGATTGGGCAGCCTGTGGCCCATGGAGGGTCCCCCCCATGGCAATGGCTGCTCCTGCTGCACCTGCAACGGCCTCATCCTTGCCTTCACCAACCACCCCACTCCCTTGCCAGGGCTTGCCCTGGGCAACCCTCGACCACACTCACCTTGCTGCAAGGGCAATATCTATCACTGCTTGTTCTGCCAGCAGTGGTCACCAATCCCAGTGGTGCTGCTGAGACTGAGGAGCTGCTGACCCTCCTATTGGCCTGCATTTTTCGTGGCCCGTCCACCAACTGTAAAAGTGGACGGGCCACGAAAAATCGTTTTCAGTTGCCTCCTTAATGGGCTCGATTGCCTGCTTAATTGTCGGTGGGCGCACTTCCGACTGCTGTGTGCGTCCACGGAGCGAGATGTCGCATGAGTGCGCGATGATGTTGGGACGCTCGCCCAACATCATCTCGCGCTATTTGGCAGCTGTATGGGTCACGCCTGCCCGCGGGATGTAAAATTCTGGCCCCTGCATGTGTTATTTCATTACCAGGAATGACAAAATAGTAACCACTTAACAACATGACATTTTAACAAAGAAAACGACAAAAATGGTGCCAACCCAAAAGAGAATTTAGGAGAGGTGACTAAAAGTTTATTGTTCAAAAAGATGGGTTTTAAGAGGGTCTTAAAGGAGGAGAGAGTGGTGGAGAGTAGTGAGGTTTAAAGCCCAGGCAATGGAAAGCAAGGTCACCAATGCTGGGGCAAAGGAAGTGGGGGATACATCAGAGACTAGAGTTGGAGGTTCGCAGAGTCCTTGGAAGGTGCAGAGTTGGAGGAGGTTACAGAGACAGGGAAGGATAATGTCACAAAGGGAGTTAACCATGAGTTCTGTGCCATTCTGTAGCCTGTGCATAAGTGACAAAGCAGAAGGCACCACTTCTGAAAACAATGAGATCTCAGCGATTCCAACAGAGGAGACTCTGGGCACTGCTGCAAGTACATCAGTTATAGTTGCATAGTTAAAAGCAAAATACTGCGGATGCCGGAAATCTGAAACAAAAACAGAAAACGCTGGAAAATCTCAGCAGGTCTAGCAGCATCTGTGGAGAGAGAAACAGAGTTAATGTTTCGAGTTCATTTGACCCTCCTTCATAATGGCATAGTTTCTGCATTCCTTCTAGCTCTATAGTTGGCTTTGCAGTCACCTATCATGAGAGGACCCACCTTAAAACAATGAATTCACGTACAGCTTGGGCATTCTCAAATAATGAGGAGTCTACCACCACCCTTCAAATATGGGAGCAGTTAGTAACAATGCACATCTACAACTAGCACAGTGAATTTTATAACATGCAAGAGGCAAACATGCTGGCAAACACATTAAACATGTACACCAATTTCACGGAACAACCGAATGAAATGAATTCACATTGACTTTGTTATCCTGTCTCTAATTCGTTCATGGTGCAAAATATTATATAGTTAACTATCTTGCAGGTACCTGGATTATTCAGTATTAAGTTGAAGGAACTGATGACGTTCACTGCTGTACTACAATGCAGGGCATTGAGAGCAGGTGGCACGTTTCAGTCATAACCTCCTTGTACATTGCTTGTAATAAACTTGGAATGCAGGACTAGTTTCTTGTAAGAAACAGTAAACTTTATTTACAGACTCCAGATGAGGTTACATGCTTGTTCCAAGACAAGGCTAAAAAGCTCCACCCCTAAGATTCCCTGTGCTTAGGGCTGATTCATCTATATAATCACATGATCCCCATAACAGTAAGAAATGGTTCAACTTACAATTATTACGTTCCTCCCCCTTTAATTTTGTTTTACCCTCTTATTCACAAAAACATCTTAACCCATATTATATACAATTATATATAGTTCATGCCATTATAAATTTAGCCTTTGAGGTTTTCGAATTTGGGTAGAGCGATGCAACTCTACAACTGGAGGTTCTTCCATTGGATCGACTTGATCAGGAACTGCGGCATCAGGGACATCCTTCGACAATGGCAGTTCAGAATTATTTACTTCAGCAGAGACATTCGGGATATCTATTCTTTGTCGATCTGGCACCTCAGGGGTCAAAGTTTCCCATTTGATTTTGGATGGAGTAATTGGTTGTTGGAGAACTTCTCGACTCCTGAGATGATCCACGTGTTTCCTAACAAATCCTGTTTTCCATTTCTACTTGATAAGATAAAGGTCCGGTTTCAGAGATGTTTGTACCAGCGACCCATCTCAGTCCAGTTGCAAAATTTCGTACAAAAACTGTTTCTCCCACAGTAAACTCTTGACCTTTACTGTGACCATCATGATTCACTTTCTGACTCCCCTGGTTTCTCTCCACCTTCCCCTCTAATTTAGGGAATACTAGACTCAATCTTGTATGAAGCCAGCACTTCATTAGCAATTCTGAAAGGTGTTAAACCAGTGGTCGCAT
The DNA here is from genome assembly GCF_964194155.1 of Cetorhinus maximus. NCBI lineage: Eukaryota > Metazoa > Chordata > Chondrichthyes > Lamniformes > Cetorhinidae > Cetorhinus > Cetorhinus maximus. The sequence goes on along the minus strand of NC_135892.1, from coordinate 90,267,784 downwards.
GAGTTGTGCAATAGCTGAACAGGAACCTTGAAATTCCTGTTTCCAACGATCCCCCTGATAGTTTCTTCATACCTGTTTTAAAGGTTTGCACTGCTCTTTCTGCTAACCCATGGGATAAGAGAGGATGTGGTGCTGTTCTGACGTGTTTAATTCCATTTATGTTCACGAATCTTTGGAAGTCAGTGCTGGGATTCGATGATTGCAGACGAAGTAGGTGATCTCACTTCAGACATGTCCATCTATTTGGAATGTACCTTGATAATCACAAGAAACATGGGGCAGAATTTCCCGAGCCCGCTGGCGGCGAGCGTGATAGGCGGTGTGTGTGGAAAATATGGCGTGACCTGCTTCATGACAGCGTGAAGGCAGGTCGCGATCATCCGCTCAGCCCGCCGACGGAGGGCCACGTTTCCCGCCATCGGTCGGCGGGGAGCTAATTGTAATACATCAGCGTATAATTAAAAGGTCATCCCGCCAGGCTCTTGGAACCCCGCCGTATCGTCCATCCACGTTGGTGGGAAAACACGCCAACGTGTTTCACAACAGCACACAGTGCACTTGGCAGCCTTCACTTTGGGGGAACTGAGGTGAGTGAGCAGCAGCGTTCACCACAGCTCACCCGTTGTTTACAGGCCTCAGGGGCACCAGGGGGTGGGAGCAACTGATGCCTGGCCCTGGAGGCGACTGCTGAGGGGTGGTGGGGGGGGTCAAGTGCTGCCCTGGTGCTGCATCCTGCACACAGGCAATCAAGGTGGGGGCAGAGTAAGCAAGGGGAGTGACCACGCATTAGGGACACCTGTATAAACTGACCATGCCTCTACAACTGAGACAGATCAGGCATAGCCACAGTGATATGATTGGGGTCAGGCTCCTAATCTGCCCACCCACGCAAGCAACATGGAGGCATGAAAGGGCCACCAAGCGCTCCATGTCTTACACCACCCCCTCCGCCCCCCCACACCCCCGGCACAGACTTCGAGCCCGCCACCACTTTATTGGAACTCAGGGCAGTTGGACTGCACACGTTGTACAATCTCCTCACCAACACTGGCCATGTAGCAGTCACTGCTGGAGGTGCTCACAGCCCCTTGCAATCTCAGCATCCTGGTTTGGACCAGTGTCCCCTATGTCTCAGGCTGACAGGGCTGCCATGCAGTGCACTCATCTCTGACCATCCAAGGGGTGACCAGCACTCTCCGGGAAGCATTAAGGGGCGGTCACACAGGGCCAGGAAAGGTGCTAAGTACACCCATGATAACCACGCCTCTCTCTCTTTCATGCTGCAGGAGGACCACATCAGGATCATGGATCCTGGTGACCTAGCCGTATGCCTGATGGCCTACAGAGACTGTAGAAGACTGAGGAGAGAGTGACTGAGGCTCCTGGCTACACAAAGGCAGGAGCTGCCGCACATGCTACCCAGAAGCGACAGCGAGCTGTGGCTAGTCAACACCCAGGGTCTATAGACGCTGCCTGCCATTCCTGCAGATGACTGAGAACCAGTGTCGCTGACGACTGCATATGTCTAGGGACCTGATGACTCACATCTGCTACGTAGGGCAGGACTTGGCGCCAAGGGGACATGGAGGGCATCCACTGCCAGTGGCTGTGAAAGGGACCGCAGCACTCAATTTCTACGCCAGTAGCTCCTTTCAAGGCTCCACAGGTGACCTCTGTGGGATTCACAATCCGCCACCCACAAATGCAACCATAAGGTCACAGATGCCATCTTCTCCATGGCACACAACTTTGTGCATTTCGCCCGGGACCGGGACAGCCAGGATGCAAGGGCCATTGGATTCGCTCTGATCTCAGGATTCCCACAGGTGCAGGGTGCGATTGACTGCACTCATGTGGCACTCAGGTCTCCATCACTACACTCAGTGGACTTCATCAACTGCAAGGGCTTCCACTCACTGAACATGCAGCTGGCATGCAACCACCCGAAATGCATCTTGCAGGTGTGCGCATGGTTTCCAGGGAGTGCGCAAGATATCTGAGTCACTTGCGGATCCCTGCAGTCTTCCAGGGTCCACAGACGCTGCAGGGTTGGCTCCTCAGGGACAAGGGCTACCCACAGAGGCCATAGCTGATGACACCCATGCAGCAGCCTCATTCGCAGCAGAGCAATGCTATAACGAGGCTCATGCAGCAGCTCGCAACTTGGTGGAGCAAACCATCGGGATGCTGAAATGAGGTTCCGGTGCCTGGACCGGTCTGGTGCAGCCCTGCAATACAGTCCACAGAGGGTGTCACGCATCGTTGTCGTCTGCTGCGTCCTTTACAACCTGGCACTGCAATGGGGTGAGGATCTGGCTGAGGAGGAGATGGAGGAGCTGGAGGTCTCCTCGGATGAGGAGGATGCCGACGGTGATGAGGGTGAGGGGATCCTCAGTGGTGACAATGATGGGGTTGACGTTCTCGCACTGGCTAGATGAGGCAGGCACGCTCGGGAGGCCCTCATAGCTGCCAGATTTGTGGAGGATGTTCACGCCATGCAGTGAGATGTCCCCATAGATCCTCACATCGCAGTTGTGAATGTTTGACTCCAGTCTGGCTTATCACAGCGCCAATACCCTCTGTGAGAATGCTCCTGTCACGGAGATGCAGCGGAGGCCCTAAAAGTCACTCGATCGCAGGTCACTCCATAAGTCTTCACATAGCCTCTGGGAATGTCTAACTCCTGTCTGGCTGAGGGCAGCTCGCTTGCACTCCATCATCAGGGCCACCTCAGAGACGCAGCCTAGAAACTTGAGATGCAACCGATGCTGTGTCCGCCTTCAGCACTTCAGCCCTTCAGGAGCTGGTGCACAGCATTACTGGTTGCAGATGCTGGTGTGATGGGGGCCAGCCCCACCTTAAAAGTGCTGAGAGCACATAGGGAGAATGAGAGAACTCTGGTGCCTGCCCGCTATATTCTGGCAGCAATGATCAGCACCGCTGAGGTGCAGGAATCAGTAATGTTTCCAGGGAGTGTGAGGCTGGACCATCACTTTGGTCTGAAGGTTGCACAAAGCACAGGCAAGAGGCCCTGGACTGAGATACCTGCCTTTTATCTTGTGCAGAAAGGTTTCACATCTGAGTGACAAGAACACTGCTCATCAGAACAAGGAGCCATAGGCAGGGTGACATTCTTAGGAGTTTATTGACAATAGTGAACAGTATGTACAAGTGACCAACACCCGTGCCCAGACTATGCAACTACTTTTCCTTAACTTTCCTAACTCTGCCGCTACATCTTGGTGCTCCCCAGACATCTCCAAGGGAGGTGGAGGCAGCCTGCTGACTGCAATGCCTAGTTTGTGATGACTTTGGCAGGCATCCTCTGGAGGGCCGAGACTTGGAGGGCCGCAGCATGCTTTCGGGGTCCTGCTGTGCGGCAGTGGCACCCTCCTTGGCCTGTGGAACTAGAGCTGCTGAGGACACAGGGAGATAGGATTTGGATGGGCCAGTCACTCCCAGAGTCACCTGGACGGATGGCCTCGGAGCGTGCACCCGTTGATCCTCCTCCCTATGGGTGCCCAAGGGCCCCTGGTTGACTTAGTGAGCAGAAGGGGCAGCTGGAGTGAGATCAAGCTGCCCAGCACCCCTCTCGCATACACACCATTAGAGGTCAACTATGGCGTCAGTGATGGAGTTAAGCCCGCGCAGCAGTGCAGGAGTGACATCCTGGATCAAGGCCTCCATGGCGGCTGCCATCCTCCCAGTGTTGACCTCGGTGTGTTGCAATGCTGGCACTATCACCTCAGCCTGAAGGCGGACGGACTCCTCCATTGTGCCTTGCAACCTGAGGAGTGCAGTGGACATCCCTTCCTGATGTTCCCGAGCTTGCCTTTGCAGCTCCAGCAGCTGTGACATGACCGAGTCCAGAGGCTCGTCATCTGACTTGGACTCAGCAACATTCTGGCACCCAGCAGTCCTCCGAGTGCCGGGGACCTGGGAAGTCCCTGCCTCCGCCTGCTCTGGATCAGAAAGTGCGATGTGTTCACCAGATTGTGATCCCGAGGCTACTCTAAAGCTAGGTCCCACCGAGATGTATATCTTTGCGCTGGTGGAGGGTGTGGGTGAGCGCTGTGATGGGACTTCAGGGAGGGTGTCTTCAGGTTCCTCTTCAGAGGTTTCTTCGGGGCTTGATTAGAGGCCCTGGGTCATGGATTCCGTCAGATGTTTGACAGATGTGCCTGCAAAAGCAAGGGGAGATAATTAATGCATGGCAGTGGCCTGTGAAAGAGGACACATCACTCACGGCATGGTTATCTGATGGATGTTGCACTGCTGTATACCTCACTTGGCAGAGCAGTGCCGACCTCACCATCAGCACAGGACCGGTCCCGGTCATCGCCGGCCAGCTGGATGGCTCTGTTTTCAAATTCTGTCGGAAATTTGATCTCCGGCATCCCTCCACCTGTCTGCAATCTTTCCCTCCTGTTGTGAGCCGGTTTGTCCTGCATGGATAGAGATGGGAAGAATGTATCAGGACACCTGCCGGGCCAGATGATAAGAATGCCTGGCCTGTGTGGGTGGTGGGTGGTCCCATAAACGGGATGAGGACAATGACGATGAGTGTGAAAGAGTGAATGGTGATGTCCCTTGCACTGGCAGTGAGTGAGGGCCCTGTGGGTGTGCGATGGGTTTGTGAGTGTGAGAGTTGGCAGTGATGAAAAGAGTGACTTACCCTGAGGAGGAGATCATTCATCCTTTTGCAGCACTGGGTGGCTGCCCTCCTCTACAGGGTGTTTGCGCTGACCACCTTCCAAGCCGGGTTGGTGACTTTGTTGCCCATCCTGCGGCCAGAGTGGGGGTACAGCAAATCCCGGTGGGCCTCCACGGCATCCAGCAGTCGCTCGAGGCTGGAGAAGCTGGAGACTGGAATCTTTTCTCCTTTGTTGGCCATGTCTCCCATGCAGCGGTGGTGAGCTGGTAGTGATGAGTGCTTTGCTTTTAACATGGCAGCCAATGTGATGCAACAGCGGGGTGATGGTGGGCAGGTGAATGATAGCCTGCCCACCATGGAAACGGCGTGTTTCTTGGGAATTAATAAATAATGAGGTGGGCTCGGGACAATACGACGTGAAAACCAACCATTTTCGTTGGCAGGTAGGACTCCATTTTACCCACCCGCTACCACACTTACCGCACCGCAAATCTGGGAAAATTCCAGCCATGGTACCTAGAAATGGACCTACATAGTTGATGTGTAGTTTAACCCCGGGTTGGCCAGGCCACTCGCATGGATGCAGTGGAGATGAAATGGGAAATTTCTGCTGTTGCTGGTACTGGAGGCAGTGTTTCACCATTTTTTCCATATCAGTCTATACCTGACCACCAGATATAACTTTGTGTGAGCATCTTCATTTTTGAAATATCAGGATGTGCACAATGGAGGTCTTCCAATAATGGTTCTCTTCCCTGCACAGGGATAATGACTCTTACTCCCCATAACAAGATACCATCTTGACAACTCAGTTCGGATCTACATACAAAGAATGGTTTTAATTCTTCAGGGACTTGTGCATTTGACCATCCTTGTAATACTTATCCATGGACTCTTGCTAAAATTGGATTCCAGTTTGTCCAAATCTTTATCTGTCTTGCGCAGACTGGTGAGGAGTCCAGGAAATTCAACACAAGTACGATCTCTTAAGGTACTGGAACATGTCTATTACTATCATGCAAAGGGAGACAATCGAAGGCACCTGCCTTTGCTATATAAACACCCGGACAGTGCATAAAGGTGTATTCGAATGCCAACAAAACTAAAGCCCATCCTTGAATTCTAGCCGAGGCTGTCGATGAGATTGGTTATCTTTACTAAACAATCCTAACAATGGTTTGTGATCTGACACTATGATGAAGTGTTGACTGTGCAAATATTGATGGAACTTTTTTACTCCAAACACAATAAATAAGCCCTCTTATTCAATTTGCGCGTAACCTTTCTTGGCTGCAGAAAGGGTTCTGGATACATATCCTATCGGTCTTTCAGATCCATCCTCCATTTTGTGCGACAATACTGCTCCCACTCCGTAAGGAGACGCATCACAAGTGATTATCAATTCCTTAGACGGGTCATAGTGCACTAGCAGACGTGACGAGTGTAAAAGCTCCTTAAATCTTGTGAAGGCTTCCTCTTGTTGCGCCTTCCAGTACCACCTGTGGCTCTTCTTCAATAGTGAGTGTAAAGAGGCTAACATTGTAGATAGATTAGGAAAGCGTCGACAGTAATAGTTTACCATGCCCAAAAAGTGCTTGAGCTCCATGACGTTGGTAGGAGAGGGTGCTTCCTTGATTGCTCCTGTAACAGCATTGATACTTGAGGCAGTCCTTGTAGTAAGCTTTCCATGATTCTTTGGAAAATCGCACAGGCAGGCGACACACTGAAGGGTAGGTGTGTATATTGTTACAGGCCCTTATGCATGTTTATGGTGACATAACTTCTTGACGTGCTGGTGCTGTTCAGCTCGAGCTGTTGATACGCATGACCCATGTCCCTTTTTAGTGTAGGATCTTCCTCCTGAGAGTTTAGATCTTCAATCCTTGGGTTTGGGTTTTTGCCTAATTTCGCAACCTTGTTTACAGTTCATTTATAATCTCCGCAGATGGGAACGGTTTGATCTGGTTTCATCACAGGGATTATGGGTGCTGCCCATCCTGAAAATTGGACTGGCTGTATTATTCCTAACTACTCCAAATGACATAATTCCGCACCTACCTTTTCTTTTAGAGTGTAAGGCACAGGTCTTGCCTTGAAAAACAGGATGTTGTTTCAGAGTCCATGTACATTTTAGCTTGTAGACCTCTGATTTTCTCCAACTCATCTCAAAATACCTTATCATACTTTTTCAGCAACTCTGGAATTCCTCCTATCCTGACCTGAAAATTTTCTGACCAATTTAGTTTGATTTCTTTCAACCAGTCAGGGCCCAGAAGACTAGGTCTTTCTCCCGTTACAACAATTATTGGCAGCTGAGCTGCCTGTCGCCTGTATGATACAGGTACCGAGGTGATGCCTTTCACCTGTGTTGCTTCTCCTGTATATGTCTTTTAACTGAGCGGCAGTTTTCTCCAAACTCAAAGACTGGGTACCTTCTCTGAGGTATTTAAAGATGTGTTCTCCCACCACTGTGGTCGATGCTCCTGTGTCCACCTCCATGAGCAGAGGCTTTCCATTTACTTGAAGTATAACAGTGATTGGTTCAGTTTTCCTGGCCTTTAGATTGTGTAGAGATTAAACGTCAGCCTCAGTAACTTCTGGCTCATCTATACTGTGCACTTCATTTAACTTGACATGCTGTCTGAGTGGCTGTCTCGATCTAGTCCTGCACTGCTTAACAACATGTCCTTTTTTGTGGCAGTAGTGGCAATCTGCCTCTTTAAATCTGCAGATTTCGAGTGCATGATTTCCTCCACAGTGGTAACAATTTAACTTCTGAGCTGCTTCCAGTATTTCCTTTTATTTTTCTAGCAGTAGGGACTGTGTCCTGCTTCGCGGTAGCTTCCCTGGTCTTTGTGCCATGCCCGGCAGTAGGCTCCCGCCCTAGCTGCAGAACGGCGCCATGTTGTACAACTTGCAAAACCTGCGAGTCCCTCTCAGCACTCTCCATTGCTAGCACTATCTCCATGGCGCGCTTCAGGTCTATCTCAACTTCTGCAAGCAAACAGCGCTGTATGGCATCATTGTTAATGCTGCAAACCAAACGATCTCGCAACATGTCGCTTAAAGTATAACCAAAGTCACAGTGCTCCGTTAACTGTTTTAATTTCCCGTTGTCCGTTGCGATCAACTCACCAGGGGCCCTTGCTCGAGAATCAAACTTGAATCTTTGCATGATCACTGAGAGTTTAGGCTGAAAATGTCCTTTCACAAGATTGACTAGCTCGGTGAAGGATCTGGAATTTGGTGCGATTGGAGCAGTTAAGCTATGGATTAGGTTATAGGTTTTGCTCCTGCAGACGCTTAGGAGAATTGCCTTCTGTTTCACTTCCATTGTTATTTCGGTAGCTACAAAGTAGAAACCTAATCGCTCAATGTATTGACTCTAGTCCTCGATGGATAAGTCGTACGGGTCAATTCTACCAAAGAGAGGCACTGCTGGTGAGTATACTTCTTTTCTTTCTTCCCTTAAAATATCGGAATGCTCACAGTCGCAAGGTGAGGTGCTGCGTCGGCTCTATTTATTCTCGTTGCCAATTGTAATAAACTCGGAAAGCAGGACTAGTTTCTTGTTAGAAACAGTAAACTTTATTTACAGACTCCAGACGAGGCTACATGTTTGTTTCAAAACCAAGGCTAAAAAGCTCCATCCCTAAGATTCCCTGCGCTTAGGGCTGATTCGTCTATACAGTCACATGATCCCCAAAACAGAGTGAAATGGTTTAACTTACAATTATTACACTGCTCCTCCACCATGTGCAGCTGAGAGAGCCACTGTGAGAAGCACACCTTTTATGCCCTCTGTGATCTCCAACCCACTCCCTCCTCCTTACCCATTGCAATATACAGTACCTGCAACGATTGTCATCCCCATTTTCTGACTCCAAACTGATGAAAGTGTGGACCTTAAAAAAAAAAATGAAAAAAGTCACAATGTCTTACACTAACAGACCTCATTTTAAACCAAAATAATCTTGATATATAAAACATGGTTTATAGATGTTAACATTGCTAATTTCTACTTGTAAATCAGAAAATATAATTTTGCAACATTTCTGATGCTCAGCAATGTTATGGGTTGTTTGAAACAGGATTGTTTACCTCATAGGAACTTGAAATCCTATTTAGAAGCTGAGTGAATAATTGACTAGCTGAGGGCTAGTCAATAGTTGATGATGTTCTTCAACCTTTGAACCATAAAGGGATTGGTGGGGTTTTGATACATTCCTGAGAACTATTTCAAGGCATGTTATCCACCTACTGAAATCCCAGTCATTTCAGTTAATTACTATCCTCCCACTCCAATCTCATTACTGGTTCAATAATCTCAATTATACTGCTTCCCAATGTCAAATAATGATCTGTGATATGCACTTGACATCGTTGCAAATAGTGCTGGAGCAGATATTTCTGTGAAAATGCACAAGTTAAAAATGATGCAAAAATAGCTTGAATTCTCCAAATTTTGAGGAACATTATTGCATTTTCTGATCCCAAAATTAAACAGCCCTAGTCCATGCTGAGCTAATTGAACTCAGATGGGACGGTGGGGTCTACAGTTGGATTTAATCACCCTGCGTTAGGGAGAATACAAATCACAGACTGTTCTCTCTCGGTTCAGACATGAAAATGGTCACTCAGGTGAGGTACTGGAGGGTGGGAACTGTAAAAGTATGGTCCCAAAAGGCAAATAACAATGGTTTTACATCTGATATGTGAAAAGCATTGATGCCTGAAATTTCTTCCAAGTGAAAGCTATAACTGCCTACTGATCAGTTTGAGTTGAAATGTTTAACCTAAAACCAAATATATTTTCATTTAAAAACCAGGCTCCAATAATTTTACCTCATCTACAAGCAAATAATCAGGAGTACACAGTCAGCCATATAATTATTCCAATTAACCAGGCACTATGAAAGGAGCATTGGAATGTAAGAAGAAAGGAGAAAGAGTAGGCAATTCAAGCCCTCAAGCCTGTGACACCGTTCATTTAGATCATAACTGATCTGTACCTCAGCTTCAATTTCCATAATTGATCCATATTATTGATATCCTTACCTAACAAAAATCTGTTGACACCTGTCATAAAAATATTAATTGTCCCAGCCTCCACAGCCCTTCATGGGACTGAGTTCCAGATTTTCACTGTGTGAAAAAATACTTCTTGATGTCCCTTCTAAATAGCTTGACTCTATTTTAAAAATTGTACTCCCTTGTTCTCAATTCCTTCACTAGAGGAAATTGTTTCTTTGTAACTACCCTACTGAAGCCCTTTATCATTTTGAAGACTTTAATTGGATTGCCCCTCAACCTTAAATTAAAGGGAATACAAAGGAAAAATTCATCATCTCCAGTTCACAGAGTGAGAGGAGAATTGCAGAAATGAATCAGTGCTACAGTTTCTGTGGGATATCATGCAGACAGATCAACCCAATGCACCTTGGCTTGACTTTGTCTGATCCTACTGATTTTGCCTAGCTCCAATTAAATGTTCATATCCTGGTTCACACACACCTGTCAGCTGGTTCTAGATGTCATAAAACTTTGTCACAAGGAACATAAAAAATATTCCACTCTACAGAATATTGACTAGAGTTGAAGTCTAATGCAGTAATCAATTATGTGCAGGTTTTGATGGAAATATTACTTATAAAGTTTAAGCAATTTGGGTAACCTAGGGGGAAATCATTCACAAATTACAGGCTGAAAACTTTAGTCATCTATTGGTTTAATAGTTTTGAAATAATTTCTAAAAATAGGCAGCTTTCACCCAGTTGAAGAAGGCTATGGTCTGTGATCTGTAGTAGTGGGAGGGGTCTTTTCATTACAACAAACCCAGCCATCACTCACTGGAGATCAGGGCTCACTAATGTGAATTTAAAAGGAGTGCTGAAAATTCCTCTTCCACATGGCCGTTGTCCGTTCCTGCTTTAATACAAGGTTATAATACAATTGACTTCTGTGCTAAAGTTGCTAGAGTTGTTCTAAAACATAAAACTTGTGCATTAAGCAAACTGCCAAAGTTAATAATTGATAGTGTTGAGCCTTTTATCACTCAAATTCCATATTGATGAAATAAGCCACCAATATGCAGGCTACCAGCTATATAAGGATCGCATGTTTATTATAGATAATTCATCATGGTATAAAAATCACTGGTTCTGTAAACATGGTGTGACACTAAATATTTTTAATGTCAAGCAATTCTAGAGTTTGTCCTTGTGCTATATTTGTTTTACTAATATCATGTTTTAGTCATCATTTACTGGTTTGCAATCTATAATGGATATTGTACGAAAGTCTATGGTGATTGGGAAAAACATTTAATCCAAAGCCCCATATCAGACGATTGAGTCCATTTCATGAAGGGTAGAATTAAGTGCAGAGTGTGCATACCCTCTGATCTGCCATTGACATCCTAAACACAAAGAAAACATATTGGTGACCTCTGTAACTGTCTGAAATTTGATTGTTGCTTCTATGACTTGCTTGCCAGAAGAAACTATGAGCCCAGCCAAAAAGTTAGGTTATTCTTTGAAGATCCAAAATACTAGTGCTATGAACTGGGAAATAAGTTGGTCCTTCCATTTCAGTAGTGAACTCTTACTCTCCACTCGTATCTATTACTATTTGTCTGAGCTGTGGCTCAGTTGGTATCTGAGTCATAAGGTTCTGGGTTCAAGTCCCACTTGAGAGTACAATAAACCTAGGCTGACACGACAGCTCAGTACTGAGTGAGTACTCCACTGTCATAGATGTTGCTCTTCAGGTGAGATATTAAATCAAGGTCCTGCCTGCTCTCTCTCTCTCAGATGGACATAACAGATTCTGTGGCAGTTATCCTTCCTGCCTGATCAATCAATAGTTCAAAAACAGATTCTTTGCTCAGTATCACATTGCTGTTTCTGGGACTTCATTGTGCACAAAGTGGCTGTGGCATTTTTACAGTACAGTAGTGACAACACTTCCAAAGTACGTAATTGGCTGGATGATGCTTTGGGACATCCTGAGGTTGTGAAAGGAACTATTTACGTGCAAGTCTTTCTTACTCCTAGATGTCTATAATGGCCTGCTGAAAAGTGTATGAGCAGGAGGGATTCCATCTTTGTTCTAATTTTCCCTCATTGGATCTACGGATGTGCACCAGACTTTCATTCATGATTCCTTCAGATGATTCTGGGGTCCAGGACTTACTTAGTAGAAATTGTGATAACATGCTCTCAACCACTCTACTACTTTGTGATCCTATCAGCACACCAGCACTTTGCACAGTCACTTTAACATTTCTATGTTAACTAGCCACTGACTGCATCCCTCTCCCCAAGGCTATACCATATTTGACTCCAAGATGAGCTTCCAACCACATAACTGCAGCATCATTAAGACTGCCTATTCCCACCACCATAATGTCACAAACTCTGGTCCTGCCTCAGCTTATCCACTGTTGTGGGGAGGAGGTGGCATTGTTGTTGGACTGGTTTTCCAGAGACCCCCGGTAATGTTCTGAGGACCTGGGTTTGAATCCCACCACAGCAGATGATGAAATTTGAATTCTATAATAAATTTAAAAATCTGAAACTAAAAACCTGACAATGGCCATGAAGTGATTGTTGTAAAAACACATCTGGTTCACTAATGCCTTTTAGGGAAGGAAATCTGCTGGATCTCCAGATGGTTGACTCTTAAAATGTCCTCTGAACAAAAGGGGCAATTAGGGATTGGTGATACCCATGAATGAATAATAACAAAATTCCTTGTCTGCCCCTTTTGAGAGAGATGGTAGTGTCACAGGACTGGTAATAAAGAGGCCCAGGCTAATGATCTGGGGACATGGGTTCAAATCCCACCATGGTAGCTGGTGGAATTTAAATTCAATTAAAAAAAGAAAATCTGGAATACAAAGTTAGCCTCAGTAATGGTGACCATGAAATTATCATCGATTGTTGTAAAAACCCATCTGATTGACAAATGTCCTTTAGGAAAGGAAATCTGCTGGTCTTGCCTACATGTGACTCCAGGCTCACAGCATGTGGTTGACTCTTAACTGCCCCCTGCAAATGACCTAATAATCCAAGGGCAATTAGGGATAGGCAACAAATGTTGGCCTCACCAGTGATGCCCACATTCCGTGAAAGAATAAAAAATGTTAACACTAGGCTTGATTTTTCTAACGTATTCCTGGTTGGCCTCCCACATTCTACCCTCTGTAAATTTGAGATCGTCCAAAATTCTGCTCCTGTGTCCTTACACCATTACCCCTGTGCTAACTTGCCTACTGTAGCGCATGGATAAGCAACACCTCAATTTGAAAATTCTCATCTTGTTTCCAAACTCTTCCATGGCCTTGCTCCTCACTATCCCTGTAATCTCCCCCAGTCCCACAGATCTCCGAGGTATCTGCACTCATCTCATTCTTGAGCATCTTAAATTTTAACCACTCCACGTTGAGGGGAGGGATGGAGTTGATGGCCGTGCCTTCAGTTTCTTGGGCCCAAGCTCTAGAATTCCCTCCTGATAAACTTCTCCACCTCTCTATCTCTCTTTCCTCCTTTAAGACACTCCTTGAAACCTACCACTTTGCCCAAGCTTTTGATCATCTACCCTTATATCTCCTTAACAAAAACAGAATTACCTGGAAAAACTCAGCAGGAACCTGCTGAGTTTTTCCAGGTAATTCTGTTTTTGTTTTGGATTTCCAGCATCCGCAGTAGTTTTTTGTTTTTATCTTATATCGCCTTACGTGGCTCAGCATCACATTTTGTTTTAATCAAAGGTGCTACATAAATACAAGTTGTTTTATGTTTTTGTAGCTTAAAGATTTGGAAACAAATAGCTGTGTTTCATGACTTCATGAAGCAGAAAAAGTAACAATTTTCAAATCATTAACCTGCAGTCTCTCCAAGTAAACACAAGAGACAGATTTGAATTGTATTCTGTATTGGGAATTCAAATCCGTGTTTGATGGGGTGTGGGGAGAATAGAAATGCACTCATTATACCATCTTTGTGAAAACAAATAAAAGGCATTAAAAGCCTACCTATCCTTTGGGCCAGAGAGACAATAGGCTATGTTGTAATGTTGTGATACAGAATGCATTATCACTTTTAAAGAAAAGCTCCTAACATTTAGAAATGGTGCCAATAATTTTATATACCAATGGACATTGTGCAGCCCTCTGATATTAAATTGTTTCTCAGTCCTCAGACATTTGTGAGATTGCACTCTATCCATCATACTAACTGATTAGAAGGTGCAATTATCATTCCAGAAACAGACGAGAGGACTTATCTTTTAAGGTATTATTCTCTGTCACATTCGAGTCAGTCGACCTTTTATCACACACATGTAAAACTGATTACTTGTTGGTCAAGTACCATAGAGTGAGATGTCTACAGAACCATTGAGTCAACTGGTACAGTTACGGTGTGAATGAAATTGGATTCTGCATCATCCTTCAGTGTTCAAAACAAAAGCATCATTAGGTGGTTATGTAGTTTCCATATAAATTAAGCCACTGAGATCTTACCGATAGAGGTCGGGACTAGACCTTAATGTCTGAAAACGCTGGATTGCACCTCTACAGGTTTAGTTATGGGATATCCGTAATGGTTGTTTATTCCTTCACGTATAGTTTCACTGCGCCATTCAAAAGTATGTATTTTACAGTGAATAAATTGGTGTACAGGAAGTATTGTTCAGTTAAGTTAAAAAATTATGGTTAGCTGTTTAAATAACCCATAAAAGTTCTTCGTTTTAACAGAAGGAAATTAATACTTTAGTAAATGGCAACTTTGAAAAATACTTCAGCATCTATTTATAATCAAACTGTTTCCATTCTTTAATAAATACAACAATCTATTTTAGGATAGGCAAGTAAAATCTAGAAGACCATTCGCTTAAAGAAGTTCATCTCTCTAACGACTCAACTCCCCAGTCCCTGTGCTATCTTACCTTTGTTTTATATTTACTTTTTGCTAATTTGAATTTGTATCCTTTTGTTTTATTGACCTGACTGAGCAGTTATAGTCTAGCTTTGCCTAATCCATATCATTTAATACTTCTTACCCTCTGTGAAGGTTTGCCCATAATCATTATAAGCTGCAGGGTGAGGCCCAGGTTTATGCCCGGGTGTCGGCTGCGCAGAGACGAGAGGGATTTCCAGCTCTGTGAACCCGACCTTTAAAGATGGCCGCCTGCAGGTCGAATTTTCGATCCGGGGCTGAGGGCTGGATTGGAAGTCAGGCCGCCGTCCCAAGAATGAGAGCAGAGGCTGCCGGGTGCAAAGGCAGGCTGGGCAGAAGACCTGCCTCTGTGCTCTGCACACTGTTGAATTAAATTGAAAAAAAGAATGAAATGAAAAACAGCCCTCACCCCCACACACTCCCCATGCCCCATCCATGCCAACCTATGCAACTTCATGCTCCCCACCTACCCCCATGGCCCTTTGTAGCCCCTATTTTAATTTAATGTCAACTCATGCTAACCCATGCCTCCCCACCCATCACCCTTTGTTCTTAGCCCTTCCATGCCAACTCACCTAGTATCCTTTGACAGTTCCTTGACAGCTTGACAGTTCCTTGACAGCTTTGACAGTTCTTCAACAACTTGACAGTTCTTTGACACCTTGAGAGTTCCTTGTCAGCTTGCCAGTTCCTTGACAGCGTGATGGTTCCTTGACAGCTTGACAGTTTTCTGTCAGCTTGACAGCTTTGATAGTTCCTTGACAGTTCTTTGACAGCTAAACAGTTCCTAGATAGCTTGACAGTTCTTTGTCAGCTTGACAGCTTTCACAGTTCTTTGATGGCTTGAGATTCCTGGACAACTTGACAGTTCTTTGACAGCTTGACAGTTCCAATAAGTTTATTCACTTTTTACACACAATCATGTTTACTTTTAACAATTCCAAAGGGTGCCTTACCTCTCCCAAAGGGTGCCTTACATGTCTCAAAGGTGTCCTAGGACCAGCTCCAAAGGGATACCTTACTTCTCCAAAGGGGTACCCTGGCTATCCAAACAAATCCACCAAGTTCCAACCTCCTCTAACCTGGCCTAATCCGCACACTCCAAGTTTCACATTCCTGGGCTACCAAAATCCCACTTCAGTGGATGCAGCTGCTGATTTAAATAGCCAGCTGCCTTCCCAAACTGAGCATGTGCGAACACCGGTCCGACTCCAGTCCCGCCCTGTGAAAATTGAATATACCGTGTTCAGGGTCCATCCATCTGTCCATCCGTCCATCCATCCATCTATGAGAGTGACAAAGAGAGAGAAAAGTGGCCCTACTTTGACTCCTGAGGTACATCATTTACAACCATTCTCCAACTGAGCAACAGCCATTTTCAATCCAACATTCAAATTTCTATCTATACTGCTACATTTCCCCATACAACATACATGAACTGGCTTAACAAGCTTCTTGTGAGATACTTTATCAAATTCTTTATCAAAATCTATATTTAGTACATCTACTGCATTCCTTTTGTCTATGAAATTGGTCATTTCTTCAAAACAATCAAACATGAATTGTTTTTAACAAATCCATGTTGGTTCTCCTCAATTAGCCCACACACTTCCAAATGCTCACTAATTTCAGTTTGATTTGTAGAACGTGAATTTGGCCACATCTGACATTAAACTGTCTATAGTTACATTGTTTATCCTCTTCTGCTTTCTTGAATGTAAGGTATTACTTGGCTGATTTTTTAGCCCCATGGCACAATTTATATATTTACGGAAAATTAAAGAATTGAGGCCAGAGCCTTTGCTTATTCTCCTCTGATTCATTTTAATAACCAAGAATGCCTCCAGGACCCAGTAACTTATCCATGCTGCTATTTTTTTTTAAGCACAAACTCTTTTTATTCTACAGTTTTCTTGAACAAGTGCTACATATTCTCCTCAAACACACTCATTCTCACTTCTACCATCGTTTGTAAATAGCAATGCAAAATACGGCTAACTCAAGTAACTTTCAAATTTATTTTGAAGTGTTTTGTTGATGTGAACAAAAAGCAGATCTGACATTGATTTTCACCCATTTCTTTCCTATTTCACTGGCTGTCAGATGTGCTCATGAATTCATGCACTGCTGAATGCCAGCCTGCTCTAAGCTAAAACTTTAATGATTATGATTTAAACAGCCATAGTCTCTATAATAAATAATGACTCCACTTCTGTAGGTAGGGATACCACATTGACCAATGGGTAAGGCTCATGGTGGTCCCATGAGAACAGTAATTACTGTGTTGTAGATGCACAATTCCTGATTTATATTCTTTTTTATAGCCAGGAGCTTATTTAAAAAAATCTGCATTTCACTATTTATCAGTCCTAAATGAGTTGTAAAGTTTAAAGTAAAAACAATATTATTAGACCATCAAGACTGATACTTCCAGAATCAAACTTACTTGTTAATTTTTCAAGTTGTTTACTTCTGCTGCTGATGAGGGTCCCTAAACCTTGTGTATAGTTCTCTGAGGGTGCTGGCCATTCTCCAGTACCTCGCCTAAGTAGATGTGCCTGCATTAAACTAGATAATGAATGTCATTAGAGTATTCAATCATGTGCTGCACCACAACCAGCCCAATTCATTTCCAACTCAACAACGTCACACTTAGAAATACACACTTGGAAATATGGGGTGGAACCTCTGTCCCGCAGACTAAGTCTGATGGCGGGCAGGGAAGTCGGACTGATTCCCGCTGGCTGGTGGGGTAGCTGAACATGCATGATCTTCCCTTTTTCAGTTCATTATGCAACCGTGAGCAACTCAGTGAATCTCATGACGGGACAGGCAGGAAGTCACCCGCCCTGCCATTACCTCATGAGGTCCAATGACCTGGCGCCATATTTAAAGGGCACCCGGACAGCCATTCACTCAGTGCAAGCCAGGAGCTCTGCATTACTCCTCCAGAGTCCTTGCGGCCACAGCTCACCTTGGAAAAGCTGGGAGATGTGAGCATTCCGGGACATGCAAAAACACCTCCAACATTGCCTTTTGTACATTTCTAGATAAGAGCACTGCCTGTGATACACCCACGGTCGGGCTAATGCGCGCCATTGCAGCGGACCCTGTTCACCAGCATCTCGAACTCCTTGAGGCCTCTTGCTACTCCTGGCCCTGTGCCAACTTATGATGGGCCTTCCTTCTCCTCATCTGGATGAGGGCCAGTTCTAAGGCAGCGTTGTCTGCAGCCTGCATCATCGATGCCTCAGTGGATCTGTGAACAAACTGAAGTGATACTTTTAATAAGCATGTCCCTTACAGGTTTCCATCTCAAAGTCAGCAGGCCAGAGTTAAGATCATTGCCTGGCCTCTGTCTAGACATGGAATCCCCACCCCACCCCTTCCAGGTGAAGGACATCCTGGACAACCAGAGATGGCTGTTCCTCCTGTTCATACATGACTGTGCATTGAGACATTGCTCTTTGACCAGGGTGATGAGAGCCATGTACGAGAAGCCTCCCTCTGACACTACTCCGCTTGCCTCCACTACCCTTCAGACCCTACAGAGAGACCACTGCCTTGGCAGCATAAAAAGACTAACCACTTGAGCCCTTGTCAGCCATGACCATTCACCCTGGAGGTTGGAGGTTTGGAGTCGGAAATTGGCTGCCGTCTACCAGCCATACCCCTTGGTGGCATTCACCTCCGTCCCTCCCTTCATCCCTGCCTCCGGCAGTGGCAGATGACAAATGCCTTGGAATGTATGGTAGCTCCGCACCTTGCTGGCATCTCATTATTGTGAGACCCATGAGTCGGGAACAAACCTGCTGCAATGTGGGCTTCACCATAGAGAGGAGAACACAACTGAGCGTGGTTGACATCCAGTTGCCTGATAATTATTAGGCTGTCCCTTTAGGCAGCCACTTGTGCTGACCTTGAACTCCGCCCAACCGAAAAGCCCCTCTTCCCACTTCAAGGGATCTCAGTTACTAACTAACGACGTCGTCAAATTTGAGAAATGGCGCACGTCACCTTCCAGACTCGGTCCACCTTCTACCCTCCCCCCATCACCCACCAACTTCCCCCATCGCCCTTGACCCACCCAATATCAACTTTCCTCTGCCCTCTTTCACCCTTGAACCTCCCCATGTTACGTTGGTCCCTATAACAATCCACCTCCACATGCCTTCCCTCCCCTCAGAGCAAACATCAGTTACCATCCCCATGTCCACCCTGACCCTGCCCCCTCCCAGTATCCGAACCACCTGTCTAGTCCCCCTCCATGACTAACCCCCCTTGAGCCTTTCACCTATCAAATTTCCACCCTGGACCTGCCACCCTATCACATCTTGTGACTGTTCCCTCCTGTTACCAGTATCCTGAGTTCACAACCCCACCAGGACCTCACCATTGACGCTACAGACCCCATCCTCTAATAAACTCTTTCCCTCCCTTCCCCGTTTAGCCTGCTTCACCTATCCAGCCCCCGCACCACCCTACTCTCCCTTCCAGCCTTCACCGGCCTCCTGTGTCCTGCCTTGGTGCAGTTTTCGCGACTGGCACTCAATATGAGTGAAGTTATGCGAGGTTCCCAAGAAGATGAAAGCAGAATCTACTGACCTCAAAGTCATGGAAGAAGTGAAGCTCGCCAGGTGCATGCCACTTATACACAGTCGTAAAAGTGAACGTTCTAAACTTTCGTTGGCAGGGAACTTGTGGGGAGACAATGGCGCAGTGGCATTCTTACTGGACTAGTAATCCAGAGACTCTGGGGACCTGGATTACTAGTGCAGCAAATCCCACCATGGCAGATGGTAGAATTTGAATTCAATAAAAACCTGGAATTAAAAATCTAATGATGACCATGAAACCATTGTCCGATTGTTGTAAAAACCCATCTGGTTCACTAATGTCCTTTAGGGAAGGAAATCTGCCATCCTTACCTGGTCTGGCCTACATGTGACTCCAGACCCACAGCAATATGGCTAACTCTTAACTGGCCTCTGAACTGGCCTAGCAAGCCCCTGAGTTGTATCAAAATGCTACAAAATCTCAAAAAAGGAATGAAACCAGACAGACCACCCAGCATCGACCTATGCACCGGAAATGATAATGGCAATCTCAGCCCTGTCAACCCTGCAAAGTCCTCCTTACTAACATCTGGGGCTAGTGCCAAAATTGGGAGAGCTGTCTCACAGACTAGTCAAGCAACAGCCTGACAGTCATTCTCACTGACTCATATCTTACAGATAATGTCCCAGACACCACCATCACCACCCTGGGTATGTCCTGTCCCACCGGCAAGACAGGCCCAGCAGAGGTGGTGGCACAGTGGTATACAGTTGGGAGGGAGTTGCTCTGAGAGTCCTCAACATTGACTCTGGGCCCCATGACGTTTCATGGTATCAGGTCAAACATGGACAAGGAAACCTCCTGTTGTTTACCATGACCGTGGTCCCTCAGCTGATGAATCAGTGCTCCTCCATGTTGAACACCACTTGGAAGAAGTACTGAGGGTGGCAGAGGCTCAGAATGTACTCTGGGTGGGGGACTTCAACGTCCATCACCAAGAGTGGCATGGTGGCACCACTACTAACCAAGCTGGCCGAGTCCTAAATGACATAGCTGCTAGAGTGGGTCTGCAGCAGGTGATGAGGGAACCAACAAGAGGAAAAACATACTTGACCTCATCCTCACCAACCTGCCTGCCGCATTTGTCCATGACAGTATCGCTAGGAGTGACCACCACACAGTTGCTGTGGAGACGAAATCCCACCTTCACATTGAGGATACCCTCCATCGTGTTGTGTGGCACTACCACCATGCTAAATGGGATAGGTCTTGAACCGATCTAGCAATTCAAGACTGGGCATCCATGAGGTGCTGCGGTCCATCAGCAGCAGCAGAATTGTACTCGAACATAATCTGTAGCCTCATGGCCCGGCATATCCCCCACTCTACCATTACCATCAAGCCAGGGAATCAACCCTGGTTCATTGAAGAGTGCAAGAAGGCATGCCAAGTGCAGCACCAGGCATACCTAAAAATAAGGTGACAACCTGGTGAAGCTATAACACAGGACTACTTGTATGCCAAATAGCAGAAGTAGCAAGTGATAGACAGAGCTATGCGATCCCACAACCAACGGATCAGATCTAAGCTCTGCAGTCCTGCCACATCCAGTCGTGAATGGTGATGGACAATTAAACAGCTCACTGGAGGAAGAGGCTCCACAAATATTCCCATCCTCAATGATGGAGGAGCCCAACACATCAGAGCAAAAGATAAGGCTGAAGCATTTGCTACAATCCTCAGCCAGAACTGCAGAGTGGATGATTAATCTCGGCCTCCTCCGGAGGTCCCCAGCATCACAGATGCCAGTCCTCAGCTAATTCGGTTCACTCCATGTGATATCAAGAAACGGCTGAAGGCACTGGATGCTGCAAAGGCAATGGGCCCTGACAATATTCCGTCAATAGCACTGAAGACTTGTGCTCCAGAACTTGCCGTGCCCCTAGCCAAGCTGCTTCAGTACAGCTACAACACTGGCATCTACCCGGCTATGTGGAAAATTGCCCAGGTATGTTCTGTACTCAAAAAGCAGGACAAATCGAACCCGGCCAATTACCACCCATCAGTTTACTCTCGATCATCAGTAAAGTGATGGAAGGGGTCAAGAACAGTGCTATTAAGCTGCACTTGCTTAGCAATAACCTGCTCACTGATGCCCAGTTTGGGTTCTGCCAGGATCTCTCAGCTCCTGACGTGACTACCGTCTTGGTTCAAACATGGATAAAACAGCTGAACTCCTGAGGTGAGGTGAGTGACTGCCCTTGACATTAAGGCCGCATTTGACAGAGAGTGGCATCACGGAGCCCTTGCAAAACTGGAGTCAATGGGAATCAGGGGGAAAACTCTCTGTTGGTTGGAGTCATACCTAGCACAAAGGAACAAGGTTGTGGTTGTTGGAGGTCAGTCATCTCAGCTCCAGGACATCAATGCAGGAGTTCCTCAGGGTAGTGTCCTAGGCTCAACCACCTTCAGCTGCTTCATCAATGACCTTCCTTCCATCATAAGGTCAGAAGTGGGGATGTTCGCTGATGATTGCACAATGTTCAACACCATTCGCGACTGCTCAGATACTGAAGCAGCCCATGTCCAAATGCAGCAAGACCTGGACAATATCCAGGTTTGGGCTGACAAGTGGCAAGTAACATTCATGCCACACAAGTGCCAGGCAATGACCATCACCAGCAAGAGAGAATCTAACCATCACCCCTTGACTTTCAATGACATTATCATTACTGAATCCCCCACTATCAATATCCTGGAGGTTACCATTGACCAGAAACTGAACTGGACTAGCCATATAAATATTGTGGCTACAAGAGCAGGTCAGGGGCTAGGAATCCTGCAATGAGTAACTTACCTCCTGACTCCCCAAAGCCTGTTCACCATCTGCAAGGTACAAGTCAGGAGTGTGATGGAATACTCTCCCCTCGCCTGGATGAGTGCAGCTCCCACAACACTCAAGAAGCTTGACACCATCCAGGACAAAGCAGCCCACTTGACTGGCACCCCATCCACAAACATTCTCTGCCTCCACCAACAGAGAGTAGCAGCAGGGTGTACCATCTACAAGATGCACTGTATGAATTCACCAAGGCTCCTTGGACAGCACCTTCCAAACCCATGACCACTACCACCTAGAAGGACAAGAGTAGCAGATAGATAGGAACACCACCACCTGGAAGTTCCCCTCCAAGTCACTCACCATCTTGACTTGGAAATATATCGCCGTTCCTTCAATGTTGCTGGGTCAAAATCCTGGAACTCCCTAACAGCACTGTGGGCATGCCTACACCACTTGGACTGCAGCAGTTCAAGAAGGCAGCTCACCACCACCTTCTCAAGGGATGGGCAATAAATGCTGGCCCAGCCAGCAAAGCCCAAATCCCATGAATGAATTAAAAAAATATTTAATTTGGAGGGGGAACTTAATTCCAGTGAGGTGGTCCTTTAATGAGCATGCATGAGGTGCTAATGCATGCAAATGAAGTTTTCAACATTGATCATTGGGAAGCCCAACTTGCCTTTAGTCTGCCTTGAAAGTTGGCAGAACAAAATTACATCAGTTTATCCTGCCATCAGGAAACAGGTTTTTTTGCCTCCTGTTAAATGAAGTGCCCCCGCTCACCATGACTCCTGCTGCTGGTGGGACCGAAAGATTCTGCCCATGGACATTACCACACAGAAACAGACCATTCAGCTCAACTAGTCTATGTTAGCATTTGCCCTCCATACAAGCAAATAATTCTAATGACACTTCATTACCCTGCTCTCATATCCTTTTTTTTCATTCACCCATCTGATTTAAGTTTAAATGCTGACATAGGCCTGAATTTTTGGTAAAGACAGAAAGGCTCTGTGCCTTCGACAAGATGGTGCTGGAGCCATGTTTCTGCAAATCCTGCCCCTGAATCCTGACGCTCACTATTTTCGCCGGTGGAGGAGGGATCAGAGGTGAATTGTATTTTGGACATGTATGGTTCACGGAGGCAGCTGCACATTTAAAAGTGCAGGAGAAGGAAGAGGACGCCAATGGCAGAGCAACTGAGGCGCAGGCCCATGTAGCCATGGCTCATTCTTTGCATGAGAGGGTCGCCAGAAGCGTGCTAATCCAGAATAGATATACCTAAGCTCTTGAAAGCTCACAATTCACATCGGTCAATCTCTGGTGAGCAGCTTCCATATAATAAATCTTTCACATGGAAGCCACACATCCTCAGGGAAATGCTCCTCCCCAACGAGAGAGAAAACCAACAGCACGTAAAAAAGTCAGTGTCATAAACATGGCTAAACCATGACCATCATAACCCTTGGCCGCAACATAGTGCACAACTACACCTTGAGAAGTCCTTCACAACTTGGACCCTACACACATCTGTTAGAGGCTGCAAATGAGCTGGCAAGGATGCCACCATGTGCATACTCAAACCATGACCACCATGTTGAGAGTGCCAGTAGGGAGCAGGACTTTACACCCAATACCTAGAGATATGATTGTATGTGCTAACAGTACTACAGTTAATGCATATTCTGCAGGGTGAGCCTGCATCTGTCTTCCACATTATCCATCTACCGCCTGCATCCAGTTCCAGGAGTGTGCCACATCTGCAACATGCAATGCTTCCAGAAACCCCAGCTCCAATAGAATTCACAGCCTCTACCACCTGGAAGAGAAAGGCTTCCAATGTTGTGGGGAGACCACATAAGCAGGATTTCCTGGAGTACACATGGCATCTTGACATATGGAGCTTCCACTTATGTGACTGTAAAACTCACATGTGGATGACTGCCTTCGACACAGCACTCATGCTTGAAGTACACCTGATAAACTGCATCTGATCTTTGAGTATGAACATTGATCCTCCCTTAAAGACAATCATTGATGGGCAAGAGATTCTGCAAGGAGCTTTTCAATCCACAATCCTTGATGCACTACTACCATATCTGAAGGTCTGGGGAAGGAAAATGCCTCCCACTGCCATTCATGCATGGACACACCCTTGCTTCTGCTGGCGTCAAGGTGACATGGACTTAAGTATGCAGTCTTCAGTGCCAATGGTAGAGACCGCCTTCATTCTGTAAACATTCTCATTGAAAGTTTTAGTGTATGAAAGCAGACAGAAAGTTTTTGTTGTAGTGACATGTATTTTAAAAGGTGCGTAATTTTGATTTGTACAATAGTGTCACCACGGTGAACCCATTAATGATCGAGGCGAGACAGTGCCCTGAGCTCACAAATACTCTTATGAAATCCCCCTGTGTTGCCTTGGATGAGGCGGAGGCAGGCTGCTCACCTTTAGTCCTATATGGCAATGAGGAGAATGGTAGCTGACCTCGTCATGCTGGGGCCCACTGGGGACCTACTTCAGACTGCGGCCTCTGCACTTTTGCAAGGGTAGCTGTTGTTACTAGCACATGTAGGGCAGATGAGGGCTCTGGCAGAGGGGCTAGGAAGAAGAGGGTGCTGAAATGCTCTCAGGACCTTCACTCTCCTCACTAATCTCCTAGATTGGCCTACAGGAGAGTTAGGTGGGGCTGGCTGCTAGTGTGCAGCAGTCGTCCATTCCAGCAGCCACTGTGCCACCAGTGCGACCATCTTGTTAAGGGAAAGGGGCTCCTCATGTATTCCATGGATGTCGGCGCTTATATTCTGAGTGGACTGCTCCAGGTTACTGAGTGAGCCTCATACCCTTTGCAGGCAGTGCTCTTACATCCACTCCAAGTGCAGCTGCATGTATATTTTCCATGAGATTGGCCATTGTCTTATGGTTGGGGCTCATGTGGTCGAGCCTCTGGGACAAGGTGGAGGTCGTCACCATGATGGACTCTTCCACTCGAAGTGCATGAGCTCGTATTGTCTCAGGGAATTCTGCCAGATGTCCACACATCTGCTGCTGATGCTCCAAATACTGTGCCCTAAATAGTGATTCCTGAGGCCCCACATCCTTGCCCACTCGAGCATCAAGGTGATTTTCCTTGCTCCTCTGAGGGGGACTATGTACAGATGTCTCTGACTCAGATACCTCCTCCTGCATTCTGGTGCGGTGCCCTTCGCCTTGTGCTACTGACTCTACACACGGGCTACATCCCTCCGATGTGTTAGTGCATTGAGAGAGTTTGGTTTAGTCAGATGTGATGCTTCCTCCTCCGACATCTCTTCCTCCTCCTGATGCCCAGGGGATGATCTGGCCTGGGGTGGAGGGGGGTGGCTGTGGTGAGCAAATGACACCGGGACCTGTGTGAGACACAAAAATTAATGAGATATAGCCCTTTACATTGTGAGAGCACTCTCTGATGGCCTTTGCCTTTACCCATAATTGCTGTGCCCTTATCAAACAACCCAACCTTTGCACACCCTCAAACCAACATCCCCTTGTGCTTAGTGGCATAACAGCATCACTTCCACTATTACCACTGTTTCAAAGTGCCTTTACCACTGCCTTTATAGCACCTGCTAGGGATGATTCACCAACAATCAGCCAGGCAGGCACCCTGGCAGCCCCCATTGTGGTCTCCTCTACATTACGGATCACCCGTATCCTTGTGGACCCACACCCAGCCGGGCCATCACGCTGACATTATGTGCCCTCTTGACCTACAGATAAAAGAGTGCTGTTAGCCTAATATAGTGACACCAGGGTCAAATATCTTGATTCTGGCAATGCAACATTTACCCTCATCCTACTGGAGCACTCTGGACATATAAGCCTGCATGATATGGGAGAGGTATGTGCCAGGTCTCCTGACATAGGTGCAGCATGCAATTGTGAACAATCACTTGGATCTCTGTCTGCTTGTGCCAAACAACTCACCTTGCCTGAGCACAGCAGGTCATGGAACCACTTCCTACACTGTACCATGAATGTTCGTGAGTCCCTGCTGTGCTCACAGTGTTGGCTATCTCCTACCATGCCCTCTTGGTCTTAGTGGGTTGTGTTGGCCAAGGGGGTATAAAATGGAGCGCCATCTCTGTAACTCCTCCACCAGGATCTGCTGGTCTTGTTCACTGAACCTAGGCGCAACCCTCCCTCTCCTTTCACAGTTTCTCTTTTTTGGGACATTCTGGCATGAGAAATGTGAAAAAAGGCACGTAAGGCTTCCAGCTTTGAATGGTCTCTCACACATTCCTTTGTTTACATACATGTTTTTTAACTCATCAATGCCTAATTTTGTGGGGGGCAGGGTGGGGTGGAGAGTGGGGCGAAGAGGGTCTGGACAAATGCAGGGTAGCTTGGATTTTGTTCCTGTCACTCCCAGATGGCATACAGTGCTCCCAACCACTAACATCCCTGCTGGCTTGCTCCCTCTTGAGTCAGACTGCTGTGTTATGATAGTGTACAGCTGTGAGGGTCCTGGTCAAGGATCCATTGCATGGGTGCACCCTGAGAGATGGGTGGAAAGAGAGTAGGTGGAAGGACAAAGAATCATGGCAAATGTGAAGAGCATCAGTCATCCCCTGAAGCATTAAAGTAACCTGAGTCAGTACAGAATATCACGAGCAGCTGATGGTGCCAAGATGCTGCTCCATGGTTGTGCCTTGTGAAGCTTTTCCAGTCTTAACTTGGTAGTGTGTGCTGCTTCATTACAATGTGAATAGGCAGCAGCAATGACTATATTTTCCTATGGGAAGCCCATGATGGGTCTTCTCTTTGTGTAAGCAACCAGTTGGACAACTATTACAGTTTGTACTCAAATGTCAAATATGATGTCCACTCCAAGTGAATGCAGCACCACCTTACACTTCCTGCCTCACTCCTTACCAGCTGCTTTTTATCCCCAACCGAGTTATGTAACCCATGTAGGGCTGCCTCTCCACTACTTCTGGGGTTGGCGGGCTTGACTCCTGTCATTCTCCCGTCCATCCTGAATGACTCGGGAGTGAAAATTCGGCCCACTGTTTCTGTCTCATCACTAATGAGCCCTTTTAAACAAAAGTACTGAACAGCAATTAAGAGTAGGACCCCTGGTTCATTTATTTCCATCTCCTATCCCAGAGGCACTGAAACAATTCTAATTCACTTTAGTACCAATAATATAAAGACCCCAAAAAGTTACTTATCAGAGCTGTCAACAGAGGAAATTAGAAGCAAAAGTTCTGAACACAAAAACAGTGTAGTTGTATTTAGTGCTGCGCATTAAACCAGGTCATTTAAAAATTGGTTTTGTTTTTGGCTTTTTAAACAAATAGCCAATTTTGATACATCACTCTTAAAGATTAACTCAGCTCCATTTGTTTAAACAGTTCCCAACTGCTTTACTCATGATCCTAAATTTGATTTCTTTGTTGGCACAGCTTAACATGAACTAGCTGAATCATTTAAACTTGCAGAACAAGTGGAAGCAAATAGTCTGAGGCATCAGCAAGTTATTGAGGTAGGGATGGAAGAGATCTTGGCTGTCAGGTCTCCATACCAAGGGCTATTGTAGTTTCACATCAGTGCCATTTGATTTCTCTAGTATGGATTGCAGAATTCCATTATTAAAATCAATTTTTTTCCCCCAAAATGAAATTTTTTTAGAAGTGAAAATGACATCCTTGAATTGGCCAAAACACTGGGGTGAGAATCAGATGTTTAGCAACTGATCAAAAACCTATTTGATACTATTTTTTTTAAAGCAAACAATATGCTATAAAACAATTAACTAAACACTAACCAACAAGATCAATTTTCAATTAAATGTGTTCACAAAATGTAGATTGAATATATGTTTAGATTAAATAAATGTGGATTTAAAAATGTCTAATTATTAAGATTAAAGTGTTACAATGTCCGATCTGTTTATCTGAATGGAATTGGAAGATAGACCTGTGACGCATAGGGAGAGATTTGCTCTCACAGCTGGAATAGGTCTATGGGAAGTCAGCATGGGCATTCCAAAGACCCACCCTGCAACACCCAGGTGTAAATAACCTATGACTTGGGAAGTCTGTGTGACAAAGAGGAAATGGGGTTATCTGCTGTGAAAAGGACCTGATTTTCATTTCTATTAAAGTTGATGGAAATAAACATCAGGCTGTTTCTATGAGCAGCTGGTACACAATCCCAGGTCCAGTCTTTCAGTGGGGCAAGGTTCTTAGGCTTTGTTACAATCCCCATAAAAACAAATACCTTTTAAAAAGAGACAAATTTCCCAAACAACCAATAGGAATGAATTGGTGGACAAGATTTTTTTAAAAGACTTTTACTCTAACTAAAATCAACATAGGTCAAACATTAATTAACAGGCAACTAATACAAACTAAAGGTATTCTGAAGTCATATTTGACTTGAAACCTTAACTCTGTTTTGCTCTCTACAGATATTGCCAGACCTACTGAGTATTTCCAGCATTTTGCTTTTATCAAAGGTCCTTTTCACATCAATTAACACTGCCAAAATATGCCTTATAAAATTCTTTCATGCTACACCATGCTTCTAGGAGATATGTGGCAGTAAAGGGACAGTTTGGAAGGTATTCCCAGCTCTCCAGTAGACGTCACTTGTCCCCACTATGCTAGGACAAAACTTAAGTGTCCTTCAACAATCGTTCTACTCCGGCCAAGTTGTCCCTGATGCAATTATCACCAGCAAAGCACTTCTCGACAACTCTGTTCCTTAAATTTTCAAAAGCCCCATTTGCTCTGTTCCCTTTTTGAACAGAAACTAAACTCTTAAAAACATCTTGCTTGCTTAACAAAAAACATTTCTCCTTGCTTTTCCACAGCAGTAGCTTCTTCACTCCTGTGTCCCAGCCACAGCTGCCCTTTTTCTGAGAGATACTGTGAAAGGTGTTAAAATTGCCACTCCATCTCAATGAGTTTCCATTTGAGTTTCTCTCCGCTGGGCAACTGGATTACAAGGGCATTGCTCCAAATTGAGGTGTTTATCAAGAATGCAAATTAAGTGTTCCTTTCCAGGATTCTTTTAAGTTAAAGCTACATTTTAAAACATAATCATCTTGTAAAGTTCAGCTTTCATTAATGCATTCTCAGGTGCTTTGCCCAAGACATTCCTGTTCGAGTGACTGGCACATGTCACTAGATTATGTAAGTGCAGTGATATAATATTGCCAGTCTGCCATTTGGACAATGGAGTTAATAAGAATTCCGTGGCTGATTTTCCTCCCTCACAGGTACATTGAAGCCAATTGTAATGCACAATATCAGTTAATTCAGTATGAACCTCCAAATTAAACCTGGCATAACAATTCTGATGACTGATACACTCTTGAAATATCATGACCTGTTTTTTCTCTTTACAGATGCTGACTCGCGCATTTCCTTTTTTCTCCCTTCATTGCTTCTGTGCTGTCAGGTGGCTGTAGTCATCCAATCTTGGATGAGCTGCAATTTCCTCCTTGCCAAACAAGCCACTCCCTTCTCTAGCCAATGTTTCATAATTAACAAGACTGCTCTCAACCTGTGTCCTACGCGGCTCAGCTGAGCGCCCAATCCTGTAGCCTTTTCCACAAAGACAACATATCTCCATGCCTATAGCATCACCTGCCTCCACCCATCTGCTATTGAAACTAGACTCCAGACTCTTCTGGCCAGCATCCCATGCTTCACTAACTTCAACTCATGCAAAGTTCTGCCCATATTATCCCACATCAAGCTCCCACTTGATTGTCACCCACCTTTGCTGACCTGTATGAGCTTCCAGTCAGCTGAGATCTCCAATTTAAAATTCTCATGTTTAATTCATGTTATATTGCCTCACTTCTTCCTATCTCTGTAATCCCTTCCAGCCCTCAACTCCAGATTCTGATATTTTGTGCATTTGCCTCTCCCTTCATGCAACTATTGGCAGCCATGCGTAGGTGCACATCCTCAGGAATTCTGTATCTAAACCCCTGAACTTCTCCCTCTTATAAAGATCCTCTTCAAAAGCCCATCTCTAACCCTCTTCTCTTTTAGCCCCTCCTAATCTGGCCTCCTTTCGCTCATTTCTTTTGATTAAGTTTCCATGAAACATCTTGGCACCTTCTTCCATGGTAAAGGTGCAATGACTTCCAGCATTTGCAGTTTTTCCTTTTTATTTTACTGAGCTTCACAGGTGGGGGTTCTTTCTACTTGACCACCCAATTTGTTCCAGTCACAGAAGAAACAAACAATAGGAGATTTTATTAATTTTATTGAAAATCTCATCTTTCAGAAGAAAATTAATAACAAAAATTAAATGCAATGTGGACTCACATTGCAGCTACAGTATGCAGCATAAATGGCATAAAGCAGAGTTTGGCAAGAACAGGGCTCCTCCAAACTGTGTCTCATTTTACACCTGAATTCCACATGGGAATTGTTGACACATATATGGCTGCTGAGCTCTTGAAAAATGACTGCCTTTGCCATTGCCAAAAACCATGCTTTTCTTGCTCTCAAAATATTAACCCCTCTATTACAATTTATGAACTAGACATTTTACATGTTAGAGAGGCAATATTATACAGTGTTGACTGTGAAGGAAGGAACTACATCTTCATCTCCTTCTTCTCCATGACTGGCCATACTGTTTTGGTGGGGTCCAAGTTATAGATACTTTTGCTCTCCCCAAACCTTCCCCCCACCCACCCCCTCCCCATCACATTTAAAACTATACACCTCAGTATATCCAATGAAGTTAACTTTACTTTAAAACCATGAGCTTATGCCGACACTCTAGATTTTGAGATCATTTCATTGATAAAACCGTTATTCTGTGCTAGCACTTCAGACTTCAACTTCATCAGCTTCTGCTTTACTTCTTCCTCAGACATATCAGTAATAGGTAAAGCTTTGATGTTTGACAGAAATTCTGCAATGATCCTTTCACCATCCTACAAAACAGAAGGGAAAATATTATTCATGTTGTTGGCTTACAGCAGGCATCTCTGGCCACAATGCTCTATTACTCTTTAATTATGTACTATTTTGGTGCCTCAGCTATGACCACATAGATACTAAGCATTCCAGGCAAATTATTTTCCCAGTGAGTCTACTGTTACATTAAACTTAATAAGATACATTTATGACAGCCTCATAATACTAGAAAACCACTCAGAAATTGCCCACCACCTGATCCTTCTTCATGCCAGGAGCATATTCAATGGTCTGACGCCTACAGAAAAGGCTGATTAACATTCCCATTGTGTACAAGCAACCATCTTAATATTGTAATTACTAATGCTGAAGAAACCTGCGATTTTAAGAGAGGGGAAAAGCCTGAAGTTTGTCATTAGTACCAATTTCCAAGATAAAATTATTTCAATTAAACATAATTAACACTTTTTAAACTTGACAATTTTTGGTTGAAATTATTTGTTTAAATAATTTATTAGCAGGTGGTTTCTTAGCTGTGGGGTTCCTAGCTCGAACTTTCCACCAGGGCGAGGAGTTCATGTACAAGTAAACTTGTTGATTGAGGAAGTCACGATAAATGATTTCAGTCCATTGTGTCACTAAATGGCCGCCTGGATTGAAACCCTAAAAAAAGTGCTGGGCGCCATGTACAAAAATTGCACTCCTGGCTCAGGCCTATGGGAGATGAACACTCCTCTCTAAGTAGCTTTTGATGAAACAAGAGAATTTGGCAGTTTAAATCCAATGTGTCACTAATAGGAAGTACGTCTCCCTTTTCCTGCTGACTTCTGGGTCTTCGTTTAAATGGGTTTCATGGAGATTGAACTATAAGATAAAACTCTGCATAATTCAGGATTAATTAGACTGAGATGGCCCACAAAGTGGAGATAAAGGCCATATCATACTGTTCATGGTACAAGGTACTCTTCTGGTTAGGTTTAAAGTACTGAGACAGAGTAGGATCCACCCTATTCTGTACATGATCTTCAAATACTTAATGTCAATGCTGAGTCCATTGTAGGAGTGCTCTGCTCCTCAGCAGCGACATTCCTCACTTGTGAAATGCAAGATAATTCTAAATAATTCAACAAGTCTAAGCTCCCTTTGTTCAGTCACAAACCTGCTTTTCTTGGCGAGATTTCTTAGCCGTTGGTCCCTCATCAGAATTTTCAGAATTCCCTGTATTCTGGAACTCCTCAAGCTCCGTGGCTTTGTCCTTGGCACTTTGAATAACATGTTTGGGAAACTGAGCAAGCTCAGCTACATGAATCCCAAAACTCTGGTCACAAACACCTACAAATTAAATTTAAAAATATTTTAAAAGCTTTCAATATCATACAATTACTGGATGCCAAGAGGTTTAGAGTGTGGACAGAGAAGAAAAGTTACAATAATGAAAAGTTTAATTTCCAGTGTTCTGGAATTCAGATTATGGAATGTTCTTATAAACAAAGCTTAACAAGAATTAAAGTGTTTGCAGGGCATCAATGCTGTTAATGAATTTCAGTAGTTGACAACAGCATAGTGGCCAGATGAACCGAATTATAGTATAATTTCAATTTACAAGAATTCAATGAGACCTCAGGATTCAGCAACCGCTGAATCTCAGTATTACACATAGAATCTCAGAATGGTTACAGCACTGAAGGAGGCCACTCAGCCCATTGCAATTCTCCAGCCTCTTCCCCACAGCCCAGCAGTTTTATTTCTCTTCATGTGCTTACCCCTTTTGAAAGACATGACTGAGTCTGCCTCCACCACTCTCAGGCAGTGCATTGCAGATCTTAACCACTTGCTGCATAAAAGGAGTATGTCCTATCAACTTTGCTTTTTGCTCTCCTATGGTTCTTGACCCTTCCATCAAGGGGAAGTTTCTCCCTTTCTATTTTGTCTAAAACCATCATGATTTTAAACGCTTCCATCAAATCTCCTCTCAACCATCTCATTTCTAACAAGAATAAACTTGTTTAAGTTCAGTTAGCACTTCACTGGGAAGTGGAGCTCCAGGCTATGGGAAATCATGACATGTAAACACACTGCATTACTGGGATGTCAGACACTCAAGCAGCTGAAACCAGGAGTTGGAAAGCTTTCTATCTTTACAGCAAATGACCAGTTAAAATCCTTGGCATGACTATCTCATCTCCCTTGTTCATTCATCAGGAATTCATCAGGCACCAGCAAAGCTTACAAAGTTAGCATTAACATAATGTATCAGTATTAACTTTTAACTGTTACTGAAGCTGGTGAAATGTTTAAGAACTCAAACTGGTGGACTTCTACAAGTATTAATTGGTCTTCTGGCTAGAAAAGTTCTTAAATGATTCAGGTCAGAGGAAGGATATTATTACCGTGAGTGTTTACAAGCTGTAAAGGAAAACACAGACTGCCACCTTTGCCCAATAAACTGATTTCCGAAATCCAATTGAGATGTAAAACACAAAACAAAAGCTAATACAATTGCTCTGTGGTGCTGTGCCATACAAGTTACTTGTGGCTCAGTTGGCACCTCTTGGAGAGGGGGCTGGAGCAGGTGTTCATTTTAAGCTCTAGCATTGCCAGCTGCACTCAGTATTTAGTGGTCTGCCACACCCTTACTGAAAGTATCCTATCCACTGTTAGAAAGAATCAGTTTATAGCTAATGCTTATGCATCACTGATTTAGTTTCTCAGTAACTGACTCTAGTAATAGTACAAGAGTGCCACTGGCTCTCCCCTGGCTCAGATTGGAAGCAATGAAATTGAGCAGTCCTGAAGAAATATGGGATAATGAACACCCACCACATTGGGTGCACAGTCCTCTTTCCCATCTTACTGCATCATTTCTGAATATACTAGCATTTTGGTACTTCTTAATTCTTTTTATTTTGACCAAAATAAAACTCCCTCAAATTGAACACCAATTCTGGGTGAATTGTTAAGACAATAAGATTTAAAATTCTTCACTTGTAGAATAAATAACATTCCACGTTTGTTTTGATTTCTAGAGCCCCAATTGATGATAAAAATTCCTGGGGAGCCACATTAAATGATTTGAGTAAAACCTATCGTATTCATCTCCTGTTCAGCCCATATAAAGCAGAAAGATCAGTACTTCGAAATTGAAATTCAAACTCAACACAAAGCACACATTACAGTGCAACAATAAACAATGTAAACAGAATTCTGAACTACATTGTTAAATGAGTTGACATAGTCTGAAGCCAAGTTCTGAAACTATAGTGTTCTTGTCAGACTGCACCTTGAATGCTGCATTCAGTAGTAGTCACCAACATACAAGGTTAAGCTCTGAGCCCTGGAAACAGTACAGAAAAGCTACAAAGCTTGTTCTTGATATTAGAGGACTGAGTTACGGACAAAGATTATAAAAGGGCTTCTGAAATTTGAAGGGAAGCAAATAAGCGGACATTTTACAGAGGAATACAAGATTACATGATAGAAAAGGTTAATCATGATTACTATTTCAATTAACCCAGGAAAAGAGAACTTGGCACAAACTGGTAAAATGCAAGGTCAGAAATGATGACAACAACTATTTCTTTATATAGATCATCAATAACTGAATTCTTCTTTTGGGTAGTGGAGACTAAAACTCAACACATTCATGAGGCAGTTAGAGGCGGTGATGGCCAGGAACAGGGAGGAGAGATCAGAAGCTCTTCTGGAAGAATGAGTTACAATGTCCAACCGTTCCTCCTCATCTCTAGTTTTCACATATGATGAATAACCACCTAAGCAAAATACAGGTGGATAGCTGACACTTGTGAACCAAGGGGTAGAAAACTACAATAAAAAAGAGGGGCACGAGGGAAAGAAAGCATCTTGAAGCTAAAGCAACTTCAGAAAGGAGCAGAGGAGGGTGAATAACAACAGCAAGGTCTTGTGAAGGCTAAATGTTTTAACAAGCACAAGATGGATTTGGCCTTTTTGCTGCAGATGCAGCTTTCAAGGCACTCTGAACTCAATATATTGTTCTTAGTTACAAATGCTTCCTTCCCACGTTAATTATATGCTTTAAAATGAGGGGCCTGCACAGACTTGCTGGGCTTCAAATTATCCAGCACCAACTGCTTTCCTGAAATGGTGACACTTACAAATGCTCAAAATGAGCTGAACCCCAGGTCTCCAATCCACCTACACTAGCTGTGTGTTACTCATCCTGCTTTTATTAGTCAACAGTAATTGCCTTGTCAAATCTATTTATAAGACACAATGCCAATAGCGCCATTTTTAAAAGAATTAAGGTTAGCTTTTTTATCCAATTTTTTCTCCCTCTAATTTCTTATATCACATTTAACCACTGATTGCTAATTTCAACTGAGGCAGTGACTTGAAACTGTTCCTGAGCCTGTATGTGTGAAGCAGCTGATCAGCATCACCAGAAACCCCCAATCATCCACTCAGTACACTGTTAGACTTAATTGTTTCTTCAAACCAGTTCAGGACTTTCCATCAGAACTGCTGTAAACTGAATTGCACATCTTAAAGGAGTTAGGTCTACAAGTTATTTGACATAAAAGTCACTCCTATAACTTTTATGACAAATGCCCAATTGACTAAAAAACAGTGATTATATTGATGTCAAGAAATTTGTACTGCTTTCTCCTCCCATGTTCTTACTTGAGAATAATTTTAAATATCAAAACATTACTCCTCCATGGAGCTCTGTAAATTCAGGAGCCTGGCATTTAAATTTGTTAGATTCAACAATAGTACACATTTATAGGTTGTGTTTCCCTTCAAGTCCAGGTTGGGCATTTGTTAAAACATGTCAGTCACTGTACCAGAAGTGGGTACAAGGTAGTGCTTCAAAGAGAGGAAGAGGACAGACATAACATGAACAAATCAACCACAGACCAATAAGCAGCACAAGTAGAACCCTCGGAACTGGTAGTAAGATTCAGAGCCGGAACATATATGGAAAAATGACATTATTGAAATATTTCCAAAACTTAATCTGGTTTAAAAATTGCATGCTCCACCACAGACTTTCATACCCAAGGCCCATCTATTTCTATGAAAGGCAATCAAATGTGTTTGCCACAGGGTCTTCTTGAACTCTCTGAAGACACTAGGGGATAAACTGGAGGGAATTGGAATCAAGTTTGGATTTGATCAAGTTTTGAGAGACAATCTAGCTCAATTAAGCCAGGAATGGGAATGTTACAAAGTCACTGTTTTCTAGTTAGCTTCATGTATTGTGGAATAATGTTCCATCCAAAGGTATATTTTGTGGATGAGTCTGAATAGAACATTTTTAATTGAGAGAATGTTTCTGCAAGTATTTCCTCTATTTGTAAAGACAATGCTTGATAAACCCAGTATAATTCTAAGAGAACAGACAATATGTAAAGATATTGCCTTGTCTGTAGGGATACATTTTTAAATGTAAGAGGAATGTTCAACATACTCAATCATTATTGTTTGGAATCCAAGAATTCCCCATTAAGGATACCTCAGTAATTGATGTATAGAATCTTTACTTTTGGTTTAGATATTATAGTTACCAGTTAAAATACATAAAAGGAAATCACACTCATCAATACAGAAAGCTGTTTATGTTGCACAATTATTCCAAAATAACCAGCAATCTGTTGCACTCTTGTACAGCAACTAGAATCTCTGGAATATGCACTATTACCATTAATCTGTTCTATGCAATACCATTCAGTGAATAGAGTAGATAACATTTCAAACAGCAGTATGTTCGTGCTTTACCTTTCTTTACACGGTATAGCATTGTTAGTGTTTCATCTGTGGTTAATGCAGTCACATGCAAGTTGTTGACTGTTGGTACTTGGTCAGCCAGGGCTGTCAACTCATGGAAATGAGTGGCAAACATACAAAATGTGCAAATCTTGGTGGAAATATATTCTGATATGGCCCAGGCCAGGCCAAAGCCATCATACGTAGAGGTGCCTCTTCCCAATTCATCAATGATAATCAGGGAGTGTTCTGTCGCTGATCTGGGAAACAATAATAATATTAAAGTTAATGCCTCCTATTCTGGGGCCAAATGGTGAGTCACAAACCTGCAAGGTGCATTTTAATATTCAGCCATCCAAAGTTACATATATCTTGTTGGTAATGGTTTTCTTTCCTTGGTAAACACCTACATTCTCCTTGGCAGGTTACAAGAAAAAAAAGACCCGTAATATGTATTTAGCCTCCAACCTCTCTCTTCATAGTAACCTGAATTTTCATCCTGTTAGTGCTGAATATTACGTAGGCTATCTAACACACACTGTTTTTCCTGCAACCTCACTGTCCTGAAATCAAGGAGAGAATTTTCTTCCCGTTGGAGGGCTGGGCAGGCATACAGCCGATTGCTGCCTGCAATCGGCTGTGTGCCGCCATTTTACATGGGCAGGCCAATTAAGGCCCGCCCAGCGTGACACGCAAACGGAAGCATTGAGCACTCCCTGTGCGGGCAGGGGGAGGAGGGAGAGTCGGGGCCTGTGATCTTTCCCGCATGCTTGCGAAACAGCGCAGAAATCTCCCTAAGGCACAGAGCTGCCTCAGGGGGATTAGTTTGATTATGAATTGAAATAAAGGAAAAAAAATTATTCACACATGTCCCCTCATGTGACAGTGTCACATGAGCTGGGACATGTCAATGAATCTTAATAAAAATTTTCATTCAATTTATAAAGCCTTCATGAAATCTCGTCCCGCCTGTGGATGAGGTTTCATGATAAACGTGAAGGCCGCCTGGGCTCCTTGCCTGCCGGTCAACCTTAAGGTTGGGCGGGCAGCCCAGACAACCAGCTTAATTAGATTATTAATGGCCTTAATAGACCTTTGACAGTTCGGCGGGCGCACAGCTGACTCCGATGTGCGCCCGCCAAACTGAAGATCGGAATGACGTGCGGTGATGTCAGGACACACACCCAACGTCACTGCGTGTCATTTTACGCGCAGGCGAGTGGAGCCCGCTCCTGCACGCCGACCAGAAGATTCAGGCCCTAGACTCAACACATTGACTCCTTCTTTTAACTGATACATTCCCAGGGTCTGAGCTGGAACTCTACCCCTCTCCTTTGCCCCCTATAATCTATAGTCTTTTAAAACCCAAGCTTGGCAATAACTGATCACCATTCCCCAGATTTATCTTTTCTCACTAACTCTTTTTCAACTGATCAGTGTGCTGCCTTTAATTTTTAGAAAATTATTACAATAGAAAAAATGTGCAAATGATTGGGAAGTGGAGTAAATTTGGGTGAAAAGCAAAATGTTAAAAAATGAACAAACCATAATGAATTTGCAAAGGATATAACTTTCCAAATTGTACAATGGAATCTTTCCCACATTCCCATTACTTGCAATTTTTTATGAGCAAGTTTTACATAAATTAGCTAAAATGCTTTTAATTGAAAGCGTTTTTAATTGAACTTGATTGCTCCTTGATCCAAGAGTTTGCCGCATTCCCAAAAAACCTGGTAGAATTTACTATCTGGGCAGTTCCGTATGTTAGCTTCAGTCCATGAGAGCAGTGGGAGTCTAGGACTAAGGGTCTTCGTCTCAGGATAGAAGGACAGCCAGTTAGGACTGAGATTAGGGGAAATTTCTTCAGAGTTGTGAATCTTTGAAACTAAGATCATAATAAATAGGAGCAACTCTCTACCCTGTAGGGCTGGATGTGCTGTTTTTGAGTAAATTCAAGAATAAGACTGCTAATTTTTTTTAACGTTAAAGCAATCAAGGGATACGGGGATAAGGCAGGAACTTGAAGTTGATGTAGAACTTCAGTCATGATCTTATTGAATGGCAGAGCAGGCTCCAGGGAGTATGGCCTACTTCTATTTCTAATGCGCTTATAACTCAGAGCTCTAGGTCCAGGAGAGTTTCTTTAGCAAGAATTGGGCTACGAACAATTTTTTTTGAGAAAGGAAGAACCTGGATCTTATCCGAATATGCTAGGAATTGCATGGCTGGAAAGATGGTGCAGGAGGGAAGGCTTTAGGTTCCAGGGACACTGGGACTGGCTCTGGGGGAGATGGCAACTGTACAAGACGGGTGGGTTGCATCTGAACAGAGCCGGGGCTGAGTTCCTTGCGGGTCATTTTGCTAGTGCTGTTGGGGAGGGTTTAAACTAACACAGCAGGGGTGTGGGAACCAGGAGAGAATGTTTGAAATTGATACCAGGGTGCACGGAATGCTGGGAGAGACAGATAGCACTGAAATAGAGAATAGTAAGTTAATAGATGAAGTTAGAGGAAGGGAGCAAATAACGAAGTCTATATCAGGGTTACACTCATGTTTGTGAATGCACAGAGTATAGTTAATAAAATTGGGGAGTTACAGGCACAGATTGCCTTCTGGGATTATGATGCTGTGACAATAGTGGAGACTTGGTTTAAGGAAGGGCAGATCTGGGTGTTAAACATTCCTGGTTACAAGGTGCTCAGAAAAGATAGGAAAGGGAAAACAGGAAGAGGGGTGGCGTTTTTGGTTAAGGAGAGTATGCAGTACTGGAGAAAGAGGATGTGTCAGAGGATTCAAGGACAGAAGCAATTTGGTTAGAGCTAAGGAACAAGAAGGGTACAATTCCATTGCTCAGTGTAATATATAGACCACCAGCTAGTGGGAAGGATATAGAGGAACAAATCTGCAAGGAAATTACAGAGAGGTGTAAACATCATAGAGTAGTTATAATGGGGGACTTTAATTACCTGTATATAGACTGGGATAGTGGTAGCGTATGGGACAATGAGGGACAAGGGTTCCTAGATTGTATTCAGGAGAATTTCCTACAGCAGTATGTGTGCAGTCCAACAAGAAAGGAGGCACTACTAGACCTGGTTCTTGGGAATGAGGTGGGCTAAGTAGATCAAGTGATAGTGGAGGAACATTTAGGGGACAGTGATCATTGTATCATATGGTTTAAGATGACGGTGGAAAATGACACTAGTCAATCCAGAGTAAGAATAATCAACTGGCAGAGAATGGACTTCAATGGGGCAAGAATGGAGCTAGGCCGGATAGACTGGAACCAAAGGTTGGCGGGAAAAACTGTAGCTGAACAATGGGCGACCTTCAAGAGGAGATGGTTTCGGCACAGTCAAGGTGTATTCCCTCAAAATGGAAGGGTAGGACAAACAAATCCAGATCTCCCTGGATGACAAAGAAGATAGAAATTAAGTTAAAGAAGAAAATGCATGCTTACAACAGGTGTCGGGTAGCAAATACAATTGAAAACCAAGCTAAATACAGACGGTTCAGAAGGGATGTGAAAAAGCAAATACGAAAAGCAAAGAGGGATTATGAAAAAAGACTGGCAGCTAACATAAAAGGAAATCCCAAAGTATTCTATAAGCACATCAACAGTAAAAGGGTGCTAAAAGGAGGAGTAGGGCCGATTAGGGACCAAAAAGGGGATTTACACATAGAGGCAAGAGGCATGGCTGAGGTGTTAAATGAATACTTTGCACCTGTCTTTACCAACGAGGTAGATGCTGCCCAGGCCATGGTGACAGAGGAGGAAACTTGGTCACTAGAAAGGATTAAAATTGATAAGTAGGAGGTATTGAATAAGCTGTATTTAAAGTTGATAAGGCCCTGGGACCAGATGAGATGCATCCAAGAATATTGAAGGAAGTGAGAGTGGAAATTGCAGAGGCACTGGCAATAATCTTTCAATGTTCCCTGGATTTGGGGGAGGTGGCGGAAGATGGGAGAATTGCAAACATTACGCCCTTGTTCAAAAAAGGTTGAAAAGATCTGCCCTGCAATTACAGACCAGTCAGTTTAACTTCAGTGATGGGAAAACTTCTAGAAACAATTATTTGGGATAGAATTAATAGTCGCTGGAAAAATGTGGATTGATTCAGAAGAGTCAGCATGGATTTGTTAAAGGAAAATCGTGTCTAACTAACTTGCTGGGGTTTTTTGAAGAGCTAACAGAGATAGTTGATGAGGGCAAGGCCATTGATGTGGTATACATGGACTTCCAAAAGGCATTCAATACAGTGCCACACAACAGACTTGTGAAGAAAGTTATAGGTCATGGAATAAAAGGGACAGTAGCAATGTGGATACAAAAATGACTGAGGGATAGAAAACAGAGAGTAATGGGTATTTTTCAGACTGGAAGGTTTGTAGTGGAGTTCCCCAGGGGTCGGTATTGAGACCCTTGCCTTTCAAAGTTTGCGGATGACACAAAACTTGGAAGAATTGTAAATTGTGAGGACAGTGTAGAACTTCAAAAGGACACTGATACATTGGTGGAGTGGGCAGATAGGTGGCAGATGAAGTTCAATGCGGAGAAGTGTGAGGTGATACACTTTGGTACGAAGAACATGGAGACTCAGTATAAAATAAAGGATACTATTCTAAAGGGTGTGCAGGAGGAGAGACCCGGGTGTATATGTACATAAATTATTAAAGGTGGCAGGACAGGTAGAGAGAGCTGTTCTAAAACATACAATATTCTAGGCTTCATTAATAGGGGCAGAGTACAAGAGCAGTGAGGTTATGATGAATTTATATAAGATACTTGTTAGGCCTCAGCTGGAGGCTTGTGTACAGTCCTGGGCGCCACACAATAGGAATGATGTGAACACATTGGAGAGGCTGCAGAAGAGATTTATGAGAATGGTCCCAGGGATGAGACACTTCAGTTATGAGGAAAGACCGGAGAAGTTGGGACTATTTTCCTTAGAGAGGAGAAGGCTAAGAGGAGACTTGATAGAAGTTTTCAAAATTGAGGGGTCTGGACAGAGTAGATAGGGAGAAACTGTTCCCACTTGTAAATGGATTGACAATCAGAGGGTGCAGTTTTAAAGTGTTTTGCAAAAGAAGCCAATGCGAGGTGAGAAAAAACTTTTGCCTACAGCGAGTAGTTAGGGTTTGGAATGCACTGCCTGGAAGTGTGATGGAGGCAGGTTCAATTAAGGCATTCAAGAGGGCATTGGACTATTATTTAAATAGAAACAATGTGCAGAGTTATGAGGAAAAGGCAGGAGATTGGCACAAAATTAAAATGTTCAGAGCTGGTGTGGACATGATGGGCCAAATAGCCTCCTTCTACACTGTAACAATTCTGTAATTCCATGAATTTGATTAGGCAATCCAAAATCAATTAAAAGCTAAAAATAGAGGATCAGCCTGGGAGATTTTCAATTATCTGTCAGGGTAGGGTGTCCTCTGTTATAGCAGATAATTGAAGCTTCACTGTATTCCCTTTTGACTTTGTTCTATGGAAACCATTTGCAGAACTCCTGACTCAAAGCCCAGATCAGATCGATGTGAGGAAATGCTGATAAGATTAGCTCCTGTTCTCATCTTGTACTAACAGAAGCTACAAATACACTTAATTTAATAGGTATAGAATGGGGGAAAAAAACTCAAAAGTACAAAAGCAAAATACTGTGAATGCTAGAAATCGGAAATGAAAACAAAAAATGCTGGAAATACTCAGTAGGCCAAGACAGTATCTGTGGAGAGAAAGAGCTAGTGTTTCCGGTTGAGGTTACCTATCATCAGAACTAAGAAAAATAGAAATGTAAGAGTTTTTAAGCTAGCGGAGGTATTCCAAAGTATTTCAGGATAATTGGAATATTTCCATTACTGTTGGGACATCTTCGCTATAGGAAGTGCAGTAAGAACGGGAGGAGCAGTGAATTGGGAGCTGGAGCTTCAAACAACAATAAAAAAAAAATCAAGGAGCGAAGTCACAAAATAGCAGGTAGGTGTTTGATGAGTTTTTTTTTGCTCTTTAAACAATGAAAGTGTGTCAATCTCAAAGCTAACAATCTGTAGCTTACCATTAATTTATTAAAATTAGCAAACTAGATCAGCTAAACCATTTATAGAACTAAAATAATCAATTGAACAATAATATTAGCTAAATAAGTGAACAGTATAGAAAATCATAGTATGATC
The DNA here is from genome assembly GCF_964194155.1 of Cetorhinus maximus. Lineage (NCBI taxonomy): Eukaryota > Metazoa > Chordata > Chondrichthyes > Lamniformes > Cetorhinidae > Cetorhinus > Cetorhinus maximus. The sequence goes on along the minus strand of NC_135892.1, from coordinate 90,224,913 downwards.
AGACAGGATCAATATGGTTTTACAGAAGGGAAAGGGTGTCTGAAATATTTGAGGCGTTTTTTTGAGGATGTATCAAGTACGGCCTGTAGATGTAGTACGCCTGATTTGCAAAAGGTATCTGATAAGGTGCAATGAAAAAGATCAATGCACAAGATAAGGACTCATGGATTTGTAGCTAATATATTAGCTTGAATGGAAAACTTGTGAAGAGATGGGAAGCAGAGAGTAGGGATAAGCAGGACATTAAGTTGGCAGTCTGTAATGAGTGGGATGCCGCAAGGATCTGTGCTGGGACCTGAAGCTATTTAGAATCCAAATGAATGACTTAAACAAAGAGACAGAGAGCAATGTATCCAAAGTTTGCGCATGGTACAAAGCTAAGTGGGAATGTAAGCTGTAAGGAGGTCACAAGAGAAGCTGCAAAGAGATATAAACTGGCTATATGAAAGGCCAACAAGGTGGCAGATGGAGTATGATGTGGAAAAGTGTGAGGTTATTCACTTTGATGGTAAGATTAGAAAAACAATTTTTTAAAAAAAGACAGAGCGTTTTGGGTGTACTCATACAAAGAACACAAAGTTAGCATGTAGGTACAGTAAGCAATGCATGCTAAATTTGCTGATGACACGAAGATAGGTAGGAAAGTTAAGTTACCAAGAGGACATGAGGAGTCTGCTAAGGGACAGAGATAAGTTAAGTGAGCAGGCAAAAATTTGGCAGATGGGATAATAATGTGGGAAAGTATGAACTTGTCCAATTTGGCAAGGTGAATAGAAAAGCACATAATGTTTAAATGGAGAGCAATTGCAGAATTCTGTGGTACAGAGGAATCTAAGTGTCCTGTTGCATGAATCACAAAAAGTTAGAATGCAGTTACAACAGGTGACTAGGAAGGGAAATGGAATGTTGTCCTTTATTGCAAGGGGAATGGAATATAAAAGTAGGGATGTTTAGCTACAGTAATACAGGGTGCTGGTGAGACATCTGGAGTAATGTGTACAATTTTGGTCTCCTTAAAGGATATAAATGCAGTAGAAGCAGTTCAGAGAAGGTTCACTTGGCTGATGTCTGGGATGAGGGTATTACCTCATGAGGAAAGGATGGAAAGGCTGGGCCTGTATCCATTGGAGCTTAGAAGATTCAGAGGTGATCTTATTGAAACATATAAGATCCTGAGGGGACCCGACAGTGGGTGCCGAAAGGATGTTTCCCCTTGTGGGAGAGACTAGAACTAGGGGACACAGCTTAAAAATAAGGGGTCTCCCATTTAAGATGGAGGTAAGAAGGAATTTTTTCTCTTGAGTCGTGAATCTTTGGAACTCTCTTCCCTGGAGAGTGGAGGAGGCAGGGTTATTGAATATTTTTAAGTCAGAGGTAGACCGACTCCCTTGTTAGTCAAGAATTTAAGGTATCGGGAGTGGGCGGAAAGTGGAGTTGTGCCCACAACCAAATCAGCCATGATCTTATTGAATGATAGAGCAGACTCAAAGGGCCGAATGGCCTACACCTGCCCCTAATTCATGTGCTCATAAATGGCATGTTGGCCTTTATTGCAAGGGATTGGAGTACAAGAATAAGGAAGTCTTGCTACAATTATACAGGACTTTGAAGAGACCTACCTGGAGTACCGCATACAGTTTAGGGCTCCATAGTTAAAGAGGGATTTACTTGCATTGGAGGCAGTAGAGTGAAGGTTAACTAAATTCGTTTCTGGGATAAGAGGGTCATTCTACAAAGAGAGGCTGAGTAAATTGGGCCTATATTCTATGGAGTTAAGAAGAATGAGAGGCGATCTCATTGAAACATACAAGATTCTGAAGGGGTTTGACAGGGTTGATGCTGAGGGATTGTTTCCCCTGGCTGGGGAATCTAGAATGTGGGAGTACAGTCTCAATATAAGAGGGTCAATCATTTAGGACTAAGGTGAAGAGAAATTTCCTCACTCAAAAGGGTTGTGAATTTTTGGAATTCTCTACCTCAGACGGTTGATTATATTCAAGGCTGAGATAGACAGATTTTTGGTCTCTCAGGAAACCAAGGGATTTAGGGAGCAGACAGGAAAGTGCGGTTGAGGCAGAAGATCAGCCGTAATCATGCTGAATGGCAGAGGAGGCTCGAGGGGCTATGTAGTCTACTCCTGCCCCTATTTCTTATGTTCTTAAGAAGTCCTCCCTTTCACAGCACGGGGATTCAAATTTGAGACATCCTACACAAAATAAGATTCATCGGTCAAATTAGATGTCAAAAATGAGAATTTTATTATCAAATCCCTGTAGTATCTGTCTATATCAGCTACACTTATATATTAGATGCAGACACAATGAGGGTACTTAAATTATCACACAGGGAGGACGGCAGATGGTATTAGGACTAGTTAAAAGAACTGTTTACCAAGTAAACAAGCATACCTGCACCTTCACCCATTAATGTACATGGGTACAGTTCTTGTATATAAAGTAAATTTTTACTTTGAAGAAAGTTGTAAATACAGAACAATCAGTGCAGGATGTTGCAATACTCTTACTCCCCTTTCTTTCAGCCCAAACACAAACTGAATCTTTCCAGGGGGTCCAAAGTCTACAAAATCTCTTTGAACATCTACAAAATAATAAATTCAGAGGCTGCTGCAGGCCCCAATGCAGCTATATACAAGAGTGAATTGTTGCACTAATGATGGGCATTTAGCAATGAAATTTTTCCAAATAAGTAACATTTTTAAGGGTTATATAATTTGCTTGTTCAGATCTATTTCATAGTGTTATGTCTACAAATATAGAAAAATAATCTGCCATTTCACCACTAAATATTTACTGACAAAGGATTCAAATAAATAACTTCTTTCTCAATGCTGACAAAGGAGGTCAGGGGACTGCCAAGGGGACTGGTGCGCACCAGGTGAAGGGGGCAGTGCGCACCAGCTGAAAAGATTACATCAATTGGGAACTGGCATGGGTTGTAGCAGCAACTCTGTCAGAAAATAATCATCCAACTGGACAATTACTGTGAATATACCAAACTGTTCCTTGTTCTACCAAACAAGAAATGTATGATACATTTCCAATTTGTTTGCAAGTCAGGGAGTGGCTCGTTACTGCCAACAAATTCGCCAACCTCAGACAAAAGTGCTCCCACAGACAACCAGTCGTTCCCCACACAACAGCCAACCTACAACCTCTCAAAAGATGGCCAATTAATATCCAAATTAAGCTGGAAGTCCACATCCACTAGGAACAAATCCAAATTTGTGACATAAGATCCCTACAACCTAAAGATAGAGGGCTTTCATTCATCAATCTAAGCTGGCTTTAACTCAGGTTCTAGAGGTGAAATACCGCACAACGCAGTTCCCTAATAAAATTTTAAACATAATTGACAAAACTGATATCTTCAAGTCAAATGTGTAATCATCTCTACATTGGGAGACCAAATGCAACTGAATGGAGATTTTTTGCAAAGTTGTCATTCAGTTACAAGCATGACCTTGTCTTCTGGTCACCTGTCCTTTTAATTCTCCACCTTGCTCCAACTGTCCTTGACCTCCTACACTGTTCCAAGGAACCTCAATGTAACCTCAAGTTACAGCATCTCATCTTTTGATTATGGACTATACAGCCTTCTATACTCAACACTGAGTTCAACAATTTCAGATCATAACCTTTGCCCCCGTTTTTTTCTAACAACAACTGGTGGTGATTCTGATATTCTCATTCACACCTCGTTTATACCCATCTTTTGTTTCTTTACTCATTCCGTTATCATTTCCTTTGCTTTGCACCATCGCCCATTCTGTCATTTAATATGTCTTGCCTTCCACCCAATCACAGATCTGCCCTTTTGTCCTTACCTTCCCTCCCCCACCCCTTTTCCTTGCTTTTGTGCTTGCTTAAAATCTGTTACATCTCTGACTTGTTCCAGTTTTGACAAAAGATCACTAATCTGAAATGTTAGCTCCACAGATGCTGCATGACCTGTTGACTATTTCTGATGTTTTGTTTTAATTTCAGATTTCCAGAATCTACAATACTTTGCTTTTGATATCTTTAGATGTCTTGTGACGTTTTATGAAAGAAAAACACTACAAAAATCTAATTTGTTATAGTGGATTAACAGTCACATGGAAGTCATCCAAATGCACCAAAAAGTCAGTAATTAGTGCTTTCAATGTAATAAATTTTTAATGGTGCACAACTTCCTGCAACATGCATGCTTCTTCCCAAAATTCGAACACACCCATATTTAGTTAACAAAAAGTCCAGTGAAAATTATATATGTTCAATATTCTTTTCACAGCCCCTAGTAGAAGCTATATAACTTCTATTTAGGAGTGAAGTGTAAAAGATTCATTTCATTCAATGATTTGGGGTTTATGTGCAAATATTCTCTATTATAAATTACAATAAATTCATGTAAATGACCTATTCACTTAGCACATGCTTAAAGTTCCTATTAGTCAAACACCTATCCCTCTAGGCCACTTTGCTGATGGACTGAATGGAGATACAATACCTTGTTCAGTAGTACCTTAATTGAGCACACTTTCTACAGGACAAAAGGATTTAGGTAAAAAACAGCTCCAAAAGTGATATGAGCTAGATTTTACTGAAAGGAGGGTAAGAGCCTGGGGATAAGCACTTTTAATGCCAACAGATACAGATGCATCTTTGTTTCCACAATCTCTCCATCAGCTTTACAGAGGTGCTCTTGACATAAAACAATTTTTACTGCAGGCAGTAAAATAGAGAATGCATAGCTTCACCTATGGAATACTCCATTTTCAGGAGGGTGAGACGGTGTTAGGAATACTACCTCAAAATAGCTGCAGTCTCCAACATTTCTGCCATGAAGGTTGAAACACCTTTGAGCTGACTGTCACCAGCACCAACTCGAGCAAGAATGCAGTCTACAATACTGATTTCTGCAGAGTCACAGGGTACAAAACAACCAATCTGGGCCATCAGAACCACCACGCCAGTCTGCCGGATATATGTTGATTTACCACCCATGTTTGGACCTATAAAATGCAGGTTGAGAGAAGTAGAAACTACATTAGCATCATTAAAAGGAGTTTACAACATCAGCACAGTGAATCACATTTGACTGCAATCAGCACCGCTCAGAATTCTAAGAAGGTAGAAACCTGTTGTTGCAATTGTTTAAATGGTTTCTCGATATTAGCTATACTGATGTGGAGAGCCCTCCTTCCTCACCCAAAGAAGAAAAAGGAGAATTGAAGTCTATAATAGACACCCTCAATCAGTAAATATTTTCATTAAGGAAGAGGTTTCCAGGCTTTGTTTGGTGAGCCGAACCTCCACTGGAGGTTGGCGTTCCATCTACACCCCCTTTCTTTCTGAGGAACATGTTCAGATAGAGCATTTTTTCCCTAAGCCTCCCTTCAGAGATTTTCTCTTCAAAGCTCACTGCTGGTGGTTGTTACAGCATTTCTGTTCCATAATAGTGTTTATATACAGTAAACAACTATATTTTGAATTGTTTATCTGAAACCTTCAACAACTACACAACCACTAAAACGCCCTGCAACAACAGTCTTTCTCCAATCGCACATTTCCAGTACAAGTCACATAGCCCTTATAATGCATCGGAAAGGATGGCCAAGCAATCTTTCAGGCAAGACGTAGTTTGAGACAATCTTTGACCATTCTCAGCAGAGCCATTCAGGCTCGTTCAGCCTCTCCACAAGTAGGGAGGGGCTATGAATTCAAAACCGAGACCTAAAATGGCAACTCGTTGTGCACATAAAGAAAGACCTTAATTTATATAATGCTTTTCACAATGACTGTATATATCAAATGTTTTATAAGTCAACGAAGTACTTTCTTTCCCAAACGTAATCATAGTTGTAATATAAGAAGTGCACAGCAAACTCCAACAAACAGAATTTTTTTTTTTCTGATTTTGATTGAGGGATAAATATTGGCCAGGACAGTGAGGATAACTCTGCTGTTCTCCTTTGAAATAGTGCCACGGGGTCTTTTACATCTAATCAAACAAATAGACGGGACTCAGTTTAACATCTCATCGAAAGACGGCGCCTCTGCCAGTGCAGCACTCCCGCAGTGCTGCACTGGACTATCAGCCTTGATCTTTGTGCTCAAGCCCTGGAGTGGGACTTGAGCCTGGAACCTTGTGAATCAAGAGACAAAAGTGTTACCACTGAGCCACAGCTGGTGCATGCATGATAGCAAAAAGCAGGGGAGGCAGGATTTTGTCTTCCCAAGGAGAATGAGTACCATCAAGAATAGTGGGAAACAACGTTCAGTGATCTAGGTCAATGGCTTGCTCAGGTAGAGCATGTGATAATTCAATGATCTTTGAATTAAACCAGACACATGGATGTTTATAGATGACCGGGCAATCCTCTTGACTGTGGGTCACAAACTCCCTGTAGCGCTCTCCCTTTATAGTATGTTTTTAGCGTTGGATGCTGGCCTACAGTGCATCAGATTATTTCCTTTACGATTACATGACAGAAACAGTAGCCTTTAACCAGATAACAGATTTACAGATTAGCATTTTCCCAGGTCGCTGTCGGCATCTGCTCCCCGTGGTTTGTACTGCCTTACATTAATGAGTGCAAATAACATTGAGTTGAATCTCACATCTACGGTAAGCTAGTGTCCTATGAAGTAAAGCCAAATTTTGTTTCCAGCGTACTATTTTAACAAAACGTGAGGTATAAAGCTAACATTATACAAAGAGGCTTCATCCATACAAATGCTCAGCTGTGATAGGTTGGGCGCCCTCTACTAGAAATCAAAAATCCCAAATTAAACCAGGATCAACACATATGCATCACCTCTGGATATACAAGGCAGTATCAATAGCTCTCATACTTGTTCATTTAGGCCAGTGCGTTCTGTTCATGCCACCACCCCAGATAACCTCATTGTCTCACCCTCCAAGCTTGGGACTCTCTAAGGTGTGTAGTATTCTGAAGGAGTTTCAATCATTTTTAAACCTGGTTGAACACCAAGATATTATAGTTTTTGCAAACAATGTTAGTGACCTACTTTTTTAGGACAGCTACAAATAAACAATCCCAAGCAAACCTTCAAAGATTAAGAGATGGCCAAAGTAGGGTAATATTCATCAAAAGCCTCAAATATGTTAGATAATAATTAATTTCTTTCTATCTTATCTTTTAATTAGTAATTTCTCTAGTAAAAACACCAACACTTACCTGTTATTATGTGGAACATTTGTTTATCTTTCTCAAAAGTAACATCATTGGGTCTGAAGGCCATGTCATCTTGGACCTCGATGCAAGGATGCCTAGAAGCCTTCAGGATAATCCGACCATTGCCCTTCTCAAGGATCACAGGCCGCACATATGGCACAGGCGCCCCATTAGCTACATGGGCAAAACTGACTACTGCATCCAGTTGAGCAATCACATCATTTAGAGTCTGTTGAGGTTCCACATATCCTGTAAGTGCAGGAAAAAGATACCTGATACTGGTCAGCATTGTCACTAAGGTTTCAGAGCAAAGGAACTGTAGTTATGTGGGCTCCGATATTAAATGCGGAGGTGACAAGGGTGTGGGGGAAGCATGTCAAAAACCTGGCAAGTCAAAGGACATGGGGGCCCTGCTGATATTAATAACAAGGCCTCAATTAAATAAAATGTTACAGTCTCCTGTCAGATTGACAGCCTTCAGGGAGGTGGAGGGGGGACGCAGGTGGTGTGGTGAAGAGGGTGGGAGGGGTGCTGGCGGTGAGGTGGGATAGCACTCATGCCTCAAGATAATCTGAGCAATAAATTTGCAACTTACCTACTGGCCCAGGACCCGATTCCCAGCCAATTTTGCCTGATGGGTAAACTGACATTGGCCCCCACCCTCTACTCAGGTCTCTGATTGATAATGCAGATCAGGTCATGATAACATCAAACTCCATCTGCATGTTTTAAATAGAATCTCATCTCCCTCTTGAGGGTGCCTGCCTGTTCACAAGAGCAGGTTTATGATGAGAACACAACAAGGAAGAAGCAAGGGTTGGTGAGGTAACAGACCGGGGTGGGGGGGGTAAATGGAGGCTCTTTATACTGCCTCCCTTGTCTGATTTTGCCCAGATGGGGGCTCTGAAGTTTTCAACAGAGCATAAAAGTATGAGCATTTCACTTGCATCTATGTTCACTTGACCTTCAGAAGAACCAACAGCAGCACAGTAAGTTACTGCCATTCCAAAGTTGGGTTGCAGCTGAAGTGAGAATTTTGGGATATATTGTCGGATGAGGTATTGTTGATTGATGTTGGGGGTAAGCAAAGATGATGGACTAAGGGTGTCACATAAAAATAGGCCTAACTTAAATGTAATTTCACACACCTCTCCGAATGCCCACTCCATTACAATAGTTTAAAATGAACAGGTAGGCAATGGATAAAACAAATTGGCTGGAGTTATTCCAGAGGTTAAATACCACAGCTCAAGTAGAAAAAGACCTGCCTGTAGTAGTTTTAAATTCTACAGCTATCAATTTATTATCTTATAATCTTTTGCATTGTTTTGGGAAACTGAATAAAGGACTAGCTGGCACACCCCTTTCACCTCTAGAACCTGGATGTGAATCCAGCCCATACTGAGGAAATGAAAGTCTCCTCCCTCTGACAGCTGTCAGGATTGTCAGTGAAATTAAGCTGTAGCAGTCTCAATTGTGCTCTCAATAGGCAATATTCCCAATCCAGCACCAACTGGCATTCTTACTCAGAAAGGCCATAAGGAAGGCTGATGTAAGAAGGGAAAATGTCCAATTACCCAATAGGAGAACTCTAATAAGGTTGCTGGTACAGCATATTATTGTGGGGAAGAGTAGAAGGAACCTTGCTCTATAATTAATTAATGTTGTACCTGACTTGGAGCACTTAATGCTGATAATGGCATGCTGACAATTTATTTCCCCTCCAAAAAGGGAACTAATCTAACAAAGGCTGAATTTAACAACCAGGAATCATCACCACTAAGCTGCGAAACAGTAAAGTAGCACAGCTGTAAATCACTAACATTTTTAAAGCATCTTTTAAACCAGAAACTAAAATGTATCTCTTTCTCTCAAAGACAGATCAGGAAACCACTGTATTGTAGATGAACAAGCTGTTCTAACCACGCCTTAATCGCAAAACCTCACTTAAAAAAAGTGACTCAATATTCAACGTTCATTCCAAAATCCATGTCTTTTAGCAGACACTCCATCTGTCATCATCATAGTGAAATTTATGAGCCCCCAAACAACTAATCTACAAGTAAAGACTGACAAGAAACAAGTAAAGACTGAAATCAAAAATAAAAATGATAAATTCAGGTTTCTCAATAATACCATCAATCCATTCCCACTATTTTAGTTAAGAATGCTATAGCAATGACATCTTAATTTTAGAACATAAACACAGTAAAGATTTCTCTGAAAAGGATAAAATTTCCCATTAAAAAAAAATTTATTAAGTACAAATAAAAAAAGGCATTTTCAAATAAATTAATCTCAATGCAACTGAACCAAGACAGCCTGGAAGACTTACTCTCAGTCTGGAAGTCTGACTGAAGTCACCCACTTGTTCTGCTGTGCTGAATTTATATCATCATATTATGATGAGGTCTTGCTCAAGTTATCATCACATGTGCATGCCCACTGTCAGCAAGCTCAGAGATTAGTTCATAAGCAATTGGATATTAAATTGTGTGGGCACTTAAAACTTTCATAATTCTGTTTGAAAATGTAATTGCTTTATTATACCCTTGGTGAATAACTCAACATTAATCTACTTTGACAACATCACAACAGCCTCCCTCGATCTCCAACAATATTGTGCAATTAACCATAATGAATGTGTTTTTTTTTAAATTTTAGGACCATACTAACTACCAACAAAATTGAAGATGGCATAAAGCTGGGTATTTTCTGCAATATAGTTCTGATGTTCAAACACTTTAGAATATAAGGCCATAACAAATTCTTGCAATAACCTACAAAGCTACAGCAAAAGGTTATAGCATATCAAAACACTATGGGCTGCTCTGATTACATAGTGGTACCAGAGGTGTCATTTACAGCATCTTATTTGTACTTTCAGTAGGAAGATTTATTTACTAGATACAAATCATTCAGATGTAAAAATCCTTAAGGTCAATTACTAGCTGGAGTCTCCCGTTATCTAATTAAAGTTGATCAAATTCTATAGATTAATGCTCTGGTTATAAATGGAAAACCAATTCCTGCAGGGGTTTCCTCATGCCAGGTCCCAGCCTCGCTATTGCAGTGCTTCCAAACAAATTGCAAGGAATTGTGTGGTGCAGCGATCTCTGGGATCAAATCTAGCTTGATCTCTATAATTGTTGGTTTCCCTAAGTCCAAAGATCTATCGACCTATCTCAGCCTTGAAGGTGCTCAGCAACTGAGCATCCAACAACCATCTGGGCCAGAGAGCTTCAAACATTCATACCCCGAGTGAAGAAATTTCTTGTCTCAATTTTAAATGATTGAATACTTACCCTCAGACTATGCACCTTAATTCCAGACTCTTCAGCCTGGGGAAACAACCTCTCAACATTTACCCTGTCAAGATTCTCAGCATCTATACATTTCATGAGGTCATATCTTATTCTTCTAAACTCCAGACAGGATAAACCCAATCTACTCAACCTCTCATCAAAGGACAATCCTTCCATCAAAGAAATCAATCTAGTGAATCATTGCTGCACCACCTCAAAGGCAAATATATCTTTCTTCGGATAAGGAGACCTAAACTGTGCATAGTACTCCAGGTGTATTCTCACCAAAGCCCTGTACAAATTGTAGCAAGGCTTCCTACTACTGTATTTCAACCCTCTTGAAATAAAGGATAGCATGCCATCTCATCCTAATTGCTTGCTAGACCTGCAAGCTAACTTTGTGTACAAGGACACTTAAATCTTGCGGAATATCAACATTTAAAAGTTTCTCACCTTTTGAAATAATGTCCTGCCTTCATATTTCTTATTACCAAAGTAAATAACTTCAAATTTTCCCACAGTACACTCACTGCCATGTTATTGCCCAATGACTTAATCTGATTATATCCCTCTGCAGTCTCATGTCCATGTCACAGCTCACTGTTCCACATTGTTTTGTATTGTTATCAGACTTCGATAACGTTACTCCCAGCATCATCATCCAAGTCATTAACATAGGGTGTAAATAAGGTAAAATCTCGATGAGTTAAATCCCAGGAGCTCCACCCCCAAATCTGTGTTAAACAGAGCTTTGTAATAGCTGAGGTGGTCCCAGTCCCACATGAATCCATCTCAAGTAACCCGATATGTCTACAAATGTGGTCTGTCAGAAGCAACAGGTTCAAATGCCTTCGCCTTCGCACCAATCAACAACTCTTAACTTTCTCACAGATTTAGCCATATTCGCAGGTTTTGAAGTTCACAGGGAGGCATTAATGTCGAATGATGGCTTGCCCAGCACTCGATTTCACGCTCGTGTGGTCTAACTCCACACTGACTGGTCAGCGCTGTCATATGACAAGCTGAGGCAAGTTTGGTTAATCCAGAGTTACCAAAGTGAAATTTCAGCTTATTGTGGGCATCATCCTAAGGGATTTGCTACTCTGCCGGTGGGAATAGTTGACAACTTCGACATTTCTGGAACTGTGTCATCCAAGTTTGACTCATCGCGATTTCATCGCAGTAGAGGCCCAAGCACTGATCCTTGCAGCACCAGTGGTGCCAACTTGAAAATGCCCCATTTACTCCTATTCTCTGCTTTCTATCCGCAAAAATTCCTCTAATTATGCTAATTTATTACCCCAATTCCATGAGCCCTTGCTTGCATAATAACCTTTACTTGTTGCACGTCTTCTAGAAATCTAAAAATACAACATCTACTGGCTCCTCTTCATCTATCCTACTAGACAATCCTCAAAAAAATGTGTCAGACATGAATTCCCTTTTGTAAAACCATGTTGATTCTGTCTGATCATCCTATGATTTTCTAATTGCATTGTTAAGGCTTAGTTAATATTAGATTCTAGCATTTTCCTGGACTAATATCAGGCTAACTGGACTGTTGTTTCTTGTTTTCTCTTGCCCTCTCTCCTTTCTGGAGGTACAATGTACCTCAGCCCCAGCTTCAGCACAGCACTACATATTTGTACCAGGTGGGCATTTTATCACTAGAGAAACTAATGGGATTAAAAACCTACAAATCTCTTGTGCCTGATGGCCTGCATCTTAGCTTTCTAAAAGAGATGGCAGCAGAGGTGATGAGTGCACTGGTTGTGATTTTAGATTCTAGAATGGTCCCAATGGATTGGAAAATAGCAATGTAACACCTCCAATGGCTTGACAGTTGCATACAATCTGACCTTTACTTGCCAAAAACAGAAAGTCTACAGTTATCCATGGGCTCAGGTCTGACATTCCAAAAGTCTCTCAAGGAGACTCTGTTGTCACAGTGTCTGCTCGGGTTAAAGAAAAGCCTTGGGGCACCTTCAGCCCTTTCTCTGCATTGCTCCCTCGTGTGTCCAAGTTACTGCAGCATTAAAGGCAAAAGTGAAGGCTGCTCATGTTGAGAGTGCTGAACGGCTTTCCTAATTCTTCTGCTGACCTGCTACCCCTAAGTGAATGGCCATTCCAGTGCTGGTTCTTATTTGGTTGTCTCCCATAAGATTGCACTTGAAGTCCCGCTGCTGCAGCCAATGGGGTCAGGAACCAGAAATGGTTGCCGCCTGAAAGTTTTCAGAGTCTGCAAGATTGAGCCTCAAGAGTTTGAAACAGAAAATGTTCTATTCACTAGCATGAATGTCCCTCACTGCGGCACAACTGTAAAAAGGAAACACAAGCTGCACATGCAATTTATTTTGTGCATTGCCAGTATTTTCCCACAAGGCTGGAGAAGCTCCATACATCCCAGTTATAGCAAGCTGCTTCAATTTTTTTTCTGATTGCCTCTGCTTCTGACGCAGGGTTTACATTGATGCCCAAGAGGGTACTGCCATCAGCGATGCAGCTTAAAAAGCTTATTTTAGTCGTGGACATCAACCCTTACACCAGCTCCAACGATATTGAGGTTTCTGCCCAGGTGCACCAAACATTAGTATAGTTAGGGCACAATATAATTCAAGCTTTTATCCTTTTAAAAATAAAATCTGCTTAAAAGCTAATGATATGCCTCTTGGGCATTACTAAAGTTTCACTTCTTACCCAACCTAAATGTAATCTGTTTAACAGTAACTTTACTAACATGTCAAGTGGCCAAAGGTTTCTACCACAATAGATCCATGCCTGTTGACATCATACAGAATATCAAATGTGGGTCTCCAGTCACCAAGACTGACAATAGGAACAGGAGAAGGCCATTCAGCCCATCGAGCCTGCTCTGCCATTCAATACAACCATGGCTGATTGAACATTTCAATGCCTTTTACCCACATTATCCCCATAACCCTTTACGTTATTGTTAATCAGAAATCTATCAATCTCTACCTTAAACATATTCAATGATTGAGCTTTCATTGCCCTCTGAGGTAGAGAATCCAAAAGATTCAGAACTGAGTAAAGACACTTCTCCTCATCTCGGTCCTAAGTGGCTTCCCCCTTATTTTGAAATTGTGTCCCCTGGTTCTCGATTCCCCAACAAGGGGATACATCTTACCTGCATCTACTCTGTCTATTCCTTAGTATTTTGTAGGTTTCAATGAGATCACCTCATTCTTCAAAACTCTAGAGAATACAGGCCGAGTTTCCATAATCCCTTTTCATAAAACAGTCCCGCCATCCCTGGAACAAGTCTCGTCAACCTTTGTTGCACTCCTTCTATGGCAATAATATCCTGAGGTAAGGGGACCAAAACTGCACACACTACTCCAGGTGCAGTCTAACCAAGCTTCTATACAATTGACAAGACTTCACTACTCCTGTGCTCAAATCCTCTTGCAATAAAGACTAACATTCCATTAACCTTCCTAATTGCCTGCTGTACCCACGTGTAAGCTTTCAGTGACTTGTTGACAAGGATACCCAGATCCTTTTGTGCATCTACACTTTCTAATCTCTTAACATTTAGGAAATACTCTGCACGTCTGTTCCTTCTACCAAAGTGGATAACCTCACATTTTTCCACATTATATTCCATCTGCCATGTTCTTGTCCACTCACTAAGTCTGCCCAAATTCTCCTGTAGCTATTTTACATCTTCCTCACAACACACATTCCTGCCTAGCTTTACATCATCCGCAAACTTGGAAATATTACATTTGGTCCTCACATCCAAATCATTGAGATATATTGAGAAGAGCTGGGGCCCAAGTAATGATCCTTGCGGTACCCCACTAGTCACAGCCTGCCATCGCAAGAATAACCTGTTTATTCCTACTCTCTGATTTCTGCCTGTTAGCCAATCCTTAATCCATGCCAGTATATTGCCTCCTATCCCATGTGCTTTTATTTTGCTAATCAACCTCCTATGGGGTACTTTATCAAAAGCCTTCTGAAAATCCAAGTATACTACGTCCATCGATTCTCCTTGGTCAATTTTGTTAGTAACATCTTCAAAAACTCCCAAGTTCATCAAACATGATTTTCCATTCACAAATCCATGCTGACAATGCCCAATCAGATCATGATTATCCAAGTATCCATTTTCAGATCCTTTATAATAGATTCTAGCATTTTCCCTACTACTGATGTACGGTTAACAGGTCCGTAGTTCCCTGTTTTCTCTCTCTCCCTTCTTAAATAGTGGGATGACATTTACTACCTTCCAATCTTCAGGAGCCATTCCAGAATCTGTATAGCCCGTCCTCTAGTCAGCTCAACATACTGCTCTAGAAAACCATCCCTAACACACTCCAGAAACTCATCTTCCACAGCCTTAGTGCTCAGTTGGTTTACCCAGTCTATATGCAGATTGAAGTTACCCATGATTACTGTATTGCCCATGCTACATGCTTCTCTCATCTCCTGATTAATACCATGTGCTACAATTACCACTACTATTTGGGGGCCTATAAATAACTCCAACCAACGTCTGCTGCACTTTGCTGTTTCTTAGCTCCACCCAAACAGATTCCACACATTGTTCTTCCAATCTGAGATCGTCCCTTACTAATTCACTGACCCCATCCCTTATCAGCACAACTCCACTTCCTTTCCCTTCTTGTTTGTCCCTCCTACATGCAGCCGTGTTTCCGTAATGGCAATTATATCATACCCATTTACCTCTATTTGTGCCTTTAGATCATCTACCTTATTGCGAATGCTGTGCGCATTCGGGTAGAGTGCCCTTAACTTTGACTTTTTGACATCATTCCACATTCGAAGCACACTCAAATGCTCTGCTTTGTTTCTCCTGCCTTCCAGCCTCACTACTAGTTCCTGTTACCAACTTTACTTTCTTCCAATTTGGGTCATCCCTCAGGTTCCCATCCACCTGAGAAGCTAGTTTAAACCCACCCCAACAGCACCACAAAATCTCCCTGCGAGTATATCAGTCCCAGTCCTGGTAAGATGTAACCCGTCCAGCTTGTACAGGTACCACCTGCCCCAGAACCGGTCCCAATGCCTCAGAAATCTGATGCCCTCCCTCCTGCATCAGTTTTTCCAGCCATGTATTTAATCGATCAATTCTCCTATTCCTATGCTCACTAGCACATTGCACTGGGAGTAATCCTGAGATTACTGCTCGAGGTCCTGCTTTTAATTTCCTTCCTAACTCCCTGAGATCTGCTTTCAGGACCTCATCCCTCTTCCTACCCATGTTGTTGGTACCAATGTGGGCCATAACTTCTAGCTGATCCCCCTTCCCCGAAGGATGTCTTGCCGCCACTCCATGACAACCTTGACCCTGGCACCAGAGAGGCAACACAGCATCCTGGAGTCACGTTTACTGCTGCAGAAATGCCTGTCTGATCTCCTCCTGACTATGGAGTCCCCTATCAATATTGCCCTTCCATTCTTCTTCCTCCCCCTCTGTACAGCTGAGCTGCTCATGGTGCCAAAAGCTTGGCTCTGGCTGCACTCCCCAGAGGAAACATGGCCCTCACCAGCATCCAAAATGGAAAACTGATTAGCAAGCAGAAGAGACTCATGGGGCTCCTTCACTACCTGCCTGGTTCTCTTAGCCTGCCTGGCAGTCACCCATTACCCCTCTGGCTGTACGCTTCTGACCTGCAGTGTGACCGCCTCCCTAAACGTGCTATCCATGTAGTCCTCTGCCTCATGGATGCACAACAGTGAATCCAGCTGCCACTCAAGTTCCGAAACCCGGAGCTCAAGCTTGTGCAGCTGGTGACACTTTCCACAGATGTGTTTGTCAGGGACATATGGAGCGACCACGACTTCACATATACCGCAGGATGTATGGTCCACTTGGCCGAGCTGACCTAACATCCCGTAACTCTAAAAACTATTTATTACACTTAAGCAGAATGAGTAGAATAAATTACTAGTAACTTAACTTTACTACACTTACACTAACTTTTTCTTACTTTGGTTTACTTTATTTCACTGACTTAACTTTACTTCCCCATCGCTAGTGTTCCTTACTGAAAACCAAGTAGCTACTTCTTTATAAATAATACGTTTTTTTCTAGTTTTAAGCTATTTAAACACTCCCTAACAGCAGCTTCTCACCAACTAATGAACTTAGTTTTCCTGTGATGTCATTTCTGGATTTTTTTTTCAAATTCAGTCCATTGCCCAAGTAGAGGTATCTCTCGCAGGTCAGGCTGTCTCTGCTCCCGGAAGGTGAGTCCAATACTCCATCATTGGCCCATTCTAACCTACTCTAATCACACTTGCAAATGCCCTAAATAAATAATATTTATTTATAGAATGTCTCATCAGATTAAAATATCTCAAAAGTGCTGCATATAATGAACCAGTGCAGTAAGTGCTTAGGAGGCAACTACCAATAACCAGAAGGACAGAGTCGGGTATTTTTTTGATGGTGTTCTTTAAAGGTGAAGTGCTGGACAAGACACCAGGAGGTAAGAACTGTGCACATTTCTTCCAAATTATGGAATGATATCATTACAACATTCAAATGAACAGATCAGCAGACTCTCTGTTCAATGCCTCATCTGAAGTTAATAACATGCAGAGCAATTTATTCCAGAACATCTTACCTGCAGAGATATTAATGATTTCTTTAACAATTGCATTCTGAGCTTCTTCGTATTCCTCCCTACTCTTCACGTAGTCCTCATTGTAGGAAGTCAGCTTACTGCAAAGAAGGAAAATGTGTGTTCATTTTTGCAAATTCAGTACCAGGAGCCAAGCAGCCTCACGTTTCTGTTAAAATGCATTGCTTATATCAATGCTGCAGCTTTGCACTTGGCAAGCAAAGCTCAAAGTAGATGGTTATGTGTCATGCACTGCATCACTGCAGGGAGAGGAAGTAGGGGCAATATTCCAATTTTGTTCTCCCAGCTTGGTGTAGTGTTCGTGAATGCACATCAAGATATTAGGCATGGGGGATAGTACGTTTAGGACACAGCCCATCCAAATGTGTGTGCAGTAAGGTTAAGTAATCTTTTGTACAAGGTCACAATTCAACAGTCAAATTGTACAACAAGAATCTCAAACTTAATAAAGAGAGGATGAAAAACAACATGCACAGCATTGATTGCACTGAACAGACCGTCAAGAGGAAGCAGGGAAACTGACTGAATCAGCAAATTCGTTCAGTGGATGAGTATCTTGAGAAAAGCTCGACAGGGATTTAAATGTATCAAGGGAAAGGATATTTTCTGGACACTGGGAGCTGCCAAACAGGCCTCAATGGTCCTTTTGATTTTGCACATGCCTATTTCGTGAGGTATATTCTGGCCCTGCTCCAACACAGTTTACTTAATTCATCCTAATGCTCTGCATTCGATTTCCCAAACTATTATCTAATTAAATATTACATTTTGTAGACTAATAGTGCATTAATATTGAAGTAGCAATCCGTGAAATTGTGCCCCAATTCTAAGCTTCCAGTCCCAACTGCAATAGCAGTTCCTACAGCACCAAGATTGACTACAGATTAATTTTAATTTTTGACCTGTTCTGCTCCAAAATTACACACAGGAAATTATACATTCACTTGCTGAAGCTCAAAGTATGGTATACAGCACCCCTGCACCATCCTCCAACCAAGCCCCAGAGGACATAGGGAAAGATGCAGTAACACAAACTAATTTAGACATAGAATTCCTGAACGCAGGAGTATAAACGCAGAGAGTATGGCACCAATAAAGCCTGGAGGGAGGGAGTGTTTCATTCTACTCCAAGCTCAAAAGCAGAGATGTGAACTGGAATATAGGGCTGCAAGAGGCTGCAGAGGTAGAGTGGACAAGGCCACAAACAGGAAGGATTTTGAAATCAAAGTTCAAGGCGGGGAAGGATGCACCATTTGATGTCCGCAGTGATAAAGGTGAGCAAGTTTTATGCAAGCTAGGATGCAGCCAGTAGGTTTCTGGAAGAGTTGGAGTTTGCACAATGTGGGTCCAAGAGGCCACCCAAGAGGACACTGGTAAATGTGTCCCTTGTGATGACAAGCTAAGCCTTATCAATGCTTAACGGCAGGGAACTGACCCATTCCATTATGTCAAATAGGCTGTAACCATGCAACCTAGGATGAATGAAAAGAGATAGAGCTGGGTGGCATCAACATGGAGGTTCATGCCATGCTTACAGATAACACTACCAAGAGAAAAAAGGATGCCAAGGATCAGGCCGTGCCTTGAAGCGTGCCAAGTCACTGTGTGGACAGGAGAAGTCAGTGGAGCATGTGCTGGTTAGAGTTAGCTACAATTGGACCATGGTGTCATGATAATTGTCAACCTTACTGAAGGATATGGAGAAATGGAGGACAGCCATGGAGAATGCATTTGTGAAACACAGCTAAACCAATGACCCCATACTTTCCAGCAACAATCAGGAGCAGGAGCCCTTGCTTGGATGCTCTGCTCTTTCTCTCCCCACACACCCTTTTTTCTCATAACCCAGGAGCAGCAAGGACAACCACAATATGCAGGCTGCAACTGTGGCTAAGATCAGTAAATGCAGCACAAGATGACAGATCAAACCTGGTCTGGATGGCTCAGCTCCTTAATGCAAATGTACTTGAGCAACTGTTTTTATTTGTGCAACAACAGGCTGACATTCTTTATTAAAAGCTAGTATTCTTAGTGCAAGGTCCTTGCATACTCCAATTGGGTCTAAGCAGAAATAAAAGGCCAGGAAATGTACATAAATCCTTTGAAAGAATCTTGACTTTCATGTATAAAGCTCCCGGCCAGCTTCCATAAAAAGTTTTTAAAAACACCACAAAGAAATACGTTTACAAATATCTATAACATATGCCACAGTATTGAACTTGATACAATGTAACCTTCAAATCAATGTCAACATTCCCAAAACAAAGATGGAAAGTGAAGTTTTGGATATCCATCCAGTACAACTGGCTTTAATGATAACCCTCCAAGCTACTGACTATGACAATAAAAGGGAAGAAACAGAATTCTAACCTGTTAGTGAATCGAACTCCATTCTTCTGGATATCTATGGTGTTAAATTTCTTATTGTTACGAAGGGCCTTCTCCTCCTTGCAAGTGACACGGAAATAATAACCCAATTGAGCGTTTGACTCTAGTTTCACAGTCTTGCCAGCTTCAAGACCTGCATATAAATTGAACAGATAGTAATTTGATAAAACTATCCCACTGATATTCAGTTACAAAGTATTCATTCCTTTTTCTTACCACTCCTATCCCCTCCCAATAACGTCTTCCTCAACAATGCACACTTATCAACTCACATTGATACCAATGATACTCCTAGTAAAGTCCAGTGGTTACTTGCAGCTAGCTTGTTCTTGACCTGCAATTCACAGTGGCAATGTGATTTGGAAGAAGGTGTCAACATATCTTGGATTTAACACTGTCCAGTCAGAGAAAATAAAGGAATACCAGTTGGAATCTATCCCAACATCCGTAAAGCGAGTTAAAAAGGTCTATTATGATACTGAAAAAGGTGTCTCGCAGATTGTTTGTAGGAGAGAGTGTGCAGGACAAAAAGAAAACAACATTATTTCACCATCTTAACCCCCATGTTATGTTCTCTATAGGCCAATAACCTTTAAAAAGAGATAAGAATCGCACAAGATTTCATGTTTCAAGACTTTTACTGTAACAAGCCAACTAAAACAAAAATCAACTAAACATTACTTAGTAAGCAACTAATGCACTAAACTACAAAAAAGGTATCCCCCAGTAACTTCCTAACACAACAAAAAACCCCATGCCACATTTATACATTATGGCACCCTCTCAGCAGTTATGCAGTCTTATATTTGAAGTTCCGAATGTCTCCCGACAATTCAAAGGGCTCTTTTCTCCCTGCCCCATCCGAGTGAAGCCTCCAGTGTCCTTTTAATCAAAGTATCCTTCACTCAATCTTCTGAGCATACTTGAATGGACTTTCAGCAGCAAGGCACCCACCCACTCACTCTGGTGATTCTTTGGTTTCCAACTCTCCTCAACAAGCTTCGGTCCTTTGAAAAGGGGTTCTGTCCTCACCAGCACTTCACTTGGTGATGAACCTGACATAGCAGCACCTGCTTCCAGTTTGACTGGCTCTAAGACTCTGTGAATCTGCAGCAGTAAAGCCAGCTGCCTTTTCCTTTGTGTCCAGGTGTTAAAGCTCACACCTGACTTTGAATAAGTTTTGACTTCAGCCTCCATCCCCATGGGAACCAGGTCACATGGGCTTATCGTCAGGCAGAGTTCAGCACAACTTCACACCATCCCTCCATTCTAGGGCATTCTGTTTTACCTTTCATTAAAAGACAGTTTAAAACATAATCATCTCAAAGTCTAGTGGTCATAACACCCACTACAAGTTGAGTTGTCGAAGAAGCCAGCTACACCACCCCTAGTCAGAAGCAGGCTCATGGCTAATAAGGTGAAAAAAGTTGAAAAAAACTACGTATTGAAAAAGGGTTTATCCAGTATTCAGGCTGGTGCTGAGGACTGTGCGTAAGCACTAGGCGAAGCATGCTCCCAAGGAACCTTATTTTTCGAACATCAATATTTGCAGCAAGACAGAGATCTAGCTCAAATGAGTAAAAAGTTTTCCACATTTAACTTGTGTTTAGAGCCACTCCCCATAATCTATATACAAACTCAATGCAAAATGCCACACACTGGTACTGGTGCTTACAGCTCAACTAGTGGTAACAGCAAACTTCTACTCAGTAACATTTCACTTAGTCACGATCCAAGCAGGTTCTCACTTGAGGGTTATTCAAAGAAGCCCCACCATGGGCTGAAAGGTTACAAGGTCTGATGCAATTCTCTACACATAGTGGATGCCCAAATTGAATCACATGAGCAGGTGCTAATTGAAGGCTAGGTGCCATTCAGCCCATCACTATTGTGCAAGCTCAAGGGCAACTCACCTAGCCCCACTACCCCACCCTTCCCCTGTAGCCCTACAATTATTTTCTCTTCAGATAATTATCCAATTCTCCTTTGAAGGCCTTGGCTTAGTGAATCTGCCTTCACCGCACTCTCAGGAAGTGCGTTCCAAATCCATACATTTGCTGAGTAAAATGCTTTTCCTCATGTCACTGTTGCTTCTTTTGCTAATCACCATAAATTAGTGTCCTCTGGTTCTTGATCCTTCCTACAATGGAAACAGCTTCTCCCTATTTTCTCTGTCAACACTCATGATTTCAAACACCTTTATCAAACTTCCTTATATGAATGAAATATCTATATGTTCTACACTTTACAGCAAGATTTATATCAACAACTTTGATGTCAAGTAATAATTATTGTTGTAGCAAAGCAGGAGTTTTACTCTGCATTTAACCACACTCGATGCTGATACTGAATGCCCAAAATGGAAAGTGCGCTGATATCAATCAACTTTGACTGCTAACACTCCTGTGAAGCACCTTTGGATAAACATGCTATATAAGCGCAAGATGTTAATCTTGATTCATGAACACAAAACCGAGAATTACGCTGATCAAATGCAAGTGAAAAAATGCAGAGATTTATTTCAGATCTATTTCATACCTAGCTCCCTGGCAGCTTGGTTGAGTGTTGACTGCATACTTTTCTCCAAACCATCCATCTTCTCCCTCAGTTCAGTTAGATTTGGGTCAAAGGATGGCTTCACCAGGAACTCATGGTTTTCCACCTGTTAAGTCAAGTGAATGCTTTTAACATCTCTAATTAATTCCTTTATTATTGCAAAGCAAGGCCACTCAGCATATTAGCGCTCATCAGTAGCCATTCCGGTTTCTATTTCCATTTTACATGGACTACAGGAGAAGGAAGTCATAAAAATAAAGTAAAATAAAGAATAAGCAAATGCATAGAAATTGAACTGGATAAGGATACTGGCAGGGACTGAAATTATCTATAACACAAAGAAAGCCTTTCATTTATATAATGCCTTCTGTGACCTCAAAACATCCAAAAGTGCTTTATAGCCAGTCGAATGCTGTTGAAGTTTTGTCACTCCAGAAATAGACACAAGTCATTCGTTTCTACAAGTCAGTTGGCAGTTCTTTCATTTTTCTGTTTTTTTGTGGATCTACTGTTAAGCACCAAGTGAAGAAGGCACCACCAGTCACAAAGCTGATCAACTAATTTTACTAAGGACAAATCTTAGATGCCTTGACATATATTTTTCTCTAACAACAATTGTTTACAGCCTCACCATCACCAATGAAACTCCTTTTTCTCATCTCCACCTGAAAAGAGCCTGCTCAGCTCTCAAACATGACCATGTATTGGCCCATAAAAGATTATCAGAGAATTTTTCTTTATCCTACTGCACCAACATTACAAATGGTGTTGAATTCACCAGCAACTTGGACTCAAGTTAAGTCAAAGGGACATCATTCCACACCACACCCCTACCTCCCCACTCAGTCTACTTGGGGCAAGCACTTTCCAGGCCGATTTATTTCCTTGACCAAGATACTCTTTTGCCCTTAATAGCAACCTGGAAATGGCCCTGGGGAGTTGGGTTAACTCAAAAGCAGTTCCTAGTCAGATACTAGGTGCAGTTAGAGCTCCTTTTGATACATCGCAGACAGCTCCTTTGCTGGCACCTGGATATAGCTGTCAACACTACACCAAAAGCACAAATCGGATGAATAGAAATCTCTTAAATTTATGTTTTACCAGATATCACAGAATTACAGTAAGGTGGCAGCTCAAGAGGCCATTCAACCCATCGCTTCTACACCAGCTCTCCAAAGGAGCAACTCACCTACTGCCACTCCCCGCCTTCTCCTCGTGGCCCTGCACATTCTTGCATTTCAGATAATAATCAAATTCCCTCTTGAATGTCTCGGTTGAACGTGCCTCCACCACACTCAGGCATTCCAGATCTTAACCACTTTCAGCATGAAAAACTCTTTCCTCATTTCGTCTCATATAATGCAAAACTAGGAATTACAGCCATGAACTGATAAATATAATTTTATAAGGAATTTAAACAGCCCATACAAATTTCAATCCTTATGACTTCCAAGAAATTAGATTGCCAAGTAGTATGTTCTGAAAATGCTGCAAAATGAACCAAATTCCTTTTTCACTGTCAGCTGTGGCTAGATTTGGGGATTAATAAAGGATGTTACATATAAAATTCTATTTCTTCAGCCCACAAAGTCTCTCACTGTCATCTTCATTGACAAACTGATGAAATAGGCGGACAGGTGGCAGGTGAAGTTCAATGCGGAGCAATGTAAAGTGATTCATTTTGGTATGAACAACATGGAGAGACAATATAAAATAAAGGGTACAACTCTAAAGGGTGTGCAAGAGCAGAGGGACCTGAGCCATTGAAGGTGGCAGGACAGATTGAAAGCACGGTAAATAAAGCATAGTGTCCTATGCTTTATATGTAAGGTAATTGAGTACAAGAGCAAAGAGGTTATGTTGAACTTCTATAGGGCACTAGTTTGGTCTCAGCTGGGGTATTGCGTCCAGTTCTGAGCACCACACTTTGGGCAGGAGGTGAAGCATTGGAGAGAATGCATAAAAGATTCATGAGAATAGTTCCAGTTTTGAAGAACTTCGGTATGAAGACAGACTGGAAAAATTAGGACTGTTTTCCTTGGAGAAGAGAAGGCCGAGAGGAGACTTGATAGAGGTATTCAAAATCACGAGGGATCTGGACAGAGTAAATAGGGAGAAACTGTTCCCACTCGTGAAAGAATTGAGAACGAGAGGGCATAGATTTAAAGTAATTTGCAAAAGAAGCAAAAGCGATATGAGAGAAAAAAACATTTGCTGCGTGAAAAAGTTAAGATCTGGAATGCACTGCCTGAGTGTGGTGGAGGCAGGTTCAATCGAGACATTCAGAAGGGAATCAGGCAGTTATTTGAACAGGAAGAAAGTGCAGGTTATGGGGAGAAGGCAGGAGAATGTCATTAAGTGAACTGCTCATTCGGAGAGCTGGTGCAGACATGATGGGCCGAACGGCCACCTCCTGCAATGCAACAATTCTGAGATTCTATGGTTCTGATTCCCACAAACCTGATTCAAACCTGAAAGAACCGCACACATTAACTCTCTCAATTTAGCCACTTACCTGATTCAGGTCTAATGTGGTCTCAATCAATTCCTGAAACTTGGCGAAATCAGAGATAAGATCCGTCAGCGGGGAGATAAACACAGCTTTCAATAATATCTGGTGTAGTCCTATGAAAACAATTAGTGTTAATCACATTAGACAAGCTATGGCAATCAGAATAAGGGAGGTTTACTTAATGAATATTCTAGCACTAAAATATTAATATTCCACTGAAAGTAAAACAAAATGAGCCATAACGTGTTGTTAAAATAACAGTGAAGCCAATAGCGCTATCACATATGGTACCGCAACTTTCAGAAAATGCAAAAATTGCTGTCCAGAAGTGTCGCCTCACTGCTAGCTTCACAAAAGCAGCAATCTATTTTCTGGTTCACCATTGAAACATATACAATGACATGAAACTGCTGTATTCACTAGATAAATACAAACTAAACTCACTACAAAAAGCTCTTGCCCATTTCTGTCTAAATACCCTTTTAACAACGGCTAATAAGGCTCACTGCCACTAAAAATTAACTACAAATGTGGAGTCTCATTCCTTCAGGTTTTGATTATTGTTTGAGATTAAAAATGTAAAATTTTTTTTTTCAGCTTTTTCCTAATCCAACCTTTCTTTCCCCATTTCTCTTTCCATACCTGACATGTCATTTAATTCACCCATTCTGATTTAAATTCCTTTTCAGTCCTTGTATTGTTAATTTCACAATCCTTCAAACTGATCGGTTAAGGAGGTATGCAGTTAATTGCCCTGTTCACTCAGGTCCTAGAAGCCCACTTTCGCCTGTTGCCTTGAATTAGTTCAGTGTCAACAACTTGCCACATAAAAAAATTTACAACCCTAAACTTGCAAGGACAGTTCTAAAGATGGACACTGTTAGATGCCCTGGCACAGCAAATAATGGGTCAATAACCATAATTCTTAGCAAGTGGTGCTGGCTGGATTTCCAGCTGTTCGATACTTCTGTTAATCAGCTTTATAACACATAATCTAGGCTGACACTTCAATGCAGTACTGAGCATAAGCAGAAACGTATGATTATTATTTGATAAGAGTTTAGGGCCTATATTCAGTTAAACTGAGGCCCTGTGTGCCTGATCAGGTAAAGTTAGAAACTCCAAAGGAACTACCTGAAGAGTAAAAAAGTTTCCTGGGTGTCCTGATCAGAATCTGTTTCATTATCAAAACAAATTAGCCAGTCATTGCCTTACCGTTGTTTGTGGGACCTTGCTGTGCTTCAATCAACTGTCACATTAACCTACAGAACATGGGTGATCACAATGCAAAGATAATTCATAAGCCTCAATATTAATCAACAGCCCCATCTGCCCCTCCAAGTACAGGTGAGGCCAGGAGTTAGGGAAACCTGGCAGTGAAAGGGAGGCAGGAGCTGCTGGCTCAAGTTAAGTGCCTTTTACAGAACTTCTTGTGGGTCAGGAGGAGCAGGATTGTTACTCCTCGCCCCTTAAAGAACATTTTGGCCTCATCTCTACCCCTCTCCCCACTGCTACCACCCTCTTCCTTAAGCCCCAACCTCTCCCTCCCTTGATGGCCTCTCTCTACCCCTACCTGACTCCTCAACCCATACCCAAGAACCATGGCGGTGGACTCATGCCAGTATCTTACCCACCCAGTGTCAATTTGGTTGGCTGCCAGACTAGAAACAGAAGAAGCAATTTTTAATTGTGTAATTATGCCATTAAATTCAGCATCAGATCTGCATCCCCAGCCTTGCCAGTTTTTCCCTACGCTACCCTTTCCGTAAACATTGGGGTCGTTGTCTATGAAGCCATTTTGGAATGCTCTGAAAGGGCTCTATAAATGCAAGTTCTTTTTCATTCAGGTTTATAGATTACCAAGTCAAAATGGACAACATGCTAACATCCCTGCTATCATCAATACCCTAGCAGCCACAAGAGTGGTAGGAAATCAAAACTGGTAGGCACCAGATAATTAAGTAGGTTGCACATGGCTCTTTCCCTTTGTGACATCGGTTCAAATCCTGACTGTTGGCTGCAACTATCCTAAATAAAATAGGTTTTCAAAATTTCCACAGTGTTCCCCATCGACATGAAGCATAAAAATGCCCCTCTTGGCAATTGCACCAAGAAAGGCCGCAAGAATTATGGCATGGGAGATGGTGTAGCGGGGACTGGGCAGAGCAAAGGAAGGTTTCTGATGTATCTAAACATCCTGAACTACTAGTAAGTCAAACACTATTTTTATACACATGACACTGCAAGTTTTACTCTGCTTTTTGGGAGAGGCAATCACACAATGATTCTGCAGGTTTCTCTGTGAAATTAGTAACAATGCAATTAATAAGCAAAGCTCTCATCGCTAATCCATAACTGAATAAATCAAATGTGATTTTCTGGGATTCCAGGGTATTACAAGTGTTTTTGGGAGATCATATCCCAAACCTGGTCTGTTTTTTTTGTTTTAAAAAGACCTTGGCAATAAACAAAAGTGCTTAAAGAAAAATTCACAAAAAATAATTGGAAACTCAAAACGCGATGGAGGTTTCTCACTATGAAAAAGACAAAGCTGGTGGGATGGCTGATAACAAGGGTAGCCAAGTGGGGCTTAGTTATCTACAGGATTTGAAATTAAAGAAGCCAGCTTATACTTAATTTTGCAGCAGATCACAGAAATGAAAATGTTTCATGGTCTCCCAAAACTGCAGGATGCAGCAGTAAGAACAATGTATGATGAACATGACAATGTCCTAAAGTGTTATTTCTTACCTTCATATCTATCCAACACCTGCACCACATTTGGGAGATGATTGACAGCCTGGTAAATCCGATAGCAATCCTGTAGGGTTGCCACCTGACGCTGGAACTTCTTTGCCAGGCGGTTGAGGTCAGGAAATCGCCGAAGCAGATCCTCCTGTAAATTCTGCCTTAGCTCAGTGTCGTCCACAAAAGCCTCCACCAGGTTAAGCCTTTTCAAGGCAATTGACAAGAACTCATTAGACATTTGTTTTAATGCAATAGAGCTCTAAACTGCTTATTAACATGTTGGTCTCAGAAATTCAGAATGGAGGGGAAAACAGCCCATGAAGCTGTGGTATAGAACACACAAGAGTCAACATGGAGCTTCACTGCCTCAGTCTGTCCAATTCCTTATTTTAACTGCATCTCTGTGGAAAGGCCAGATACCAGATCTGCATGGGCAGGCAGTGTTTGGAAGAGAAAGACATTCTTGGCTCCTGTCATGCAGCTCCATTGCTTCAATTCCACAAAATCACACTTTGATTTATTTAGTTGCAGTAACATTGGCAAGAGCCTAGGAGCATAAGACGAAAGAGCAAAAGCAGGCCATTCAGCCCATCGAGTCTGCTCCGCCATTCAATGAGATCATGGCTGATCTGATGATCCTCAACTCCACTTTCATGCCTTTTCTCCATAACCCTTGATTCCCTTACTGATTAAAAATCTATCTCAGCCTTGAATATATTTAATGACCCAGCCTTTAAGCCCTCTGTGGTAAAGAACTCCACAGACTGACTACCCTCAGAAGAAATTCCTCCTCATTCCCGTCTTAAATGGGCTACCCCTTACTCTGAGATTATGCCCTCTGGTCCTAGACTCTCCCTCAAGGGGAAACAACCTCTCAGCATCTGCCCTGTCATGTCCCCCAAGAATCTTCTGTTTCAATAAGGTCAAGCCCAACCTACTCAACCTCTCCTCATAAGAAAATCCCTCCACACCCAGAATCAACCTAGTGAACCTTCTCTGGACTAACTCCAATGCCAGTATATCTTTCCTTAGATAAGGGGACCAAAATTGTTCACAGTATTCTAGGTGTGGTGTAACTAATGCCTTGAACAGTTTCAGCATGGCTTCCCTATTTCTATACTCCATTCCCTTTGCCTTCCCTGTTACCTGCTGAACTTGTATGTTAGCTTTTTGGGATTCATGCACAAGGACTCCCAAATCCCTCTGTGCTGCAGCTTTCTGCAGTCTTTCTCCAATTAAATAATATTCAGCTCCTCTATTCTTCCTGCCAAAGTGCATAACCTCACATTTTCCCACATTATATTCCATCTGCCAAGTTTTTGCCCACTCACTTAACCTGTCTATATCTCTGTCGACTCTTTGTGTCATCTTCACCATTTGCCTTCCCACCTATTTTTGTGTCATCCACAATAGTACATTCACTTCCCTTATTAATATATATTGTAAATAATTATGGCCCCAGCACTGATCCCTGTGGCACTCTACTAGGTACAGATTGCCATCCTGAAAATGCCCCACTTATCCCAACTCTCTGCCTTCTATTAGTTAGCCAATTCTCTATCCATGCTAATATGCTACTCCCAAAACCATGGGCTCTTATCTTATTAAGCAGCCTTATGTGTTGTACCTTATTGAACGCCTTTTGGAAATCCAAATATATTACATCTATTAGTTCCCCTTTATCTATCCTGCTTGTTACTTCCTCAAAGAATTCTAATAAATTTGTCTGGCATGATTTCCCTTTCATGAAGCCATGCTAAGTCTGCTTGGTTATATTATGTATTTCTAAATGCTCTGCTATTACATCCTTTACAATATGTATGTATGTAATAAGTGATGTTGAACATCACTTGGAGGGAGCACTGAGGGTGGCAAGGGTGCAGAATGTACTCTGGGTGGGGAACTTCAACGTCCATCACCAACAGTGGCTCAGTAGCACCACTACGGACCCAGCTGGCCGAGCCCTAAATGACGTAGCTGCAATACTGGGTCTGCGGCAGGTGGCGAGGGAGCCAACAAGAGGGAAAAACATACTTGACCTCATCCTCACCAATCTGCCTGCTGCAGATGCATCTGTCCATGACAGTATTGGTAGGAATGACCACTGCAGAGTCA
Organism: Cetorhinus maximus; assembly: GCF_964194155.1. NCBI lineage: Eukaryota > Metazoa > Chordata > Chondrichthyes > Lamniformes > Cetorhinidae > Cetorhinus > Cetorhinus maximus. The sequence goes on along the minus strand of NC_135892.1, from coordinate 90,195,453 downwards.
TTATGGAGACCAAGTCCCGCCTTCGCATTGAGGATACCCTCCATCGTGTTGTGTGGCACTACCACTGTGCTAAATGGGATAGATTTCGAACAGATTTAGCAACTCAAGACTGGGCATCCATGAAGCGCTGTGGGCCATCAGCAGCAGCAGAATTGTACTCGAACACAACGTGCAACCCCATGGCCTGGCGTATCCCACACTCTACTATTACCACCAAGCCAGGGGATCAACCCTGGTTCAAAGAAGAGTGCAGGAGGCCATGCCAGGAGCAGCACCAGGCATACGTAAAAATGAGATGTCAACCTGGTGAAGCTATAAAGCAGGACAGCTCGCTTGCCAAACAGCATAAGCAGCAAGTGATTGACAGAGCTAAGCGATCCCACAACCAACAGATTAGATCAAAGCTCTGCTGTCCTGCCACATCCAGTCGTGAATGGTGGTGGACAATTAAACAACTCACTGGAGGGGGAGGCTCCACAAACATCCCCATCCTCAATGACGGAGGGGCCCAGCCAGCAGTGCAAAAGATAAGGCTGAAGCATTTGCAACAATCTTCAGCCAGAAGTGCCGAATGGATGATCCATCTCGGTCTCCTCCGGAGGTCCCCAGCATCATAGGTGACGGTCTTCAGCCAATTCGATTCACTCCACGTGATATCAAGAAACGGCTGAAGGCACTGGATACTGCAAAGGCTATGGGCCCTAACAACGGGCAGAATTCTTACTTCAATGGGCGGGCGGGCAGCCAAACCCCGCCGCCAAAACGGGGCCCACCGCCATTTTGAGTGGGCGGGCCTCAGCGGCCTGCCCAACAGGAAGTATTATGTGCTTCCTGTGTGGGGGGTGGAGGGAATCCCCATTTGTCAAAGTGTGCTCTTTCGCACGAGCGCACTTCTCCCTGAGGCAAAGTCTTGTCTCAGGGAGATTCGTGAGAGGTAAGTAAACTCTAAAAATAGATAAATATTAAAATTATTAACATGTCCTCCTCATGTGACAATATCACACGAGATGGGACATGTTAATAATAAACACATAATATTTATTAAAGTTTTAAAAAACTGATATGAAACTTCATCCTGCCAGTGGATGAAGTTTCATTAATAATCTGCAGCCCGCTGGGGCTCCTGGTCTGCCTGCCAGCCTTAAGGTTGGCCGGGCAGGGTGTTTAATAATGTTAATTAGCCTGTCAATGGCCTTAATTGGCCATTGACAGGTCGGCGGGCGGACAGCTGATTTCGCTGTCCTCCCGCCTTCATGAATATTTAAAGGGACCGGGATGACGTCGGGGGTTCCTCCTGACATCATCCCGCGTCATTTTCCCCTCAACGAGCGGGCCCCGCCCCCAAATCGCCAAGGGGAAAATCCTGGCCAATATTCCAGCAATAGTACTGAAGACTTGTGCTCCAGATCTTGCCGCGCCCCCTAGCCAAGCTGTTCCAGTACAGCTACAACACTGGCATCTACCAGGCCATGTGGAAAATTGCCATTAGTGTCTTTTACCGTGAAGACCGATGCAAAGGATATATTCAACTCCTCTGCCATTTCCTGGTTCCCCATTATTATTTCCCCAGCCTCATTCTCTAAGTAGCCTTTGTTCACTTTGGCCTCTTTCTTCCTTTTTACATATATAAAGAAGCTCCTACTGTCTGTTTTTATATTACTTGCTAGTTTACCCTCAAAGTCTATTTCTTCCCTCTTTATTGTTTTTTTGGTCATCTTTTTAAGAGAGTTTTTAAAAACTCTCTCCATCCTCTAGCTTACCATTAATCTTTGCCACATTGTATGTTTTTTTTTTCAATTTGATATTATCCTTAACTTCCTTGGTTAACCTCGGTTGGTTTATCCCCTTCCTGGAATCCTTCTTCCTCACTGGGACATATTTTTGTTGCGAGTCTAAACCATTTTCTTAAACATCTGCCATTGTTCATCGACTGTCTTTTCTGCTAAACTCCATTCCCAGTCCACTCCAGCCAACCCTGCCCTCATTCCATTGTAATTACCCGTATTTAAATTTATCACAGTTGTTTGGGACCGAAGTTTCCCACTCTCAAACTGAATGCTAAATTCTACCATGTTATTAAACCTGCCTCATTACACATTACCAGATCCAAAATAACCTGATTCCTGATTGGATCCACAACACATTGTTCTAGGAAAGTGTCATAAATACACTATGAATTCTTGCTTGTGGCTACCTCTGCCAATTTGATCTTCCCAATCTACATGAAGATTAAAGTCACCCATGATTAATGTACTGCCTTTTTTACATGCCTTCATTAACTCCTGATTTATTTTCTGTCCTACAGTATAGCTACTGTTAAGGGGCCTATAGACTACATCCACCAGTGTCTTCTTCCCCTTGTTATTTCTTACCTCCACCCATATGGATTCTATATCTTCCAATCCAAGATCCTTTCTTGCTATCGTACTTATTCCATCTCATACTAACAAAGCTACCCCACCACTCTTTCCTTCCTGCCTGTCCTTTCGAAAAGTCATTTCCCGAATACTTAGTTCCCAGCTTTGATCTCCTTATAACCATGTCTCCGTAATGGCTATAAGATCATACCCATTAACCTCTATTTGAGTCGTTAATTCATTTATTTTGTTCCGCATACTATGTGCATTCAAGTAAAGAGCCATTAATTTTGCCTTTTTACTATTTTTCTTCCCCCTTTGACCCTATTTGCTGCTGTATTTTTATGTTTGTACACTGTCCCTTCCTGTCACACTCTGGGTATCGTTACCTAAATAGATGCCCTGCAATGCTGCTATAGCTTTTTACTTTGTCAGCCTACATATCCCTTCTCCAGAACCCCCCCCCCCCTCTATTTAGTTTAAAGCCCCCTATACAGCCCTAGTTATTCAATTCGCCAGGTCACTGGTCCCAGCATGGTTCAAGTGAAGCCTGTCCCGCTGGAACAGCTCCCTTCTACCCCAGTCCTGGTGCCAGTGCCCCAAGAACTGAAACCCATTCCTCCTACACCAATCTTTGAGCCACGCATTTAACTCCTCGACCTATGCCAGTTTGCCCGTGGCTCAGGTAGTAATCCCGAGAATATTACCTTGGAAGTTTTGCTTTTTAAATTTAGCTCCCAACTGTTCAAATTCTTTCAGCAGAACCTCCTTTCTAGTCCTAATAAATGTCGTTGGTACCAACGTAGGCGACGACAACTGGATCCGTCCCCTCCAGCCCTGAGGAGATGTCCTTAACCCTGTCACCGGACAGGCAACACGGCCTTCGGGACTCTTGCTCACGGCTGCAGAAAACAGTATCTATCCCCCTAATTATACTGTCCCCTCCTGCTACTACTTTCCTATTTCCTCCCCCCACTTGCATGGCTCCCTGTACGACGGTGCCATGCTCAGTTCGCTCATCCTCCCCGCAGTCCCCACTCTCGTCCACACAGCTTGCAAGAATCTCGTAACTGTTGGACAGTTGCAGGGGCCGAGGTTCCTCAAACTCTACCCCCTAGGTCCCCATACCTGCTTCACCTGCAATCACACCCTCATATCCCTGAACACAGAGCAAATTTGAATCTGAGGGGTGTGACTTCCTCCTGGAGCAAGTGTCTAGGTAACTTCCTGATGTGGCGCAATGTCTGTAGCTCGGACTCCAGCTCCTTAACTCAGACCCGAAGTTCCTCAATCTGCAAACACTTACTATAGATGTGTTCACTCTGGATCACCTTGGTGTCCAGCAGTTCCCACATGCTGCAGCAGCAACACATCACCCGTCCTGCCATCGTTATCGTATTTTATTAAATTACTTAATTACTCTAGTATCCCTATTCTTTACACTTGAAGAATCGCCTGCTCTTTACACTTTGTAATTTTTTTTTTACACACCAGTATCGGTCTTATACTTAACAAGCTATTTTTAAGAAAAAACACAAACTAAAGACCTTACTTTTACTTTAAAGACTAGAAATACCCATCAATCTTACTCGCCGATCAGCTGCTCTCCGCACTCTTTTCCCTCTCACGTTCTTTAATGGACTCTCGTCTCTCTCTCTCCGCACTCTTTAATCATATTGGCAGGGCACTATCTCAACTTGTGATTTTGATCCCTGGCCTAGCAAATCAGGGAGGACTGAGGAGAAAGTCACAGGAAGGAGTAAAACTGACACAAAGAATAGCCCTCTCTTCCCTCCTTGCTTCTAGAAGTTGTCGACCTAAACAGAAATGCCAGGCCTACAATGAAGAACTTGCATCTGTTGAGCACTTTTCATAACCTCAAGACCCCAAATCATTCTCAGCCAATCATGTTCTTTTGTAGTGTAGTCACCATCATAATGAAGGGGACCACTCTGCATATGAAACAACTATAATTTGAAAGTTACGAAAAAGCCTACTGCTCTAACATTTTTAACATGTTGCATTCTGTTTTGAACCCTTCTACATTCTGCTGCATTGCAAACTCACAAATAAATCAGAACCCTGCGTATTACTCTGCCACCCTGTGGCCATGATAGTATAGTACAGGCAAATCTATGAAGACCCCCCACACAAAATTTGTCATTTTTTTTCTCCTCCCTTCCCCATTAAAAAAGTACTTATCTTCTAACCGTATCACATCTTGCACAGTGATGCCCTACATTAGCCTCATCGTTCTGATTTGGGTATTAAGAGTTATATCTTGCTGGGAAATGGGGCAAAGGCCTGCATAACACTCACTTCTGGAGAGGATGTTAATGAACTCCCCAATCATGCCATCTGGACATCACACATTTTCCTGACATTCTTGCACAAACTATACTTAAGTCATCCATATAATATAAGCATCAGGATTTCTTGTGACTGAGCCGGATGCGGAAGTTAATTTAAAAAGCCAATTGTTTGCAAAAATGTTCAGGCCATTCATCCCTCTTTTTTCCCCTCACTCGCAATGTTCAGAAACCTTGGCAGCAATTGTGCCAATATTTCTTCTCCATATTTCCTGAAAAAGAATTTCAATGACCTCATCCAAGCAATGGGCTGCTCTCTGATCTTCTACACCCCAGGGGCTTTGTTTTTTCTGGATAAGCTCGGGTGTGTTCTAAGCCAGATGGACAACAACTTCTTTAAGCAGATGCTAGGATTTAAACACTGTAACTCAACAATTTTCAGGTGTGGCCAGCAGAGGGCAGCAGGGCCTTAATTTTTCAAATGTTACTACCCTCCATTTTGAAAGAATCCAGACATCAACAACAAGTTGCATTTTAGATAACAAATATGCCTTTACTGAAGAAAAATGGCTCAAGGTGCTTTATACAGTCTTAAGGAGGAAAAATGGATGCCCCAAGGAGAAAGATGTGAAGAAAGGTGATGATAAATATGTATTGTTTCCATCAACATAATGGCAAGACTTGTACAGCCAAACACACACACCCATCTTACTGGCTACAACAGGTAACACTACCAAACTATAAACTTAAACTTGATGTAATACAGATCACAAAAAGAAAAACTACGTGAGTGTAAGAAAGTCAGGGAGTGCAATGTGCAAGATGGATGCACAGGTGCAACTACATAGAAATACACATTGGATGACAAAGAATGCATTTTCGTACAGTTTTGAACAAGGCAGTTTCATTGAATATTTAAGTCAGGACACTCCTGTTTGCATGGGGGAGTCGGGGGTAAGAAGGGGAACAGCATTTCAGTGCATGGCTGGGACTAGCCTGGTGCGGCATTGTCTGGTTAAGAATTGCTTTCTTTGGATTGATACCTTTAAAAAGTAGTTTGCTTACATGCAACGTTATAGCTGCACCCTTATTCTAACGGTTGAAGCAAAGCCCGCAAACACAAGTCACCACTGGTCCTTTGTCTTCTGAGGTAAAGAGGTTGGCTTGGATCCAGCCCATCTTTGGAACTATCAAAAACTTCATTCTCCTCTGCCCCGACTTCCCTGACCCCATCCCACCAACTCCAAAAATAAGCTACAAAGCATTTTTTTTAAGAAAAAAGGACATGTGCTACTTAACACAAGGCATAAGCTTGGTCCCTACAAGGGCTGACTCCATGAATAGATGTTCCCGGCAAAGTAATACAGCGACAAAAAGGTCAGAAAAATCACATGTTTGTGACCCTATTTGTCTGCATTGCGAGACTCATCAGGTTATGCACTAAACGGGAAACTCCAACGGCTTTTGCATTACCGTACATTCAAGCTTTAGTGTGCCACCAAGCACAGAAAAGCATCATCATATCACAGACATATTCTCTGTACAATGTCCAAGTGTCACGGAGAAGCCATCTGTAGCTGAAAGTGCCACTTGTCTCAAGGTGGAAGAATACAATAAGCCAAATAATTAATGTTTAACATGGCATGGAGCAATATAGAGTGATTTGCAAAACTCTTGACTATTTGTATAGGGAAGTGAGTCCAAGGCAGCAGGGAAAAGCTTCTTTACCGGTCTTCTTCCCTTAAAGTAAAAGCTTTCCCTTGTTCAACATACCCACAAAATACATCAGAATGGTTCCATTCCCAAGAAAATATCTCCTGGCTATATTTTTGAATGTGGTAGGATAATAAAAAAGTGAAGGGGGATGGCGGGGGGCAGAGAGAGAGAGAGGGAGAGAGAGCAGAAGAGAGAAAATATCAAATCATACTGTGTACATACAGCATCTGCTCCATCCCCAGATACGAGTGACTCCCAGAAGGGCTATAAACAAGGCACTCATCTTCCCAAGTTCTGGTTATGTTCCTTCATCCATTTTCGAGGCAAAGGTCCAGGAAACCACAAGGTCCACATCTCTTAAGAGGACCCTGCCCTCTCTGGCTTCTGATAAGTGACCTCCCTCCATTGTGGCAAAGTGTAGATCTCCATTGAACAAGCATGTAGATGAAATACCAGTAGGGCATATCCAATTCCTAATGTGTGTCTCAAGGCTTCCAGAAGCAATGGGAGACATCAAATCCTGGGGCCCATTTTTGGGGGTTCACTTGGCATCACTGCCTCCTACCACCTCACCTTCCCCCAATCATAATCGCACAATACCACTCTCCCCAAACAAAGAATATCCAAACCACCTCCCAAAATGCAAAAGCCAGGTGCAAAGATAAAACCTTCACAAAAATGTGTATATGAACTCTTGAAGCTACAGTAAAAAAACAAAGCTGAATGGAATCGCTCCAACACAAGCGGGCACTCACAATGACAAGTCAAAACAGATCTAAATGGAATGAATCTCGGAACAGTAAGTCTACAGAAAATAAACAGCATCTTAGTATGAAAAATTTGTATTAACCTCATGGAGCTTTTGGAAGGGCAGTAATGAAAGTTTGATGTCACAAAACATGGAACATGGGGAATAGTTTGGAGCGGCAGTAGTGGGGAGGGCCAGGCCTATATAAAACAGATGCTCTCAGGCTACTTCTGGTCAGCAATTCTAAAACAAAGAGAATGCAATTCTCAAGTGAGCATGCCCAAATTGGCAACGGGACCACATGACCAATTCAAAGAGTGCACTACATGACCATTTGCTGAAACTGAGGAGCAGCAGCAGCTCTGAAGGGCACAGTAGTTACTGTTTAACCAATACAGAAGAAAAGCTTCAACACATTAAGGTCTCATTGGCCTGTGCCATGAAGTAAAAATCTAGGTCTGGTAGCTCTATTTTAGGTTCTACCTGAAGTTAGGAAGGTTCCTGGCTTTCCTGCGTGAAAGGTGGTGGCACTTAATCCCTGGTCAGCGTAAAATTACCAATATGAACCAGAAAGGCACATGGAGAAACTAAAATTCGTTTCTGCCCTCCAAGGCTAATGAGGGCAAAACTGATAATAAAGGAAGCAATGAGTATCTATGGACATCAGTGACCTTTAGAAAGATAGGAGGGGCAAAGAGAGAAATCAATGTTTTTAAAAAAACACAGGAATTAACATGTTCAAAATAACTCTGCATATCAATTTCAGACTATCAAGGAAAAGATGTTTCTGTATTTGTTCACCCAATAGGGTATTTGTAGTTTTGACCTTCTGGGCTTGTGTATGGATAGAGTGTTTTGAGCTGTGTAACTGAGTGTGGTACTGGTACTTACAAGCATGTCACTGGTAGTGGTGATGGGAAAGGCAGGAGCAAGCTGAGATGAAGAATCAAGAGCATCACATTTAAATTACACATTTTTGCATTACATTAAGCATACTACATTTCCAGAGAAGTGGAAATGTGCAGTTCAGACTAGGTCAATTGAAAATATCAATTAGGCATGGGCATTAAGTGTTATGTAACCAAGGCATATAGATGGAGCTGAGGTACACAGCAGCAATGATTTAACAGAATGGAAGAACAGGCTTGATGAGCTGAATGGCTTCCTGTATCTCCACTTGCAAGTACCAAAATGCTCCGTAAGCTCAACAGTAACAACTTTTTGAACTGATAGCCCATCAGAGATGCTGCTGCTCCTCAGTTTCGGTAACTGGTCACATAATGCACTCTTTGAATTGGTCATGTGGTCCAGTTGCCAATTTGGGCATGCTCAATTGAGAATTGTATTCTCCTTATGCTTTGGAATTGCTGACCAGAAATTACGTTTTTTTGTTATTCATTCATGGGATGTGGGAGTCGCTGGCTTGGACAGCATTTATCACCCATCCCTAATTGCCCTTGTTCAGAGGGCATTTTAAGAGTCAACTGCATTGCTGTGGGTCTGGAGTCACAGACCAGGTAAGGACGGCAGATTTCCTTCCCTAAAGTTCATTAGTGAACCAGATGGGTTCGGCAGTGGTTTCGTGGTCATCATCAGACTTTTAATTCCAGATTTTTATTGAATTCAAATTTCACCATCTGTTGTGGTGGGATTTGAACCCAGGTCTCCCAAGAGCATTAGCCTGGTCCAGTGACAATACCACTACCTCAGAGCATCTGTTTTGTATAGGCCTGAGCTTCCCCACTACCATCACTCCAGCCTATTCCCCATGTTTTCATGATCCATTTTTTATGACATCAAAGCTACAATATAGGTACATTTCATTCCTCGAAAAACACAACACCAAACAGAAAAATGGGTCTGAGGGAGTCAATGGATCAGGTTTTAGCGCAACTAAGAGCATCTATTTCAAAAGGTAGTATTGTTCATTGTAAGGCTAGCAAGTATGGAAAATATTGGAAATATACAGCTGCTCTGTCAGTCACTAAAAAACAGATAGTTGATTATTCCTGGTGTAATCTTCCATCAAACCATTAAAATGTTAACTGACCTTCAGAGAGGCTGAAAGACCTGCTGCGTATTTCAGGAATTTTCATTTTTTTTCCAAAGTCTGCAGCATTTTTTTTCTCTTTCAAGTATTAATACTTAAAACTAATTTATTCACGCACACTTGATTAGCTGGGAAGCCGGCAGAAGAATAGGTAGCTCTGCTCTGCCGACTGCTCCTATAGAAACTAAGTTTATTCACAAATGCTTCTGCAAAGTCAGCTCTAATTTCAATCAGTAATCTCAGGCTGCAGCATGAAGTGGCATTTTTCACCTATAAATCTTTGTTTACATCAGTAAGGGCAGCATATCTTTCCTTTAACATAGTATGAGAATGTTATTACTGAGTTCACACAGCAAAGTAGGAGGCAAGGACACATCCCTAATATTACATAAAATCAAATTCACAATTTTGTTCAACAAGCTCCATTCCGCCACTCCAGCATAACAATACTCCTCTCAAGTAGGCGCACATTTCCTGGTTCTGCTTCACACGTTCATCCCCATCTGATCCCTCCACTGCCCATGTTGTCAGACTGCTTGCCCAGCATCTAGTCTGGACAAACCAAAATATCCTCCAATTAAATATTGAGAAAACAAAAGTCAATCTCTCCAATCTTCGCCAAACCTCCATTCCCAACCCCCTCTCTGGCCACTGTCTGAGGCTGAACCAGAGTGTTCACAACTCTGACGTCCTATTTGACTCAATTTTCAACCCCATATTCTATCACTAAAGACAACCTACTTCCATCTCCATAATATTACCATCTTCGCCTCTATCCACCTGTTGTTGAAACCCTCATCCATGCTTGTTACCTACAGACTCGACTATTCCACCACACTCCTGACAGGCTCCCATCTTCCACCTTCCATAAACTTGAGTTCATCCAAAACCCTGCTGCCCGTGTCCTAATTTGTACTAAGTCCCATTCACCCATCACCCCTTTGCTCGCTGACCTACACTGGTTACCAATCTGGCAATTTTAAGATTCTTACCCTCATGTTCAAATATCACCATGGCCTTGCTCTTCCCTACCTCTAACATCCTCCAGTCAAACTGTCCACAGATCTTGGCATTCCTCCAATTCAGGTCTCTTGTGCTTGCCTCCATTCCTTTGCCTGACCATTGGCAGCTATGTGTTCAACTGTTTAGGCCCTAAGCTTTGGAATTTCCTCTTCAAACCTCTATCTCCTTCTTTAAGATGCTCCTTGACCAAGCTTTTAGTCACCTATTCTAAAATCTACTTTTTGCTTGGTTTTTGTCTGATTATGCTTCTGTGAAGTGCTTTAAAATGTTTCAGTAATATAAAGGTGCTAAGTTAATACAAGTGGTTGGTCAAGCTCAGTGCCAGCATCTAACAGCTAAAGTTGGTTTCCTTACTGCAGTCAGGGCAAAGTCACAATTTAAAGTGACCCAAGCCTTTGCCGTTATTGGTTTTCATACACAGAAATAAAAGACAGAGCTTGTCTGTCACTGTATAATTCCTTCAAAATCTCAGGTTGTTTTCAAAATATCAACAAACAATGTCAAAATTCCAGTGTTTAGTTGAACCGAAGAGAGGATATTTGGAGTCAAGGGAAAATTTAAAAAGTATTTGCTGAAACTTGATAGCTCACTGACTAATTCTTATCCCACCATTGCAGGTATCCCAATCCTCCGAAACTGCCCACCCATTCTCTGCAGAAATTGCAGCACCTGAAACCTGCTTGAACTGGTTAGAATGGGAGTGCCTATTTAAGGTACACTCATACACCCCTTAGGCAATGTTCCTTCTAGGTTACAGGAACTCTCTCATCACTGTTGATGAAAAAAACTCAGAAATGCTTTCCAGTCAAAACACAAAGATAAAGTTAGTATAGTTTCTATTGATCACACACTAATAACCATTTACAGCCTCTCCACCTAGAGAAACAAGACTGCTACAGCTTCTCAGGATCCTGTGTGCCTATTCATTTGTTTCCTTTTGAAGTGTTTTTAATAATTATTATTCCTTCCCTTTTGTTAGAACAACAACAGAGTACTCAGAAACAGATGCACAGAAAGCAAAGGCGGGCCTGCACGTGATCCAGAGTGGAGATTGAAGCAATTCGTGGCTGAGCAACATGGATTAACAAAAAACAAAATCCCAGTCTGTGTGAAATTAGTGATCCCAGTTGGGGCAATAGTAGGAGCCCTCTAATTGGCCTAAGCACTTTGAGGTGGTGGCAGGAGGAGGCAGGCAGAATTAGACAAGATTCCTGACCCCGTTACTGATTATCTAGCAACAGCCCCTGCTGGAGCTGCATGAGCAGCCACTGATTAATGGACAGGATTTAAATGGACTGGATTGGGTTTGGCATCATCTGCCGAGCTTTCTCACCCCACTCCAGTGTTAGAGGAAGGGGAAAATGGTAGGAAAACAAAGATGACTACATACACATATAAGACACACATTGCTGCCCAATTTTGTACATAACTAACATGCACACGTAAAACAATTAAACTTAGCCTAAAATAAATCCTCATGTGCTGTTTTGTATGGGCTGGGTACGGTTGTTGGAAAGGAGGGATGGCACAAATGGACAGAAGTGGCAGACTAGGCCTAGGTGAGGTTCAGAGTGAACTTGGAACAATGGAAACAGGGCAGGTCTGGCCAGGATGAACTTACTGGTTGCTGCTACTCAACTCAACCAGAAGAGTGTGTGTCAAATTCTTTGCAATGTAAACATGTTTTAAGAGCAATGCCGGCTGTGAAGCACCTGTGGATAATTTACCATAAAGGCACTGAATAAATGCAAGCTGTTTTGCTGCTTATCTACAAGACACTAATCACGTAACTGTGGCCATCCTTGGTGTTACTCAAGTTGGATTATATGCCTGTTTTATATGAGCAAGAACGTTATAGCATTAAACCCACAATTCTGCTAAAAATAGAGCAACGTTTCTTTAAGGTTATAAATTTCAGTTGTAAGTGGGGGGCTACTTGATTTGGTTGATTTCAGGAAAAAGATTACAAGATTGGTTTAGAAGCACCCAGCAGTTCAAGGTTGTGTTGTATCTGTAACCACAGTCAGTCAACCTCTGAACTATTCTCATTTCTTCTAATCTCCAAATATACGGTCTTACACGATCTTGTTATTCTCACAGATAATGTTCCTTCACTAGATTGCTTGCTTCAATTCATTCACATGATCCCATTTTTAAAATATCTTTGATATCTAATTTGAATGCATGTTACGCTTGTAAAAGGAAACAGCAGTAGCACCACCTGCCCATCCAGCTCAATCAGGTCCTCCTGTGGACAGTGAACACTTTGGTAGCACAGAGGATTAACTAGGCACAAAGGTGTCAATTAGCCTAAACCATGCAAGATTAGGTCTAACATTGGTTAGAAGTTAAGAGGGGGATGGTACAATGTTACATTATTCAGCTTAATTTACCTCTGCATCATTAAATGCCGTTGATAGAAAACTGCACTGAATGGGATTAATTTTTGTTGCTCAATCATTCCCCAACACTGCCTTTGGGATTTTACTGATAGCAGCCTGAACCCACTTTGCATTGCAATTGTAATGACAACACTATATGGTAATCCTAGATTCAGAGTCCACGCTGGAACATAATGACAAGTTCATTGTTTGTTTCCACTTTATTATAAAGCTAGATTATTTTTCAATTTGCAGCTCTTAGTCACTGTTGCAAATCATACGGAATAAGGTAGATCATACTCCCCCAGAGGGTCATGATGGTTAAATGTACATCCCTTAATATAACTACCAACAGTAACATATTTTTTACATTAAAGACGCTATATAAGAGAGCCATTGCTTTTCACAGGAGCATTATAAAGTAATATATGACACAAAGCCAAATGAGGAGGTTATTAAGTCAGATGACCAAAAGCTTGGTTAATAAGGTAAGTTTTAAGGAGTGTCTTAAAGGAGGAAAGTGAGGTAGAGAGGTGAAGAGTATTCCATAGTTTAGGGCCTATGTAGCTGACAGCATAGCCACCAATGGCAGAGCAATTCAAATCGGGGACAAACAAGAAGCCAGAATTAGAGCAGCACAGATCCTTTAAGGTTATAAATTTCAGTTGTAAGTGGAGGATTACTTGATTTGGTTGATTTCAGGAAAAAGATTACAAGATTGCTTTAGAAGCACCCAGCAAGAGGATTGTGGGGTTGAAGGAGATTACAGAAAAAGGGAGGGACAGGACCATGGAGGGATTTGAAAACAAGGATGAGAATGTTAAAAGATGTTGCTCGAACGGGAGCCAATGTAGGTCAATGAGCACAGGGGTGACAGGTGAACAGGACTTGGTACAAGGGACACAAGCGCCTGTGTTTTGGATGATGTCAAGTTTACGGAGGGTAGAATGTGGGATACCAGTCAGGAATGCATTGGAATCGTTAAATCTAGAGAGAATGAAGGCACGAATGAACTAAACCACAAAGACCAGGAAGGTCACAGGCATAGGTTAGCACAGCTTAGCTGCTGTGGTCATGATGACGATGGCAGATATTTTGCAACCAAAGATCATGGGAACACTTGTCTCTGTGGCAGTTGGCATGATCATTCGTGACTGATCTGCAGGCTCTTGAGCAGTTGGGGCACAGGAACTCCAGATTTCGAGGGCCTCTTTATTTATTTAGCGAAGGCAAATCCCTGAAGCCAAGCGATAGCCTCTTCATTTGCTGAGTTTAAGGCAATTAGTCCACGGCTTAGTCTGTAGAGGGAGCACTCCTCGGTAATGTGCAGCATTGTTTGTTTCTTCCTACAAGTGCATATGGAGTTTGTACTGAGGCCCCAGCAGGAGACGTTGGCTGCACAGGGGTCCTGGCCTGTCCTGAACCTATTTAGCAAGGACTATTCTTGCCATGATAGTTCAAAGCCTGCCATTCGACAGATGGGGTTTGTCACAAGGAACTTGTTAGTGACTTCATGTGTTTCTCATTCCTTGATCTAGAGGGGGATGGGCTCTAACATAAACAGACTCCTTCCATTATCTGTTGTAGTCAGTAGTAGGATCAATGCAATTGGCCTCAATGCACAAGCTGAGGGAAAGAGTTAGCCTGAGATCTTGCTTCTTGTCCTTGGTCAATGATCCGCCTACTGAAAAGTATTGAATGTTGGGAGATAAGAGAGGGTCAAGCTTGGGTAAGGTGCCCAACCCCTTTACACCCCTGTTGAATACTCTAATGACCGTCACCTCCAGGGTGTGGCAAAGAATGCCCATTTGGGCAAAGCGCCATACGACAGTTACTACTTGTAGAACTAGAAACATTTTTTTAAAAAACGGCCTACCTCTCCTCAATCCTATTCTTGTCCATCAGCGGTTGTTTGATCCACTGGTTGACGAGACGCTGTCCCTGAGGAGTTTTACACTTGTTCAGTAAACCAGCCAATGACTGTGTATTGCTGGAATCTTCTGATGATCCCTATGATAAAAGAATATGGCAGGTTATATCCTTCACCCTCTCAATGTTTTTGTCCCAGTTCCTCTATCACAATATTCTGTTCAATAAATGAAATGAAAAGAATTTAAAAGGGTCATGAACATTGTGTGTGTGTCATTCACTGATGGCACACGCTCATTTCTTAACAATAAGGGCAGTAACTTCCGACTGGTGCCTGAAAGTGCTGGCCCACAGAAATTAGAAGAAATAAATGCACACTTACCTGGTCTTGGAAATTGAGTTGCCACTTCCAATCACCAGAGCTGCTTGGGGCCTGCATCGAAAGAGTCCTTGCAGACCCCAGAGAAGTGTAGATCTAGCGTATTCAAGGAGGCCATGCTCCACCCCCCCACCCCCCCACCCACTTCCCCTCTTTTTTTTTTTACAGCACTTGCTGCTGTAAAGCAGGTAAATTTAAAGGTCCAGGGAAATTGACAGGCCAGGGAGAAGTTAAGTGTCTAAGGTAAGTGAATAGGATTTGGGGGTGCCCGGAGGTCAGGGGTGGAAGTCTCGTGGAGACAGTTTGGGTCTTTACAATAGTTACTCAGAAGTAGAAGTTATAATTCTTCTAACTTTTTCTGGGTAACAATTGACATAACCCCGGCAGAACCATCCGAAGTTTACGATTTAAATCATATTTTTGGATGGTTCCCAGCGCAGCACAATTGTCCAGAGGAAGTTGGCAAGTTTGGGCAATTGCCGTGCAAACCCTTGCTTTGGAACTTGCCAGAGGGGTTCCCCATTTGGGGTACCCCCCAAATCTGACTGTGGGGAGCGTGGAAGTTATGGGCCTAAGTAAATTATGTTAAAATTTCAATTTTGTCAATATTACATTGTATAGTCTTTTCTTTTCTCTCTGATCTTGCTTTAGGGCCATTTACCTAAGTTTCACAACAACAAAAATGTGGAAATTTTTAAGGCCCAATGTGTCAAAACTAAACCTCCTGAATTAACTTGCTGCAGCAAAACTTGTCTAAAAGGAGGAGGCACCATTTTGTAGATACCAGTGACAATACGATAACCATTTGTTTTTACACCTTTTCAGCTCTGTCACAATAAAAAGCATTTAAGTATTGACTAATTACAGAAAATACAGAGTGCAAAGTTCTAGCAAAAACTAGAATGCCTGAACTCAATGTGAAATCTGAGTTTTGCTGTATCTCAGCCAAGCCAGGAGATGGAAGACCCATTGGTAACAGGATATCCTAGCGACACGAGAGGAGTAAAGGGAATCTATCAACCTTTCAAAACCCTATTAAAGACAGAGTTCAGTATGATTTTCCTTCCTTCCTCCCTGATACTCTATAGTATACATCATTCCTTTAACCTGGCCCCTCTGCAACACATTAAACACACAGAACAGGGGGCAATTAATCACAAGAGTAATGGAACATCAGCTTTGAAAATATTCAAATATAATAACTCGCTAAAGATTTTGTATTTCCAGAGAGGGGTTGGAAAAATAAAGGATTAGGAGAAAGAGGAAAAGAACAAGTGAGTTATTTGATCATGACACGTGGCAAGCGTAGCATGCTTGGGAGGAACAGGTCATCTTTGGCTTACGGTTTTCCACAGTTGCAGGTTTACTTCACCTCATGGCTGGGCCTGTTGTAGTCTGGACCTGCTGTAGGCTAATTGATGAGAGATTGATTGATTATTTGCTATGATTAGTCAACAACGCCAGTATTGTATTGTGCAAATACTAGAATTGTAGAAGACAAATTACCTTTTCAAAAATTCTGCGTCATTCGACAGGCGGTTGGCTGCATAAAGGGGGAGTGGGACGTTTCAATGGAATGATGACCTAGATGCCCAAATTTCCCCCCTTATCTGCTTGTATTGTGGTAAACAATGGAGGGTTACCATAGAGAAAGTCCCAGCTTTGCACATAAAATTCCCATATATTCTGTGCCACTCACAGCTGTACTACAAAGTGTGGTATATAAGTATTATTTCCCCATATAGAGGAAGAGAAGGGGGAAGAAACAGAAACAAAAAATAAATTATCCTTATGTTACCCTACTAAAAGACCTGAGTGTGCTCATACAAGGAGTGCAATTCGTTAACACACAGGTACAGCAAGCAATTAGGAAGGCAAATGGCATGTTGGCCTTTATTGCAAAGGGGATTGAGTACAGGAATAAAGAAGACTTGCTAGAGTTGTAGAAGGTTTTGGTGAGACCACATCTGGAGTGCTGTGTGCAGTTTTGGTCTCCATATTTAAGAAAATACACTTGCATTGGAGGCGGTACAGCAAAGGTTCACTAAATTGGTCCCTGGGACAAAGGGGTTGTCCTATGATGAGAGGCTCAGCAAACTGGGTCTATTTTCTCTGGAGTTTAGAAAAGTAAGAGGCAATTATCATTGAAACATACAAGATTCTGAAGGGGCTTGATGGGTAGAAGATTGTTTCTACTGGTCAGGAAATCTAAAACACAGGGGCACAGTCTCAGGGTAAGGGACTGATCATTTAGGACTGAGATGAGGGAAATTACGTCACTCAAAGGGTTGTGAATCGTTGTAATTCTCAACCCAAGGATTGTGGATGCTCCATCATTGAATACATTTAAGACTGAGATGGACAAATTTTTGGTGTCTCAGGAAATTGAGGGATATGGGGAATTGAGCTGTGAGTGGCACAGAATATATAGGAATTTTATGTGCAAAGCTGGGTCCTTCTCTATGGTAACCCTCCATTGCTTACCACAATACAAGCAGATAAGGGAGGAAATTTGGGCCATCTAGGTCATCATTCCATTGAAACGTCCCACTCCTTTCCCCTTTATGCAGCCAACCGCCTGTTGAATGACGCAGAACTTTTGAAAAGATAATTTGTCTTTTACAATTCCAGTATTTGCACAATACAATACTGGCGTTGTTGACTAATCATAGCAAATAATCAATCAATCTCTCATCAATTAGTCTACAGCAGATCCAGACTACAACAGAATTGAGGGAAGTGGAGTTGAAGCCCAAGAACAGCCATGATCGAACTGAATGGCGGAGGAGGCTTGAAGGGCCATATGGTCTACTCCTGTTCCTATTTCTTGTGTTCAAGCACAATGCAGACTTTTGAGGGTTTAGCTGTCCTGGCATTAGACCATGTACTCACCCACAGGAAGTGCATAGAGAGAGATCAAGAAAGGGGAAGGTGAGAAAATATCTTGAGAATAGAACAGGGAATTTAACTCTTCCACCTCTTCCATATAACAATGGATACCAGCTGTACTTCAATCTGTAGCATTTTGCAGGAACGTGGTAATTTAATATGGAACTTTAGCACATATACTTACCTTACTGAATCATGTGTCAATAACTGTCCTCCTTCCGCTCTTAATGGTTAGTCCAACTGTATTTACAGAACTCCACAAAGAGCCTTGTGCACAATTATCCAGTGTATTACACTGGTGATTGTTTCTGTAATGTTTATAGTATCTACACTAATCTGGGATTTTCTATCCTGCTGAATAACTTTTAGCACATTGTGCAAAGTATTATACATTAATTCATTGTACTTACCCGAATACTAAAGTTCCCCTTTGCCAAACCACTGGAAATATGAACTACTGTCATACAATGTGGTCTGAACTATTGAGCTCTTGTAGCTGTGTGACATGCTCCATAGCAGCTACGGGTTAATGTGCTGGACTCTTCTTCCCTTCCTTTAAGTAAGAACAGTTGTCTTCAGACTGACAGATACAAGAGTCAGGCCCAGGCCTCTCACCTGAAAAAGATTGAGTGCACTGACTGCTGCATTGTCCAGCCTCATATACTGGTTCAGGTCAAAGGTCATCAACTCATATTGGCCGAAGTTAGTTTTGTCAGACAGGAACTCCAAATATTTGATCACAGCAGAAACAGAAGACATGGCAACCTTTAGAAATTGAAAGAAAATCTGCATTAGCCATGTAGTCCCTATTACTGTAAAGCTGCACTAACCACAATAAAAATGATGCACTTATCAACTACGTAACAGATCAGTCCTTGCAGAACTCTAGCATTTGCAGTTACTATCCTAAGCAACTGAACAGTAACATGTAGGTTGCAGTTAACATAGCCACAGACAACAAAAAATAGAGGGTGATTTGTTTAAGTGCATTATCGCGCAGCTTGGAGGGAACATTAGTTGCATCCCATTTCACAAGCTTATTCTTCTGTATCCTGGTTGTAACATTAGTCTCAATGCTAATCAATTGTTTACTTTTTTAAGCCAGTCAGATATCTGACACACACAGACCATTGTCATGCAAGAGTTTCCAAGCTCATGAAAAATCTACACACCAAGTTTCTGTCTGCTTGATACAGGGAGTCCACTCTGCATTAATACTCACCCCATCTGGGTGAAACTTGAGCTAAGGCTTAAGGAGCCCCAAATAAGCAGAGTTTAATCAACTGGAACCTTAGTTTACCATCACCAAACTGGTAACCTTCCCACAACCCACTTAGCCAGCATAGCCTTAAGGCTGGGGCACTGGCTTTCCTAGTTTCTTGAATAAAGTGGATGAATCTTATCCTCCAAAAGTTTCTATTAGTTAATCAAGCTGGCTGCTTCATGATTAACCATACACTAGAGTATTGTTAATGTCTTCCTCTGGTATTAGATTACTGAGTCTGCCCCAGACAGTCAATTTGGTTCCATATAATTTAAACCCACAGATACAAATTGGATATCTATCTGGTTCACCAGTCAGAATATTTAACCATTGACCCAGCAACCCACCTCAGCCTTTTTAAAAAAAAATTTAAGTGAGGGAGGCCAAATTGCAGGATGGCATTCCAGGCCAGGGAGCATTTCCAGTTCATGGAGGGACAGGTAAATAAACACAAATATTTCAGAGTTTACAACATTAAATAAATATTTCATAGGCATCAAGCTTTCTCAATGCATAAATCTTCAGAGAACTGTAAATTTTAGCATGGATACAGTACCAGCAAAAGTAGCACAGGATGGTGGCATGTGCATTCACATGCATGACTCACAAGGGACTGCTCCTACTCTTTTAACTATGGGAGGGTTTATGAATCGAATTCCTCTCCAGAAGGGCCAGGAAAGTCAATATTTCACTTGCCACACTTCATTAGAGCACTTTTTTAGGATAGCAACTGCAGAAGCTTGGAAGCAGATTAGCCATCCATCTACCCGGTTGGTTTCAGACTTTGCATGAAGTAAGGACAGCATAGAAAATAACTGTAGAGAGAGTTTTATCTACTTGCTAAGTGAAAAGTATACCATTTCCCAGCACTGTTGCTTGTGATGAACAGAAAAATGAAATCAGTAATTAAAGCAAAATACTGCAGATGCTGGAAATCTGAAGTAAAAACAGAAAATTCTGTAAATACTCAGCAGGTCTGGCAGCATCTGTGGAGAGAGAAACAGAGTTAACATCGAGTTGAAAATGACTTATCTTCCTCAATAAGTGTACTTGAAGTCTGAAAATTTTAAAGGAGTACAGGTGGAAATGTTCTGTTTAACTATAAGACAAAGGGTTGCGGTACATAAAATATAACTGAAATAAAACCAGAAAATGCTGGAAATACACAGGCCTGTTGTAGTGAAACACTAACGCTGTTTCTCTCTTCAAAAATGCCACCAGATCACTAAGTATTTCCAGCATTTTCTGTTTCTATTTCAAGCATCCACAGTATTTTGTTTATACGGAACATAGTAATTCTTGTTTTGCAGAACTCTCTCGCGAAGGTCACTTTACTCACCTGTTTTTCCATCTCTGGTAAAGCAGCACTTGACACTTGCTCCCCTTTTTTAGCTTTCAGAAGTCGGTTCAGATCCTGTACAATGTCTTTATTTGTAAATTCACTTTTCTTTCTATCCGTAATCAAAATGCCTCCTCGTTGTACAACCTGTATTATACACAAATAAACACAAAATGGCACAATCTAGCTGGGTATTTCAAAGCTAACTGAATGCGTAACACTGTATGGTTGTTAGAGGGGCTTGTCAACCACCACTCCCCCACCCACCCCCAAGGCCCAGGTGTTTATATACAATAGACAACTCAAAGTGCAATTAGACTAAAAACATGTCAGCTGTGGCTCAGTTGCTAGGACTCTTGCCTCTGAATCAGAAGGTTGTGGGTTCAAGTCCCTAAGACTTGAGCACAAAAAACAAGGCTGACAATCAAATGCAGTACTGAGGAAGCGCTGCACTTTTGCAGGTGTCGTCTTTTGGATGAGATGTTAAACTGAGGCCCTACCTATCTGCCCTTTCAGACGTACTTTAAATGATCCCATAGCACTGTTATAAAGAAGAGCAGGGGAGCTATTATCCCTGGTGTTCTGGCCAACATTTATCCCCAACTCAACATCACAAAAAGAGAGTTTCTGGTCATTATCACAATGCTGTTTGTGAGAGCTTGCTGTAAATTGGCTGGAATATTTCCTACATTACAACAGTGATCACACTTAAAGTACTTCACTGGCTGTAAAGAACATTGGAACGTCCTGTCGTCATGAAAGACACTATATAAATACAAGTCATTCCTTTCTCTAATAAATAATTTTCCCTCCCAAAACATTAACATTTCCCTCAAACATGTCTACCCACAAAACCTTGCCTTTGGCCAATCAAGATTTGAGCTGGAGGGGCTGGATTACACAGGGGTAGGCTCAACGTACCCCAGCATAAATTTCGGGGCAAGCCTGCCACCATTTGGCCGGCTTGCCCCACTTTTAACTTTTAGAGCAACAGCCCTTTCTCTCCTTCTTAGGGAGTTCCTCAGAATCGAGGATGACTTGCTTCCACTCCAGTTCGATGGCTGAAAAGTCCAATGTGCAATCTGCAGACTCTGCCACATGTGGGGCAGATGGTGCTTGAAAGGTTGGGTAGATAAGCTGTTGGAGGTTCGTGCACTCCCTCCAATGCCTTGACTTCGACTTTGCACATTCCTGACGAAGTCTCTCAATATGTTCGGTGCCTTCTCAAATGAACCTTTTCCATTTTGATCAGTCACAAACCAGGGTCTCCCCATAAGTCAACAGGCACATTTGACCTCTTCAGGGACGCTTTAAGGACATCCCCTAAAGCGTTTCCGCTATCCAGCTGGGCATCTCTTGCCGCAACCAAGTTCCAGTAGAGCAGCTGCTTTGGGCATCAGGCATAAGAGCAGCATGACCTGTGTACCCAAGCTGGTTTTGAGTGATTAACACCTCAATCCTGGGCAAGCTGGGTTGGAAGAGGACATTGCTGTTGGACCGCCTTTCCTGTGACCGGATTTGGAGGATCTTGCAAAGGCACCACTGGTGGTACTTCTCCAGTGCTTTGAGATGCCTGCTGTAGGTTGATCAAGCCTCCGAAACATATGGGAGTGTGGGGATCACTGTTGTCCAGCAAACCATGATCTTAGTCTCAGGTTTGAGATCCTAGTCCTCAAATACTCTTTCCTCAGGTCCGCCAAAGGCCAAGCTGGCACAATGGAGACTATGATAAATTTCAGTGTCTATGGCTGCCTTCGGTGAGAGGTTGGTCCCAAGATATGGAAAATGATCCACATTTTCCTGCAGCTTGATCTTTATTGATCGGGGAGGTGTTTTGCTGAGGGAGCTGGTTGAGGGACCTTAGTTTTCTGAGTGTATGAGGCAGGATGTCTTTCTGTCTTCAGGAGGAAGTCTCACCTCATAAAACTGCTGGCCAATCGGAGATCAACAGCCGTGCCACACTTGGATCAGTGGCCACTGCCAGTATTGCAGGAGGCCCAGAAGGAAGAGGATCCAAGGATACCACCAAACGCCAGTATGCCCGGAATTTTGCTGGGATCAGATTGGCAGGCCTTGGCGAGGGGCTGGGCGGATGTGGGGAGGCAAAACTGTGGAGGGACAGGCACTAATTGCACACTCAAGGGCCTCAATTGAGCCACAGGTAGGCAGCCCGACCAATGGATTGGCACCCTAATTCTGGGTCTACCCACCTGTTTTCCCACCCACAGGTGACCCATAAAATTCAAGGAGTTCCGATTATAAGGGGAAAGTGCAGTTGCATTAGGGTGTCAGAACAGAAAGAAATATTACCAAATCTGCTTTACCTTGGGTGATCCAAGATGTGCAAAAGCGAGCTCAAGGCACAAAGGCTTCTCTGGCAGTCTTCTTAAGGAAGGGAGCTCAGCCAGAGTACATAGTTATGCCTTGATGTTAGAGAGGGGAGGAACTCTCATGCAGGCCCAGGGAGAGCCAGACCATAATTTGATGCTTATCCCAGGGATTAAGCAAAGCCTGGAAGGATGTCGAGGACCAGTGGCAAATACAATGGGTTGAATGCCAAAAGTGAAAGAATAACAAAGATCCTTAGGTTAAATCTAACAACATGGCATTGGTATGAGAGAAAGAGAATTCCTGGTAAGAAATTTCAGATAGCAGTCTCTCTGGTCAATCAATAACTCTTTGGAGTGTAACCAGAGTTAAGTACTTTGCATTCAAAAGACCTTTGCCAGTCACTTTGCTCTTTAAAATCAATTGTCAAATGGCGTGCATCAGACTAATAGCTTAGATCATTGCTTTTATAATGCGTGACATCAGAACTCTGCTTAAACCCACGCAGTAACATAGAAGAAAAATAACTCCCATGACACACTGATTGATAATTGAAGAAAGGCAGTAAAAACCTACATTCTTGCCCCAGTGGAAAATTACTGAAACAAACGCTAGCTGGAACTTTTTAAACCTCAAATGGGCAAAAATGTGCAATCTGAACAAAAAAGCTTGGTTTCATTGTAAAATTTAGAGCATAATTATTTCATATACAGGAAAATGTACCCAAACCCATATGCATGCTCTTGTGCTAAGCCATGAAGGTCAGAGAACGCCTAAGTTCAGCGTGCGGAACAAGCTTGAGGGGCTATACAGCCTATTCCTGTTCCTATGGTCCAGACCCTGATCTATGATGAGTTTGGTGACATCATCTGCAATGGTAGTGTAAATGGGCTTCTGTAATCAGCTGCATTGCTATGGATTAGGAAGAGCAAAACCTCACCAGACTCCAGCTCCTAATCATTAGCTAGTTGACCTCCAATGGAAAGCGTCTCTATGTGGACATTAACTGGAATTTTGTAGTGCAGAAACAGGCTATTCGGCCTGACGAGTCAATACTACAACTGGCATGACAAATTCTGAGCTACAGAGGAAAAAATCTACAAGGTTTGCCATTTTAAATGCTATCCAATGATGTTTAGTTTAAAATATCTTGTGATGACATCAGGCTTACATTGAATTCAATAGACTATACAAAATAGAAAGAGGCCATTCTGCCCAACTGGTTCATGCTTCACAAGAGACTCTTCCCACTTTACTCCATCTCATCCTATCAACATATCCTTCTATTCCTTTCTCCCTAATGTACATATTTAGCTTCCTCTTTAATACAACTTGCCTCAACTGCTTCACACACTGGCAAATTCAACATTCTCACTACTTAAGTAAAATGGTATCATCTGAATTCCTTATTGGATTTACAAGTGATTGTCAGGGACAGAATGTGTGTGTTCCCTTATTACCCATGATCAGTACGTTTTCTACAGGAAGAGGTGTGCCTTTCCTTATCCCACTGAGTGTCTATCTCAATCGAATAATTCAGTAGTAAGTTTTTGAGAGTTTAAAAATAAAGTTATTCATTCTGACACTTACCCTCAAATTAAACGCAATATCTCATTCACTCATTCTCTCTCACACCCAAAGGTTAGATACAGATAAGGTAATACACTATTACAGATAATAGCAATCTCTACTCTCTGGCTTACGATTCCCGGTCTCCCATGTGGCAGGCCTGTAGTTGTAGTTCATAGATTGTTTTGGTGCTTTAAAGGTGAAGTGAGGGTTTTACAAAGCAAGCATCCACAGCAGGTTGAGAGGTTTCTTGTCGTCGAATTTCTAGAAGGTTGGTTCTCAAGTGAACTTTAGCTAGAATAGGTTATGTACTTTGGCTGAGGTTTTACAGTTTTTTTCCTAGTGTACCAGACTACCTGAACCTATGGTTCCAATGGTTCTAACTAAAAACAGCTGCTAAGTGGACCAAGAAAACATGGCTGTCTGACCACGTGAATTTTCACAAGTTCAAGGTCTTTTCCAAATAGAAGGTTGATAGGGTCCATTCACTTCCGTCTGACAAATTGAGATTCCACCTTCCCTTTTGTCCAGCATGAAGCAAGGAGGCAGGCAGTCGGTCAATTCTATCGTCCTTTTGTATTGGCTCACCTTTAAACAAAGGTGTGTGAATTCCCAATCATCTTCAGCTGCTTCAAAAATGACCTTTTCTCCATCATAAGGTCAGAAGTGGGGATGTTTGCTGATGATTGCACAATGTTCAGCACCATTCACAACTCAGATACTGAAGCAGTCCGTGTCCATACGCAGCAAGATCCGGACAATCTTCAGGCTTGAGCTGATAAGTGACAAGTAACATTCAAGTGCCAGGCAATGACCATCTTCAACAAGGAAGAATCTAAACACCGCCCCTTGACCTCAATGGCATTACTATTGCTGAATCCCCCACTATTTACACCCTGGGAGTTACCATTGACCAGAATAGTGCTATCAAGTGGCACATGCTCAGCAACAACCTGCTCACTGATGCCCAGTTTGTGTTCCGCCAGGGCCACTCAGCTCCTGACCTCATTACAGCCTTGGTTCAAAAATGGAACAAAAGAACCGAACTCCTGAGGTAAGGTGAGAGGTGACTGCTCTTGACATGAAGGCCACAAGTGACCGATTGCAGCATCAAGGAGCCCTAGCAAAACTGGAGTCAATGGAAATCAGGGGGAAAACTCTCCGCTGGTTGGAGTCATGCCAAGCACAGAGGAAGTTGGTTGTGATTGTTGGAGGTCAGTCATCCCAGGTCCAGGACATTACCCCGAGGAACTCCTGCAGTGATGTCCTGGGCCCAACCATTTTCAGCTGCTTCATCAATGAACTTCCTTCCATCATAAAGGTCAGAAGTGGGGGTGTTCACTGATGATTACACAATGTTCAGCACCATTCGCAGCTCCTCAGATACTAGAGCAGTCCATGTCCAAATGCAGCAAGACCTGGACAATATCCAGGCTTGGGCTAACAGGTGGCAAGTAACAAGTAACATTCACGCCACACAAGCGCCAGGCAATGACCATCTCCAACAAGAGAGAATCTAACCATCGCCCCTTGACATTCAATGGCATTACCATCACTGAATCCCCCGCTATCAACATCTTGACCAGAAACTGAACTGAACTAGCCACATAGATACTGTGGCTACAAAAGCAGGTCAGAGGTTAGGAATCGTGCGACAAGTAACTCACTTCTTGACACCCCAAAGCCTGTCCACCATCTACAAAGCACAAGTCAGGAGTGTGACGGAATACTCCCCACTTGCCTGGATGAGTGCAGCTCCCACAACAATCAAGAAGCGTGACATCATCCAGGACAAAGCAGCCCGCTTGATTGGCTCCACACCCACAAACATTCAATCCCTCCACCACTGACACACAGAAGCAGCAGTGTGTACCATCTACAAGATGCACTGCAGGGATTCACCAAGGCTCCTTAGAAAACACCTTCCAAACCCACGACCACTATCATCTAGAAGGACAACGGCAGCAGATAGATGGGAACACCACCACCTGGAAGTTCTCCAAGCCACTCACCATCCTGACTTGGAAATATATTGTCGTTCCTCACTGGGTCAAAATCCTGGAACTCCCTTCCTAACAGCACTGTGGGTGTACCTACACCACATGGACTGCAGCGGCTCAAGAAGGCAGCTCATCACCACCACCTTCTCAAAGGCAACTAGAGATGGGCAATAAATGCTGGCCCAGCCAGTGAAGCCCATGTCCCGTGAATAAATAAAAAAAAGAAACTGAACAGGACCAGCCATATAAACACTGTGGCTACAACAGCAGGTCAGAGGCCAGGAATTCTGTGGTGAGTAGCTTACCTCCTGACTCTCTAAAGCCTGTCCACCATCTACAAGATGCAATACTCTCTACTTGCCCAAATCTTGACGTCATCCAGGACAAAGCAACTTGCTTGATTCACATCCCATACTCCTCCAATGCACAGTGCCAGCAGTGTGTACCACATACAAGATGCAAAGCAGCAACTCACCAATGGTCCTTAGACAGCATCTTCCAAATTCAGAACCTCTACCCCTAGAAGGACAATGGTAGCAGATGCTTTGAAACGCCACGACCTGCAAGTTCCTCTCCAAGCCACAAACCATCCTGACTTGGAACTATGTCACCATTCCTTTGCTGTCTCTGGGTCAAAATCCTAGAACCCCCTTCCTAACAGTGCTGTGGCACTGCGGGTGTACCTACACCACATGGACTGCAGCAGTTCAAGAAGGTGGCTCACCACCACCTTCTAAAGGGTAATTATGGATGGGCAAAAAATTCTAGCCTAGCCAAGCGACATCCACACCCCATGAACAAAAACAAAAATTCCCTGGATGGCTGTGAATGCTCATATTTAATTGGGTATTCACTCGAGATTTGCTAGTGTGTAGATAAATTGCCAAACGTCACACGAGTTGCAGCAACCATTTTAACAGCTTGTTTGTGCCCAGTTTTAAGAAGTATTGACTGTAAGTTCATAATATGACATCTCTGTACCGGGTATGACATTGATTATCTTGCATTTATAGCCCCTAGTTTTGGACTCCCCTATAAGTGCGTAAATTCTATATTGGTCTATCACATAGAACTTCTTTATACAGTAAAATCTCAAAGAGTTAAATCCCAGAGGGTCTGCTTCCAAATTTGTGTTAAGCGGAGCTTCGTAGTAGAGACACCATCCCCATGTGAATCCACAGCTGGAGTACTGTGTGCAGTTCTGGTCGCCACATTATAGGAAGAATATGATTGCACTGGAGGAGGTGCAGAGGAGATTCACCAGGATGTTGCCTGGGATGAAACATTTAAGTTATGAAGAGAGGTTGGATAGACTTGGGTTGTTTTCGTTGGAGCAAAGAAGACTGAGGGGCGACCTGATCAAGGTGTACAAGATTATGAGGGGCATGGACAGGTGGATAGGAAGCACCTGTTCCCCTTAGTTGAAGGGTCAGTCACAAGGGGACATAAGTTCAGGGGACATAAGTTCAAGGTGAGGGGCAGGAGGTTTAGGGGGGATGTGAGGAAAAACATTTTACCCAGAGGGTGGTGACAGTTTGGAATGCGCTGCCTGGGATGGTGGTGGAGGCGGGTAGCCTCACATCCTTTAAAAAAGTACCTGGATGAGCACTTGGCAAGTCATAACATTCAAGGCTATGGGCCAAGTGCTAGTAAATGGGATTAGATAGGTAGGTCAGGTGTTTCTCACGTGTCGGTGCAGACTTGATGGGCCGAAGGGCTTCTTCTGCACTGTGTGATTCTGTGTAACCCAATAAACCTATAAATGCGGTCTATGTCTAAAACAACAGATTCAAATGGCAAATGAAAACACAGTAAAGCAGTAAGCGTGTGAAAAAGTCTTTATTCAATTTGTTCACACCTTACAATGACCTGACCTTACAAAAGGCTGGGGCTTTTCATTGAGAAAGGCCAAGAGTTAGCTCCAGAAAAATTCATCTTTATCTGCTTAGCGTGCTGCTTTTCCGATGTGTGTGATACAGTCACACATGTTTTTGGTGTTTTTGTGCTGCACTGTGAAATACCGGAGCATTTCTATAGCCTTGATAACCTGAGAGATGAGCTGCTGTGGTTAGTGGGTTTTCACAATCCCTCCGATCAATAACACTTCTAACTTCTGGCGCACACATATGGCAAGCTTAGACAAGTTCAGCTAATCTGGAGTTACCAGTGTGGAATTTTGGCTTATCGTGGACATTGTTCAATGGGATTTGCTATTCTGCTGGCAGTAATAGTCAACGACTTCAACATAACCGGAACTTTGTGCCATCTGAGTTTGACTCATCGTGATTTCACTGTAATTTTAAAAACCTCTAATTAGATCTCCTCTTAGTCCTCCCTTTTTTAAAGAAGAAAAAGAGTCCCAGCCTATTCAGTCTTTCCTGATAGTTGTATCTTTTAGTTCTGGTATCATCCTTGTAAATCTTTCTTGCACTTTCTCCAGTGTTTTTATATCCTTTCATAATATGGAGCCCAGAACTGTTCACAATACACTTAAGTGTGATCAAGCCAAGGGCATATTGAGAAGGGACTTATTGGGTTTGGCTTTATCACACCATACTCAAATAGCCTGCCAACATTCAGCACCATAATGTCCACTTGGATAGGGTGAGTGGGAAAAAAAATCACCATGTCCATAAAGCCAATCATGGGTTACATGCCTTCAGAAAAGATGGGGTAAAGGAAGGGGAAAAGAGATACAAGGAGAGTCATGTGTCAGGGGAAACAAGCATCAAGATCTTCAATGAGATTCCAGGTACTTTTTTGCACTGCAGTTAAAGAATCTCAAAAAAAAAATTGATATTCTGCTCAGTGGTTTCACATCAACAAACCAGGAAGGCCAGTCATTTGCATCATAAAAGTTAGCAATTGGTGCATAATCCATATCTCATAAAAAATTATGCATATGCTTAAGTGTTATTGTCAAGTTCATAACTGAACTATGTAAATAGTCATTATGGGAATTTACAATGTAAACACTTGTCATATTGTCCTTGCACGCATCCCACCACTGGTGGTATGATGGCAAATTATCCTTGCTCCTTGGCCTTCTCAGTGCCCAACCCCACTGACCCACTCCTTATGCCAATCCTGCTTTCCCAGGCTGTGTGCCACCTCCGCTTGAGTTCCTGTCCAGCTATCAAATGTTTGGGCCCACCTCACTTCAGTTCAGTTCTGTCCTCTTTAGCCCAATTCTCGAGCTAGTCATCCTCTCAAATAGCAGCTAGCAGTTTGTGCACCACAGTTAACACCATGAACACATTAAACCTAGGCACCCTTAGTTCTTCACCAAATCCCAGCTAAGGCAATAGGGAGCCTCATCACAATATGGCAACTGTTACGAATATCCAGTGCATGGTTCATGTTAATATAGTAGAGGTAATTTTTAGTTTTGGGAAGGTTAAAGTATAATCGTAGAAAATTGGATAAATGCAACTTAAGCACCTTGGAGGCGCCAACACAAAAGGTTAGGGCCATGTTGACTTAAAGGGTTAATAGCTGGAAGGGCAAGATCCTAAAACAGCAGGTGGGCCTACTTAGCTGGAGAACTTGAGGTGTGGTGCCTACACTGCTGGCAAAGAATTGCAGTCCAGAGAGATGTTTTGTTTTGGGAATTAAAGCTAAATTAGTTTAAAAGCATTGTGAACCCTGAAAGGCCATGTCATCATGTAAATGGGTGGAGCATAAGAAGGTTCTCTGGTTTCAATTTACCTATGTGTTTACTGGAAGAGGGAGCTGGTAATTTGGTTTGCAGCTCACAGGGAAGCCCTGGAAGCTGTTTGGTGCAGTTAGGGCTCAGAAGTAGTCCTGGGGACCCGAGAAGGTGGTGGAAGGTCATTGGTTCATTGCCGGAGAGGATTAGGGCTCAGAAGTCCTGAGAATCATTTATAACCCAGTGCAGCCAGGAGTTCAGAGAAACCCAGGGGGCAGTTCCAGCTTAATGAAGTTAGGAGTCTGCAGAAGAGCTGGAAAGAGCCTGTAATTAGAGGTGGGAGTGCAGCACAATCTCAGAAGAAGAGACTGAAAATCGGGAGGTGAGCAGTCATTCAAGGGAGTCCAAGTCTGAGCAGCATTTGAGGGAATTCAAAGGCTAGATCTTCGAAAGTGAGGAGCTGAAATCCCTCTCGTTAAAACTGTCTCCCTAACGATTGTGACTCATGGTGGTCACTGATGTCTGGGTGGGCTGCTGAAAAATCTATGGGATCTGCCTTGGTCGCATCTGCCATTTAACCTGCAGTGGTGTGTGTTCGACTACTGTTTGCCTATTAATTCCCACTTACCTCATGTTAATTCTGAATGTTGAGTACAAGATATTGTAGGGTGCTTTACTTTTCTGACTTTGCATAGTAGAGTTTTTTTTAAACTGAAGAATCTTGTGGCTTTATTCTCCTAGTGGGTAACTGGGATTTCAAACTTTGTCTACTTTAAATAAAAAGTTACTGGTCCCTAACAGGGTTATAACACAACACTCTAAATATTTGCTCTTCAAGTCTGAGTAGAAATTAAAATTCACACCATGCTTACCCACTTACACCGAACATTAAATACAAAGACAGAAATTTACCTGTCGAAGTTTAGTGATATCTCCTGCAGTCTCGCCACCTGATAACACACATTCCTTGGGCCCGATCTGCACCAGCAGAGCCTCTAGATTGGAAAACTGATCATTGTCCGGGAACTCGCACACTCCCAGCTTCCGAAGTGTGGAATCGACGTAGCCAACACCAACTAACCTCTGCCCATCTGCTGTGCCTAGTTTAACACCCACTACGCCAGCTGCAGTAGACATATCACTGCTGCCAAAGAGAATCTCTTCAAACTGAGTAAGGTTACCAGGAGACGCCTGTACAGGAAAAAAAGGTTAAAAAAATTGGATACTCACCAGACAGTAAATCTAGAAATTTTCAAACTACAGATACATCACAATGAAAAAAATAGCCTCTCCATGTTGATTCTGAGTCAACAGTGGATTCACAGCCAATGGGCTTATCTGCGCATCACACATTTTTGCTACATTAGCATACTTTAAAGAGGATAAATATAGGAGCAAAGGACTTAGGAGGAGTAGACCATTTGGCCTTTTGAGCCTGCTCTGCCATTTGATAAGATCATGGCTGATGTGGTTGTGGTCTCAACTCGACTTTTCTGTCCTGTTGAATCAATATTCAAAAATCTATCTAACTCACCCTTGAATAAATTCAATGACCCAGCCTCCACTGCTTTCTAGGGAAGAGAATTCCAGAGACTAGCAATGTTCTGAGAAAAAATTTCTCATCTCTGTCTTGCCTCTCTCATCAAGATATTTGCTTTGAAATTGAACCTACCCTATTCCATCTCATTCACCTTTCTTACTCTTAGTCTAACTTTCTCTCTTGAAAATCTGGTGTCAGTATCCCCTTCGTAGAGATAATCCTCGTTATCCTTCTCACTGCTGCCCTATTAGGTTTATATCTGTAGTTTTGGAAATTAAGGAAGTTGCTAATCATCTGGAATGATCCATAATCAATATCATTTCCACCATAGTCGTTCCATAAGCGAGTTTATTGCTTAGAACACAGAGCCTTGGAATTCATTTCTTGAACACTTTGATGAATCACCTGTTATTGCCGTCGACATTTCCATGGGTTGCATCCAACACTTGAATATCACGGAAACTCTTTTAACATCTCTTTCACATGATTATAAGAAAAAGCTTGCCACCTGATGGACAATTCCTCTTTTTCCCACCCTTCATTATAAAGTTATGTATTAAAAAAACTCTATCTTAAGAATGGAAGGTTATAATAATTGAACCAACAATTACCTTGCAGGCCAAGTACCAATCATTCTCCTTTGAGGACTTACTCGCGGCTTTGTTCCGATAAACCTCCACACGATACTGTCGGACCAACAGAAGATCCCTGACCACAGATTCAAAGTTCATTTTACTCAGCACAACACTTTCAATCTTATTGTTTCCTGCAAAAAGAGGGGTAATAATGACCAATAAACTTTTTCGATTTTTTTCTTATTCTCATTTCCACTACCCCCACAACCTCACCCCCTGGATTCTGGCTGAGGTCATTCCAAAGCCACCAGACATCCAAGAATTCATCCAACTGGTTATTCTTTCCATGAACTTAAGACAATCAGCACGAGATGTATCCCACAACGGAAGGAATCCCAGTCATACACAATTCTGTATCCAGCTCTTACTACCATTAAGAGATCATCACCCAGATTGCTTTTGTTCCTCACTACCTTAAGGCATTGAGGTAATGCTAACTGAGATCTATTTAACACAGGCCAGAAATCATTACTGACTACTAACTAGGTGCCCATAAATGGATCAAAATTTATAAGGAGGAAGTGTTGAATAGACTGTCGGTACTTAAAGTTGACAAGGCACTGGGACTGGACGAGTTGCATCCAAGGGTACTGAAGAAAGTGAGAATAGAAATTGCAGGGACACTGGCCATAATTTTTCAGTCTTCCCTAGACTCAGGGGAGGTGCCAGAGGACTGGAGAATTGGAAACATTAAGCCCAGCAATTATTTAACTTCAGTGGTGGGCAGGGTTCTAGAAACAATTATTTGGGATAGAATTAGTAGTCACATGGAAAAATATGGGTTGATAAGGAAGAGCCAGCATGAATTTCTAAAGGGGAAATCGTGTTTAACTAACTTGGAGATTTTTAAAGAGGTAACAGAAAGGTTCGATGAGGGTAATGCCATTGATGTGATGTACATGAACTTTCAAAAGGCATTTGATACAGTGCCACACAACAGACTTGAGAAAAGTTATTGCTCATGAAATAAAAGGGACAGCAGCAACATGGAAACAAAATTGGCTGAATAATAGGAAACAGATTAACGGTCAATGGATATTTTTTGGGCCGGAGGAAGGTTTGTAGTGGAGCTCCGCAGGGGTCGGTATTGTTACCCTTGCTTTTCCGTATATATATTAACGATCTAGATCTTGGTGTGCAGGGTACAATTTCAACGTCTGCGGATGATACAAAGCTTGGGAGTGTTGTAAACTGCGAGGAGGACAGTGTAGAACTTCAAAGTTGGTGGAGTGGGCAGATAGGTGGTAGATGAAGTTCAATGTGGAGAAGTGTGAGGTGATGCAAGAACATGGACAGGACAATATAAAATAAGGGGTGAAATTTTGAAGGGGATGCAGCAGCAGAAAGAGCTGGGTGGAGATGTGCATAGATCATTGAAGGTGGCAGGACAGGTGGAGAGAGCTGTTAATAAAGGATATGGTATCCTGGGCATTATTAACAGGGGCATAGAGTACAAGAGCAAGGAGGTAATGCTGAATTTATATAAGGCACTCATTAGACCTCAGCTGAAGTATTGAGTACAGTTATGGACGCCACATTATAGGAAGGATGTGAACACATTGGAGAGCGTGCAGAAGTGCAAGAATGGTTCCAGGGACGAGAAACTTCAGTTACAAAGAGAGATTGAAGAGGTTGGGACTATTCTTCTTGGAGAGAAGGCGGCTTAGAGATTTGATAGAGACGTTCAAAATCAGGAGGGAGCTGGACAGTAAATAGGGAGCTGTTCTCGCTGGTAAAAGGATTAAGAACGAGACGGCACAGATTCAAAGTAATTTGCAAAAGGAGGAAATGTAACGTGAGAAAACATTTTCACACAACGAGTGGCTCGGGTCTGGAATGCGTTGCCTGAAGTGTGGTGGAGGCAGGATCAATTGATGCATTCAAGAGGGCATTAGATGAATATTTGAATAGAAACAATGTGCAGGGGCACAGGGAAAAGGCAGGGCAAAGGTAGGTCACAATGTTCATTTGGAGAACCGGTGCAGACACGATGGGTCGAATGGCCTCCTTCTGTGCCGTTAAAATTCTGTGAAATCGGCAGATTTCAAATTTCCATACAGCATCAATTAGAATTCCCCTACAAACATACACACTAAACATTCCCAGTGCCCGCCTTTAAACTCATTCCCCATCAAACTTTATGGATTAATGCTCCTATGATGTTATATTCAATTTCAGTCACTCCGGTTGCACAGATTGAATTTGGCGGCGCGTCAACAGGGAATATAAAAACCCAGGGCGATTTATGGACTTGAATCTTTCCAAATAAAGCAGCAAAAAGAAAAGAAAAAACACCCAATGATTGGACCACTGAGAGGGGCTAAGCAACCCTTGGAGCGCCAGGCAGCGGCTTGTCCCTATCATGCGACGAATGATAATTCCGCCCCCCCCCCTCCCCCCCCCCCCACCCCCACCCAATCCCCATCCCCATGAGCTGCTCCGGCCAGGACCGGGGCGGACTGCGGCTTCAGAGGGAGGGTTAGGTTCTATCCTCCCCGCCCAGGCCCAGCACCCACCTGATCCCAGAGTCTTGATCACTCCGTTGGTTTTAAAGACCTCCCTGGCGGCGAACAGTGCGTCCTTCCCGTGCACAGTGTAGTAGTCGTTGCGGTCAAAGACACGGAAGGTGGTGTCGGGCTTCTCAGGCATAGACCTGTAGAAGGCCACGAAAGCGCCGCCATCCTGTCCACTGTCTGCTCCAGACAAGCGGTCCCTGGGCTGCACCGCCATCTCACCAAACTCCGAGGTCACAGGTCAGCCGCGAGAGCGCGGGACAAGGAGGGGGCGGGGCCAGAGTGTGGGCGGAGCCACGTTGTTAATCGCCGCAGCTCGGAACAAGCGGGGAGGGGGCGGGGAAGGGCCACCGTGGGGGCGGGGCCTGACGAGCAGAAAGGGGCGAGCCAATAATTGGAGGCCTGGCAACAACGTGTAAGCGGAGGCACAGGTCAGCCGCCGCAGCGCGGGGCAACCAAGAGGGGCTGGGCCAAAGTGTGGGCGGAGCCACGACCAGGGAGCAGGGTCACAGGTCAGGCGCTGCAGCGCGGGAAATCAGCAGGAGGCGGGGCGTCAATGCTCCTACATGGGCCGGGCCCACTGGGAGGTGGCGTCATGCAACGGCTACTCCCCAGGTGAGATGGCCAAAGGTTCTTGAGCTCCTCTAATGGGGAATAGTTTTCACTGCCCATCAACGGGTCCTATAGTTTCATCAATAATTCCACGATTCTGACTTTTTACGCTACACGGTTGTCCTTTTCAGTCTTTCCTCATATCTCAGTCCTGAGGAACCCACCTTCTGGCACTTCTGAAAGAGTTTCAATCCTTAAAATTAGTCTGGGGGACCAGAATTAGATCTAACTTAATTTCTAACTTAAACTGTGATTAAAAACATTTCATTACTTGGATGTTGAAAGATTATGGCTGACATGTGAAGTATTTCTAGAGGGACCATTTCTGAACCCTCAGACACATTTGAGGGATTGAAGCTCTTTCAGAAGTGCCATAAACCAGACTGGAGTCAAACGTTCACAAATGCGATGTGAGGATCTATGGGGTCACCTCACTGCATGTCGTCATCATCCTCCACAAATCTAGCAGTTATGAGGGCCTCCCGAGCTTGCCTGCTTCGTCTAGTCAGTGCAAGGGCCTCATCCCCATCATCATCGCTTCCGAGGACCTCCTCAGCCTCATCCCCATCTCATCGGAGGAGACGTGCAGCTCCTCCATCTCTTCCTCAGCCAGCTTGTCTCCCTGTTGGAACGCCAGGTTGTAAATGGTGCAGCGGATGACAATGATGTGTGACACCCTCTGCGGGCTGTATTGCAAGGCTCCATCAGACCAGTCCAGGCACCGGAACCTTATTTTCAGCAGTCCGATGGTCTGCTCTACCAAGGTGCAAGCTGCAGCATGAGCTTTGTTATACCGTCGTTCTACTGCAGTCTGAGGCTGCCACATGGGTTTCATCAGCCATGGCCTCTGAGGGTAGCCCTTGTCCCCTAGGAGCCATCCCTGCAGCTTCTGTGGACCCTGGAAGACTCCAGGGATTTGTGAACGACTGAGGATGTAGGCATCATGCACAGTCCCTGGAAACTGTGCGCACACCTGCAGGATTTGTGGTGGTCGCACACCAGCTGCACATGCAGCAAATGTAAGCCCTTGCGGTTGATGTAGTCCACCATATGTTGCGATGGAAATCTGAGCACCACATGAGTGCAGTCAATCGTACCTTGCAGCTGTGCGAAATCCGAGAGCTGGGTGAATCCAATCGCTCTTGCATCCTGGCTGTCCTGGTCCTGGGCGAAATGCACAAAGTTGTGTGCCCCCTCAAAGATGGCATCCGTGATGTCATGGATGCATTTGTGGGTGGGGGCTTGAGAGATCTCACAGAGGTCACTTGTGGAGCCCTGAAATATTCCACTGGAATAGAAATTGAGTGCCGTGGTCACTTTCACAGCCACTGGCAGTGGATGCCCTCCATGTCCCCAAATCCTGCAGTAAGTGGCAGATGTGAGCGACTCCTTCTCTAGACATTCGCAGTATTCGGCAACACTGGTTCTCGGTCAACTGCAAGAATGAAAGGCGGTGCCTATAGACCCTGAGTGTCACTAGGCGCCGGCCTGCAACAGCTCGCTGT
Organism: Cetorhinus maximus; assembly: GCF_964194155.1. Lineage (NCBI taxonomy): Eukaryota > Metazoa > Chordata > Chondrichthyes > Lamniformes > Cetorhinidae > Cetorhinus > Cetorhinus maximus. The sequence continues at coordinate 90,158,778 of NC_135892.1, read as the reverse complement.
GGTTCTTGGGCTGCGTGTGTGGGAGCCCCAGCCGCCCCTTCCTGAGATTACTACTCCTGCCTCTGAGAGAGTGAGTGAGTGAGGGAGTGTTTGTGAGAGTTTGAGTGTGTGTAAATGTGAGAGTGAATGAGTTTATGTGAGTATCTGCAAGGGTGAGAAAGTGAGTGTATGTAAGCGTGAGAGTGAATGAGTTTGTGTGAGAGTGTGTGTGAGTGAGTGAATGAGTGTGAGAGTGAGTGAGTGTATGTGAGAGTGAGTGAGTGTGTGAAAGAGTGAATGTGTATGTGTGAGAGAGTGAGTGTGTGTAGGAGAGTAATCCCAGAGACTGGGAGTGAGCTGTAACGCACATGCACACAGAGAGGCTGCTTGGTGTGGGGAGACATATAGACACAACCTTCCCCACACCCCCACTGCGCCCCCTCTCCAAAAACCTATCCACGCAACGGGTCAGGAGGGGGAGGAAATTCCAGGCTGAAAGGCAATCCCCTTCCAACACCCACTTATGTATGAATTTCACTGAGGCTAGCTTGGATTGTGCGCCACCATTAGCAAACAGAAGGTCGGTGTCAGTTAAATCTAACTCCATATCTCAGTCCCTGTATCCCTCCCCCTTCCCTGGTGACAAGGACATGCAGCCTAGTCTGTCTTTCTCTAGCTTTGCTTCTTAAGCAAAAAGGCAAAAAATGTTTAATAGTTAGCTCTGTTGCTTGACACTTAATGGTAATTTTTATAATTACCCATTTTTTACAACGATAAATATATTGCTTTGACATTGTTGTTTATGTTTTTGTTACGATCCTCGGCTAGACCCCAGGATGTTGGCGGGAGTGGGTGGGGGGTGGGAGGGGGAAGGTGGTGGTGTGGGGGATGGTGTTGAGGATGGAGATCCGGTTAGGGACTAATAATGCTTTGTTTAAAGTAAATAAAGTTGAGATTCAAGACACCTGCTTTTGGAATAAAGCTACAAGATTCCACGGGTTTTGATCAAACAAAAACAAACTTTACTATACAAGTTCAGAAAGATAAAACAATATACTCTAACATTTCAGGGTAAGTATGAGGTACATGTGAATTAACAGATGAACTGTGGTCGAACACACCACACTACAGCGTAAATGACAGATACAACCAGGACAGAGTCCATGGATTTATCAAGAATCCACCCAGATGTTAGTAAACACCATGTCACACAATCCCGCTGAAAACTCTGTCTCCTGGGGGATTCCCAGCTTCACCTTCGAAGATCTCCCCTTTGAATTCTCTTCAAAAGTCACTCCCAGCTTTAACAATGGCCCACCTCACAGGCTTTCAATCTCGCCTCCTAAGATTCCTTCTCTGTGGATTTCCAAGTACGCTCAAACATCAGCTCACAAGCACACTTTCAGACCTATGGCCATGCCAAGCAGAACACCGCTGCTCCGAAGGGGTACCTTACCCTCAACGTCCCACAGCAGAGAATCAGTCTGTTAACTGCAGCTCTTTCTTTAATTCAAAGTCTATTTCCTAGCTCCCTTCTTTTAACTTACTTAATAAATTGAATTCAAAACAGTTTTATTTATACCTTAATTTTTTTTTTGAAATTCATGCTTAATGTTGTTCCAAACCAGATCTCAGGCGGCTACTGCTGGGTTTCTTACTGAAGGGGATTGAGAGGCTCAAAAGAAATCTGATTGCTCTTTGGAGGCCTGGCTAAAGGCGTTATGTTTGCTCCAATAGTAATAGGAAATGTTGGAAATGCTCAACATGTCTGGCAGCATTTGTGCAGAGAGAAACAGAAGCCAGTGACCCTGCATCAGAACAAGTGCAGATTGTGGACCTGAAGTGTTGACTCAGTTTCTCTCTCCACAGATGCTGCCTGGCTTGCTGAGTATTTCCAGCGTTTTCTGTTTATAGTTCAGATTTCCATCATCGGCAATACTTTGCTCTCCTGTTATATGCTCCACACTGGGCATATGTAAGCCTGGGCATTTAAAATGAAAAAAATATTAATCACTCAATGCAAACTGTAACAGGAATAGCACATTATTGCAGGTAAATTGTCTGGTGCTAATTTTGGAAGGGTTTACTGTTTTTAAACTTGGAAGTGAAACCAGGAGTCATGCGCCAATATAATATTTCATTGTTAGTTCAAGATATTCTCATTTGTACATAGGATTGTTATTTGCAGTGCTTGAGGTTCAAGTCTTTTGGATGTTGCTGTCTGGATATTGCAGAGGCAGGATCAAAGAAGCAGAGCTGGTTACATAATGTGAATGACCAAGTTGTGTGCGATTGTCTGACAAAGCTGTGATTGTAAAGTGTTTCGTATTGAAACCCAAGCTTTCAATGGGCTTTATAAATAGAGTCATAAAGTACAAAAGCCAAGAACTTTTGCCAAACCTATTTAAAACAGTTCGATCCCACTGTGACTATGGTTCCCAATTCTGGGCACCCAGAGGGTGTGGAAGGGGTTTAAAGTGGGGTGAGGTGGGATAAGGGATGCAGAAACAGAAGAAGCACTAGGGCCCATGATTTCTCTTCCTGGCCCTGGTGCTGGCTGTGACAAGGCTCTTATGACATGTCTAGACATTTCATCAGAAGGAGGACTTAGAGGAGTTTGCTTTCCCTACTCCTTCCTTGCCTATCTCACCCTTCCAGAGATTCACGTTCTTCCCGACTCCGATGTTGAAATCTCTGAGGAGGATTAGTCTATTGTCTGCTGGGACTCAGGCTAGGGATTGTTCAACTTCAGTGTAGAATCCTTCCTTGATCTTGTCTGTTGCCTCAAGTGTTGGAGTGTATACACCCATGACAGTGGCATGCTGATTCTTTGTTAAGGTGAGCTGGGTAGTCATGCATTTCCCACAGGGGTAGTCACTGATGCGCCAGAGAAGCTCATTTTTGATGGGAAAGCCTACCCTGTGAAAGTGTCGTTCCTCTTCTGGAAGGCCCTTCCAGAGAAAAGGTGTACCTTGTTCCTTCAGTTGGCCTTCTCCTGCATGGGAGGTCTCACTTTGGACGGCACTGTCAATGTCGAGGTACCTGAGCCTCTGAGTTATGATGGTGGCAGGGTGCTCAGGACTGTCACTGTTAGGGTTGTCCATGGGAACCCTGACGTTTCAGATCCCAAACTTCCTTTTAATGAGTGGAAGATGCCTGTGTGTGTCTTTTTTTAACATGGAATGATTGTTACACACTGACTAACACAAGGTCTCGGCAAAGCAGGGCCTTGGTCTAATGGCAAGAGCATTCCAAGACGATTGGGAGCCAGATTCTGCTGTGAGACATTAGCACGTTCTGTGCATGATCATATGCAGATGCTGTATGAAACCTGCAACCAGGAACAGACTGAAACTGAACACCCAGTTGAACCAGTTGCCAGACACAAAGTCTGAAGTCTCTCAATTGTTGCAGATTTGGTGGAAGGGCAATAGACTGACCTGGGATATTTTGTACATTGCAGGAGATCAGCAAGGCAGAGACAGATTTTAGGTCTTACAATATAGCCAGTGTGGTTCAGAGCATAGAAACATAGAAAATAGGAGCAGGAGTATGCTCTGCCATTCATTATGATCAATAGCCTGCTCCCACTTTCTCCCCATATCCTTTGATCCCTTTCGCCCCAAGAGCTATATCTAACTCCTTCTTGAAAACATGCAATGTTTTGGCCTCAACTACTTTCTGTGGTAGCAAATTCCACAGGCTCACCACTCTCTGGGTGAAGAAATTTCTCTTCATCTCAGTCCTAAATGGTCTACCCCGTATCCTCAGTCTGCGACCCCTGGTTCTGGATTCCACTCCCGTCGGGAACATCCTTCCTGCATCTACCCTGTCTAGTCCTGTTAGAATTTTATAGGTTTCTATGAGATCCCCCCTCATTCTTCTGAACTCCAGTGAATATAATCCTAACTGACACAATCTCTTCTCATGTCAGTCCCGCCATCCCAAGAATCAGTCTGGTAAACCTTCACTGCGCTCCCTCTATAGCAAAAACATCCTTTCTCGGGTAAGGAGACCAAAACTGCACACAATATTCCAGGTGTGGTCTCACCAAGGCCCTGTATAATTGCAGCAAGACATCCCTGCTCCTGTACTCAAAACCTCTGGCTATGAAGGCCAACATACCATTTGCCTTCTTTACCGCCTGCTGCACATGCATGCTTACCTTGAGCGACTGGTGTACAAGGACACCCAGGTCTCGTTGCACATTCCCCTCTCTCAATTTATAGCCATTCAGATAATAATCTGCCTTTCTGTTTTTGCTACCAAAATTGATAACCTCACATTTATCCACATTATACTGCATCTGCCATGTATTTTCCCACTCACTCAGCTTGTCCAAATCACACTGAAGCATCTCTGCATCCTCCTCACAGCTCACCCTCCCACCCGGCTTTGTATCATCTGCAAATTTGGAGATATTACATTTAGTTCCCTCATCTAAATCATTAATATACATTGTGAATAGCTGGGGTCCCAGCACCGATGCCTGCGGTACCCCACTAGTCTCTGCCTGCCATTCAGAAAAAGACCCGTTTATTCCTATTCTTTGTTTCCTGTCCACCAACCAGTTTTCTATCCATCTCAATACACTACCCCCAATCCCATGTAGTTTAATTTTACAAGCTAATCTCTTATGTGGGACTTTGTTGAAAGCCTTCTGAAAGTCCAAATAAACCACATCCACTGGCTCCCCCTCATCAACTCTACTAGTTATATCCTCAAAAAATTCCAGTAGATTTGTCAAGCATGAGCTGCTACGGATGATTGTCGGGGGAGGTGGGGGAAGCGGAAGATCCAGCTGTGAGTGGGAGAGGAAAGTGTACCGGGATGGGTAAGGTTGGGAGGGGGAACGAAGGTGTTGGGTGGGGTGGGGGAGCGGGGGGGGTACAAAGTTGTCGTGGGGGGTGGTGAAGTTGGGAAAGGGGAGGGAGTAAGGGAGGAGGAGGGTGTAACGGAGGAGAATGCAGCAACTGGGGAGGTAGGTGTAAGGGGGTAGGAAGGTGTAAGGGAAGGACTTCGGAGGGGGGAAGGAGTCCAATGGGAGGAAGGAGTTTGGAGGATGGAAGGTGTCCAGGGGAAGGAAGGAGTTTGGAGGGGGGGAAGATGTCCAAGGGAAGGAAGGAGTTTGGAGGGGGGAGGGAGTCTAGGGGGGAGGAAGGAGTTCTGAGAGGGTAAGGAGACCAGGGGAGGAAGGAGTCTGTGGGGGAGAAGGGAGTAAGGGTGGACGAGGGAGTAAGTGGTGGGGATGTCCAGGTGAACATGCAAGGAAGGGGTCTGTGGAGTCAATGACTGCCTTCTGGGGAGCAAACTGAGGGTGGGTGTGGTAGGAGGGAATGGTGAGAATGAGAGGGGGCAGAGGGAACCAGAAGACTGGGAGGATGAGGGTTCGACGGTAGCGGTAAAAAGGACAGCGAGGGTGGTTGGTGGGGCATCAGAGGCAGACACTGACCCTGGGGTGGGAAGGAGGAGGTCGGGGAGGCCTATGTGATTGGGGCTGGGATTCTCGGGAAGGTAGGGAACGTGCATGTTCACCTGGATATCTCCAAAAGACAAGGGTTCAGGTTGGTAGGTGACGCCGGGGAGGTGGAAGGTGATGCCAGTGGAGTCAACAGTGATGGGGGAAAGGACATGGGTTACTGGGGGAGGGGTAAGGACAGGGAAGTGGGGCAGAAACTTAACAACTACCATTTTTCTCAAATCAAAAGTGAGAGGAGCCTCGTGGGTGGGCACATGTGCTGCATGGGAGTGTGATCAGTTGGTGGGCAGAGAGTGGGGCACATGTGGAGTTTTGATATAATTTAATTTGAGAACAGAAGCAGCCTGTTAAAAAAGACAACCATCATTGAATTGTTGGGACTGTGTGGAGAAGACATGGGAACAGTTTACCCAATGAGGAGAAATTGTAAGCAAGGAACAACAAGGCTATTGTATCAGAACTAGGAAGTTACTGAGTCACATGGCAACATGATGACCAGAAACCACATAGACACAGTAGAGGTTACAGTGAGTTTTAAAAAAAAGTTCCACTACAGTCCTTTATTCTATTTCAGTTCAGTACAACCAAAACGTAACTCCTACTTTACCTAGTTTGGTAAGCGGAATTTTCCAGCCCTGTCATTGCAACATTGATCTGCAGTTCAGCAATGCAGGCAAAGGTATTTAATTGACTAAGGCAAATGCAATTGTTGTGAAATAGTAGCAGCCTCTTTCTTTTCCTCTCCACTTCCCCAGTATCTTGTGACTGCCCTCAAGAATTGCTCTTCTCAGGTATTTCCTGCTCTATGGTGGAAAACCCCGACCTTTGCTCAGTTCCTGCACACACCAATATCCCTGAAGGAGGGACTCAATGGAATTTGCAATGTCAAGCTTGTGTCCTCCTAATTGTCAGAGCAGGATATGTTGGTGTTACACCTGACAGCGAGTCTCACAAAAACACTGTGGAAACCTGGAATAAAAACAGAATCTGCTGGAAAGACTCGGCTGGTCAGGTGGAGAGAGAAACAGAACCAACGTTTCAGATTGATAACCCTGCACAGAACATGAAAAACACAGCAATGTAACAGCTTTTAAGTAAGAAAAGGGGTGGGAAAAGAGGGAGTGGGGGGAAGAACAAAAGGGAAGTATGTTTTTGGATGGAAGTCAGGAGAGATTGACAAACACGATGGTGGTACAAGGCAAAGGACATGGTAAAGAAACGAAAGATAGGTTTAGAGGAGGTGGAAATGGGAATAGCAGAATCATCAACAACAGCTGCCAATTGAAAAAAAAGGGCAGAGGTTATGGTCTGAAATTGTTGAACTCAATGTTGAGTCCAAAAGGATGTAGTGTACCTAATCAAAAGATGTTGTTCCTTGAGCTTACGTTGAGCTTCATTAAAACACTGCAGGAGGCCGGGGATTAGAGGTCAGAGTGAGAATGGGATGAAGAATTAAAATGATAGATGACCAGAATCTTGGTGTCACGCTTGCTGAATGAAGGCTTTCTACAAAGTGGTCACCCAATCTGCTTTTGATCTCCCCAGTGTCTTCCCAGTTGTGTCCCCATCATAAGGAGTGAATACAGTATACTAAATTGGAAGAAGTACAAGTAAATGGCTGTTTTACCTGGAAAGAATGTTTGGGGCCCTAGATGGTGGGACAGGAGGAGGGAAAAGGGCAGATTATATATCTGCTGTGCTTGCATGTGAAGACAAGGGAGTGGTGAGGTTGATAGACGAGTGGAGCATGTTATCACGGAGGGAATGGTCTCTTTGATGCTGAAAGGTGAGCAGGGAAAGATCTGTTTTGCGATGGCATCACACTGGAGGTGTCACAAATGGTGGAGGCTGATACGTTGAATGTGGAAGATGGGGACATGAGGACCTCTATTGTGGTACTGGGAGGAGGGGATGGGGTGAGAACAGAAATGTGGGGAATGTGGCAGACATAGTGAGAGCCCTGTAATCCTCAGTGGAGGGGAAATCCTAGATAGAGAAACAATGAATATAGTGGAAGTGCTGGTATGGAAGGTGGCATCATCAGAACAGGACCAGTACAGTCATCAATGGACCAGAAAAAGAGGTGAGTAATAGAACCTGAACAGGACTGGAACAAAGAATATTCCAGTCCACATATCCCACAAAAAGGAAGCAGCACCCATATGAGTTCCCATAGCAACACCTTTTACTGAGAGGAAGTGAGTAGAGTCAAAGGAGAAATTGTTCAATGTGAGAACAGGTTCAGCCAGGCAGAAGAGGGTGGTTGGGGATGGGAATTGATTGGGCCTCCCATCAAGGAACAAGCAGACAGCACTTTGGTGGGGGTGGAAGCATACGTGGGATTGGCTGTCCATGGTGAAAAGGAGATGTTTAGGGCCGGGAAACTGGAAACTTTTAAATTGGCAGAGCACAGGAGGAGTCATGGATGTAGGTGGGAAAAGCCTGGACAAGGGGAAAAAAATAAAGTTCAGATAGGGAGAAGTCAGTTCTATGGGTCAAGGACAGCAGGTGAGTATAATCTAAAGTAAAAGAAGAAAATGTTGGAAACAGACAGATCTGCCAACACATGAAAGGAGAAATGAAAAGCCACACACTAGGTATTTCCAGGATTTCTTGTTCAAATCTCAGATTCCATATATTTGTAGTTTTCACTTCTCCCTTTTCCTTGTTCAGATGTACAAAAATATTTTCCCCATGCCTTATCTAACTTTCAGCAATAATAACAACTTATATTTATATGGCGCCTTTAACGTAATAAGGAAGATATTAGGTCAGATGACCAAAAGCTTGGTCAAAGTGGGAGGTTTTAAGGAGTGTCTCAAATAAGGAAAGTGAGGTGGAGGGGTGGAGATGTGTAGGGAGGAAATTCCACAGCATCGGACCTAGGCACCTGAAGACATGGCCACCAATGGTAGAGCAATTAAAATTGGGGTTGCTCAAGGGGCCAGAATTTGATGAGCACAGATATCTTAAAGAATGTTGTGGGGCTGCAGGAGATTTCAGAGATAGGGAAGGAGAGGGTTTGAAAACAAGATTGACAATTTTGAAACCAAGACTTTGTTTGACTGGGAGCCAATATAAGTCAGTGAGCACAGAGGTGATAGGTGAATGGGACTTGATGCGAGTTAAGACACGAGTAGCAAAGTTTTGGATGACCTCATAAGTTTATGGAATAGAGAATGTGGGAGACCAGCCAGGAGCGCATTGGAACAGTCAAGTCTTGAGGTAATGAAGGCATGGATTAAGCAGCAGATGAGCTGACACAGGCAAAGTCAGGCAATGTTATAAAGATGGAGAAGCTCTGAAGAAGGGTCATACAGACTCAAAATGTTAACTGTTTCTCTCTCCACTGATGCTGCTAGACCTGCTGAGTTTTTCCAGTATTTTCTGTTTTTAGTTTCAGATTTCCAGCATCCGCAGTATTTTGCTTTTACAGAGGTGGAGATGGGCCGCTTTTGTGATGGGGCGAATATGTGGTCGGAAGCTCATCTTGGGATGATCATGTCTGATAATCATTTGAAACTCTTTTTATTGCTTCACTGTTGTGACCTTTGTATGTCCAATGTGCACCTCTTCTCAAGTTTTTAAAAAAAAGCTTATTTGCAGCCCATTTAGTTCCTCTGTCTGACAAAAGTCAACATTTCTAGTTCATGAGTTCTACCTTTTAGTCTCTCCTGTCCCCCCTCCCCACTTTTGCTTGTTTCATCCTATTCAGGAGTTAATTTAGCTTTCAGCTTCTTGTTCAGATGATGTGTCCACATACAAGGGCCTGAATTTTATGTGCAATATTGAGGTCAGTGGGCGCTCACAGGAGTGGAGCCACACACTCTGACAATTGAAGGGCCGATTAAGGCCATTAAAAAGCCTGTTGACCGAGATTTTACGTTGCCCGCTTGATTTTGCACTCATTGCGTGGGCAAAACAGGCAGGCGAGCAGCACATTTTTATCAAATTGCTATCCAAGGGCGGGATAAAATGGGTCCGGAGCATTGCCATTGCGAGTAGTGAGGAACTTAGGAGATAGTTTGCTGCTGGTTGCTTCGTGAAACTTGACAGCTTTATCTCTGTTTTTAGTTTCAGTCTTTGCATTGCTAGCCTTCATTTCAGAACTCATTGGTGTCTCCAAGGCCTCTGGAGGACTTATACCATATGGACCCTTCGGGTCACCAGACAGCTTTCTTTTCCTCCAGTAATGGGGGATTGTCTACTCAACTGGTGGGACCTCCTCTGAGGAGGAAGAAAGGGGCAGAAGGGAGAGGAGGCCAGGTGTCCACAGGCAGCATCCAAAGGAGCGACCTGTGGGAGGAGAGACACAGGCACAGGGGGTTCAAGGCCAACAGGGAGTCCAAGGTGGAAGGGGCCTCAGAAGAGGCCACTATCCTGCTGCCAGAGTTTACAGGCGGCGATGCAGCTACCTCAACATGTCAATAGTTCAATTCCAAAAGAGGCTCCACCTCTCCAGGGAAACTGTGACCTCCATATGTCGGATGATTGGGCCAGAGATCACCTCCAACTGTGTGGATGGCCACCCCATGACTGTGGCTCTAAATGTCACAGTGGCACCGCCTCCCCCCCCCCCCCCACTCCTTGCTGGCAGCAGCATTGGAGGCAGCATGTTGACTCGGGTGTCATGTCAGCTCTGGTGACTGGCAGTCGTCCTCTGGCCAGCAGAGCCTGCGCGGTCATCACCTGAGAGGGTGCATCCAGCGCCATGCTGGGCATTCCTCAGTCATCATGGCCTCACTAGATGGCACAGTTACTGGCAGAGGGGCAGAGGAGCTGCTGCCACCATCCAGAGCACCGAGAGGAGACCGCAGACACAGCACAAAGCTCGTCCACCAACGTGAAGTCGGTCTGGACCTCCCTGCTCGCCATTGGTGGAAGGGCACCTAGCAGAGATACTAGGTGCCTCACTCCATCTCTCACACTGGCAAGTCATTCCCTGTGTGAGGGCTTGCAGGTCCGAGTGCAACCCCAAAGAGCCTTGATTCTGTTCCTGGGGCACCTTCTTTATGAGAGTCACCACTCTCTCAATGAAGGAGGCATTGCACTAGGTGCTCATGCTCCGCATGGACCCCTCCATGACAGAAACCATGGCACGCAAACCCTCAGGAATCTTCCCCAGATCCTCCCATGCATCCCACTGGACATCCGGCATCTGCCATTTAATAGACGACTCCAGAGTCTCATCATCTGCCTTGGACTCAGCATGGTCCTGGTCTCCAGCAGTCCTCTGACCCTGAGCACTCACTGCCTCCACCAGCAACTCCTGCGAGTGTGCCGTGCCCTCCCCACTGTGCACTGACATTGTAGCCGACAATCTAATGACCATTTGAGGTGCTTGTATCTGTGCTGGTGCCTAGTGCAGAGAGGGATTGTGACACAGATGCATCTGACGGGCACTGGTCCTCTGGTATCAAGCGGGGGTCCTGCAACCATTTTTTGGATGGAGATTGTAGGGGAGGAAAACAACATGTCAGTCGTATCAGGCATCACACTGTCACTATGCATGCTAGGCAGGCTGGTGAGACAATGGAGATCTGCATCATGGTGCCATCGTCTTTCAGTGAACAATGGGGACTAAAGGTTTGAGGTTTCCATTTCAGATGAGATAACACAATGTTTACACACTCCGACTCTCTTGCATCTGTGCACTGCACTCTTACCTTCTTCAGAAACCCCTGCCTCTGCATGACCAGTGGACCGTGCTGAGCATCGGCACTCCCTCTCCAGGGCATCCATCTCGTACCTCATCAGAATCATCAGATTTGGGGGGCCTCCGCCTGTCCTTGACCTCTCAAATGTGTTAAAGCTTCTCTTCTGACAGGACAAAGGAGCATGCATTGATTAGTCCACTCTCTACTTGCAGTGCCATTGCAGCCTGGCCAACCCCACCTGAGGAACAACTTGCAGGACAAATCTAAGCCGTGGCCTGTAGTAATCTGATGTGTGATATACGTTTAAGACAAATGTTGTAATGTAAGATCATATGATCCTGATATCCAACAGCAGAGTAGCACGGGCTACCTCTGTAGTCTGTAGTCTTGAGTTAGAGTCTGAAGACAGAGATTTGAGTTGTAAGCACACAAGTGTAGCTGCTGAGTTCCTTTTGTAAATAAACAGAATGTGTTTCTTGTAAGAACGGTCTGCTGATCTTCTGTCTTGGTACCAACTTGGTCACCCCGAAACAAGTGTGCAACCCGGATCTTTTGGCCCCAACAAACCAGGGCACTGGATCCAACAAACTGGCCACGAGAGTGAAAAAGCAAGAAAATGATGATGAGGTACGAGATGGATGCCCTGGAGAGGGAGTGCCGATGCCCAGCACGATCCACTGGTTATGCAGAGGCAGGGGTTTCTGACGAAGGTAAGAGTGCAGTGCACAGATGCGAGAGACTTGCACGGTAGTTATAAGAAAAAATTTCCTTCTTGATCATCGAAGTAATCCCCTCAGAGCATGCCGCAATTTGGAAGAGTGTAGCCTTTTGATCCAACCTTGGATGACTGGTTGCACTATGCTGAACGCCTCATGTTCTTCTTCCATGTGAACGACATTGCGAGGCAAGAGAAGAGGCACAATCCTTTTGTCCATGTGTGGGAGTAAAACATATGGATTGATTCAGAATCTGTTGGCGCCCTGTGCTCCAGATTCGAAAAGTTTTGATGACTAAGTGAACCTCAAAGAATCATTACCAGCCGATGCCGGTGACGACGCAATGGTCCAAATTTAAGTCAAGGAATAGAGTCGCAGGGGAGACAGTTGCTCGTTATGTGGCAAGTTTGAAACAACTAACTGAATATTGCGAGTTTGGTACATCTATCAATGATATGCTTAGAGATTGTTTGGTGTGCGGTATAAATGAAGATGTGATTCGGAAGAGATTACTATCAAACAAATTTAAATTTTCAGAAGGCATTGGAAGGTGCAGTGCAAGACTGGAAAACCATATGAGCAGCGCAAAATGGCACCGTCCTCCACGTTGGACAGTGAGCCTTAGCCAAAAAGAATGCAAAAGTGCAAAGCTTTACTCAAGCGGGAAGCAGCCACTGCTAGCTGACATTAAAAGAGATAACTTAGCTGCAAAAACATGGCATAATGGTAACAGAGGTGGAAGCAGACAACCTTATAATGAATCACAGCTTAAAAAGATCGAATGTTTTTCTGTCATTGAAATGGACACCCCATGAGACATTGTAAAGACATCAGGCAGACTTTTGGACAAAAGCAAAAGCGCAATGAGATTAACAACATTGAAAAGCCTGAAGTAATTGATTCAGATATTTATTTGTCATATAATTTAAAGGTGGGAAGAACAGAACCTATGTAACCATGGGAGTGAATGAGAGGCCTACCAGAATGGAGGTGGGTACTGGTGCAGCCACTATGATAGGTGAGCATACTTTTAAATACCCGAAACATGGAGAATGTAAACTAGTTTTAGAAGAAACTGATGCCAAAATGAAAACTTAGAGAAGAAAGACAAGTCGGGCATTTGCAAAGCCACAGTACACTAGAGGTCAAACAGTGAGATTATCCTTAATGGTAGTAGCAGGCAAGGGACCTCATCTCCTCAGTCGAAACTGGCTGAAACAAATCAAATTGGAATGGACTGAAATCTTCCCCCTGAGAATTAATGGGCTATCAGAGCTACTACAAAAATATGCCTGTTTAAGGACAAACTTGGAAAAATTGAGGGGTGACAAGCAAAAATTCATGTAGATCCAGAGGCAACACTAAGATTTATGAAGGCAAGACCAGTACCTTATGCAATGCGGGAAAGGGTAGACGCCGAACTGGACAGATTAGAAGAACTGGGAGTGACAACCAGTGCAGTTTTCAGAGTGGGCAGCACCAATTGGATTGGTTCTCAAACCTGACCAAAGCATTTGAATTTGTGGGGACTACAAATTAACAGTCAAAGTTGGATAGACTCACCTGCCCAATCCTGGATGTTATACAGATTTTGGTGTGTATTATTTGAAGCACTACAGATGGACTGAACACTACAATATGAACAATACTTCTGACCTTTATGTAGGGCTTGTAATTGATGAAGCAGCTGGATTGTTTGGCCCAGGCAGAGATTGAGAGAATTGGCCAACACCAACCTCTTTCTGCCAGCCAGAATTCCAGTCAGTGGAAAGGTTTCCATCTGATCCCCCTCAACTTTTACTGAAGCTCCTTGATGCTGCACTCTGGTCAAATGCTCCCTTGATGTCAAAGATCCTCACACCTTTAGATATTCTGGAAGTTCCTGCACTCTTCTCAATATTTCTCATTGTTCTGCCTACAGCGTTTGTAGAGATTTCAAAATGCCATAGTAGTTAATTCAGTACATATTGTTTAAAGAATACATTGCATGTATTCTCAAACTGATGTTTTCCAGAACCCTATCATCAAATTCTCAGACTAAGGTGCCCTGAAATTGGAAGTTGAGCATTTATATTGTGTTATAAAAGCTATGGTTATACTTTACTGGGTTAAGTAGAACCAGCAGCATTACAACTGTGTCATATTTCCAGCTATAGCCAGTACATTTAAAGTGTTACCATGCAGCTAGAGCGAAACATTGAAAGCAGATACAGGCAAGAGTCAGATTTGTCAAAGCCCACTATAAGGTATTAGTGCTGGCTGAAAAGCAGTTAACTACCAACAGGATTAACCTATACAACTGAACTGTAGATGCATGTTCCATACATAATTAAGTTAAGTTGACCATTTTAAAAGGATAAATCAGTAAGTTACAGATCCTAAAATAAGATTGGAACAGTTTAGGGCAAAAAAGTTCCTACAACACTTTTGTAGCTAGTAATTTTAGAGCACACTTCACTAGTCCAATGGGACTGTATATATGGTTCAGAAAAGCAATTTGAGGATTCATTGCTAATCCTCATTGTGTTGTGGGCTAAAATGGTATGGGATGGAAGCTTGCCAGAATTCAGGGACTTGGGCATGCAAAAGCAACAAGTAGAGGTGGAAAAGGGAGATGCAAAAACCTCAAGGCATTATTACAATTTAACACAAAACTCTGCTTCAGAAGTATGTTACAACAGTCTTTATTAAAAATGAAAAATTTGCATAACAATTTAAACATTATACTTCATAAGCAATTCAGCAGAACTTCCATAAGTATAAAAGCATAGTGACCTAAAACAATGACAGTTCAAGAGACCAAAAATTCCAGACTAAGTACAAAAAAATCATTTAAACCCAATAAAAAAATGGCTGGACTCAAATATTGCATCCAGTTTCTTCAAGGGGAAGTCCTGTAGCAGTACCAGCTTATAACAAAGATGTTCTTCCAAATGTGTGAGGAGGGTAAAGTGCAGCTAAATGAAGTTCAAATGAATGGAAATTATGGAGCTGCACAGCAACCTTGTAGATAGTCCAAAACCAAGTGACTGTCCACTTGCACTGCCTTCTTAGTTCAAAAACTTTCCAAATTCAGGGCAAGATAGATATGTAACTAGCTTCTGTCAGGAGTAAGATTAGGTTGTCAGTTGCTGTTTCTGAATTTCATCCAATTCTCTTCCCTGTAATAGAAGAAATCAAACATTAAAGTAGAAATGTTTCAACTTTTTAAAAAAAAAATTCAGCTCGAGACAGCAGAAAAAAAAACTTACCTCAGCCTTTTGATATATGTGGGCCTTGGAAGCCTTCCTTCTGGTAACAAACTGGAAAAGAGACACAAGAGATATTAAAATATGCAACTTTAGACATTTTGAAACTCAACTGGTCATTGATAAGTAAAGTGCAATCTTTGAATCTTTTGAAATAAATGCTGCACATACTATGATAGTTATACAAAGTAGGATTTGTAGAGGAGCAATATTTATGCAAGCACTAAATTTAATTTCAGAACAGGAGTAGGGCATTCAGTCCCAAACCTGTTCTGCCATTCATTGAACTTATGGCTGATCTGAATCAACCCACCTTGTCTCCAATATTCCTCAATACCTTTTGACTGGCAAAAACTCAATTTCAGATGAGCTAGCATCTAAGAGAAAGCTGCTTCTTTGAGTTGTCTGCCTGAAGGCAGGCCTGACCCACAGGCAGGGCAAGGAGGCAGGTCCTGAATCCATCCCAACCAGAATGGGTATTGAACCCTGTGCTGTTGGCACCAATCTAATCCACACCAACTAAGCCAACTAGCCCCCACAAGGAATTATAGCTGCTGTGGCAACATGCACTTTTACATACATATTGTAGCCCCGGAGTTACAAATAGTGATGGTAGAGGATCCAATTTCTTTCCATCACATGGCTGACCAGGAACATCTATGGCTCTTACCACCTGCCAATGGTGTGTGTTGGAAGGGTTTGAAAGTTGCTCAACCCTTTTGGACACATGATGAATGCATTTTTCTTGGCTATCAAGTCCTGGAATGGAATTTGAACCTGGAGCTTCTGGCCCAGAGTCAGGGATGTACCCACTAACCATAAGACCTTCATGCGAGAGCTTAGAAGTCCTCAATTTACTTAAGAGTATCACTGGTTCCAAGCAGTAAAATGAAAGGCATGTCAAAGCAGTCCTTCTACTACACAGACACCCATCCACTGCTCAAGCTGCAGGCTACACAGTTTAGTTGTTAAAGATGGGCAAGCCATTACTTAGGTCATGAATTTGGCCCCAGATTCTCAAAAAGCACTAACCCAGCTTGATTTGGTGGGTATTTTTGGTGCCTTGATACAAAGTTAATTTTCTAGAAAAACAACTTGAAGTTCTTTCTATTTATACTTACAAGCACAACAAGTCCAGCAATAATTGCTAGGCACACCACCACAATGACTGCAATAATGCCAGGGGTCACCCGCTTCATGGAGAACTCTGGACTCTTTGAATCAATATAGTACACATACGCTTCTTCAAAACTGAGCTTATCCCCATCAAATGGGATACCATCATCCAGAATTGATCGATTATATGTGTTGGAGAACAAGGTGTTACCCTTGACCTGGTAGGGATGAAAAGGGTTACAGTTAATGTTGTATTATAGCTAATCAAGAGCCACCATTACAAGTTCACTTCTAGGGAAGAAAATCACTATGCGGGTAACTTGAGTTCTTAAACACAATCTTAAAAAGAGTTGTGCTTAAAAGTCTCTCATTGTATTAGAGAAGATCACAAATGTGTTAATCATCTTCCAAAGCACTCTGCCCAGAGGATGACAAGCCAATGACATTCAGTAGTCCTTTCCTCATTGATACTAGTGTTTTGTTCTTTCGGAGGATGTGGGCGTTGCTAGTAAGGCCAACATTTGTTACCCATCCCCAATTGCTCTTTAACTGAAAGGCTTGCTAAGCCATTGCAGAAAGCTAAGAGAAACCACATTGCTTTGGGTCTGGAGTCACATGGAGGCCAGGCAAGAATGGTAGATTACCTTCCCTTAAAAAAGGATATTAGTAAAAACCTGAGACTAGCTTTATATTCGATTTATTAAATCAATTTAAATTCCACCAGCTGCTGTGTACAACTCATGTACCCAGAGCATTAGCCTCTGGATTACCAGGCTGGTGACATCACCACTACACTACCATCTCCTGCTGTTTTGGCTATTTGTGGAAATTTGTAATCTAAACTTGGAGTTATTGTTGTCTGAATGTGGGAGAATTGCAGCTACAGCTAGCACCTACTTCAGCAGATATGTTTAAATGCAACTTACATCCTTCTCCAGGTAATAGGCTGCAGTAGCAAGATCAGATTCTGACTGCACAGTTTTATTTTGTATCAGGTCCACCAGGATAAAACGATCCTCCTTAAGATACTAAAAAAAAAGGACAAGTTAAAGCTTGTTGGAATTCAAACTTTTAGTGCCTAATAAAGACAACTTCCAAGGAATAAAGTAACTGGGAGAAACCCTAGTCAAAATTATATTTAGGATGGAGGAGGAAGAGGGCCAAATAAAAAAAATCTTAAATTGTCAGCTGCTAATTAGCTAAAAAGTCAAAAGATTAACTAGAAAACATGAGTAGGTAGTCTTAAGAGCCTTTACATTTAAATCACAAGTAATCTCATTTTTATTCCCTGCATCTTTGTATTAGCCATTGGAAGCCTAAACAATAGCCATCTAAGTAAACATGTACTGCTTTGTTAACTTTTAGTCAGAAAATTGGAGCTGGGGAGTTTTTCCATTCATCTAGCAGTCAGTTGAAGAATCAGTGTCCAGCACTTTATTGCCTTGACCATAGCATTACTCTACAGCAACTACAAATTACAAAACTCCATGATGGCAACAATGCATCTCTGATATGAATCCAGGACTACAGCAAATGCCCCAGTACAGATATGAGCAGTAAAAATTTATGCAATCAAAAATATCATGCAACAACTATTGCACAAATACTGCAACTATGAACAATGTAAACACCTAAACAGTACTCAATTCCACTGTTCTTGAGTCCATGTTGTCAAATTGTTAGTATTTAGTTACAGGAATGTTAAAAAAAGATTTGGAAACAGCTCACCCACTTCTAAAAAAAGGGGGCAAAAAGAAATATCTAGTTCACAAAACATTTAATTACCTCAAACTTATCGATGTATCCTGGGTCCACCTGGTAGGCGGCAAGAGTTTCTTTGATAACTCTGTTGAAAGAGTTGTAAACAGAGTGCGTATACGTTAGCCAGACATGCCACTACAATATGTAGAAGACTGTCCCATTGTGGGAATGACACTGGTCTTTAACCAAAGTTTAAATTAACCCTAAAATCAATAGGACTACCTCAAACAAAAAAAGTGCTGGAAAAACTCAGGTCTGACAGCATCTGTGGAGAGAGACAATTAACGTTTCGAGTCCATATGACTCTGAAGAAGTCATAAGGACTCAGAACATTAACTGTCTTTCTCTCCACAGATGCTGTCAGACCTGAGGTTTTCCAGCACTTTTTCAGATTTCCAGCATCCGCAGTATCTTAGGATAGACTACCTGTCTGTAGACAAATTTAGACTCTCCAACCAGTTTCTACAAAGCAAAAGTTTCTTCAATTCTAGCCTCACTCCAAAGCCTAGCACACTGCTGCAACAAAATTGTTCTTGCAGGAGTGTTATACTTTATGCAGCACCAGGCGTTTAATTGAAATGCAAGTGTTCCTTGTCTAAAGAACACTCGTTTATTAAAAAAAACACCTTTCACAATTGATGAATTTTTTTTTTTGAAATCTACTTGTAATGTAGGGAAACAGGCACCACATTGCATACAGTAAGGTCCCTTGAACAGCAGAGAGATCAAGGACTGTTAACTTGCTTGATATGTTGGTAGAGGGATAAATTAGAATACCAGGAAAACTGCTGTTTGAGAGATCACATAGCACTGCGCAGTCAATTGAAGGAAACATCTGAAAGAGTGCGCTTCTTCCAATGCGCCACTCCTTCAGTACTGTACTAAGAAGTGTACATAGATTATATGCTCCACTGTAGGAGTAGGCAGAAACCTACAGCCTTTGATAACAGGCACATTAAAAAATAGTGATGCTTACTTTTTGAGTTCAGCTTCATCCACTTTTTTATTAATGGGTTTGTGCCTCAGTTGAATTTGAAACCAACTGCAATGAAAGGAATCAAGTTAGTAATAAGTTATTATTTAGATAAGATAAAAACACAACAAATTGAGTACGAGGGATTTTACAAATTTTAACAAACTGCCTAGTTAAAATAGTGATTCTCAATTATTTTACCATCACTGGTAAAACCTCCTGGGTTTTTATTTTGCCAATATGGAATGCACATAAGGACTCATGGTATTTACAAAGTCCAGACAGCTGAAGTGATTGCAGCAGTGTTGTGATTTCAAGACACCACCTTCCATAGCATTACCATGCACAGCAAGTTGCGTAACCAGGAGTAACAAAAGAGCTATATTTGGTATTGCAGAACTACTGCCAACTAGTGATTTCTTCCACCCCCTCCCCCCCACCAACCACACCCCAGCAAAGTATTTAGGATTGCAGTGTACTTACAAAGTTTTCACCAGTTCGGGACACAGGATGTCTTTATCTCCCTTGTCAGTCCTCCTAACACCCGCAGAGTTTACACACCAGCAGGTGGTGGTCCCATTACACTGCTTGGCATGGAAGCTGCCATCAGAGGTGCAGTCAGGATCATAGATGCCATCGTTATCCAACATAGCATGCTCTGTAGGCTTTCTGCGGGTTCCAATCTTGTTTTTCAATTTAAACATTTCATTCTTCATCATCCAGCATTTCCTAGTCACTAGAGGGTTCAAAAGTAAAAGTATTAACAAATAGCACGGTTTGAATCTCTTATGCAACATATCCAATACTTATACAAGGTGTAGATTCTCAAGATATGGGAAGTGAGCAAGTAATTGGTTGTCCACCTAAAATTATCTGAGGCGATGACAACGTTTGCCTTGAATTTACTTCAGTCTCTAAGCAAGCAAACCACATATTGATCAGGCATCCATCACTATCATGGACTATTCATCTGCACCACAAGGGTCAGATTTAGGAAAATGAAGCTTAAATTATCCACTGCAATAATAGAAAAGGCCACAAACACCAACTGATTTACAATTAGAGTTCCTGCAATAGAGGTACTATAGTGTGCAATTTCACAAGTGACCCATTGAACTGTTCATATCGGCATTACATAGCTATTTCCACTATGAATTTCCCCTCAAACTTAAGTGACAATTGCTTTTGTTACATCTCTAGCCTCAAGTACCATTCAAATATCAGTACTGTACCTGTATATGAAAAGCAGTGAAAACAGCCTTCTCAGGGCAGCATTACATGAAATGCATGACCAACTCTGTCTAACTACCCATGACTCACTGCAAAAGTTTGAATCCCCTACATCAGGTGCATCATTAACCAGACTCTCTGCAATGTTGTAAGCAGCTATCCTGGCTGCTTTCTTCGTCAGGAGAGGTCATTGGCTCTCCATGATTAAGCAACACTGTGGGGAAGAGAACCAAACCAGTCTAGTAACATGCATAAAAACACAGCAAAGGACATTTAAGACTCACCCAAATGTAAGGGACCAAAACAAATAGGGAAATTAAACTAAACTTGTGCACACTGCATGCAGAAATGAAAAATTTTGGGAATGGTGAAGTCCTAGGACTGAGTGGCCAGATTGAGAATGTGAAAGCTGTAAAAAAAAATCTAACCCACAAGGGCTTTTCATGCTCTATTGTAGCAGGTCCAAAAGCATGAAGTTTTCCCAAGTCATTTGATTCTCAGGTGGAGCAGTGTGTCTGGGTTATGGATTGGCTCCAATAGTTACTTTATTTTTAAGTAACATTTACACCATTAGCAAAATGTGGAGCCATTGCTAGTTTTGTTTTACATTCACTCAAGATGCAACATCCTCTGCATAAATGCCAAATACAATGATTCAGATGCACTGAAGACTAAAAATTACCATTTAGATTGTAGAACTGCATTTTACTGCAGTGCTTCTGATCCAGAATTTTCTGGATTCAAGTTTAAAAGGATATACAAATTATGGAGTAGTTAATTGAGGAACCAATCTCAAATAATTTAGGACAATACATTACACAATTGGTAGTAATTTGCAAAATAGAAAATGGAGATACATGTATTCTACATAAAAGCATTATTGCATAACTTGCTTAAAGCACATTCCTTTACTATGGACCTACTGTAGATAGGCTTAAAACAGAAGTTTATTTAAGACAACTTACATGCATTGCAGTTTACAGGTTTACTATCATCAGCAGTTAGTTGCAATGTACATACACAACTGCCATCATCAGGCACACATTTGGCAAATTGGTTTGTTGCACACACAGGGCAGTCTGAAAAAGCAATAGATTAGATATGAGGTTTAAGTTCAGTTATATACAATTTGCAACAAAATAATGGCACAGCTGACAAATAAGTTTTACTCAATAACACTGAAGACTTAGTAAAAAGAAATCAATTTCTTCTCACTGCCTTCCCCCTCAGTAACATGAATTCAATACAAATCCTAAAAAAAGTTTTCAAAATAGTATAACCACATTGTACTATGTAATTAAACAATTACATGGACACAGGGCAGTTTGAAGCTCAAACAGACCCAAAAAAACCAAAAAAAAACCTCTCCTTAACTATCCAGAACATTTACAGTGCAGCCAGATGGACAAAGCGTTTTGCCCTGTACCCTATTAAAACCAAAGCGTAAAGCACCAAGTGCTAGTCTAGATTATGTACGAGTCCTGGAGCTGGCCTGAGCCCACAATCTTTTGACTCGATAAGAATGCTAACCACCAAACTAACCTGTAATGTAATTTAAAGCACAAGTCAAGCGACCTGTTGTTCGCAAAATACATGTAGGAAAGATAGGGCCAACATTCAAAAACCAAACTAGAAAAGTAAACCCGTCGGATAGAACCTCTCATTTGGGTTTAATCCACTGGACCCACCCTTCAGGAACCACTAAAACCAGAGGGGAGACTGCAAGCAAACCCCCTGTCGGAAGGTGGGAGTAACCACCTGTCACCCCCTGGCACACCCTAGCGGCCAGGACTGGGACGGCAGAGCCCTGCCCCGCCTCGACGCTCCAAACAACAAGCGTCAAAGCAGGAACCCCCCCACCAAATCCAGTCAGCTGGGAGAGAGGCTGGTTCGAAACCAACCAACTCCGCCAACCCAAGCTATACATTCAACAACAAAAAAAATGTTTAAAAACTAGAATGAGCTTAAAAAATTACCGATTACAAAATTTAATGATTACGCCCTCTTACTGTATTAAAAAGTCACTTAAAAAAAATATATATGAATTACTTTTAGAGCCCAGGATGTCTCGGTGGAGCCACACCTGGAGAACAAAGCGCCAGAGCTCTCTCTCTCTCTCACCCCCCTCACTCACTCACTCACTTACCCTCCAGCTCCTCAGCCAGGGTAGCCGGCACCAACACCACCAGAAGCAGCCAGACCAGGACACGCATCTTCTCCCCCTCCTCCCCGGTTCACAGCGACAATAAAAGCCTCTTGCCGACAGCGGCCGAGTTCCCCCCTCCCCCCCCTGCTTCCACAAGGCACAAGTTTCGACGTCCCGACGACTCTTCCACTTAAAAGTTAATTATTCGACCGTCGGCTCGACTAGACTCGTCCCGAATGCGCTGACTGGTGGCAAATAAAATGTTACAAAGCAGCGCGAGCTCCTAGTCCACAGCGTCCCTGTTGCAACCTCAATGCCAGTTCGCTGTCCCGACAGGTATTTATACCCTTAGCAAAACTGACGTCAATCCATTACCTGCTGAAACTGGAGACTGTCCCTTTTTCTGGTGAGGTAAGGTTCAGTGTTTCGATTCACTCTACCTTCTACCCCCTTACCATATTTGTCTCTTCCTCCTCCAAATAAAAAGGGTGTGATTCCCTTTTCTGTCTCTCTCTGGGATGGTTGAGAACAAAATATATATCAAAACCCAGTGTCAAATTCCCCCTCCTCACTCCCAATCCACAAAGACGTGACACTGAATCATTGAGGTTTTTCTTATCATTCATCATCCCCCCCCCCCCCACCCCCAGGTTAAGATCACGCAATCCCAAATTACGATGTGAATCCAGACGATGGTTCTGTGGATGTTAATTTTAATCTTCACTCACCGATTTACCAGAGGACCGAGTCAAGGCAAAAAGCGTTTTAATCAAATCAAATGCAATTTTAAAAACGTGCGCCGGTAAGCAAATTGCCCTCTATTCAACTTTATAAACGAGATAAATTGCAATACTACAGTCAAGATGGGTACATTTAAATGAGAAATAAATGCTGGAAATGCTCAGCAGGTCTGGAAGCACTTATGGGTGAACAACATATGTATGTTACAATTCAGGTCGATGACCTTTGGTCAGAACTGTAAAGAGTTAGAGAACAATTTTTAAATACAGATGGCAGTGGGGGAAGGGTGAGGAGGAGGGCAGAAAGAACAAAGAGAGCATCTAATGATAGCAGGCATAAATAACAAAAGGGAGGATGGTGCACACAATGAAAAATGGGTCTAGAGGAGGTCTAAAAGTAGCAAGAGCTGACCTACACCTACCTGGAAAAACTCAGCAGGTCTGACAGCATCTGCGGAGAGGAACACAGTTAACGTTTCGAGTCCATATGACTCTTCAACAGAACTAAGGAAAAATAGAAAAGAGGTGAAATATAAACTGGTTCAAGGGGGGGGCGGGGGGACAAGTAGAGCTGGATAGAGGGTCAGTGATAGGTGGAGATAACCAAAAGATGTCATAGACAAAAGGACAAAGAGGTGTTAAAGCTGGTGATATTATATAAGGAATGTAATAATAAAGGTACAGATAGTTCTAGTGGGGGTGGGGGGAAGGGTTCGAAATAGGCTAAAAGGCAGAGATAAAACAATGGATGGAAGTACATTTAAAAATAATGGAAATAGGTGGGAAAAGAAAAATCTATACAAATTATTGGAAAAGGGGGGGATCGGAAAGGGAAAGAGCTGACCTACATTGGTTCCTGCTCAAGCAACGCCTCATTTTAAAATTCTCATCCTTGTTTTCAAATCTCTCCTTATCTTTGTAATCTCCTTCAGCCTCACAACCCTCCGGGATATCCCACCTCCTCTAATTCTGGCCTCTTGAGCATCAGCGATTTTAATTACTTCACCGTTGGTTCTGTGCCTAGGCCCTGAGTTCTGGAATTCCCTCCCTCAACCTCTTTGCCTTAATACTTCTTAATACCTGCCTTTTTGTCCAGGCTTTTGGTTATTTGCCCTAATAGCATCTTACAGAAGCATGGGTGCTTACAGCACAGAAGGAGGCCATTTGGCCTGGCGTGCCTTTGCTCTCTCTTTGAAAGAGCAGTTGTGTTTAGTCTCATATCCCCATTTTTTGTCTACATGTAACCCTCTAAAGTTTCTCAATCTCAAGAAGCTGTGCCCTTTTAAAATTAATTATGGAATCAGCTTCCACCATAAGGTAGAGTGTTTCAAATCCTGACAGCTCTCTGAGTGAAAACAATTCTATTCTCCCCTCTGGATCTTTAGCAGATGATTTGCGTATGATCCAGGAGTTTTTCTGTATCTACTCTATCAAAATTTCTTTATCATCTTGGAAATCTCTGTTAGGTCACCTCTTAACCTCCTCTGATCCAAGAAGAATTGTTCCAACTTTTCCAACAAACCTGAAATTCCTCATCCCTTGTAACATTCTGGCAAACCTCCTCAAAACCTTTTCAAAGATCTTTACATCTTTCCTGAAATGTGGTGCCCAGAATTGTACACAGTACTTGCGTTAACCGATGCATTATAACGTACTTGCATGATCTCTTTACTTTTATATTGCATTTTGCTATTTATAAACCCAAGTAAACCATATGGCTTTTTATATCACTTATCAACTTGCCTTTAAACTGTCAGGATTTGTGCAGGTGGACAACAAGGTCTGTATACTCCATCAAGAAATGGGAACTTATCTTCTTCTGGACAGAGGACTCCATTTTCTGACAGGCTCAAGAGTTCTGGCGCATGCAGGAGACAGGTTGCGCATGCTCTGTTCTAGTTTTGTTTTTTTCAGTTAAAGGGCTTGGCCATCCGTGACATCAGAAGTATGTCTGTGTGGCACGAAAACAACAATCACGGGACCCAGGTTTGGCGCTATAACAAGGAGAACCCTGGGACCCAGAGAGGGAGACCACCGGGGAAGGAACTACCAGGGGAAGACCACCAGTAGAAGCCACTGGGAAGAGAAACCACTGGGAGGGGAGGCTGAGGAAGAGGCCCCAGGCAGCAAAAGTGCTGCTTTTGGCAGGCTCCAAGTAGTGAGGGCTCGGGGGAAGCCCTCGAGAGCTGAAAAGGCAGCTGAAGGTCGATGACTCCATGTTGTGGGTCATTAGGGAAAGGTAACGCTTTGGAGCAGGTTGTTCCGCTCAGCGTGACTGAAGAACTGGTGTTGAGCTTGTGTGTTGTTGCTGGAGTGCAGCCTTGGGAATCCAGTGGAATGTAGTCTCATGAGAAGAGATTAAGCCATCAGGAGGTGAGCAGTCATTGAGGCAGCCCAGGTGGGAGCGACCTTTGAAGAGAATTCAGAGGCTAGATCTTCAAAAGTGAAGACTGGAAATCCCTCGTGAGGGAGACAGAGTTTTAACGAGATTGTGTAACTCACAGTGGACACTGATGTTTGGCTGGGTTGCTGAGAAAACCATAGGATCTGTCTTCATTGCATCGGCCATTTATTGTGCAGTGTAGTGTGTTCAACCACAGTTTGCCTATTAATTCACATGTACTTATTTTAATTTTGAATTTCAGAGGATAAATTTTAGATTATATTGTTGGAAGGATCAATGACCAGGTTATAGATTTAAGGTAAGGGGCAGGAGGTTTAGAGGGGATGTGAGGAAAAAAGTTTTCACCCAGAGGGTGATGGGAATCTGGAACTCACTGCCTGAAAGGGTGGTAGAGGCAGAAACCCTCATAACATTCAAGAAGTATTTGGATGCGCACTTGCGATGTCATGGCATACAAGGCTATGGGCCTAGTGCTGGAAAATGGGATTAAAATAATTAGGTACTTGTTTGACTGGCGCAGACTCGATGGGCCAAAGGGCCTTTTTCTGTGCTGTAGACCTCTATGACTATTGTGAAGTGGTTTTACTTTTCTGATTTTATACGGTAAAGTTTATTTTGTTTGTTTAACAGCTGTGGAATCTTGTGGCTTTATTCTCTCAGTAAGAGACCTGGGATTTTAACCTTTGTCTACTTTAAACAAATGTTACTGATCCCTAACCAGATTGTAACAACTCATCTACACTTTTCAAATGGATGTGTACCATTTCTGGTATACTGACTTTCCATATTAGTCCTCCTAATGTGCATTCGTATCCACACTGAACGCCATTACAATGCTTCTGACCATTTCATCATCCTATCTATGTCATCTGGTAGGTCAGAGACAGCTTCTTCTTTATAACCATCCTGCAAAGTGCCTTGGAATGTTGCAGTACGTTAAATGCACTATATAAATGCAAGTTGTTGTTGTTGATCTTGACCCACAGAAGATGGCAGAAAATGATCTGTTAAGTATGAAGGCTGGTAGGATAGAAGGTGAGGATGATAAACAATTCCTATAACAACTGTTTTAGGTTATATTTAGGTTGGTCTTAACTGGAGATCACAAGGCATACTTTTGGATTTCATTTCAGTTATTTAGTATTTTTTGCCAAAAAATCTACAATAATAACTTGTATTTATATATAACATCTACATAATCTAGTAATCTAACCTTGCTATACTCAGCAAGGAACAAAGGAAATTGGAGATGTTCCGTTGAGTCATATGGACTCGAAACGTTAACTGTGTTCCTCTCTGCAGATGCTGTCAGACTTACTGAGTTTTTCCAGGTATTTTTATTTTTATTTTTGTTTTGGAGATGTTTATGGTTGCCAAATGTGTGTGATTAATATGAAGATTAAAGGTTGAAATACAAATACATAAATAATGTGTTAATATTTTACAACCCATTTTTAAATGAAATATTTTAAACTATTTCTATTTTTGGGGGACTGGGAATAGAAATAACATTTTGTTTACTCAGTTCATCATTGGTGAAGTTTGAAATTCATACATACAAAACATACATTCTTCATTAAATTCCCCATAAACATTGCAAGTAAATTGAAACTTTATCATTATGATTTACAGGCTAAAACTGATATCCAATTTATTTACAAATAAGAAAAATGTTCTGCAAGGTTTTCTAATAGCTTCTGCTGCTAACAGGGCTTCAATATAGGCAGTTTCTCAAAAGCCATGGGTGCTTTGCCTACTGTGACTGACTGAATTGTTCTGTAGAGAGCCAACATGGATTTGATGGGCTGAACCTGTAGAGCACAGGGTCCTGTGTCTCAGAACTGCTCAGGATGAACCATGCCCCTGCATCTTTTTCCAGACCTTCTTTACAAAGGCACACTCCAGAGGGAGTTGGATGATGGTCTCTTCTAGAGTGTGAGCGATATTGGCAAGGTCACATTTATTGCCTCTTCCCAGTTGCCGAGAGGTGGTGGTGGGTTTCCTTGAACTGCTGCAGTCCTTCTAGTGATGGCACCCCCAACTAAGGTCATGGTTTACCTTGCAGTCCTAAATGCTTCAGAGACTTGGATAATCTACAGCAGGCACCTCAAAGAAATACCACCAGTGATGCCTTTGCAAGATCCCCCAAATACGGTGGCAGGGAAGGTGGTCCAACAGTAGCGTCCTCTCCCAAGCCAATATGCCCTGTATCAAGGCGCTAATTACTTAAAACCAGCTCTGCTGGGCAGGAAATGTCATGCATATGCCTGACATCAGATTCTCAAACCAAACCCTCTACTTGGAACTCTTATCAGTTACAACAGGAGACTCCAGACAGAGGGATGTCCACAGAGTATCGCTGAAGAGGTCAAACTTCCCTGCCAACTCATGGAAGTCCCTGGCCTGTGTCCAACCAAAACGGAGAAGGTTTATTTGGGAAGGCAACAAACACATTGAGGGACTTCATCAGGAACATGCAGAAGCGATTGAGGCATTAGAAGGGTGCACACAAACCTCCAAACAATTCATCCATCTGACTTTTCAAACACCTGCCCCTTCATCTGGCAAAGTCAGTAGATTGTGCATTGGACTTTACAGCCATCTCAGAACCTGTTCAACTGGAGTGAAAGCAAGCCATCCTCGATTCCAAGGAACTCCCGAAGAAGAATAAGAAGAAGAAGATGGTACCTCCACAATGATGTTAGGTAGATAATTCCAGGGTGATCAACGGATGCCAGCCATCGCTGGGCAGCATCAATTCCCAACTCAGGCACACACAGCACAGACTTAAAAGGCCCAAGAGCAAATTCGGGACCATTATCCCTTAATTGAACAATCACCAAAGAAAAGGACACCTCCATTTTTAATGTTAGTGTTAATGCATTATAATATTTTGTACTATAAAATAATATTTTTCTCTTCTCTGGTGCTCACCTTTACATAAAGTGCTCTGAGGCATTGCCCGCTCCAAGAAGTTATCTGGCAATGAAAACTAATAGCTTTAAAGTTGACACTCAGCAACGTATCTTGGTTGTGTTGAGCTGATAAGATAATGCAATCTGCGGCGAGTCTTATCAGTGTTGTTAAATAAACATATTATAGATAATTAATTTTTCTATTTGTGGATTTCCTTAATTACACATGTAGGAACTTTTGCGCTTGAAATGTGCAGCAACTTTGCCTGTGGATTACCGGAGCTAAATCTTGGAGCTTATTTTTTGCTTTGAACTTGTTTCCAATTGCCTATGGAACTGCGAGACCACCCACTGTGAGAGGTTCTGAAGATCAGGAATGGGATTCTCAATGGACATTTGTTTATCTGGCATCACATTGGAGGAAGAGGAAGAGAAGATCGAGGCCAAAATATTTCACCAAAATGTTTTTGGTATTCAGTGGTCCTAGGTTCAACTTCTGGTTTTTACTGATATAACTGGCACAGGTTAGGATGTTTGAATTGAACATTATACCCCAGGGCTGGAGAAGGGAAAATCAAGTCAGAGTTCCCCACTCCTGATCACTGATTGCTAATGAGATGTGATCATATATCAATGTTGAGAAAGGATTGGGCTTCTCTTGCTCTAGATTGCTGCATATACCGCCATTTGCTGTATCGGCTTCGTCATGCAATGAGTGGGGGAGTAGGGTACGATTATTTGAGGCCGTGGTATTTTCACTGTACTGGTATTCCAGAGATAAAAACAAAAAACTGCTGGATGCTGGAAATCCCAAACAAAAACAGAATTACCTAGAAAAACTCAGCAGGTCTGGCAGCATCGGCGGAGAAGAAAAGAGTTGACGTTTCGAGTCCTCATGATCCTTCAACAGAACTGAGTAATATTAGGAGATGGGTGAAATATAAGCTGGTTTAAGGTGGGGGGAGAGAAGTTGGGGGGGCGGGGGGTGGTTGTAGGGACAAGCAAGCAGTGATAGGAGCAGATAATCAAAAGATGTCACAGACAAAGGAACAAAGAGGTGTTAAAGGTGGTGATATTATCTAAACGAATGTGCTAATTAAGAATGGATGGCAGGACACTCAAGGTACAGCTCTAGTGGGGGTGGGGTGGAAAGATGAACAGGGCATTAAAGGTATAGATTTAAAAATAATGGAAATAGGTGCGAAAAGAAAAATCTATATAAATTATTGGAAAAAACAAAAGGGAGGGGGAAGAAACGGAAAGGGGGTGGGGATGGAGGAGGGAGTTCAAGATCTAAAGTTGTTGAATTCAATATTCAGTCCGGAAGGCTGTAAAGTGCCTAGTCGGAAGATGAGGTGCTGTTCCTCCAGTTTGCGTTGGACTTCACTGGTAACAATGCAGCAAGCCAAGGACAGACATGTGGGCAAGAGAACAGGGTGGAGTGTTAAAATGGCAAGCGACAGGGAGGTTTGGGTCTTTCTTGCGGACAGACCGCAGGTGTTCTGCAAAGCGGTCGCCCAGTTTACGTTTGGTCTCTCCAATGTAGAGGAGACCACATTGGGAGCAACGAATGCAGTAGACTAAGTTAGGGGAAATGCAAGTGAAATGCTGCTTCACTTGAAAGGAGTGCTTGGGCCCTTGGACGGTGAGGAGAGAGGAAGTGAAGGGGCAGGTGTTGCATCTTTTGCGTGGGCATGGGGAGGTGCCATAGGTTGGGGTTGAGGAGTAGGGGGTGATGGAGGAGTGGACCAGGGTGTCCCGGAGGGAACGATCCCTACGGAATGCTGCCAGGGGGGGTGAAGGGAAGATGTGTTTGGTGGTGGCATCATGCTGGAGTTGGCGGAAATGGCGGAGGATAATCCTTTGAATGCGGAGGCTGGTGGGGTGATAAGTGAGGACAAAGGGGACCCTATCATGTTTCTGGGAGGGAGGAGAAGGCATGAGGGCGGATGCGCGGGAGATGGGCCGGACACGGTTGAGGGCCCTGTCAACGACCGTGGGTGGAAAACCTCGGTTAAGGAAGAAGGAGGACATGTCAGAGGAACTGTTTTTGAAGGTAGCATCATCAGAACAGATGCGACGGAGGCGAAGGAACTGAGAGAATGGGATGGAGTCCTTACAGGAAGCGGGGTGTGAGGAGCTGTAGTCGAGGTAGCTGTGGGAGTCGGTAGGCTTGTAATGGATATTGGTGGACAGTCTATCACCAGAAATTGAGACAGAGAGGTCAAGGAAGGGAAGGGAAGTGTCAGGGATGGACCATGTGAAAATGATGGAGGGGTGGAGATTGGAAGCAAAATTAATAAATTTTTCCAGGTCCCAACGAGAGCATGAAGCAGCACCGAAGTAATCATCAATGTTCCGGAGAAAGAGTTGTGGGAGGGGGCCGGAGTAGGACTGGAACACGGAATATTCCACATACCCCATAAAGAGACAGGCATAGCTGGGGCCCATGCGGGTACCCATAGCCACACCTTTTATTTGGAGGAAGTGAGAGGAGTTAAAGGAGAAATTGTTCAGTGTGAGAACAAGTTCAGCCAGACGGAGGAGAGTAGTGGTGGATGGGGATTGTTCAAGGAAGAAGCTAAGGGCCCTCAGACCATCCTGGTGGGGGATGGAGGTGTAGAGGGATTGGACGTTCATGGTGAAGAGGAAGCGGTTGGGGCCAGGGAACTGGAAATTGTTGATGTGATGTAAGGTGTCAGAGGAATCACAGATGTAGGTGGGAAGGGACTGGACAAGGGGAGAGAGAAGAGTCCCTTCACTTCCTCTCTCCTCACCGTCCAAGGGCCCAAGCACTCCTTTCAAGTGAAGCAGCATTTCACTTGCATTTCCCCTAACTTAGTCTATTGCATTCGTTGCTCCCAATGCGGTCTCCTCTACATTGGAGAGACCAAACGTAAACTGGGCGACAGCTTTGCAGAACACCTGCGGTCTGTCCACAAGAAAGACCCAAACCTCTCTGTCGCTTGCCATTTTAACACTCCACCCTGTTCTCTTGCCCACATGTCTGTCCTTGGCTTGCTGCATTGTTCCAGTGAAGCCCAACGCAAACTGGAGGAACAGCACCTCATCTTCCAACTAGGCACTTTACAGCCTTCCGGATTGAATATTGAATTCAACAACTTTAGATCTTGAACTCCCTCCTCCATCCCCACCCCCTTTCCGTTTCTTCCCCCTCCCTTTTGTTTTTTCCAATAATTTATATAGATTTTTCTTTTCGCACCTATTTCCATTATTTTTAAATCTATACCTTTTATGCCCTGTTCATCTTTCCACCCCACCCCCACTAGAGCTGTACCTTGAGTGTCCTGCCATCCATTCTTAATTAGCACATTCGTTTAGATAATATCACCACCTTTAACACCTCTTTGTTCCTTTGTCTGTGACATCTTTTGATTATCTGCTCCTATCACTGCTTGCTTGTCCCTACAACCACCCCCCCACCAACTTCTCTCCCCCCACCCCCCCCACCTTAAACCAGCTTATATTTCACCCCTCTCCTAATTTTACTCAGTTCTGTTGAAGGATCATGAGGACTCGAAACGTCAACTCTTTTCTTCTTCGCCGATGCTGCCAGACCTGCTGAGTTTTTCCAGGTAATTCTGTTTTTGTTTTGGTATTCCAGAGACCCAGGGTTATGATCTGGGGACATGGGTTCAAATGCCACCTTGGCAGATGGTGAAATTTGAATTCAATAAAAAAATCTGGAATTAAAAGTCTCATGATAACCGTGAAACCATTGCCGATTGTCATAAAAAACCCATCTGATTCACTAATGTCCTTGAGGGAAGGAAATCTTCTGTCCTTACCTGGTCTAGTCTATATGTGACTCCAGACCCACAGAAATGTGGTTGACTCTTAAAATGCCCTCTGAACAAGGGCAATGAGGGATGGGCAATAAATGCTGGCTTAGCCAGCGAGGCCCACATCCCATGAACGAATATAAAAAAATTAAAGGTTAATGACTTCTGGAGCTGAAGGGGGATATTAAAATTAAAGATGCAAATTAAATTATAGCAGAAAGGTACAGATCACACACAACTGTAGTGTATTATTTACCAAGTCAAAGTAGTGAGGTAGTGAGAACAACCCTGAAACTATGAAACTGGACATACCTGTTTTTCAATTAGAGAAGCACAAACAGTGAACTTACTGTGGTTGGTAAGGTGTGGTCCATAGCAACCATTTCAGAGAGCCAGTGTTTGGTTGGGGGAAGGGCAGGGGAGGATCAAGGCAATTTCATTTCTTTAGACACATTCAGCTCAAGACCACAGCAGTATCTGCGCACCATTTCAAAATCTAGACTTCTCTTCATTTTCACTCAAGTAAATGGAAGCATTTTCCACATGAGCAATAAACAATGCTGGCCCCATCATTGTTTTTCTTTATTTATGCAAAATATTTTTTAAAAAATCATTTCCCTCAGCACTGCGGTGAATGCAAATGTACCATGGGGCAGATCTTCAACTTGCTGCCCAGGTGTAAAACTGATGTTGCAGGTCAGCCTCCTGTTACAGAGACCACTCAATTTCCATATAATGTTAGTGAAGTTTCCATAACAGGCAGTGTTTACACCCTGGGCTATCTACTCCCACCCATTTACAAATAAGTGCCAGGCTCAAACCTGATCTCGATCGTGTTAGTCAATCTTTGGGAAGCAGTTAGATTACAACAGTGTTTAATGGTTATAAAGCACTTTGGGCCTGAGGTCGTGAAAGGCACTATAGAAATGCAAGTCTTTCTTTCAGTACAGACGTTATACCATTGACTTTAATCTCTGGGTCAAAGAGGCAGGTAGACGAGGAAGGAGACGGGTGGGGGGAGCACCCAAAATACAAACACTGAGAGCGGGGGTGTCAATTTCAAGGCGTCGATCTGCCGACAATGATGAGCAGTGCGGGTGGAGGGCGGGAAAGGAATCCTTCTCTCATTAGTATTAAGACCAATTATGCTTGTTAAAAAGCTCATTTAAGAGCTTGTGGAATGGGGGAGGATGGGGTATTTAAAGAGGCAAACAGGCTTCAGAAGCTGTTGTTTCAGAACAGCTAAGGGGAAGAGGGTACACAGTGGGGAAGCTGGGCACGGCTGCCCCAAAGCATCACCCCAGCCCCATAAGAGGGCCAGCGGGGCAAAGAAGGACCAGGCATTTGGTAAGGGGAACCCTTGGTGCTGTGCAGGTGGCAGGGGGCATTCAGTGCCCAGGATTGAACAGGATCAGCGCTCCCCTGCCATCAAGGAGGAGAAGAAGAGGCAAAGCTGCCAATGATAATTGGGCAGCCAATTATTCAAGGTTCCATCTGGCAATGGGGTACCCTTTCTGATTTTGGGCCCGTGGTGATGGTGGGCAATTGCTCTTTGCAGGAAGGGCAGAACCTTGGGCATGAGGGCTCAGGAGAGCAAAGAAGGGCAGGAGGGCAACAGATACCAAACACAACACAGGGTTGACCAAAGATTGAGCGACCTGGAGATGACTGAGAACCAGCGCTGCAGGAGAGTGCAACTCTTCAGACAAAACACACAGACCTCTGTGCCCTCGTCACTGAATAACTTCTTCATTTCCGGCTCCTTCCAAAGTTATCTTGTGAACCTTAATGGCATTTGAAAAACGAATGCACAACCCTGCATCTCGCTGGTCAATGATGCCCTCTTTGCCAGAGCTAGGCAGTACATTCATTTAACGACAGACACGGCCTCACAAAGATAGAAGACATTGAGTTTCATCTCCCTCGTTGGATTCTCACAGGTAAAGGGCATCATCGATTGTACCATCAAAGTACCCAGAAACTGGCCAGTGAGATCCATCAACAGGAAGGGTTCCTATCTTTCAAAGTCCGACTGGTCTGTGATCATAAAAAGAGTTTCCTTCACTTCTGAAGAAAGGTCCTTGACCTGAAACATTAGCTCTGTTCCTCTCTCCAGTGGCACTGCCAGATCTGCTGAGTATTTCCAGCATATCCTGTTTTTATATTATATAAGAGCTTCCTCCATTTGTGCACTCGTTTTCCTGGCCACTGCCACGATTCCTTCAATCTCCGCCAGTCCAGCTGCCTCAGATCTTCACTTGAACCCCCATAGTGTGTGGATGGACCCTAGGTGATAAGGGAGATCCCTTGAAGAATTGGCTACTGACCTGTTTAAGGGAGCCCAGATGGAGGCACAGAGGTAGTACAACCAATGTTCAGCAGGTCAAGCACTGAGAAGGCCACTGGGCTTCTGAAGGTGTGATTCTGATGCCTGAACTTGTCAGCTGCTGCCCTCCAATACCCATGTGCAGGGGTCTCGGACATTGTGATAATCTGCTGTGCTCTCCAGAGAGGTTGGATCTCCAGAGAACGCGGACCTTGAGGATGGTGAGGCCCTGGCAGGAGACAATTTATCAGGGGAGGAGCAGGAGGTAGGAGAGGAGGGAGAATGAGAGGCAGAGGAAGATGATGCTAAACAGCGATGTGCCCCTGCTGCATGGCGAGGTGGCCTCCTCCTCCTACCCTCTGGGAAGAGGACCTCCATCCTCGCCCTAACGGCCTCCAGCAAGCTGGCATTGATGAAGTGAGGGTCTGTGACATCTCATTTCCCTAAGTTGCAATGGAAGGCTTTTGCACAAATTGAACATTTCTCCCCAAGGACAACCAGCAGCCTCAGTGACGGCTGCTATGGGAAGTTTAACTGAGTCGCATTCATTTGATTCACCTCTGTTCCCGCCCCCACTGGTTCTAAGTGGACATTAAACCCGTCTCTATATCAAGTAAGGTAATTCCTGTGAAAATCTGAATGTTAATCAGTTTCCCACAGGAGGCAGGGTTCTGACCCAGAATGCGCGGCTCCTGTTAATCCGCCTCCATGGCGAAAATTCACCCGTTCAATTCCAGAATAGTTTCAAGTTACCTCTGCATACGTGGAAATCAGATGAGGGTAGGGTTGCTCGGTTTGTGAGACATCATTCACGGCTGACCCGCTGACACTCACATTTTAAGAATGTCCAGTTGGCTGAGGCACAATTACACTTCTGTATTTTTGCATTCAAACCCTGGGTTTCACTGGAAACAGCAAGGTGTATCTGGTGTTTTCAGATAAACAGTATTTTCCCCACTCTTAGCACAAACATCAGCATACAGGAAGGGAAAGTGAATCAAGGGATTGGTATGTTCTTTATGATCCCTGCTGTATAGTATGAGCAGCCATGGAACCGAACCCCAGCATGTGCCTTCAGACAAGGTGGAGAGAAAAGGAAAGAAGATTGCAGGGAAATTAGATTAAAGACTCCTGCCTGCTTGGAATTAATTGGAGGGAAGCGGGATCTCCACCCTGCACCCTCCCGCCTGATCACATGCCCCCTCCTCGAACTCACCTCCGTGGAAGCCTTAAATTCCGCTCACTGCCTTTCTAAAATTGAACACACGCTTACAAAAAAAAATTTAAGATGACATAAGACCAGAGGGAAGTGGCCCTCAGGAGGTTCCCTAATGGTTTGATTGTAGCTTGAGGAGTAAAAACTCTCGTTTTCATATTACAAAAGGAATATAATGGCACAAGAGATGGTGCAAAAAATAAATTACAAGCATAATACAAAAACCGAGAGGTTGTACCTAACAGGAAAGATTGAAGAATTTGGAGCTCTTTTCTCTGGAAAAGAGAAGGCTGAGGGGTTGAGCTCAATGACCATAAGACATGAGGGTTTTAAAATTATGAAGAGGTTTGATAGGGTAGACGTAGAGAAGATATTTCCGCTTAGGAAGGGTCCAAAACTAGGAGCCATAAATATAAGATAGTAACAAAAAAAAACAAATAGGGAATTCAGTAGGAACATCTTCACACAGAGTGTTTAGATTGCGGAACGTGCTACCACATGGAGTAACTGAGGCAAATAGTATAGATGCATTAAAGGAATAGAAGGATAGAGTTCAATGAAACAACTGGGCTGAATATTTCTCAGCTGCAAATTGTGAACTTTCAAAGCTCTTGATTCTGTAATTGTAACATTCATTGGGAAAATAAGAAGAACAAAGAAAAGTACAGCACAGGAACAGGCCCTTCGGCCCTCCAAGCCTGCGCCGATCATATTGCCTGTCAACTAAAACATTTTGCACTTCCGGGGTCCGTATCCCTCTATTCCCATCCTATTCATGTATTTGTCAAGCTGCCTCTTAAACACCACTATCGTACCTGCTTCCACCACCTCCTCTGGCAGCGAATTCCAGACACTCACTACCCTCTGTGTAAAAAACTTGCCCCGCACATCTCCTCTATAGTTTTCTCCTCTCACTTTAAATCTATGTCCCCTAGTAATTGACTCTTCCACCCTGGGAAAAAGCTTCTGACTAATATTGCTAATGTCAGTGCCCATCCATCATTTAAGAAAAATGGGAGAGAGATTTCAAGTAACAACAAGTCTGTCAGTTTAACCTCAGCTGTGGGAAGGTTGGGTTTGTTGCCAACGCCATGTATGCACAGTTCCAGTGTTTTACTCAGTTACACCATAGCGAGTGACAGGGTAAGCAGCAGCCAGGAGCAAAGATGGCGCTGCTGAAATCATCACGGCTGTGTTTTAGGTGGCAACCTTCAATTCCTAATTGAGGCGGATTGACCAGAGTGCCTGTCACACACGGAGAGGGAGTTGGTTTTTTGGGTCGGGGCCCTAGTTGGACTTGGGCCTAAAATAATCATCTATCCAGTTAGACTTCTGCACAAATGTAACAGTAACGTACTGATCTAGATAATAAAATTAGCACAGTTATAAAAGCTGTTTGCACTGGTGCAGATTTCTTTTTGGGCCAGGTGATATGCATTGTACCTTAGCCTTCCCAAACTAAAACGTTGGTTAGTGGGCTTGCAATGCAGACATAAAACAATGGAAATACACAATAGATCATTCAGTATCTGGTTACCCCTCATCACAGCAAAGGATGCTTTCTGATCCAGGTTAATGCTTTAGTCGAACTTGCTTCTAATGGATGGAACAGTATAGTCTAGAAATTTTACCTAATGTTTTTCTTTTCAGTGCTAAAAATGCTGTTTTAGTATCTTTTCTTTTTATTTTAAGTTTTCCACCATTTGCCCTTGTTGTTTAACTTTGTATTGGGCTGGTTGGAGAAGAAAATGTAATTCTTAACCTCCCTTTGCGTTTGTGCAAAGGACTTATCTCGATTTGCAGAATGTTTAGGTTGGTGTTGTTTTCAACATGCTTTGTTTGATTGGTTAAGTTTGAATACATTTCTAAAAATACCCCTTTAGTGTTTTAGAGAAAAAGTACTGACTACAAAATATTCACCAGTGTTGGTCTTGTTAGGGCAGATTGATACACATTTGTCATCAGACCAGTCAGTATTGGAGTGCAGCCACTCCATCACACTCCTGACTTGTGACTTGTAGATGGCGGACAGGCTTTGGGGAATCAGGAGATGAGCTACTCATGGCAGGATTCCTAGCCCCTGACCTGCTCTTGTAGCCACAAGATTTATATGGCTAGTCCAGTTCAGTTTCTGGTCAATGGAAACTCCTAGGATGTTGATAGTGGGGGAATCCGTGATGGTAATGCCTTTGAATGTCAAGGGGCGATGGTTAGATTCTGTCTTGTTGGAGATGATCATTGCCTGGCACTTGTGTGGTGCGAATGTTACTTGCCACATGTTAGCCCAAGCCTGGATATTGTCCAGGTCATACTGCATTTGGACATAGACTGCTTCAGTATCTGAGGAGTCACGAATGGTGCTGAACATCGTGCAATCATCAGCGAACATCCCCACTTCTGACCTTATGTTGGAAGGAAGGTCATTGATGAAGCTGCTCAATATGGTTGGGCCAAGGACACTAACCTGAGGAACTCCTGCAGTGATGTCCTGGAGCTGAGATGAATGACCTCCAACAATCACAACCATCTTCCTTTGTGCTTGGTATGACTCCAACCAGTGGAGAGTTTTCCCCCTGATACCCATGACTCCAGTTTTGCTAGGGCTCCTTGATGCCACACTCAGTCAAATGCGGCCTTGATGTTAAGGGCAGTCACTCTCACCTCACCACCAGCTCTCCTGATCTAACCACCAGCCCTGTCTTGGATGAGCCACTAAGTGGGAATGGGATGGAAAATTAAAATGGAAAGCCAAGGTGTTAAGCGAAGTGATCACCTAATCTACATTTGGTGACCCCATTGTCTAGGGGCCCCAAATGCTCCTTCCAGGTGAAACAGTGGTTTATTTATATTCCTGTTGATTTAGTATACATATCTTTGGGAAGACCAAATGCAGATTGGGTGACTGTTCGGTGAATACCACTGTTCAATCCTCAAGACAAAAACAAAAATACCTGGAAAAACTCAGCAAGTCTGGCAGCATCTGCGGAGAGGAACACAGTTAACGTTTCGAGTCCGAATGACCCTTCAACAGAACTAAGTAAAAATAGAAGAGAGGTGAAATATAACCTGGTTTAAGGTGGGGGGGGTGGGACAAGTAGAGCCAGTGATAGGTGGAGATAACCAAAAGATGTCACAGACAAAAGGACAAAGAGGTGTTGAAGGTGGTGATATTATCTAAGGAATGTGCTAATTAAGGGTAGAAAGCAGGACAAGCAAGGTAGAGATAGCCCTAATGGGGTGGGGTGGGGTGAAGGAATTGAGAAAGGCTAAAAGGTAGAGATAAAACGATGGATGGAAATACATTTAAAAATAATGGAAATAGGTGGGAAAAGAAAAATCTATATAAATTATTGGAAAAAAAAGGGGGTGGATCGGAAAGGGGGTGGGGATGGAGGAGAGAGTTCATGATCTAAAATTGTTGAATTCAATATTCAGTCCGGAAGGCTGTAAAGTGCCTAGTCGGAAGATGAGGTGCTGTTCCTCCAGTTTGCGTTGAACTTCACTGGAACAATGCAGCAGGCCAAGGATAGACATGTGGGCATGAGAGCAGGGTGGAGTGTTAAAATGGCAAGCGACAGGGAGGTCTGGGTAATGCTTGCGAACAGACCAAAGATGTTCTGCAAAGCGGTCCAGACGAGAGCTGAGTTTTTCCAGGTATTTTTGTTTTTGTTTTGGATTTCCAGCATCCGCAGTTTTTTGCTTTTATCTTAGTGTTCATTCCTCAAGTGTGAGCTTGAACTTCTGGTCAATTGCCATTTCAGTTCTCCAATTCACTCCACTCCAATTCTGACCTTTCAATCCTCAGCCTCCAACAATGGAAGAAAGAAAATAAAGAATTGCGCTCATATAGTGCTTTTCATGACCACTGGATGCCTCAAATTATTTTACAGTAAACGAGGTACTTTTAAAGTGTAGTCACTGTTGTAATACAAGAAACATCACAATGTTCCACTTCAGTTTAATGGAAGCTCTAGGAACAGCACCTCACATTTTGGTTCTGCACTTTATAACCCCTCACTCAACACTGATTTCAAGAGCTTTGGACTGTAAACACTGCTTCTCTTTCTTTTTTTGAACAGCAGGTAAAGGTAATAGGCGGAATCATCCGTGCCTGCTGGCATCGGGCATATTCGGCGGTGTGAGCGGACAATATGGCGAGAAGGCCAAAACTCGGTTTCATGACATCGTGAAACCAGTTTGCGATTGTCCGCTTTATCCGCCAATGGCAGGCCGCGTTTCCCACCATCGGATGTCAGCAACCTCATTGTAATACATCTGCATATCATTATAAGCCCAGCCCGCCAGAATCGTCCCCACCACCTTGCTGGATCGTCCTGTGGTTGGGGCGCATTGGGGGTTAAGGGCTGCCCTGCGGTTGAGGCGTGTGGGGGTGGTGTGGAAGGGCTGCCCTGCAGTTGGGGCATCTTGTGGTGGGGGGAGGGCAAGGGCTGCCCTACAGTTGAGGTGACTTTTGTGGACTGGGGGTGGGGTGCAAGGGCTGCCTTGCGGATGAAGGTAATGCACAAGCACATGCGGGGTTTGGGGGAGTGGGCGAGGGAAGCAGCCACACATTAGCGACATCTTGTATAAAGTGACCATTCCTCCATTGCTCAGACAGTTCAGGCGCAGCTACATTGATATGATTGGAGTTGGGCCTCTAGCTTCTCTGCCCACTCAAGCAACGCAGAGGCATCAATGCGCCACCAGGTACTCCAGAGCTTTTCACCCCTCGGGCACAGACTGCAAAGTCATGAGCGTTTTAGTGGACTGCAGCACAGTTGGACGACTGGGCAAATTGTACAATCTCCTTGCGAAAGCTGGCCATGGAGCAGTCACTGGTGGAGGCGCTCACAGCCCCTTGCAATGTCATCATCCTGGTTTGGACCAGTCTCCCCCATGGTTCAAGCTAACAGTGCAGACTGGCAGTGCGGGTTAGGAGAATGCCTGCGCCTGAGCTGAGAGCAAAGCATGCAGTCCAGTGGGCAAAGCTGCTGCCAATCAATTGGATGGAGTGGGGCGGAGGTGAGTGGGGTCTCAGTGCACTAAACTCTGGCCATCCAAGTGGTGACCAGCACTCTCCGGAATGCATTAAGGGGCCTTCAGGTTTAACCAAGGTTCTTAGTATACCCAAGCTAACCCATGCATCTCTCTCTTTTGTCCTGCAGGAGGAGTACATCATGAGCATAGAGCCTCGTGAACTAGCTGTATGCCTCATGGCCTACAGAGACCAAAGGTGACTGAGAAGACAGCGACTGAGGCACCTGGCTGTGCAAATGGAGGAGCAGCAACCTCAGGAAGAAGGGGCGGCTGGGGCTCCCACACACGCTACCAAAGAGCCACTGAAAGCCGTTGCTGGTCGGCGTCTAGCTAGACCCAGGGTCTATGAATGCCGCTTTTCATTCCTGCAGATGATCAAGAACCAGTGTCGCCGGAGACTGCACATGTCTAGAGAACTGGTCAGTCACATCTGCCAGCTACTGCAGGATTTGGTACCACGGGGACATGGAGGGCATCCACTGCCAGTGGCCGTCAAAGTGACCATGGCGCTCAGTTTCTATGCCAGTGGCTCCTTTCAGAGCTCCACAGGTGATCTCTGTGGGATATCACAAGCCTCCACTTACAAATGCATCCGTGAGATCAGAGATGCTATCTTCATGAGGGCACACAACTTTGTGCATTTCGCCCGGACCTAGGACAGCCAAGAGCGATTGGATTTGCCCAGATCTTGGGTTTCCCACAGGTGCAAGGGGCCATAGACTGCACTCATATGGTGTTCAGAT
Source organism: Cetorhinus maximus (assembly GCF_964194155.1). Lineage (NCBI taxonomy): Eukaryota > Metazoa > Chordata > Chondrichthyes > Lamniformes > Cetorhinidae > Cetorhinus > Cetorhinus maximus. The sequence continues at coordinate 90,117,289 of NC_135892.1, read as the reverse complement.
GTCCATCGCAAGACGCAGTCAACTATGTCAATCGCAAGAAATTCCATTCGCTGAATGTGCAGCTGGTGTGTGACATCCACAAATGCATGCTGCAGGTGCGCACAGTTTCCAGGGATTGTGCACAAGTCATACATTCTGATGTGGTTAACAGTCTCCCAGGGTCCACAAAAGCTGCAGGGATGGCTCCTCAGGAACAAGGGCTACCTGCAGAGGACGTGGCTGATGACACCCATGCGGCAGCCTCAGACTGCAGCAGAGTGGCGCTATAATGAGGCTCATGCTGCAAATCACAGCTTGGTGGAGCAGGTCATCAGGATGCTGAAAATGAGATTCCGGTGCCTGGACCGGTCTGGTGGAGCCGGGCAATGTAGTCCACAGAGGGTGTCACGCATCGTTGTTGTCTGCTGTGCCCTTTACAATCTGGCGGTGCAACGGGGAGAGGAGCTGGCTGAGGAGATGGAGAAGCTGGAGGTCTCCTCTGATGAGGGGGATACCGACGGGGATGAGGGTGAGGAGGCCCTCGGAGGTGACAATGACGGGGATGAGGGCCTCGTACTGGCTAGACGAGGCAGGTGCGCTCGGGAGGCCCTCATAGCTACTAAATTTGTGGAGCATGATGATGACATGCAATGAGGAGACATCATAGATCCTCAGATTGCATTTATGAACTTTTGACACCAGTCTGGCTTATGGCAATGCACATACCCTCTGTGATAATGCTCCTGTCATGGATACACAGTGGAGTCTCTAATTGTCGCTTGATTGCAGGAGGATGACAACATGCAGTGAGGACACTCCATAGATCTTCACATAGCCTCTGAGAATATCTGAATCCTCTCTGGCCAAGGGCAGCTTGCTTGTGCTCTGTGATCATGGTCATATCATAGAGATGCAGCCATGAAACTTTAAAAGTTTCTGATCCTTTGTCTACCTTCAGCACCTGACCTCTTCAGGAGCACAACGTCACTTGTCACAGATGCTGAAGAGATCGGGGCTAGCCCCACCTTAAAGGTGCTGAGAGCACCACAGAGAGAATGATGGAACCCTGTGACACCTGCCCATGACATTTAGGCAGCAATGACAAGCACTGAGAAGGTGTAGGCATCACTAATGTGTCCATAGGGTGCGAGGCCAGACCATCACTTTGGTCTGCACAAAGCACAGGGAAGAGGCCCTGGACTGAGACACCTGCCTTTATCTTGTGCAGAAAGGTTTCACATCTGAGTGACATGAACAGTGCTCATCAGAACAAGGAGCCATAGGTAGGGAGACATTCTTGGGAGTTTATTGACAACAGTGACCAATATGTACAAGTGATTAGCATCCGTCTTGGTGGTCCTTGATATCCACAGCGGAGGCGGAGGCAGCTTGCTGACTGCTAGTCCCTGTCTGTGATGACCTTTGCGGGTGTCCTCTGGAGGGTTGAGACCTCGAGGGTCCAGGCCTGCTTTCAGGGTCCTGGTGTGTGGCAGGCCTGTGGAGCTGGAGCTGCTGAGGTCACAGGAAGAGGGGATTTGAATGGGCTGGACACCCCTGGATTCACCTGGATGGATGGCCCCGGGGTATACCTGCTGATTCTCCTCTCTGTGGGTGCCCGAGGGTGCCTGGTTGAGTCCTTGAGGAGAAGGGGTAGCTAGTGCGAGGTCGAGCTGCCCCACCCCCCTCTCGTGTACACACTGTTGGAGGCCAACTATGGCGTCAGCGATGGAGTTGAACCCGCGCAGCAATGCAGGAGCGATGTCCTGGACCAAGGTCTCCATGGCAGCTGCCATCCTACCAGTGTTGACCTTGGTGTGTTGGCATGGCAACGCTATCACCTCAGCCTGAAGGCGGAAGAACTCCTCCATTGTGCCTTGCAATCTGAGAAGTGCAGCGGACATCCCTTCCTGATGTTCCTGAGCTTGCCTTTGCAGCTCCAGCAACTGTGACATGACTGAGTCTAGAGTGCGTCATCTGACCCAGACTCAGCAAATTTCTGGCCACCAGTAGTCCTCCGAGTGCTGGACACCAGGGAAGTCCGTGCTGCCGTCGGCTGTGGGTCAGACAGTGCGATGTATTCACCAGATTGTGATCCCAAGGCTACTGTAAAGCTAGGTCATACCGAGGCGTGCGTCTCTGTGCTGGTCGAGGGTGTGGGTGAGCGCTGTGATGGGACTTCAAGGAGGGTGCCTTCAGATTCATCTTCAGAGGTTTCTTTGGGGCTTGATTGTAGGACCTGGGTCATGGATTCCGTCGGCTATTTCACAGATGTGCCTGCGGAAGCAATGGGAGAAAATTAGTGCATGGCAGTGGCCTGTGAAGCAGGACACATCACTCACAGAATGGTTGTCTGATGGATGTTGCACTGCTGGATCCTCACTTGGTAGAACACCACCGACCTCACAGTCCGCACAGGACCGGTCCAGATTGTCGCCAGCCAGCTGGATGGCTCTGTTTTCAAAGTCTGTGAGGACCTTGATTTCAGGCATTCCTCCACCGGTCTGTGACCTCTCCCCCTTGTGTGCCAGCTTGTCCTGCATGAATAGAGATGGAGAGAGCATAAGCAGGACACCTGCCAGGCCAGGTGATAAATATGCCTGGCACGTTTGGGTGGTGAGTGGTCCCATGGTCGGGATGAGGACAATGAAGGTGTGTGTGTGAGAGAATGAATGGTGATGTCTCTTGAACCACAGCGAGTGAGGTCCCTGTGGATGTGTGATGGGTTTGTGAGTGTGTGAGTTGAGAGCGATAAGAAGAGTGACTTACCCTGGCGGAACAGAAGAGATCATTCATCTGGCCATTGATCAATACTCACAGCTTCCACTGCTAGCTTGATTAAATTTCCTCCCACTTCACTTCCTGTAAGGACTTTATTCCATTCTCCCAGGTTCTCCATCTCCGTCATATCTGTTTTGACAGTGCCTCCTTCCATACCAATGTTTCATTTTTTCTTAATTGAGGATTCCCCTCCATTGAGGTTGACAGGGCCCTCAGCCGTGTCAGTTCCATTTCTTGCACTTCTGCTTTCCTCCCTTCCCCTCCTTCGCAGAACCACAATAGGATGCCCCTGGTCCTCATCTTCCCCCCACTTACCTCCACATTCACCAGATGATCCACCATTTCTGCCACCTCCACCGTGACACCAACGTATCTTCTTCCCTTTCAGCATTCTGTAAAGGTTGTTCCCTACGTGACAACCTGGTCCACTCACTAACACCACAAAACCTATGCCCCTTCCCAATTAAGCACAGGAAATGCAACACCTGTCCTTTCACCTCCTTGCTCCTCACTGTCCATGGCCCTTTCAATTTAGTATACTGCATTCGTCGATCACGATGTGGCCTCCCCCACACTGGGGCAACCAAACACAGGTTGGGTCACTGCCCTGCAGAACACCTACATTCAGTTAGCAAGCAAGACCATTAGCTTTCAGCTAGGTGCCTGTCATTTTAATTCTCTGTCCCATTCCCAATCTAAACTCTCCGATCTTGTCCTTCAACACTGTTCCAATGAAGCTCAACATTAGCTTGAGGAACAATACTTCATCTTTCGATTAGGCAATTTATAACCTTCCCTAATCAACATTTAGTTCAACAACTGCAGATCATAACCTCTGTTCCCATTTTTTGGACAGTAATGGTTGATGATTTTATTTCCCCTAGACCTATCTTTTGTTTCTTTACTTGTTCCATTACCATCTCCTTTTGCCTTGCACCACCATCCCTTTGGTCCTTTAACCTCTCCTGCCTTCCACTCTATCCCAGACCTTTCCTTTTGTTTCTGTTAGCTCCTCTCCTGGTTACATCTCCATCTTTATCCAGTTCTGATAAAATGTCATTAAACATTAACACTGTTTCTCTTTTCCACAGAAGCCGCCAGATCTGCTCAATATTTCCAGCATTCCCCGTTTTTAATTTTAATTTTAGCCTCTTGCAGTATTTTGCTTTTTTTTTACGCCCCTGGTTCTATTGCTCAGTGCAGCACTAGTGAGTCAGTGGGAGAGTTACTTGCTTGCATTTAAATCAATTATATTGCTAGCACCCGAGCAATATCAGAAATAAAAACAGCAAGAATACTAACTTTACATGTGGCAGTAGTTGATAGCTACAAAGAGTCCATTTGTTTTATGTGTCAATATAATTAATTTATAGATTAATCAAAAGTTGTTTTGTGTAAACTGTACCCTTTAGAGGAATATTGGTAAAAGTGAGATAGTTAGACTGCCTCAGGTGCGTGACTAAAAGACACACCTACCATGAGGAGCAATTGAAACTGCTTTCCCCTGTCCCTCCCCCTCAGCAGCAAGAACTTTACTGCACATAAAAATAAACAACTGCGTTGATCAAAACTCTTAACAAAATGTCATCCATTGAAGTGCAGGCAGGACAACTCTAGTTTAAAGAACAAAAACAAAAATACCTGGAAAAACTCAGCAGGTCTGACAGCATCTGCGGAAAGGAATACAGTTAACGTCTCGAGTCCGAATGACTCTTCATAAGAACTAAGGAAAAATAGAAAAGAAGTGAAATATAAGCTGGTTTAGGAGGAGGGGGTGGGGGGGGGGGGTGGGGGTGGGACAGGTAGAGCTGGATAGAGGGTCAGTGATAAGTGGAGATTGCCAAAAGATTATCTTAGTGCTTTTATTCCAGCATCTGCAGTATTTTGCTTTTATCTAGTTTAAAGAGCTGTAACTCAAGCATGCGTCTACCCCACAGTGTGTGGAAGAATTGCATTTAGATCTGCTATTTGCAGCAAATAAATATTCAAGTTTGAATTTTAATAGGCTTCTGATAAGGCTTACAACATAAAACATTTATTAATTCATGACCATTCTCCATGAACGAGCATTGTTCCATTCACAAGTTCCAGCAGATATGCTCTGCTGCTTTAAGAAATAAAGGTGACAGTCAATGTGGAAAGTCGATTTTACCCCCCTCTGTCACAGAAGGAGATGTACCACAATTGTGAGGTAGGACAGAATAATTACAAATACATTCTTGGTTTGTGCTGACATAATAGTGCTACTTGGCCCTCAGTCTTTAGCTGAGAAAATACAGAGAAAACAGCAGAAAGACAGCGGCCCAGTATTCATTTTAATGTCAGTACATTGTTTAAATTGTAGTTTCCCTTCCCTTCCCTTCCCCTCCCTCCCTCACCGACCCAGTGGCATATCTCTGTGACAATGTTCATCCACATTCAAGGCAGGAAGGACAAGGTGGACTGGATTATAGCTTACATTTCCCTTGGTTTAATCAAGTGGAAGAATACATTCAATGAAGCAGGAATGATGTGATGTTTAAACTAAGGTTGGGTAAAAGTGCAAAATAGCACACAATAGAGGCAAGCGCTTAACCAGATGATCATTCTATCGTGTGAAAATAAGCTATGGTCAGAGATAGTAAAAGTTGGCTGCTTCCCTACATGAGAAGAGCAAATCAATGTCATTCAGCCCAGAACACTATGACCTAGATTTTCCTCATGCTTTCAGACAAATCAGGTGATAGATTGTTCATGAGTTGCCACATACTCTAATGTTGACTGCATGTCTATACATACACACATTCATCATGGTCTTGTAGATGTGGGTAGTGGGCCCCTCCAACTGTGTCATCATCAGCAGCAGCATATTCTGGGATTGACTCCATTGCCTTAATATGAATTTGATATTCAACAAGCACTAGTTTTTTAAATGCTGGATCCAAGGTTCAGATTTCCTTGGCTCCTTAGAGGAATGCTGATATCTCCTGATCTTCTGGTAGGGTTTCCAACCCTGGAGAATTGGCCTGGAGTCTCCAGGAATTGAAGATCAATCTCCAGGGCTTTGCTGTGTGCAATCCCTGAGAAAAATCATCGGGACATTAGAAAAGATTGTTTTTTTGTCATTTTCTTTTAACATTTCTCTTTACCATATACAAAAAGATTGAAAATGGGGGAGAAAAGGCTGTTTGGCTCACAGTCAAGCATCAGCCAATTGGATAATGAGTTTTTTTGCTTTTCATTTGATGTAGGAAGGCAGAGCATCACAAGGATGGATGTGTTAGCCGACTAATAGCTGAAGTATGGATGCAAGTCATGTGATGAAACCTCCAGGAATACATTTAACCACAGTTGGCAACCCTATCCTCTGACCAGTAACAAGTGCATCCTCATTTCCACATTGATGAGAATGCTTCCAGGATGAAGAACTTCAGTTATGTGAATAGATTGGAGAAGCTGGGGCTGTTCTGCTTAGAGAAGAGAAGGCTAATGGGTGATTAGATAGAGGTTTTTTAACGGGATCTGGACAGAGTAGATAGGGACAACCTGTTCCTGTTGGCAGAAAGACCAAGAACCAGAGGACATCAGTTTAAGGTGATAGGCAAAAGAAGCAATGGAAACATGAGGAAAAACTTTTTGTGCAGCGAGTGGTTAGGATTTGGAATACACTGCCTGAGAGAGTGGCGGAGGCAGATTCAATTGAGGGCTTCAAAAGAGAATTGGATCATCATCTGAAGAGAAAAAAATTGCAGGGCTACAGGGAAAAGGGGAGTGGGAATGAATTGCTCTTGCAGAGAGCCAGCACAGACATGATGGGCTGAATGCTCTCCTTCTGTAATATAACCATTCTATGATTCTATATGTCTGCCTAAAATTTCCAGGTCTTCTTCCTTATAATGGGTATTCGAATAGAGCCTGTGTGTTCCATTAACTGTGACAGTTTCCTGTAAATGTTTCCAAGCCAGATGGTGAAATGCAAAACAAGACATGGATCTTTTCCTTGAGAATAGGTTTACTCACAGGATGCAGCATTACAGATGCTGACTACCTAACTACCCACCTAGTGTCCCAGCAAACTCTCTTGATACTCTTTTAAGAAATCCCCAATAAAATTAACTAATAAACAAATTAAACACACAGCCCTTAAAGGGGCACTGTAACAAAAGACAACACTTTAAAAGAAACTTAATAAATCAAATTATAACATTGTTTCCAGGCTGTGTGGCACCCACTGGTCGCAGAGGACCTCAAGGGTACCAGTGGACATTGCGTGCTCTCGCTCCAGGGACACTTGGGTGCGAATGTAGCCGTGGAAGATGGGCAGACAGTCAGGTCTAACAATTCCCTCCACGGCTGGCTGCCTGGACCTGTTAATGGCCAACTTGGCCAGACCCAGGGACAGACCCCACAAGGAGATCCTCCAATCTGGCATCCCCTCTCTGTGCCAGATAGCCAAAAAACAGAGCGTGGGGCTGAAGTACAATCAAAACTTGAGGAGCAGCCCCTTCAAATAATCAAAGAGTGGCACAATCTGTATACACATAGAACACAGACTCCTTGAGGCCACAGAAAATACAGGTGGCCTGGAAGTCCATGAACCATCTTAACCTTTGATTGAATGGGACTGCTGCATGCAATGTCCTCCATGCCAAATTCCTGATGGTAAAGGGGAAGACTACCCTGACTCTCTTTATACTCTTTTGAGTGAACCAATAGAACAAAAATAAACTAATTAACAAATTAATAAAGTGACAGCCCCTTAAAGGGGCACTGACTCTCTTTATATGTGCTCTCAGCCCTTAACCAAACAATACCTATCAACTGTGTATCTTTAGCAACTAAATCAACCAACCACTAACAGATTCCCCTTTCTATCTTTGAACAAAAACTTTATGATATACCTAAATAATTACAAAGCAATCAAATAAAAAATGGGCTTTCCAAATTTCTTACAACTCATCACCTCCAACAATTTTTTGGAGCAAGCATTCCTCTTTGTGAAATAGTCTGATAATTGCTTTGACCCATTTTACTTTAGAGATCTCTTTTCTCTCCAAAGTTTCCTTTATACCAGCAAGGTCAATCCTTAACCATTTCTCAGCAACACTCTTTGTCAAATGAACATTATCCTGAAGAGAATGGCTATCCACATAGCATTCAATGGGCAAACATTTCTCAGAATGCCCCTTGTATAGGATTTCCTTCAGTTATTAGATAAATACAATCCCATATCTTCCCAGGCTAAGGGACAACATTTTCCATTTTCACCCACCAAGAATATGATAAACCCAGCTGTACTCAGATACCCATCTGGGAGATTGGCATAGGATGCATCACCAAAAAGGACTAACTCCATATCTTTCATGTCAGGCAAGGCTGGAAACTTGATTTTTCTGAATTTAATTTCTTTAATGTTTTATTTGCCCTCAGAACTCCTCAACTGTACTGTGTTTCATCATTGTACTAAGTTCTAATATGTCATAACCGGCATTGGGTCTTGGCTGAGTGCATAGCCAGATTAAATGTCCAATCAAGCTTGTTAATGGCTCTGTTTCTTCTTTAGACACAAGATCATCTTTCTTTGAGGACCTGGCCCAAATTATCAGGATATGATTAATACTTTCTAAATATAATTGTTGATTCGAGGTTACTCCCAACCTATTCTGCTTAATGTCTAATCCCAGATATTTAAAGGCCGCCGAAGCCTGGCTTCCAATCTTAAATTCCTCTTTTACCTATAACAGATTGTTCAAATTCCACTGAATCTCCCCATAGAAAATCATCAATTTATATCATAAAAATGCCTGCGAGATTTTCTTTGTGATACCAGTAGAACATTGTTGGATCTGCTTTCAGCTGAATACAACCTACTTTCAGCAAGACAGAGCTAACTGAGAAATACCATATCCTTGACATATCATTTACTTACTTTCCACAGCTTCCCTTCTACATCGCACACTTCTTTAGGTGGTTTCAGAAACACTTCTCTTTGAAATTGCTCCTCCTGCAAAAATGTGGCTTTTATATCGATCAATCTACATTCCATAAATGTGTAACTGAGAGAGCTAAGAAAATCTTCAAGTTCACTTGTCCTGCCCTGGAGATCCACTCTAACATCTTGATCACCAATTCTCTCTTTGAAACCTCGAGCCACTAGTCTCGCTTTAGCCTTATGTAGCCTTACTTTTTCCGTACATATCCACCTGTGTGATAAGGCTGTCTGCACACCATCTGGCACTTCAGAACAGACACCAAATTCGTTCCAACTATCCAACTCATTTTATTTTGCCTCTCTGATTGATTTATCTTCTAAGTTGTTTGTAGTCACCAAAATTTCCAGATCATAAGGACTTCTACTTCTAGTGGTGTTCCAAAATCATTCTATAGCCCTTGCTCTAGACAAACTACAGCCTCTACCTCGTCTATCTCTTTCTGGACTACTGCTCCATGACCTCTCCCTACCATAATCAGTTGTTCCGTTGCCAGTGCGTGATGGTTTCCTAGGGCGAGAGTCACTTCTAGATCCACAATGGGAACTCGCCCTGCATTGTCAAGCTTTTCACTGTTTCACCTCATTTTTTCAGTCCATAGATCTTACCTCTTATCCATCATCTTGAACATTTAGCCAACATTTGAATTTGCCGGTGCCTTTCCCTGCTTGCCCTACAATGGCCACATCGTTCCATTCACTGGACCCTTCTGGTATGTACGTCACTCTAGTACAGTCTTTAGGCATTTATCCTCTGGGTAAAATAGCCCTATCCCGTGCATCGTTATCACTTTGTCTATTGTCACCTGGCCCCTTATCTATTGTATTCTGCTCCTCATAACTGTTAAACATGAGGTGCAAGTTGCCCCATTACCTTCTACTAATAACTCATATTCTGCAGGTTTATAATTAACTAAGATGAATGGACCCTAATAATTTGACTACCATGTTGGAGAATTACTGTCTTCCCATCATACCCTATCACTTTACCCGGACTTTTCCACTCTTTCTGACCCTCTCTTTTATGGTATACTAAATCCCTAGGATTAAAAGAAGAGCAAAATACTGTGGACGCTGGAAATCTTAAATAAAAACAGAAAATACTGGAAAAACTCAGCAGGTCTGGCAGCATCTGTGGAGAGATAAACAGAGTTAACAGAGTCCAAAAAGGAGTCATATTAGACTCAAAATGTTAACTCTGTTTCTCTCTCCACAGATCCTGCCAGACCTGCTGAGTTTTTTCAACATCTTCTGTTCTTACACCCAGGATTAAAGTTTATCTCTGATGGCCTTACGTAGTGCTGTAAGGCTTACCAAATTTTCTCTGAGGCCTCTGCCTTGATGAATGCCCTTCTCCCTGCATGGCAGGAATTCAAGTGTGCAGAATTGTAGCCCCTTCCAAGGCCATGGGATGATCACACATCACAGAAAGTTTTTTTGTATTTCTCCCACAGACCAGCTGAATTGGTCTATAGCAGATGTTAGCTTACAATTTGTTTGATCAGCTAACATCTTAAGGAGCATCTCATCAATCACCACGTGATTTCTTTCACAGAAACCATTACTGAAGGTTCTTTCAGCTGCAGTGTGCGTAACTACAATGATTATATTTTCGCACATGTCTCTAAATTTGCCATTGGCAAAAGCCCCACCCCCCCCCCCCCCCCCCCCCCAACATTGTCAGTCAGGAATTTAGCTGGTGCCCCCAGTCTGGTCCCTATCCATTTTTCCATGATTTTATCCACAATCACTCTTTTGTCTTCACCATGCATTACTGTAGAAAGACTGAATCTTGTTGCCATGTCTTTGAAATGTAAAACGAAAATGTTTCTGTCCTTTTCCCACACCTTTAAATCCAAATTCAAATTCATTAAAGTCTCATGCTAATGAGAAATTTACAATAGGCTGTGTTGGTGTCCTCCAATACCTTTTGCATCTATCACTTTTTTCACTAATCTCATCAATAAGCTTTGTGTACTCATCAACAACTGCCCCTGCATCCTTTAGTAGGATGTTTAATCTGTGACAAAAGAGATGAGCAAATTGTCGATGTGACTTTAAGACATTTTGCTTTTTTGCTCACTAATTCCTATCACCTGATGCCATTAACACTTCTTTAACATTCTGATTAGAAATGCTAGGCTTTTTTGGCAGTATGCAGCAATGTCCTGATTGGGTAAATTGCAAATCCATTGACTTCCCAAAGGGCCCGTTTCTGTGCTGTATAACTCTATGACTCTATGACAATTGCTTTATTCTGTTCCATGCCTAATTTTATTCATGCCTTTTTCATGGATGGCATGCACAGTGGCTAGGGTATCTCACTACCTGTTTTAGGCATTTGCTTGGGACACCTAAAAAAAGGGCCCATGGCTTGAGCAGTGGGGTCAATTCCAGTGCAGATTGCACCCAGGAGTCCACAGACAGTTGGTTTTCTTTGTGGCTCTTTAACAACCAAAAGGTGGATACAGCTCACACCAGTTCCTACCCCAATGAGACATTAACAAGGAAGAAATCAGATTAGAGGGTGTCATAATCTCTGAGAATGAAGAATGAGGAGATTATAATCATTTGACATTTGTCCTTTACTTCCATGTTTTGGAATCGCTCATCAGTTCAGTTTCTAAGTTTTCGGACATATAAATGTGGATTTTATTACAGAAACAAAAATCAAGGCTATGCTTTCCCATCAGGCAGGCACTTCTGTGTTGGCAGGCCTGTTTTATGTTGGGTGGTGCAAATTTGGTCTAAGTTGCTGCTTCTTTGACCGGCAGGAGTGCCATTATTGCAAGGAGCTGTGTCTATACGATCAGGATCTTTTGATTCACTGTGATTTCACTGGGTGGGTAGTAGTGCAGCCACTTTGCCTGTCCATTGCCCATTTCTGGTGTCAGACTAATGTTGAGTTTTTGTGATGGGCCCTCGGCAATACTTCTGATCCCACTGAGTTGCCCACCTCAAGTAGGAATGGAAGAGAGGGGAATTGTGGCTGGTAGAAGAAAAACCCTCAAGAAGTTTCAATTCTTTTTTTAGCATTTGCTACCAGACCTAGATTGGTCAGTCGCTCTGCAGCTGGATAAATGCTAAATCTCCCTCTGGTTGCTCAGCAACACTGGATTCCAAGAAGTTACGCTAACCCTGATGCTCTGCATTGTTAAGCTAACAAAAACAACAACTTAAATTTATATAGCACCTTTAACGTCGTAAAACATCCCAAAGTACTTCACAGAAACATTATAAAACAAAATATAACACCATGCCACATAAGAAGGTATTAGGTCAGACGTCCAAAGACTCACTCAGAGATAAGTTTTAAGGCATGTCTTAAAGGTGGAAAATGTGGTAGAGAAGCAGAGAGGTTTAAGGAGGGACTTCCAGAACTTAGGGCCGAGGCAACTGTTGGCCCGCCACCAATGGAGCAATTAAAATTGGGGATGTTCAAAACGTCAAAATTAGAGGAGCGCAGATACCTTGATAGGATGTGGGGCTGGAGGAGATTACAGAAATAGGGAGGGGTTTGAAAACAAGGTTGAGAATTTTAAGATCAAGACATTGCTTGACCGGGAGCCAATGTAGCCCTCAGCGAGCACAGGGAGGATAGGAGAATGGGACTTGGTGCAAGTTAAGACACAGGCAGCAGAGTTTTGGATGACCTCAAGTTTAAAGAGTGTAGGATGTGGGAGACCAGCCAGCAGTGCGTTGGAATAATCGAGTCAAGAGATAACAAAGGCATGAATGAGGGTTTCTGTAGTAGATAGCTGAATTGGGGTGAAGTCAGACGATGTTACAGAAGTGGAGTTGTGATGGCGTGAATGTATGTTTAGAAGCACATTGTGGGGGATAAGTATCAGACTAAGGTTACAAACAGACTGCTTTAATCTAAAACTGTGAGAGGGATGCAGTTGGGAGCTAGGTGCGGGGGCTGAAAACAATGGCTTCAGTCTTCTCAATATTTAATTAGAAAAAAATTCCTGCTCATCCAGTACTGGATGTTGGATAAGCAGTCTGATAATTTAGCAAGTGGAGGAGTCGGGAGAGGGTTGTTTTTTTGAAGAAATGGGTGATGATATTGGAATTAAAGGAAAGAGGAAAAACACTTGAAGAGAGAGGACCATTAACAATAACGGTTAACACAGGGGCCAGGAGGGGAAGTTAAGTGAGCAGGAGGTAGGACTGATGGACAATAGAGTCATAGAGGTCTACAGCACAGAAAAAGTCCCTTCGGCCTATTGAGTCTGCGCTGGTCAAACAAGTACCTAACTATTCTAATCCCATTTCCCAGCACTAGGCCCATAGCCTTGTATGTCATGGCATCGCAAGTGCACATCCAAATACTTCTTAAATGTTTTGAGGGCATCTGCCTCTACCACCCTTTCAGGCAGTGAGTTCCAGATTCCCATCACCCTCTGGGTGAAAAAATTCTTCCTCACATCCCTCTAAACCTCCTGCCCCTTACCTTAAATCTATGCCCCCTGGTTATTGATCCCTCCACCAAGGGGAAAAGTTCCTTCCCATCTACCCTATCTATGCCCCTCATAATTTTATACACCTCAATCATGTCCCCTCTCAATCTCCTCTGCTCCAAGGAAAATAACCCCAGTCTATCCAATCTCTCCTCGTAACTAAAACTCTCCAGCCCAGGCAACATCCTGGTAAATCTCTCTCGTGCAATCACATCCTTCCTATAATGTGGATTCCAGAACTGCACGCAATACTCTAGATGTGACCGAACCAGTGTTTTATACAGTTCCAGCATAACCTCCCTGCTCTTATATTCGATGCCTCAGCTAATAAAGGCAAATATGCCATATGCCTTCTTAACCACCTGTCCTGCTAATTTAAGGGACCGATGGACATTCACACCAAGGTCCCTCTGACCCTCGGTACTTCCCAGGGTCCTACCATTCATCGTGTGTTCCCATGCCTTGTTTGTCCTGCCCAACTGCATCACCTCACACTTATCCGGATTAAATTCCATTTGCCACTGATCAGCCCTTCTGACCAGCCCGTCTATATCCTACTATAATCTAAGGCTATCCTCCTCACTATTTACCACCCCACCAATTTTCATTTCATCAATGAACTTACTGATCAACCCTCCTACGTTCAAGTCTAAATCGTTTATATATCACAAACAGCAAGGGACCCAACACCAATCCCTGTGGAACCCCACTGGACACAGGCACCCCTCCACCATCACCCTCTGCTTCCTGCCACTAAGCCAATTCTGGATCCAATTTGCCAAATTGCCTTGGATCCCATCGGCTCTTACCTTCGTTATTAGTCTCCCATGCGGGACCTTATAAAAAGCCTTACTAAAGTCCAAGTAGACTAAGTCAAAGGCATTGCCCTCATCTACATGCCTGGTCACCTCTTCGAAAAATTCAATCACATTGGTCAGACATGACCTCCCGTTGACAAAACTATGTTGACAGTCCTTGATTAATCCCTGCCTCTCCAAGTGCAGATTAATTCTGTCCCTCAGAATTGCTTCCAATAGTTTCCCCACCACTGAGGTTAGACTGACTGGCCTGTAGTTCCCGGATTTATCTCTTCCTCCCTTCTTGAATAACGGTACCACATTGGCTGTCCTCCAGTCCTCTGGCACCTCTCCTGTGGCCAGAGAGGTATTGAAAATTATTGCCAGCGCCCCTGCTACCTCCTCCCTTGCCTCACTCAACAGCCTGGGATACATTTCATCCAGGCCTGGAGATTTATCTACTTTTAAGCCTGCCAGACCACTTAGAACCTCCTCCCTTTCTATGCTAATTTCTTCATATATCACAGTCCTTTTGCTTGATTTCCATACCCACATCGTCCCTCTCACTTGTGAACACCAACACAAAGTATTCATTTAAAACCCTACCTACGTCTTCTGGCTCCACACACAAATTACCACTATGGTCCTTAATGGACCCTACTCTTTTCCCAGTTATCCTCCTACTCTTAATGTACTTGTAAAATAACTTTGGATTTTCCTTTATTTTACCTGCCATTGTTTCTTCATGCCCCCTTTTTGCTCTCCTAATTTCCTTTTTAAGTTCTCCCCTACACATTCTATACTCCTCTAGGGCTTCCGCTGTTTTGAGCCCTCGGTATCTGCCATAAGCCTCCCTTTTTCTCTTTATCCAATCCTGTATATCTCTCGACATCCAGGGTTCCCTGGATTTGTTGGTTCCGCCCTTTGTCTTTACTGGAATATGTTGGCCCTGTACTCTCCCTATTTCCTTCTTGAATGAGTCCCACTGCTGTGACACAGATTTACCTAAAAGTAGCTGCTCCCAGTCCACTCTGGCCAAATCATATCTGACCTTATTAAAATCGGCCTTCCCCCAATTTAGAACTCTGATTTCTGGCTCATACTTGTCCTTTTCCATAACAACCTTGAATCTAACAGAGTTATGATCACTATCTGCAAAATGCTCCCCCACTGATACCTCTACCACTTGCCCAGCTTCATTCCTTAAAATTAAGTCCAGGACCACCCCCTCTCTTGTAGGACCTTCTCCGTACTGGCTTAAAAAGTTCTCCTGGATGCATTTTAAGAATTCCGCTCCCTCTAAACCTATCACACTATGACCAACCCAGTTAATGTTGGGGAAGTTGAAATCCCCCACTATTACTACCCTATTATTTTTACACTTCTCTGAAATTTGCCTACATACCTGCTCTTCTATTTCTCTCTGACAGTTTGGGGGCCTATAGTACACTCCCAGCAATTTGATTGCTCCTTTTTTGTTTTTAAGTTCTACCCATATGGCTTAATTTGAGGAGACTTCTAAGATGTCATCCCTCTTTACTGCTGTAATTGATTCTTTGATCAATATTGCGATACCCCCTCCTCTTTTACCTCCTTCCCTGTCTCACCTGAAGACCCTATATCCTGGAATGTTGAGCTGCCAATCCTGTCCCTCTCTCAAACATGTCTCTGTGCCCTCAACTCATCTGCCTTATTCGTCAGACTCCTTGTATTAAAATAAATACCATCCAACCTTGCCAAGCTCCCTTCTGCCTTAACTGGCCTATAATTTCTATGCCTTCCAGACTCACTTGCTCTCTCTTCTAATTTTGGCTGTGCACCTCCCCCTGCTGAACCTCCTTTCAGGATCCCACCCCCCTGCCAAGCTAGTTTAAACCCTCCCCAACAGCACTAGGAAACCTCCCTGCAAAGGATGTTGGTCCCATTCCGGTTCAGGTGCAACCTGTCTGCCCTGTACAGGTCCCACTGCTCCCAGAAACAGTCCCAATGTCCCAGAAATCTAAAGCCCTCCCTCCAGCACCATCTCTCCAGCCACGCATTCATCTGGACTAATCTCCTATTTCTATACTCACTAGCGCGTGGCACTGGAAGTAATCCAGATACTACTACTTTTGAGGTCCTGTTTTTTAATCTGTTTCCTAGCTCCCTAAATCCTGCTGGCAGGACCTCATCCCTCTTTCTACCTATGTCGTTGGCCCCAATATGTACCACAATATCTGTCTGTTTGTCCTCCCCCTTTAGAAAGCCCTGCAGCCGTTCAGTGACATCCTTGACCCTGGCACCAGGGAGGCACCATACCATCTTAGAGTCACATCTACGGCCGCAGACATGCCTGTCTGTTCCCCTTACTATTGAGTCTCCTACCACTATTGCCCTTCCCCTCTTTTTCCTCCCCACCTATGCAGCTGAGCCACTCACAGTGCCGTGAGCGTAGCTGCACTTCCCAGAGGAACCGTCACTCTCACCGTTTTCCAACACAGAGAAACGGTTCTCGAGCGAGATGCACTCTGGGGATTTCCTGACCACCTGCCTGACACCTTTCTTCTGATTGATGGTCACCCATTCCCTCTCTGTCTGCACTTCTGGAAGCTGTGGGATGACCACGTCTAAAAACGTACTATCCACAAAACTCTTAGCCTCATGGATGCACCTCAGTGCCTCCAGCTGCCGCTCAAGCTCCAAAACTCGGAGCTCAAGTAGCTGCAGCTGGTGGCACTTCCTGCACACAAGTTGAGCTTGGAAAGGGCATGTGGGGAGAAAGGAGAAAAACTAGAGAACAATGCGAGTGCAGGGTTAGGGCAAGGGGGAACCTTCAGAAGAAGTTTGAACTGGTGGGCAAGTAGTAGAGAGGGGCAGTACAGAGGAAGATGTTTGGATGTTGCTGATCTTAGTGACAAAGAAGTCCAAGGAGTCCTTGCATTTATTGTCGGTGGTGAGGGTGGAGGCGACAGGAGAGAGGGGTTTAAGAAGTAGTAGAGGAAAGGAACCAGGTGTTAAATCTTTGCATTGAATAATGAGTCATTTTAGCAGATGAGAGCAGAGCCTGATAGTGCTTATATGATCTAGTAAGGTCTGGCAGTGAATGGCTAAAACAGTTGTCTGCCATATTTGTTCAAGTCTGTGTCCCTTGGACTTGAAGGAGTGGAAATGAGGGCTGAACCAGGGGGAATGGCCATGGTGAGAGTAATGGTTTTATTGGGACAAGGTCATCAAAGGCGGAGGAGGGGGTGCGGTTGAGGAAATCAGTAGCTGCAGAAATGTTGTGGCGAATGGAGGGCCAAAGACTAGGGATTTTGAAAGTGCGGTTTAAGTGAATCTGGGGGTAGTTATTTTCCAGCTATAGATACAGAAGGACTTAGGGTTGAAGTGTGGAAGGGGATGTGGATGGAGAGTGACAGAAGGGATTGATCAGAGATGGTCTTACCTCTGATTGAAATGATGGGACTAGCAAGACTACCAGAGATGGCAAGATCAAGGGGCTGGCCCTGAATAGAGGTTGGAGGAAGAAATTTAGGAAGAACAGGACACTGAACTCAGAGGAGAGACAGCATGATGAGGTGAGATGGAAGTTGAAACCACTGAGGGTGAGAAGTCATTTGGTACAGAGGCTAAGGGAGGAAAGCAGTAAACATATCTCAGTGAGGAGAATTTATTGTACTTGGATGGACGGTGGAGGACGAAGATATTGAATCAGACTTGGGAGGGGTGGGACATGGTGAGATGCTCAAAGGAGGAGAAAGTGCCAGAGAAGTAGGGAGTCAGGCCAAGGTATGACCTTGTGAATAGTGCCATACCAGGTCTTGATGGGGTAAGTGGTGGAAATGCAGAGGCATCATTAAGGGGGAAAGTGTTTCACCACTCAGCCATGTTTCCGTCAAGGCTAATAGTTACAAGGCTAATAATTAAAATAGATGTCGTATTCCTGGCATTGACTTTTTGTTCAAATTGGGCAAGTATATCTGTCGTCACTTCTGGTGGAAATCCCCAAAGTGGAAGTGGAGGTGATGAATCAGTGGAATGCCCTCCACTGCATTTCCCACCTGCTAGACCAATAATTCCAGTTTATACTGAAGATGGTAATTGTGTGGAAAATCCCAGACCTGGTTTATTTTCAAAATGTGTTCCATAAAGACTTCTCAGTCCAAATGAATCACTGGATGTCCTTCTTCAGGAGCTGCAGGCAATGTTCCCTCTAACTTCTGTTTGCCCTGTGCAGTCAGCTTGAAGTACTTTACAGTCCCTTCAGATTGACATGTGGCCATGCATGCAAACATCTAAAGGGAATGTTACTTGTATGGAATCTGCTTGTCCCCTGCCTGGCCCACTCCTGGTTGCTGCATGAACCTGCACACATGCAGCTTAGAGGGAACACTGATGGGGAGTGGAATTTTAAGCACCAGCAATTAAGGGGCAAAGGATTTTGTTTGAATACCTGAAGTGTATGCTAGATACAGAAGGACTTAGGGTTTCAACTCCACTTTCCCATCCACTCCCCATGTCCCTTGATTCCCTGAGAGTCCAAAAATCTGTCTCTCCCAACCTTAATTGTATTCAACGATGAAGCATCCGTAACCCTCTGGGGTAAAGAATTCCAAAGATTCACAAACCTTTGAGTGAAGAAATTTCTCCTCATCTCAGTCCATATTGGCCAAGCAGCAATGAAGGGGTTACAATAAAGCACCGAGGCCTGATGGACTCCCCAGTGAATACTATAAAATTCTATAAAATCCTATCTCTGAGCTAAAACTACTCAAGTAGATACAAGATAAGTTACCACCCAGTCACACTGGGGGATTGAGAATCACATACAGCCAATAAATACGTCAGCTACAAAAGCCCTGGCTGCTGTCCCAAACCCCACCCACCTGCAGTTTTAGGTTCAGCAAAAGAACAAGCCTAAATGGCAGCTAGGTCTTAATGACCTTGCAGCATACACGACACTGTTATACTATCTCAGCGACTCAAAGAACTCAGATGTTAGATGCACAAATCCTATGATGAATAAGTGGCTGGTTTGTATTTTCTTTTTGTAGCGATGGGAATTCAGATGTGTGGTTCACTGGAGTTATTCTGTTCCTCTTTTTCTATTAGTAACAACTCAAATGAATTTTATGTCAAAACCCTCAAAAAAACTGTACAACCCTTTCCTGTTTTGGACTGAAAAGTGACAAACCCCCCCACAGTTAAGCTAATTGACTGGATTTGACTGAGAAACAGAGGTCAGAACAGGTTGCAGTCTGTACTCACCTGTTGCAGCACCCTCTGCTGGGATTTACTTCTACTGTTCCTGGTTGGTGAGGGTGGGGATCAGTAGCAGTTTATGATTATCATTGTTGGATTTAGATTAAAGCAAGTTTTCAGTCTCCCTGAGGAAATCTATCCATATGTTATATGAAACATTGGGGTTGGGCTTAAAATTGACACTACAGATATAAAATGTATTTTTTATTGACTTGCAAGGATTGATGAGATCAACAATTGGCATGACGTCCCAATGGGAAAATATAGTAAAAATTGGGAAGTAAGAGTACTGGTCTGAACTGGTCTTGTATACCCTAAAATGGAGCGCCAGTTTGGACCAGTACTCTTATTTTCCAATTTTCACTGTTTTTTCCCATTGGGTAGTTAGATGAACCTGTGCCATTCATTGGCTTTGTGCTTGTTTGGGAAGGGCAAGCTTCACTGATGCCACTTAAAGGGATCCAGCACATCTTAAAGGGAAGGTGTACTTTGGGTGCAGATGGGAAGGAATCCTTCTACATTTAGACCTCAGGTTCTCCTATACTGCATTCTAGACCCTGGCCCAAGCAGCGAACAGGAGAAGGAAGATCGTGCTCCACCTTTGGGGCAGAAAGCTCTCCAGACAACACATCCACCCGCAAATGGGAAGAGGTCATTGATGAGGTTAATACACGAGATGAACTTTTAGCTTCCAGGATATGGCAGCAATATTGAAAAAGGTTCAGTGGTTTCACATAAATTGTTAAGGTTGCTCTTTTACATTTTGCTTACATCTTCACCACCTTGCAACCCCAATATTTACAACACTCTCCTCCTCTGCTTCCCTTAATTCTTCATCCCAACACATTTCACTTCCATCTCCTCCAATTCACCTTTTGCACTTACTACTCTCGCCATTATTGAAACTTACTTCCGCATACCACAATACAAACTATTTGAATGTCAGTCAAATTCTTTGAACAGTTCACAAAGATATTGTTGACACATTGCATTATTTATTGTAGGAGAAGATCATGCACAACTTGTGCCTTTTCTGTGGTGAATCGCTGATTTGAACTCAGCAGATTTGGAATAGGTGGAAAAGAGGACACATGCGAAGGAATTTTTCCAAAGAATTTCAAGGGAAGTCAAGTAGTAACACAGCTTGTGTGTGTAAACTGCATAGTCCCCTGGCTGGGATTGTGTGATAATAAAGTTTATGATGGGTCTATTTCGATGCATTTTAAATATTTCACAATCAAAGTAGGTTATGGAGATAGAGATGGGTGAGACTATGAAGGGATTTGAACACAAAAATGACAATTTTAAATTTGAGGCTTTCCTGGATGAGGAGTCAGTATAGGCCAGTGAGCATAGGGAGGAGTTAGGAAATGAGTAGCTAAGCTTTGGAGAGCTCAAGTTTACAAGGTGGTAGATGGCAGAATGGCTGAGTGCAGCGGAATAGTCAAGGGTGGAAGTAACAAAAGCTTGGATGAGGGTTTTAGCAGCAGATGAACTGAGGCAGAGGTGGAGATGGGTGATATTACAGAGGTGGTAGCTGGTGATGAAGTACATATGGCGTTGTAAGCTGAGCTCAAGTTCGAACAGGATGCTAAAGTTGTGAATTGACTGGTTCAACCTTAGACAGTTGCCAGGGAGAGGGATGAAGTTGTGGGTAGGGAACAGAATTTGTGACAAGGTCAAAGACGATGGCTTAAGTCTTCCTATTATTTAATTGGAGAAACTTTCTGCTCATCCAACATGGGCTGTTTGACAAGCAGCATGAAGAATTATAGGCAGTGGAAGGTTTGAGAGAGGTGGTGATGAGGTAAAGCTGGATGTCATCAGTGTACAGGTGAAATCTAATGTTGAGATGATGTTACAAGGGGCAGCATGTTGATGAGAAATAGGAGGAAGTTAAGGATGGATCTTTGGGCACACCAGAGGTAACAATGTGGGAAGGTAAGGGAAGCCATTGCAGGATATCAGCCATGATCCTATTGAATGGTGGACAGGGGAGAGAGATGGTAGAATGGTTTCTCTTTTTCCCACCTCTTGACTAACCGCAACAATATGTGTTTTAAAGGAGTGTTTTAACCTCTTGAGTGCTGTGACTCTCAAGATCAGACACAAGGCAGGTTTCCTTGTAAGTTTTAAAAAAAGAAAGAATAAATATTTATTCCACAACACCTGAATGCAATCACAACAGCATACACTGACCCACTCACACAAAACACATACACAAGAAAAGATGATTACAAAAGAGGTAGCATGCATCTAGGTTTGTAAAGAATCCAAAAAGCCACTATTATCCTTATCTTTCAAAATGGAAGCTGGAAATGTTGCAGGCCCGATGATTTCCTTTTGTTCACTGAAGAAATGGAGGTTGGAGTTTCTGGTGATGAATTTATAGTGGCTTACTACTCATAGCAGTAGGTTTCTGGCTTTGCTCTAGTTGAGGTGTAGTCACGTCCCTGTAGCAAAGACCTGGAATGGTTCTGCAAATCTGTAAGTAAAAGGATAGCCCCACTTCTTTGCCTGTTGGTGGACTCTAGGTAGGGTCATCTCCTTTGCTGGGCAGGATCTCTTACCTCTGTGGTCTCTTTGTCTTCTTCGCTGGCTGACATTCTGATGCTGCTTTCAAGCTATGCGTTAATACATTTTTCTTATCACAAGCTGGTTTATGTCAGGTGACCATAGTATTGGTATTTCCACTGTCCACACAAATGGCCCCTGATAATAGCATTAACACACAATGGGATTTGAATCTCAGCCATTTGCATTTTTTTTTATTCATTCACGGGATGTGGGTTTTGATGGCTGGGCCAGCATTTATTACCTATCTCTAGTTGCCCTTGAGAAGGTGGTAGTGAGCTGCCTTCTTGAATCACTGCAGTCCATATGGTGTAGGTACAGAATTTGTGACAAGGTCAAAGACGATGGCTTTAGTCTTCCCATTATTTAATTGGAGAAACTTTCTGCTCATCCAACATGGGCTGTTGGACAAGCAGCATGAAGAATTATAGGCAGTGGAAGGTTTGAGAGAGGTGGTGATGAGGTAAAGCTGGATGTCATCAGTGTACAGGGAGTTGCAGGATTTTGACCTAGCAACAGTGAAGGAATGGCGATATGTTTCCAATTCAAGATGGTGAGTCACTTGGAGGGCAAGTTCCAAGTAGTGGTGTTCCCATCTATCTGCTGCCCTTGACCTTCTAGGTGGTAGTGGTCGTGGGTTTGGAAAGTGTTGTCCAAGGTGCCTTGGTGAATTCCTGCAGTGCATCTTGTAGATGGTACACACTGCTGCTACTGTGCGTTGGTGGTGGAGGGAGTGATGTTTGTGGATATGGTGCCAATCAAACGGACTGCTTTGTTCTGGACGGTGTCCAGCTTCTTCAGTGTTGTAGGAGCTGCACTCATCCAGGCAAGTGGGGAGTATTCCATCACACCTTTGACTTATGCCTTGTAGATGGTGGACAGGCTTTGGGGAGTCAGGACGTGAGTTATTCATTGCAGGATTCCTAGCCTCTGGCCTGCTCTTGTAGCCACAGTATTTGTATGGCTAGTCCAGTTCAGTTTCTGGCCAATGGTAACCCCCAGGATATTGATATTGGGGGATTCAATGATGGTAATGCCATTGAACATCAAGGGGTGATGTTTGGATTCTCTCTTGTTGGAGATGGTCATTGCCTGACACTTGTGTGGCGTGAATGTTACTTGCCACTTGTCAGCCCAAGCCTGGATATTGTCCAGGTCTTGCTGCATTTGGACATGAACTGCTTCAGTATCTGAGGAGTCACGAATGGTGCTGAACATTGTGTAATCATCAGCGAACATCCCCGTTTCTGACCTTATGATGGAAATAAGGTCATTGATGAAGTAGCTGAAGATGGTTGGGCCTAGGACACTACCCTGAGGAACTCCTGCAGTGATGTCCTGGAGCTGAGATGACTGACCTCTAACAACCACAACCATCTTCCTTTGTGCTAGGTATGACTCCAACCAACGGAGTGTTTTCCCCCTGATTCCCATTGACTCCAGTTTTGCTAGGGCTCCTTGATGCCACACTTGGTCAAATGCTGCCTTGATGTCAAGGGCAGTCACTCTCACCTCACCTCGAGAGTTCAGCTCTTTCGTCCATGTTTGAACCAAGGCTGTAATGAGGTCAGGAGCTGAGTGGCTCTGGTGGAACCCAAACTGGGCATCAGTGAGCAGGTTATTGCTAAGCAAGTGCTGCTTGATAGCACTGTTGATGACCCCTTCCATTACTTTACTGATGATGGAGCGTAGACTGATGGGGCGTTAAATTGGCCGGGTTGGATTTGTCCTGCTTTTTGTGTACAAGACATACCTGGACAATTTTCCACATAGCCGGGTAGATGCCAGTGTTGTAGCTGTACCGGAACAGCTTGGCTAGGGGCACGGCAAGTTCTGGAGCACAAGTCTTCAGTACTATTGCCGGAATGTTGTCAGGGCCCGTAGACTTTGCAGTATCCAATGCCTTCAGCTGTTTCTTGATATCACGTGGAGTGAATTGAATTGGCTGAAGACTGGCATCTGTGATGCTGTGGACCTCTGGAGGAGGCCGAGATGGATCATCTACTTGGCACTTCTGGCTGAAGATTATTGCGAATGCTTCAGCCTTATCTTTCTGTGATATCTCCCTGTGATGGAGTGGTTTTTCTTCATACCCATTCTGTGGATTTTCATTCTGCAGCCACTAAGTCTGTGTGACCATTTTCATCAGTTCTGTAGGTATTCAGATAATAGTAGCAGTTAAATCTACAAGTGAGATATGTTGCATTTTTAATGTCTTCTCAAAGAAATGTTCCAAAAGGCCAGACAAGCAGGCTACTTCCAGCCTCGGGAAGCGTCATGTATATTTTCAACAAGGAAGGATGTCACCTGATCCCCTTGACTCCACCTTGTTACTACACAGATCATCCGTTCTCCATGTTGTTTATAAACAAATTAAAGTGTTCATTTTTCATACATTTGCAGGCACACCTGCCTGGGTGTGACATGGAGCAGGCTCAAGGGGCTGAATGGCCTACTCCTCCTATTTCTTGTGTTCTTATGAGATTCACTGGGCATGACTTGGTAGGTAAAGGTGGAACTGGGTGAGGGCTGTCTCAATCAATGAACAATGGAGGAAAGACTTTGGAGGAGAATGATGTAGTTGACTGTCTCAAAGGCTCATGTCAAAAACAATGCGGAAGGATGGTGCACCTTGGATGTCATTGGTGGGGTGGAAACTTGGTTTAAGTGATTCAAATATGTGGTTGTGGGAAACATGAGCATGGATTTGGGAGGTAATAACACATTTTACCAGGCTTTACCAAGTAGAATAACCAGGATGGGAGAGTTAACCAGGAACAAGAGCATCAAAGATGGATGTGAGGGTGTGAACAAGCAGATCAGTAGCTGCAGAAATATCGTGGCAAATGGATGGCCCAAGGCTAGACAATTGAGAATCTGAAAATACTGTTGTAAGTGGCCTAGTTTATTCCAGGCAAAATGCAGAAGGAAGCAGAGTTGGAAGAAGAGAAAGGGAATGTGAGTGGAGAGGTCTACAAGGAAGTGGCTGAAAATGACTTTTTCTGTCACTGAGACGGTGAGAGTATAGTGGTCACGTGAAGGTCAAGGTTGAGAGGATGACAGTGAATGTGGGCAGGGGAGTATATGGAGTGAAAGGTTAAAAGGAGGACAGGAAATCAGTCAACTCTGAAGGAAGAGGGTGAGGTGCGATGAGATAGAGGTTGAAATCACCAAGGGTGAGATGTAAAGGCTCAGGAAGGAAAGCAGTGGAGATATCTCAATGAAAACTTGGCATGGAGAGGCAGGAATTATGACATAAGGTGGAATGCTTGGTGATGAAAGGTCATTCCTGATGAAATGTCATCTTGACCTGAAATGTTAACTCTGTTCCTCTCCACAAATGCTGCCTGACCTGCTGAGTTTTTCCAGCATTTTTTTGTTTTATTTCAGCATTCACAGTATTTTGCTTTTGAAGAGACATGTCCTGGTTGTAAACACAGTAGCTTCCCCTTACTCCAGGTGCCTTGTATCAGGTGGATGAAAAATGGTTAGTCGGTACGCTCAGTACCTTAATGTTGCAGTAAAATGATACAATGTCTAGCTAACCAATTGTCAGCCACAGGTGCAAAGTTTCACTGGGTCAACAACTTCACTAAGCACCAAAGCATTCTACAAAGCAAGGGCTCACAAATAGAAGTTATCCTTGAAAAGCAAGTCTGTCTCTGCAGGTTTAGTGGGTAAAGGTTACCTGATCTGTGCTGATTCCCAGATTTTATTTCCTGGGTAAAGGCTCTGATGGTTCAAGTCATGAACTTGTCCAAGGCCACCATTAATACAAGGCTGACAGCACAGAGCAAAAGGAAAAGGCACCTCTTATGACCAAAGCACTTTACTATGAGGTACTTAACAATGAAGTACTTTACAGTGAAGTATTTCACAATGAACTACTTTACAATGAAGTACTTTACAATGAAGCGTAATTGCTATTGTGATGTTGGAAACACAGCAGCTAATTTGCACACAGTAAGCTCCCACAAACAACAATGTGCTAACAACCAGATAATCTGTTTTTGCGATGTTGATTAAGGGATAAATATCGGCCAGGCCACACAATACGACTCCCCTGCGCATCGAAATGATGCCATGTGGTATTTTGTCTACCTGAGATGGCAAACTGGGTCTTGATTTAACATCTCATCCAAAAGATGGTGCCTCTGGCTGTGCAGCACTCCTTCAGTACTAGAGTATCAGCTTAGATTGTTGTGCTCAGACATTAACAAAACTCCTTCAAAACAGAGCAATACCGACTCTAAAATAACATTGTTCAAACAGCTGCACTTAAAAGCAGCCCGCTTGGTTAAGGCGCCATCTTAAACATTCACTCCCACCCTCCAATTTGTGTGCAGTGTGTGCCATGTGCAAGATGCACGGCAGCAACTTGCCAAGGCTCCTACCATAGCACCTCCCAAACTCACAACCTGCACCACCTAGGGGTGTGGCTGGAAAGTTCCGGCCTATGCATCTGCCTTTATGCCACCAACTGGATCTGCAGACCTTGACACACCTGCCTGCCAATGACTGAGGGCAATTGCTTTTTCAAGCTCCAGATATCTGGGGACTGATATGCAGAGTTTTGTTATCTGTTGCAAGGACACCTCCAGCCAACCTAAATGAGAGATACGACATTGTCAGTCACAGTTACAGTCGATAATATTCTCAATTCTTCTGCCTCCACCCTTTTCTAGGTTAATCCGCATGTTGATCAGGTGATTAGCATAGCTAGCACTTTTCTCTCCTTTCTCAATAAAGTGCAAACAGTAGCATGATATAACAGCACTCTGCACCATTTTACAAAGGACAGGGGTCATTGATGGCAGCCGTGTCCAATCACCAGTTGTTTTTGTCCACTTGTGTATTGTGGTTACCTTATCATGCTTGCCAATTGCATCCTCCAGAATGTGTGTACCAGTGTCTATACTTGCAAAGATAGGTGAGAGGGATGCAGGATGCTTACCCTGGCCCTTTAACAGTGCTAGTCTAGGGAACAGTAGCACAGTGGTTATGAAACTGGACGAGTAATCCTGAAGCCTGGGTTAATGATCTAATGGCAAGGGTTCAAAACCCACCACAGTAGCTGGAGAATTTAAATGCAGTTAATAAATAAAATGCATTATCTTAAAATTGTTTCACATTTTAAAGCATTGGGCTTGGTTATTTAATGACATTCTGTGACCTGCAGTTTTGCAGGTGACCATGTAATCAGTAGGATTGTTATAAAAGCCCATTTGGTTGACTAATGCCCTTTAAGGATAGAAATGTGCTGTCCTTACTTGATCTCTGTTATATGCGACTCCAGACCCATTACCTTACAAGCCACTTAGTTAAGGGCTGTAAATAGTGACCTTGCTAGTGACTCCCACATCCTGTGAATGGATAAGAAATATTCCAGGCCTACAAGGATGGTAAAATGCCTAATATTATAATGCTGTGTCCACAAGATATTAACAGTATACGTGGTTTGTGTGTAAGCTTGCGTAAATGTGAGTGAGGTATGGGCACAAATAAAGAACTGGCTGGTATTGTCCAATTAGCTTAGAGAGGATGCTTGGCTAACTTTTACCCTTTTGATGACTTTACAAGGAAGATTTTTAGGTTGGGCTCCTCCAACGACTGATAACCTCTCAGTCGTACTCCAGTTTGTGTTGGTTTCCTTGTATTATGTGCCATCTTGCTGTGCAAGCAGACAAGTGGTTAAGACATATTGCAATACATGCAAAAAAGCAAACATTATCAAAACTGCAGATCACAGAATGTCATTAAGTAACCAAGCCCAATGCTTTAAAATGTTTAAAGATAATGCATTTGTCGAGACTTCCATTATAAGTTGTGGTTTATTGTGTGCCCACTTACCATGGGAATGGAAAGATTTGCCAATCTGCGCGAGGGTTTGGCATGAACCAAGTGAACTCAAGCCAGGTCGCCTGGTAACACTGCGATATGCAGAAATGGACCAAATCACTTGTAAGTTGTAGGTCTGCCTTAGATATTCTCTTGTGTGTGGTGCTGCTGGCTACTCTGGTACCTGATCCAAATATGTTACATTCAAAATTGTACAATACTGTATTATAACAGAGAGCAACAACAGGGTCCCTTTGTGATTGGAACTAGATGGTGCATCTTATGCAAGTGGTCTCACATAGAATTCTCCAATTTCAGGCTGTAGACTGACTGAAAGCACTTTAGTGAGATAAAGCTTGATGCAAGTCATTAAGCTGTTTCATTTTGCACATGACAGGTGAATGTGTGGAATTACAGATTATGGACATATTGAACTTTTAAGAGGTGTTTTTTTTAAAAAAAAGGACATAGAAGCAAAATCTGGCTGAGACTGTAAAGTAACCACTTGCTGGAAAATTCCTATGTGGATTACACGTGACCAATTAGTCAAGGGAACAGAATGTCACACCTAAAAAAGGTGTCAAAGCTGATTTCAGAGAGAGACACTTCAAAGGAAAAGATGCAATGAAAAAATTGAACTGTAATTTCCTGTGATTGCAGAGATAATGAAGGTGGATTACCATCTCAACAGAAACCATCTCCTGTGAGTTATATTCCAGACTGTGGACATGATGTGAGTTGCAAGATAGCAATTTCTGGGCAAAAGATGTTTTTGTTTTTTCCCTCCAGGAATACACAAGAAAAGGGGTTAAAAGCCAGCTGCAACCCTAGTCTCTGTGTGCTAGTTTTGGTGTCCCAGACTTGGGTGTGCTGTGAAGGTCACAGCTACAGAACATCAATTAGGCATCCCTCTGCTTGGAGGTAAAAAAAGCCCTCTCTCTCTGATTGCTGGTCACAAGTCAGCAAAACCACAGTCGAAAAGGAACAGGACAACTCCTTTCAGCTACCCTGCAGAACCAAGAATCTCCAAACCTACTGCTCAACTGCCAAAGTCAGCACTACCGGAATCACAACTTAACAGCCACAACGTTTCGCCATCTACTCCTCACGGACAAGCCAAAAACT
This sequence comes from Cetorhinus maximus, assembly GCF_964194155.1. Lineage (NCBI taxonomy): Eukaryota > Metazoa > Chordata > Chondrichthyes > Lamniformes > Cetorhinidae > Cetorhinus > Cetorhinus maximus. Next base: position 90,088,526 of record NC_135892.1, on the reverse strand, counting down.
GATTTGTATATCTTGTTTTTAACCTTTATTTCCGGACTCACTTCTCAGTTCTAATCTGTGTGTACGTGTGTTGCGTTTTTATTATTTTTTTCTTGCATTTTAGTAACTAATAAACTCACTCTTTCAACTCACTCACTCAAAAAAGCCAGATTAAATTGGCTCCTTTCAAAATATAAATACATCTGGACTGGGAAAAGGTATCCACAAGGGCAGGGATCCTTTTTAAATTAGCCTTATTGCGACCAACCGAGGGGGTTGAATAAAGAAGGAGAGCCAGTTCATCCTTCCTCACCTGGGAGCATAACAATTTGTGGTACCTCATCCAGGGTCATAACAAATTGGGGGAACCTCACATGGGAGTCGGTCGTAACAAGACGGAAGCAAATGTCGTGTTCTTCATTCAGTTTCATTTCCCCTGTTAAAAATGGAGAAAAAATACTAACCATGGATAGAAAATTGGTTGAAATGTTGTGTGTCTAAAATAATTGGAGCATACCGAGCATGCATCAGAGGATGAAGCAAGTTGTGGCCCCTATTGCAACTCTGCTGGGTGCAGGTGTCCAGTTTGGGCCAGCCTGCAACAATGACCCTCCCAGTGGCCCTGGTGGGGTGGGGAGATGGGAGGGAAGAAAAACAGGTGGTCAATGCCTTTTTAGTGACCACGCCCCTTTAAAATTCTAAATAATCTTTTGTGAAGAGTTCCTTAGGGGTTGCTGATGCCCAAATTCCTATCCCTCCTCTGTTAACTCTCAGCATCAGGTCCAAAAAGCACAGAATTCCCCAGAGCCCTTATCAGGTCACCATTGATCTAATTGGGCAGCTGTTAATCCTGCTGTATCCACCTCTGTAGTATAAGGGGTTATTCGAGCCGTGTGATGTGCTATTGAGACACAGTATACATCATCAGGAAGTGATGCATGTACCATGATCTAGCTCTCTCTTGTACAACTTTGTGGTTAGAATATAGTCACTGTTAGAGATGTTTTAATAAATTTTATGTTTTCCTTACCTGAGCAGACTCTGTAACTATTCTGTATTAGCATAATGAGGCTAAGAACATTATATGTTAGCAGCGAGAGAAAGAACAAGGATGGAAAAATCCCTGCCCTTACCAGAAAGCTTTGAGCATGTTGCAGGTCTCAACCAGGCAGAAGTGTGCCTGAATTGGTACTGAAGATTTACCAGAATTTGTACTGCATCAGGTCAGCATGCTATTATATGTGATGGATAGCTATGCAGACGATATCCTAGTCAGGCAAGGGATCAACAAAGAAAAAGCTATGTGCAACAAAGAAATAAAAGCACTCGATGTCTAGTTCAATCTGCGAAAGAGTACCATTGTTGAGCAGGCTAAATTTAACAAGTACATCCAAGGACAAGGTTTAAGTATTGATGCATTTATCAACAGCCTGTACAGACGTGCAGAGAACTGTGAATATGGCAGGTTAAAAGATGAACGGATCGGAGACAGAATTGTTGTCGGAGTTATGGATGAAGCATTATCTGACCACTTGTAGTTGAGATGATTTAACCTTCACAAAGGCATTTCAACTGAGCAGACAAGCTGGTATCACAAAGCAAAATCGATCGGTGTTTTGGGGTGACAGGGAGAATTATATATATCCCAAAAAGGACTGACTCAGTGGAGTATGTTAAATTTAAAAGCAAAGAGGTGGCCATCTAAAAGTAGGGGAGGCAGCAAGACGGGTGGTCCATCTACCACCCCAGCTAACTGTAATTGGTGAGGTGAGAAAAAAATGGGCGCAAAAATTGTCCCGCCAAAGAGACTGAACGCCATTTTTGCAGAAAGAAGGGTCATATTCAGGCTGTTTGTCACAGCAAGAAGCTTGTACAAAACAAGTAAAAAGAGAAGCATTTGAAAGGTGAAAGATCCATGAAATAGAAGATATCAGTAATAATGAGATGCCTTTTGTTGAGGAGATCCAGGAACCAAGCAGAAGTTGCTGGAGTGCTGATATCCTAGTAGAGGGAAACAAGACAGACTTTAAGTTAGACACACGTACAGCAGATTAGGTTCTTTCTGATGCTGAACTATGGTCTTCAGTCATAATGCAAAAAGGTACATGGGCCAGGTGGTATAGAACTCAAGGTCATAGGACGACTGAATGCAACTCTTCAATGTAAAGAGAAAAAATGACTGCAGCCTTATTTGTGGTCCTGAACCGGAGCTATTCACTCTTATGCAGGAAGGCTTGTACCGACTTACATCTGATTTGTAGAGCAGAGGAACTGGAAAACTGAGAAAACCAGCCTGAAAACTTCAGAGCTGAATTTCCACAGCTGTTCACAGGACTAGGAAAGCTGAAGACAATATCACCCTATATCCTGAAAAGAAGCCAGTGTGTCTGTTTACGCCTAGAAAAGTTCTTCATCCACTCTTGCCAAAGATAAAGAAGGAAATTATATATGTTGAAGTATATTTCACCTGTGACAGAACCAACAAGCTGGTGTAGGGGATTTTCCCAGTGCCAAAATCCAACGGATCCATCGGAATTTGGATAGATCTTATCCAGCTGAACAAAGTATTGAACGTGAAGTTCATCCAATGTGGATGAGAGCTTGGCAAAATTGGAAAAGAGTTCAACCTTCACGAAGCTAGATGCAAATAGTGGTTTTTGGCAACTACCTCTCAATGAAGAATCTAAGTTTCTCACAACTTTCATGACACCATTTGGGAGATTTTGTTTCAATTTTTTCAGCATCATATCAGCGCCAGAAATCTTCCAGAGGACAATGTCAAGTATCTGGGAAGGACTGGATGGAGTTGTATGTCACATGGATGATATCCTGATACATAGATTCACTCAGACAGAACAGAACACTAGAGTGCGAGCTGTGCTGCGATGCCTAGGGGAAGCAGGATTTACACTCAACAACAAATGCAAATTCTAGTAGATGACTGGCAAGTTCCTTCGGAATATTGTGGATGCATCTGGCGTCAGGGTTGATCCACGAAGAAAAAAGCAATCAAGGAGTTTCCAGCTTCTCAGAGTGTGATTAAGCTCCAGAGATTCATGGGTATGGTAAACCAAGTCAAAAGTTCTTGCCCAATCTAGCTGTCGTTAATGACCCACTACGTTAGCTGTTATGACAAGACAATACATTGTGTTGGGAAGAAGCACAACAGAGATCTTTAGAGAAAATCAAAGAGATGCTGATATCACGTGATATTTTAGCTCACTATGACCTAGAACTACCCACTATCATTACTACAGATGCAAGTTCAATATGACTGGGAGCTGTACTCTTTCAGATTCAGACGGATGGAAAGTATGGACCAGTTTACTACATATCTTGTTCACTGACAGATACTGGACAGAGACATGCATTGATAGAGGAAGAAGCATTAGTTGCTACATGAGCTTGTGCAAAGTTTGCAGATCATGTTCTTGGTCTCCACTTCAAGATAGCGACAGACCACAAACCCTTAGTAACACTCTTAAATACTAAGGAGTTTGCAAAAATGCCTCCATGAATACAACGATTCAAACAGAGAATGATGAGGTTTGATGCAAAGACAGAGTATGTTCTGGGAAAACAGCGGACTATAGCAGATGCTTTGTCCCATGTCCCAGTGGCAAGACCTGAACAAGGTGATGTAGTCCTCATCGAAGAGGTAGAAACCTTTGCATCAACAGTGTCCACGACTCTACCAGCAACAACTCAGCGACTGCATGAAATCAGAGATGTACAGAAATCTGATGAAGAATGTGCTGAGGTCAGAGAGTACTGCGTCAAAGGATGACCAGCATGTCACACAATCCCATTCTCAGACAGTACTACGAACAGAGAGGACACCTCAGCGTAGTTGATGATTCACTCATCTATGATGAGAGATTGGTCATTCAGAGAGTTCTGAGGCTCGATATACTGCACCGATTGCACCAAGGACATTTGGGCATCACAAAACATTGAGCCAGAGCAAGATATTCTGTTTGGTGGCCAGGTCTCTCAAGGACATTGGAAGAGATGATATTAAACTGTATTACTTGTGCTATTCATCGTCAGAAGTCAAGAGAACCGCTGATGTCATCTTCCTTTCCATTAAGACCATGGGGACATCTTGGGATGGACCTCTACGAACACAGAGGCAAAACGTTTGTGATCATAGTAAGTTACTACTCCAGATGAATAGAAGTCAAGCAGCTACAGGTCACACTTCTGAAACAGTAATTACATCATTGAAGGAGATTTTTGCAACCCATGGAATTCTAGGCCTTGTAATCTCAGACAATAGACTGCAGTTTGCTAATGAATATTTTAAAGAGTTCACAACATCATGTGGATTTGCCCATACTACCAGTTCACCAAGATAACCCCAAGCCTATGATGAAGTGGAAAGAGGAGAACATTCAGTGAAAACATTACTGAAGAACAACAGTGACATCCAACTTGCACTTCTGTGCTATCGTTCAACTCCACACCAAAATGATTGGGCACCATGTGAGCTCCTTCTTCCATGGGAGAAGACTGAGAACTCAACTCCCTACTCTCCCACGTGTGCTCATGCTGTGCTTGCAAGCTGATGACTTGGACAAGATAAGAAAGAAAGAGGATGAATATCATTCCAGTCAGATGTGGAACTATGACAAACGCCACAGAACATGCAACCTGCCAGGCTTTCAAACAGGAGAGCTAGTTTGGATCCGACACCAAACCTGCTATCAACAAGTGGTTGAACAGATACCTCATCCACAGTCCTACCTTATCCAAACAGATAATGGTATGGTGAGGTGGAACAGATGTGCACTAATTGTCATACAGAAGTAACCTTCTACACAGTCGAAGCAGTCATCTATACAATCGAGCAGATCAGAGATGTTGCATTCATATACCAATCCAGATGACAAGATTTATGAACCTGAGTCATCTACAAATTCTCCTCCTGCCCAGCAAAGTCTGAGAGATCACCAACAGGACTCAAATCCCCAATCCCCTCCAAAGGAAAAGAGGACCTAAACGGGTAGACCAATGAAACCACCACAGCAGTTGTCCCTATAAAAAATAAATTTAAATCAGAGACTTGGAGAAGATGTAGTATAATGAGGAGAATTAGAGACTTGGGGAAGATGTAGTACAAGGGGTTAATTCTAACCGTGTGATATGCTAATGATACACAGTATACACCATCACAAGAAAAGATGCAATGTCTCATGATCTTGGTCTCTCTTGGCAGGGAGCAGTTATATGTAGGATTGAAATCCAATAGGCCTGAGTTCCCTTCCACGTTGTGGGCAGAATTTTACGTCCTGCGGGTGGGTGCGTGCTCGACCTGATCTGGCGTAAAATCGCACGAGAAGACGTCGGGCGAGCGTCCCGACATCATCGTGCAGTCGGAAGCACGCCTGCCGACAATTAAGCAGGCAATTAAGCCCATTAAGGAGGCAATTGTAATCGATTTTACGTAGCCCGTCCACTTTTACGGTTGGCGGACAGGCCAATCGACCAGGCAACCTTTGCATTTTTGCTGAAACCTCGATCCAGGGTGGGATGCAAGGTCCGGGATGAAATATAATAAAAAAAGATACCTGGGGACTGATGATTTTCCTGACCTCTCTTGTGCCTGCCGACTGCGCCCACCCGCTGAGCTGAAAATTCAGGTCAAAGAGTATGTTGATAGGGTGAGATGAAGTCGAGTGGAAGGAGGCTAATGTGGAGCATAAACATTGTCACAGACCAGTTGGGTCGAATGTTACCATGCTGTGAATTCTATGCGATGTATTATCGGTTTACTACTTGTTAATTTTATGTGTGAATGTCGCTCTCAGATTTAAAGCAGCAAAAATAATTTTGGCTTTGTGCCTTGGACGCCCCCATGTGGTTTAATCATAACTGCATAAACTTGGGAGGCAGTCAGGAGCCTTTTGGGAAGAATTTTACCGAATCCCGTGTGGTGGGCTGGCAGGCAGGTCGGGGGGTTGATGCTTTGGGAGGGGGGGGGTGGGGGGGCTGGTAAAATTTGCACCAAGTGCGGTGGTGGGCAGGTTTTACCCGCCGGCTGCGATGGCGGGTTTTCACATCGTATCATCCCGAACCACCTCATCATTTACGCACTCCCAGGAAACGCGCCATTTCCCTGGCGGGCGGGCGTTGCCTGCCTGCAATCACCCCGCCGCTGCATCACACCCGGTGCCATGTTTAAAATCCAGTCGCAAGCACACATCTCAATGCATCCAGCTCACCACTGCTGCACGGAAGACATGGCCCGGAAACTGAAGAAGATGGCAGCCCCCAGGTTCAGCAATGCGTCTCTCGAGCGACTTTTGGATGCTGTGAAGGCACGTTGGGATGTCTTCTACCCCTGCTCTTGCCGCAGGATGAACAGCAACAGCACTAACCCGGTTTGGGAGGCGGCGGCACCAGTGGCTCATGCCAACGCCCTGCAAAAGAAGACAGCCATCCAGTGCCGCAAGAGGATGAATGATCTCCTCCGTTCCGCCAGGGTAAGTCACTCATCTCATCACTCAACTCACACACTCACAAACCCATCACACACCCACAGGGCTCTCACTCACTGTCGGTTCACAGGACATCACCATTCACTCTCTCATCCTCACTGTCATTGTCCTCATCCTGTCCATGGGACCACTCAACACCCACACAGGCCAGGCATACTTATCATCTGAAACAAAAACAGAAATACCTGGAAAAACTCAGCAGGTCTGGCAGCATCGGCGGAGAAGAGCACAGTTGACGTTTCGAGTCCTCATGACACTTCAACAGAACTAAGTAAAAATAGGAAAGGGGTGAAATATAAGCTGGTTTAAGGGGGGGTGGCGTTGTTGGGCCAAGCAGCCAGTAATAGGTGGAGATAACCAAAAGATGTCACAGACAAAAGAACAAAGAGGTGTTGAAGGTGGTGATATTATCTAAAGGAATATACTAATTAAGAGTAGAAAGCAGGACAGACAAGGTACAGATAGCTCCAGTGGGGGTGGGGGAATACTAAAAGGGCTAAAAGGTAGAGATAAACAATGGGTGGAAATACATTTAAAAATAATGGAAATAGGCAGGAAAAGAAAAATCTATATAAATTATTGGAAAAAACAAAAAGGCTTATATTTCACTCCTTTCCTATTTTTACTTAGTTCTGTTGAAGGGTCATGAGGACTCGAAACGTCAACTGTGCTCTCCTCCACCGATGCTGCCAGACCTGCTGAGTTTTTCCAGGTATTTCTGTTTCTGTTTTTGTTTTGGATTTCCAGCATCCGCAGTTTTTTGCTTTTATACTTATCATCTGGCCTGGCAGGCGTCCTGCTTACATTTTCTCTATCTCTATCCATGCAGGACAAGCTGGCACACAACAAGAGAGAGAGGTCACAGACTGGTGGCAGAATGCCCGAAATCAATGTCCTCAAGGACTTTGAAAACAGAGCCATCCAGCTGGCCGGCCACCATCTAGGCTGGTCCTATGCTTAGGGTGAGGTCAGCGCTGCTGTACCAAGTGAGGATCCAGCAGTGCAGCATTCATCAGATAACCATGCCGTGAGTGATGTGTCCTCTTTCACAGGCCACTGCCATGCAATAATTATCTCCCCCTGCTTTCACAGGCACATCTGCCAAACAGCCGACAGAGTCCATGACCCAGGCCTGCAATCAAGCCCTGAAGAAAACTCTGGAGAGGAATCCAGAAGTACCCTCCCTGAAGTCTCGTCACAGCGCTCACCCACATTCTCCACAAGTGCAGAGGCACACACCTCAATGGGACCTAGTTTTACAGTAGCCTTGGGATCACAATCTGGTGAGCACATTGCACTGTCTGACCTACTGCAGGCAGCAGCAGGGACTTCCCAGGTGTACAACACTCAGAGGACTGCTGAAGGTCAGAACTTTGCTGAGTCCAAGTCAGATGATGAGCCTCTGGACTTGGTCATGACACAGTTGCTGGAGCTGCAAAGGCAAGCTCGGGAACATCAGGAAGGGATGCCCAGTGCACTCCTCAGATTGCAAGGCACGATGGAGGAGTCCGTCCACTTTCAGGCTGAGGTGATAGCACCGGCATGCCAATGCACTGAGGTCAACACTGGTAGAATGGCGGCTGCCATGGAGACCCTTGTCCAGGACTTCGCTCCTGCACTGCTACACTGGCTCAACTCCATCACTGACGCCATAGTTGGCCTCCCACATTGTGTGTGCAAGAGCGGTGCCGGGCAGCTCAATCTCACTCCAGCTATCCCTGCTCCTCAAGGAGTCAGCCTGGGGCCCCTGGGCACCCATAGGGAGGAGGATCAGCAGGTGCACACTCCAGGCCCAACCATCCAGGTGACTCTGAGAGTGTCCAGCCCATCCGACTCCCCTCTTAACTCCTAAGAATGTCTCCTAACCTATGGCTCCTTGTTCTGATGAGCAGTGTTTTTATTACTCAGATGTGAAACCTTTCTGCACAAGATAAAAGGCAGATGTCTCAGTCCAGGGCCTCTTCCCTGTGCTCTGTGCAGCCTTCAGACCAAAGTGATGGTCCGGCCTCGCACTCCCTGGACACATTACGGATGCCTGCACCTTGGCGGTGCTGGTCATTGCTGCCTGAATGTAGTGGGCAGGTGCCACAAAGTTCCGTCATTCTCTCTGGGTGCTCTCAGCACCTTTAAGGTGGGGCTAGCCCTCATCTCTTCAGCATCTGTGACCAGTGATGCTGTGCTCCTGAAGGGGTCAGGTGCTGAAGGCAGACAAAGCATCAGATGCTTCTAAAGTTTCATTGCTGCGTCTCTATGATATGACCCTGATCACAGAGAGCAAGCGAGCTGCTCTCTGCCAGAGAAGAGTCAGACATTCTCAGAGGCCATGAGAAGATTTATGGAGTGCCCTCACTGTTTGTCATCATCATCCTCCTGTAATTGAGCAACTATTTTGGCCTCCACTGCATCTCCATGACAGGAGCATTCTCACAGAGGGTATTCGTGCTGCCATAAGCCAGACTGGAGTCAAACATTCACAAATGCGCTGTGAGGATCTATGGGGTCACCTCACTGCATGTTGTCATCATTCTCCACAAATCTAGCAGCTATGAGGGCATCCCAAGCGCGCCTGCCTCATCTAGCCAGTGTGAGGGCCTCATCACCAAGATCATCGCCTCTGAGGACCTCCTCAGCCTCATCCCCATTGGCATCCTCTTCATCGAAGGAGACATGCAGCTCCTCCATCTCCTCCTAGACAGGTCATCTCCCCGTTGGAGCGCCAGGTTGTAAAGGGTGTAGCAGACAACGATGATGTGTGACACCCTCTGCGGACTGTATTGCAGAGCTCCACCAGACTGGTCCAGGCACCAGAACCTCATCTTCAGCATCCCGATGGTCTGCTCCACCAAATTGCGAGCTGCTGCATGAGCCTCATTATAGCATCGCTCTGCTGCAGTCTGAGGCCGCCGCCACACAGGTGCCATCAGACACAGCCTCTGCGGGTAGCCCTTGTTCCCGAGGAGCCAACCCTGCAGCCTCTGTGGACCCTAGAAGACTCCAGGGATCTGTGACCAACTGAGGATGTAGGCATTGTGTATTCTTCCTGGAAACCGTGCGCACACCTGCATGATGCGTTTCTGGTGGTCACAAACCAGCTGCACATTCAGTGAATGGAAGCCCTTGCAATTAATGTAGTCCACTGTGTGTTGCGACAGAGATCCAAGTACCACATGAGTGCAGTCGAACTGCACCTGTGGGAAACCTGAGATCTGAGCGAATCCAATCACTGTTGCATCCTGGCTGCCCTGGTCCGGGGCAAAATGCACAAAGTTGTGTGCCCTCATGAAGATGGCACCCGTGCCCTCATTGATGCATTTGTGGGTGGAGGCTTGTGATATACCACAGAGGTCACCTGTGGAGCCCTAAAAGGAGCCACTGGAATAGAAATTGAGCACCACGGTCACTTTCACAGCCACTGGCAGTGGATTCCCTCCATGTCCCCATGGCGCCAAATCCTGCAGTAACTGGCAGTTGTGAGCAACCAGTTCTCTAGACATGCGCCGTCTTTGATGACACTGGTCCTCGGTCATCTGCAGGAATGAAAGGTAGTGTCTATAGACCCTGAGTGTCGCTAGGTACCGGCCTGCGCCAGCTCGCTGTGGTTTTTGGGCGGCATGTGCGGGAGCCCCAGCCGCCCATTCTTCCTGAGGTTGCTGCTCCTGCCTCTGCACAGCCAGGAGCCTCAGTCACTCTCCCCTCTGTCTTCTTCACGCTCTATAGGCCATCAGGCATACAGCTAGTTCACTGGGTGCTCCTGATGTACTCCTCCTGCAGGGTGAAAGAGAGAGATACGTAGTTAGCATGGGTGTACTAAGAACCTGTCCTGGTTAAGTGTGAAGGCTCATTAACACTTCCCGACGAGTGCTGGCCACCACTTGGATAGCCAGAGATTAGTGCGCTGCGTGGCTGCGCTGTTAGCCTGAACTGTGGGGGAGACTAGTCCAAACTGGGATGCTGACATTGCAAGGAGTTGTGAGCACCTCCAGCAGTGACTGCTCCATGGCCAGCTTTAGCGAGGAGATTGTACAACGTGTGCAGTCCAACTGCTCTTCAGTCCACTAAAATGCTCATGAATTTGCAGTCTGTGCCATGGGGAGGTGGTGGGGGGGAGAGTGGTGGGAGCTCCGCAGAACTTGGTAGCACTTTGATGCCTCTGCATTGCTTGAGTGGGCAGATAAGTGAGGAGCCCGACCCCAATCATATCAATGTGGCTGCGCTTGAACTGTCTCAGTTGCAGAGGAATGGTCACTTTCTACAGGTTTCCTGAATGTGTGGCCATTTCTCTTGCCCCCTATCCCGAATGCCTGTGCTCTATATTCAATGGCAGGTCTGCCCTTGCCCATCCCTCCCCCCGCCACCAGTCACCTCAGAGGCAGTGCTGCCCTTAACCACCACACCCACCATGCAGCCTCCAGTCACCTCAACGGCAAAGCTGCACTTGGCCCCCCCCTCACAAGTCACCTCAATGGCAAGGCTGCACTTGCCCCCTGATCCCCCATCCCACCACCAGTTGGGTAGGGCGGCACTTAGCCCCAACCCCCTGGTGCCCCTGAAGCCTGCAAAGCCACAGGCGACCCTGGCGAGCTCTGCAGAACGTTGCTGTACACTCACCTCCAGTTCACCCAAAGTCCAGGCTGTCAAGTGCACGTCGCCTCTGTGCTGTTGTGAAACCCGCCGATGTGGACGGACGATCCAGCGGGGGTGCAAGGGCTTGGCGGGATGGCCTGATAATGATATGCTGATGTAATACAATGAGGTTCCCAATGACTGATGGCTGGAAACGCGACCCACCCATTGGCGGGCTGAGTGGACAATCGCGACTTGCCTTCCTGCTGTCGTTAAACCGATCACTCAGTATTGATTGCTCATTCCACCTATCAAGCCCACCGCCAGCGGGCATGGAAAATTCTGCCCTAAAGGTGGAAATCAGTATTTACTGACAATAATGGATGTGTCTACAAGGTTTCCTGAAGTGATACCTTTAAGAAATATTACAACAAAGAGAATTGTGAAAGAGTTGACTAAATTTTCTACAAGATATGGTTTACCAAAAGAAATACAATCAGACCAGGGTTCAAATTTCATGTCACAGCTGTTTAAGGAAGTAATGAACAGTTTGAGGATAAAACAGTTTAATTCAACAGCTTATCATCCTGAGTCACAAGAGGCTTTGGAAAACTAGCATCAAACTTTAAAAACTATGATGAGTGTGTATAGTCAGGATTGGGATAGGGGATTTCCATTCTTGTTATTTGCTATTGGGGATGCTCCTAATGCATCGACTGGTTTTAGTCCTTTTGAACTAGCCTATGGTCATAAGGTAAGTGGACCACTGAAATTGATTCACGAGAAATTGGCGGGTCAAAATTCAGAAACTAGTCTCCTGAATTACGTGTCAAACTTCAGAGAAAGATTGGACAGAGCATGTGAATTAACTAGGGAACATTTAAAGTTATCACAGTTAAGTGATGGAAGTGAAGGCAGACAGGAAAGCTACAGCTCATAGTTTTGTTGCTGGGGACAAAGTGCTAGTTTTATTACCAGTACTGGGTGACTCGTTAAAGACAGGGTTTAGTGGGCTTTACAGGATTGAAAAGAAACTGAGTGAAGTAAGTTATTTAATAAATACTCCAGAATGGAAGAAAGAAACAGAGGGTGTGTCATGTAAATATGGTTAAAAAGTAGTTTGACAGGGAAGAGGACCAAAAGGAGGTATTAGTGATGGTAGATAAAGAGAAAGAGGTAGAAATGAAGGATTCTGAAATTGATTTTCCTCCCATCAAATTGTATAATGAGGGGGGACTTGAAAATTGAAATGTAATATTGAGTTACCTTCCAAACAATGTCAAAGTGATGTAGAGAAGCTATTGTAATCACACAAAGCTATTTGTGGGAATAAGCAGGGGAGGACAAATTTAGCTATACATAATGTGTGTGTAGAAGTTTCATCTTTGATAAGGAAACATCCTTATAGATTAAATCCGGCAAAGTTATCACAAGTACAGAAAGAAATTGAATTCATGCTTCAAAATGACATCATTGAGTCTAGCTGCAGTAACTGGAGTTTGCATATTGTGATGGTACTGGAACTGGATGGAACACAAAGACTGTGTGTAGACTACCAAAAGGTGAATGCAGTGACTTGGCTAAAAGTGAATTTGCAAAAGTGCAAGTTACATATCTAGGTTATACCCTTGGAGATGGTAAGATGGCTCTGAGAGATGTGAAAGTCAAAGCTATCGTAGATTTCCCGGTGCCTACAACAAAACAAGAAGTTCTGAGATTTCTGGGCATGAGTGGGTTTTATTGGAAATTTGTACCAAATTTTAGCCAAGTGGTTGCTCCATTGACTGAACTACTAAAAAAGAACAAGAAGTTTCAATGGTCACAGGAGTGTCAGGAGGCATTTGACAGTCTGAAAACTGAATTGACTATGACACCAGTTTTGGCAGTACACAATTATGTCATTGATGCAAGCGATATAGGCATTGGAGCCGTACTGTTACAAGAAGATGAAACTGGAATTGAGAAACTGAAAAGGTATTTTTCACAAAAGTTGAATGTACAACAGAGAAGATATTCAAGGATTGAAAAGGAGACCCTGGGGGTGGTTTAGCATTGCAGCATTTTGAGAATTATGGATGTATAAAAATTGAAGGCTACTGTGACCTCCAGAGCCACAGGCATTGGGTGCCCACCCACACAATTGAAGGCGATCTCAGGCCCAATCATCTGACATAATGATGACACGGCATGCTAGAGAGGTGGAGCCTCCTGCAGTACTGGATCTCGGACATGTTGAGGTAGCTTGATTGCTGCCTGTACAATCTGGCAGCAGGATAGTGGTGTCTTCTGTGGTCCTGTCCGCCTTGCTGTCCCTGCTGGCCCTACATCCCGTGTGCCTGCACCTCTCCTCCCATAGGTCTGTCCCTTCAACGCTGTCTGCGGACATCTGGCCTCCTCTCCCTTCTTCCCCCTCTTCTTCCTCAGAGGAGGTGCCTCCAGCGGAGTACACAATCCCCATCTGCTGAAATATAGATGGCGCTGCCCCATACACTGAAGGCTGCACTGGGCAGAAATGCTCCAACAGGGTTGACAAAACAAAGGAGTCCTCAAAACAAGGCTAACAAAGCAAATACTTCAAAAGAAACCAGGGGCAGAATTTTTCGCTGAGCGGGCAGGCGCCTGACCCACTCGAGTGTGAAATAGCACATGATGATGTCAGGCAGGCGTCCCAACGTCATCGCGCACTCGCACGATATTTCGGTTGGCAGGAGCACACTAAACTTGGAACCTCGCCTGCTGACAATTAAGAGGGCAATTAAGCCCATTAATGACGTAATTAATAGAGATTTTTCGTTGCCCGTCCAACGTTATGGTTTTTTTTTTGCATTTTTCGGGAAACCTCATCCACGGGCGGGATGTGGTTTTCATTACTGAATAAAAACAAAATGTATGGGCAGAATTTTCATCATTTATATGTCCAGGTCACTGATTCTGATGCGTGGACATTTTTTTCTCCATTTTAAAATCTTTATTCATTGCTTTTAAATTCTTCAGTTCCCTGAGGCAGCTCTCTGCCTTCAGGGAGCTTTCATTCTGCGCTTCCCCGTGCCTGCACGTACGTCAGTGCCTGCCCTCGTTCTGCCCCCACCCCAGCAGCGCTGAGCACTTCAGCGTGCCTTTCATACTGGCTACTGTTAATTGGCCAGCCTGTGTGAAATCGTGGTCGGGGGCCAATTGCCTTTGGCGATCCGTTCCCCGGCCGCTCCCGGGCCTGCCGATCGCGTGCGCCTGCCAAACCACAAATCCTGCCCAGAGGAAAAGGTCTGAAATCTCAAAAATAACACAACAGCAAACTCTTACTTGAGCTCCTAACAAATCACACAGCCAGTGCTCCTGCCCCCTTTTATCCTGCTCTTGGATGAGAAAAGTGACAAAATGGGATGGTCACATGCTCTTGATGCCCGTGTGCTGAACGAGGAATCACACGGGCAACGTAAAATCCAAGCCAGTTGCGCTTTTAATTGCCTTAAGTGGCTGAATAGTTGTCACGCTCCCAACTCCCACACGTGCCCGCCGACCGTACTATTGTGCAAGTGCGTGCTGACGTCAGGACATGCGCCAGACATCATCACGTGTGATTTAATGTTCTTTCAGGTCGGCTGCACGCCCAAAACCAACACGTCTTGTTCTGGCCAATAAATACTTAACTGTTTTGTAAGATGTGTTAAATCTGCTACAGCAGAGGGCACCACAACCTCTCAAAACCATATCCAGTATTTACAAAATTTTGCTATGACAACAGATGGAAAATGCATTTTATATCTTACTGATGCACTTGATAAAGAGCAAAGCCAACTAATTGCACAATATTTTTTTAATGACTGTGGATTTTTATGTTGTTATTTTCAACAGGCAAGTAAATAAAATGCATTTTATTGGCTTTGTATGATTGGAATTATCGTGACCTACAATTTAACCTCTCCCTTTCAAATAAGGATCTGCCTCCATCAGATACCATGCCCTAAGAGGGCATTGGCGACCATGGACTTCCATTGGATTGATCCATGATCATGTCTGGCAAAATACTGCAGTAGTTTACCATTGCCTTCTACAGTATAGCTGACCAGGAATCTCTCACACTCTTAAACGTGGCCCAGGAGAGGGGTCGCAGATGGTGCCAAACACCGAGGCTCGGGGGTTAGGGGGGCCTGGGTTCAGTGTTTCAAATGTCATCCAGACTGAGTAGCCAGAGCTGAAAGACTGTCTTCAGTGTCAAAATCAGCAGAGTCTTCTGACTTGCTGATCAAGAAAACACAGACACAATTGTGAACGATTCAGTCTTTGTCCTCTGGCTTCTTAAAAGTTGTGTCACACAGAGACAGCTGAGGGCTCCAATTTTTCTCACTGAGAGTAAAAACCTATGTTGTTCAATCATTCCACTTTGTTGTTCAGGAGTCATTTGATCTTTCTACCCTGTGAGATTACTGATAAGATAGAATCTGATTACACCCCGCGCATGAAATAATTATATTGAATAATATCATGCACCAGGCAGGAGAAAGTCTTCTACTTCATCTACAGAATGGAAAAGATCTTTTGCACTTTATCTGGGTTGTAAATATTGAATCTTCCCCCCAAATACAAATTTACGGTTGCCATGTCCATATGGTGCAATGTGCAGAACATGTTAATCAGTGCTTATAAGTTTTAAAAGGGGTGTTTTGATAATTTAGACTGTTTCAATTTAGCTGTGCATGGCTTATTACTGGAACCCAAATTGTCCTTTTAAACTGTTTGAATTCGACGGAGATATAACCATCAGGCAAAGACTCAGACACAAAATTAGTAAATATTATCAAAGCTTATTGATTATAAGCAGGCTTTAGAAACTTGTCAACTAACTAATAGTGGCAGAATATAAGAAAAATATACTTATTAATGAAACTCTACCAATTCCATGCTTTCAAATGGGTGGAGAAGTGGACAACAACAGAGAAATTGTCACTGCCTCTGAGAAGCACAACACCTTCCTGGGATTTCTACTGGTAGGGAATCTGTCACTGAACCAGTCCCAGTGCTAACTATACTCAATGCGCATCTGCCGCTGAAGTTTGTTTGAAACGATCTTCGCGCTGATAGGGGGATGCTTAACTGATCTCGAAGATCTAAACCGGTTCTTCCACACTTGACGTACACAAAGATGGTTCCCACAACCTCCTTTTTTATACTCAAAAGATGTTGTAAGTCCACCTTAGCTAAGTTGTTGTAAATGGCCAATTGGTTTATAATTTGTCAATAATGTGACAAGAGTTAATTCCATTGGTTCTAGCTAATTATGCACATTGTCTTAAACTTAGAACAATGCCTCCCTTTAAGTTATGTCATTATTTTGACATATTTACAGGACTCCTATTCATTAAGACAGACTCAACATTCAAGGACAGTGTGTGTTCCTGATAGGGAGGGAATCCAAGGATTATGCCATTTCTTTCCCAGTTGTTTCAGCATTTTAATTCTCTCATAAGAAATATTAATGGAGAAATACAGAAATAACATAAAGCGACTTCTAATTAACTATTGATTATTAATTATTTATCCTTCAATAACCAGACTAATTGAGATACTTCCTTCTAATGAAATCACCTGTTGCTAGTCAGTGACTGCTTCGCAATACTGTTTGTTGTAAAAGATTAACAACATCAAAATGGCTTCTTATCTCAGTGTTAACACAAGATGGCGTTATGACCTTATTAGCTTATTACAATGCATATAACATGAAATTAACCTCAAAATGGTTGGGTTACACTAAAATCTAGCACCCAGGCTTACTTGCAGGCTGAGGCAGTCACTGAGATTAGTGTTATCGTCTGCACAGTGTTATAACCAATGGAATATTACCCTGCCAAATGAATAATATTGCATGAAGCTGTTGAAGTAAAATTTGTACTCTCTGGTTTGTTTAATAGTCATGGTGGGATCAGCTATAGGGTGCACACAAACTAAACACTGCGTTATACTATTTCTGCTCTCAATATTGATGACCCATGCTGCATACGTATCAAACAACATTTGTAACCAGATGCCAGCAATGAGAGTTATCATTTTACTAGGGCCTTTCTGTGATTGTTTGGTGAATTGATTGGCGAATCTTGAAAGGGGAAATTTATCATGCATGATTGAAAGGGAGGTGGAATAAGGGGCCTGGAAACAGGAAAAGCACCAGGGGCCCATGATTTCTCTCCCTGGCCCTGCTCTTTCTGCCTACTATCAGGTATATTGGAAGGATTTATAGGCTAATAATCAATCTGTTTTGCCATGTTATGAACACACCTCCCATAGTCATCAAGCCCTGTAGTGGGATTTAAACCAGCAGCTTCTGTCCCAGAGGTAGAGACACTACCATCACACCACAAGAACGCCTTTCAAATCAGGATAAACCAGGCAAAATGTGTGTTTTTATTATACTTCCCATTGCAACTACTTTAGAATGTGTTTTCCACAGGGTGAAGAAAATTGATGGATAATATTTGTTTTCAAAATTCCCTTCAAAAAATGCAACTGTTACCTAAATATGATTTTCACCCATCGATAAAGTGCTATTGTGAGAGTGACAATAACTCAAAAACATTGTTAGGGACTCATCAACAACCCCAACAACTTGTGTTTGCATAAAAATAAACTTGCATTTATGAATTGTCTTCGAATGTTCCAAAACATTTTACAGCTGATGAAGTGTTTCTGAGAGGACAAGCGAGATCACCTCTTCTTCAAATCATATCACTGGGGCCGAATGTTGACCTCGGCGGGCAGGCTCAGCGGGGGACGGTGGTGGCGATCGGGAAGCTGACCGCCGCCCACGATCGAGGCTGGAAGGTGATTTCATGCTGGCGGGCCAATTAAGGCTCGCCCAGCATGAAACGCAAGTGGCAGCGCTCAGTGAGGGGGGCGGGAGGGCAAGCGGGGCGAGCACGGACTTCGCGCATACGCACGAGTGCGTGCTCGATAATCTCCCTGAGGCACCGAGCTGTCTCAGGGAGGTGAAGAGTTTTCAAAAGAGAAAATAAAGATGAGAAAAATGTTGTAAAATATGCCTCCACTTATGTGACAGAGATGTTATAAGTGAAATTTGAAAAGTTTTATTTTTATTTGATGTTGGAAACCTCATCCTGTCCATGGATGAGGTTTCCAAAAAAATGCAAAGGCCACTTGGCCTTTTCTCCTGTCCGCCAACCATAAGGTTGGACAGGCAGCAAAAAATTTAACTTAATCGATACTTTAATTCCCTTAACAGGCCTTTTAATTCTTGGTGGTCGTGCTGCCGATTCCTGTGTGTGCCCACCGACCGAACTACCACGCGACTGCGCGTTGTCGGGACGCTCGCCCAACGTCAACGCGTGTCATTTCACGCTCGAGCGGGTCGGACATGCGCCTGCCGGCCAAGGTGAAAATTCTGCCTGTGGGATCATTCACATTCACATGAGAGAGCAAATGAGTACTCAGTTTAGTTTCTTAGCTGAGAGATGGCACTTCCTTCACTCCTGCACTGAAGTGTTAATTTAAATTATATTCTTAAGTAGTCAGACTCAGAGGCAAGAGTGCAACCACGGTGTCAAGGTTGATATCTTGCAGATGGTGCTTTTAATGTAATAAAATGTCCTAAGGCACTTTATGGAGGCAAAACCAGACACAGTATTGGGACAAAGATTCAGGGAGGTGATAGAAGGCATGAACAAGGAGGATGTCTTTGAGGAGGCTTTTGATGGCAGGATAAGAGGTAGCAAGATAGAGATGTTTAGGGAAGGCATTTGAGATGACTTAAGGTATAGTGACCAAAAGTGGAGCAGGGGATACAAGGAAAGTCTGACAATCAAGACCACATGCTAGAAAAATTTGCAAAGATAGGGGAGAGGCTCGGCTGTGAAATTGTAAAACATTACAGTACAGTACTTGTATAGGCAATCAACTTCTGGCAATCTTTTCCTCCACATAAGCACTTAGCCTAATCACATTCACTTGATTATCCCAGATATACTTTAATCTTTCTCTTTCCCAAGGAAATATCTATTTACCTTTCAAAATAATTTATATAGCCCACTTCAACTATGGTTTGTGCCCAATCACTTCTGGTGGGAAATCCAATGGGACTGAAAATGGAAGAGAGCGGGATGGGACACATTCTCAACCCAGTTTACAGCTCCCGCTTTCCCAGTTCTGTCCAGGAAATTAGCAGGGGCCATGATGGTGGTGGTGAGTGGGATGGGGGGGTTGGGGGTAGTCGGTGGGGGGTGGGTGGGGTTGGGGAGGCGGGTGGCAAGTGGTTGAAGCCCATGGCTTGTCAGTGAAAGGATGAGGGCCACTCCCGGTTGGGAGATGCTGGGGGCTTTTAATTTGAGTAGGTGCCACAAACAGCAACTGAATGAATATCCAGACAAAATAGGTCTGGTAGCTCTGGTTGAGGGAGAAATCCTAGTTAAGTCACAGGGAATACCCACTGTTCTTTCTTTTTTTATCTAAACGCTGCCATGCAATCTTTCATTACCTGAAAAGGCCACTGGGACCTTGGTTTAATGTCTCACCTGGGAGATGGCCCCTCCAACAACACAGCATTCCCTCAGTACCACACAGAAGTGTGCAAGGTTTACCCATGACCGTTTGAGCCTAGCTGAACATATTTTTCAACGTGCGTTTGGGCCGAAAGGCCTGTTTCTGTGCTGCAAATGCTATGTAATACATTTTAAGATCTAAAAAAAATGTAAAAATTTCTAGTCCATGAAATAAACATACAAAGAACCTTAAGTGTAGTTCTCAGGTACTTGGTGCCAACAAATTCTTCCAACTGGTATTATCAAGCAAAAGTATTATTTTACAAAAGGCAGGTTCCTCATTCATTATAATAGGTTATTATGGCAACATGATCTGTACACATCAATGAAATGGGGTTTCCATTTTCTTTTTATGTCACAAACTAGGGTATTCTTGTGCCTCAGGGAAGATGTAGTTAAGTAACCGATCCTTTCTCAGGTTTGCAGATTTCAAAACAGTGGAACTATAGAAAAATAATACTTGCATAAGTGCTAAATATATTCGAAGGAGGGCATCAGAACAAGACAGAAAACGCTGAAAGACAACAGCGAATTTGTTGTAGCGTTGTGCGGTACAAGCTAGTCAGCGTTTAAGTCATTAATGAGGCCAGTGTGAGCCCTCAAAGCAAAAAATAGGAACAAGACTGAAGGTGGGTAAAACTGATTTCTTGAAATGTATAACTAATGTTTCTTGGGGCTGATTTTCATGGGGGAAAATGGGCTTTAATGGGCAGTATGGCCTAAAAAAGTGGTCAGTAGCCTGACTGCCCTGTTAACCCACTGTAACTTTCATAGAGGCCTGATGATGGACAGTCAACACGCCTCCCTGAAACAAGCGTAAGGCCTCTTTTCTATGTAAATCAAGGACCTAATAATATAATTAGGATCCTGACTTCACTTTTAACTGCCAGCAAGGTACAGCTTTCGATGAGAACGCTCATATGTACTGGTACTCCGGTCAGAAAGGCCAGAGGTTATTTGATAAAATGGATTTTTTTTTGCTGTGTAGTGGGAAGAAGTAGAGGTGCTCCTACTGGTTTCACAAATTTTGCAGCATGGCCTGGCCTCACCCTGCCTCTGTCGCTGATGGACCAAGATTCCTGAACCAGAGCCGGGAGTTGCATAAGGACGGACTCCTGTTTGGTATCCGCAACACGTCTGGCAAATTGAAATGAGGTTGAGGCCTCAAATTTACAGTCGCTGCCAGAATGAGTGGGCCACTAAACCCTTTCCGGGTTGTCTGCCTAAAAAGCAAAACCAACCCCTTTGTGCTTCCTTAACTTTTTTTTTAGAAAAGTTGAGAGTTATGGTCTAACAATAGCTATAATAGCTGTATTTTGCACATTGTAATAAATCTATAAGTACCTTTTTTACAACAAAGACTTTCATTTATGTCTGCTTCTAAGCCAAAAAGTTTCACATACAGTGGCCCAAATTCTTTTGCAATTGTTAAATAGCCAACATAGGCTGTAAATTGCACCTCTAGTGCACCAACTTTGCCTTTGATAACTTACTCCATATCTTCCTGCCTTTCTAATTATGGCACTTTGCAGTGAGCATAGCTGGTGTCCATTGAGAAATGTTTGCTATCAATTCCAAGATTGATTATTTGCACAGAATCTCATTATTTATCCACTTTTTTATTCCGGCTTACAAAAGCACATCTTCCATCTATGAGTCCTGTTATGTGAATTCACCACAAACCTAATAGTCAGGTTATTTGTTTTGTTTTCTAAAGCCGTGGAAATATAATATTCCTGGATGTAATATTTGGTAACATGTGTGGCTGCAAACACCTGAGTTAATTGAAGTCTTCTTAATTGTGATCATTATCGGATGTTTGGTAGGCAAATTCAGTTCAAAGCTATGTTTTGCTGGGGAAATATTTTTAAAATTTAATGAAAGATATGTAGAAAGTTATTATTTAATAATTGATTTTTCAGACATTCCTATATTTAAATTCTGAGTAGCAGCCTTACGGTCTCTAATAATCGCCTTAATTCTTTAAGTAAACCAACAAAATATTTACTAAGATAAAAGCAAAAAACTGCAAAAAACTAAGATAAAATACTAATATATTATTTAATAAGATAAATATTTACTAATGCAGCTTCCCATCGATGTGAAATTGAATGCATTTATAAATATTAATTACGAAAGAAAAACATAATTGGATTGATGTTCCCTGTTAAACTTAGTGATTGGCACAGTTAAGGGACCAGAGATCAGTGAATCGATACAACCATGAAATGGCTTTCAAAACTCAATTTGATTTAACAGGAAACTTTCCAGCCAGCAAGGTGCCTGAAAGCTAATTATTTTTGCATTAGTTAAATAAAATGGCAAAGCTCAGTGAAAGGACAACAACTCATGGTACATGTGCTTGCAAACTAAGCTGCTATTTTGATTTCTGCACATTTTAATGAGAAATAATTATTTGTTATTTTACAGCAGCAACACCTTGTATTTCTGTGGCATCTTTAATGCAGTAAAACGTCCCAAGATGCTTCACAGCAACGTTAGCGGATAAAATTTGACATTGCAGTTCTCATTTACATCAGCCAAATTAAGGATCGTTTTTTGAATGTGGAAATGTTTTTCCATGCTGGCTACCATCAATGATTTTACAGGATCCATTGTAGATAATTAGAAACCCTATCGATGGTAGGGTTCTTTATTAACCTAAATGCAATCAAAGTAGCATTTAGGTTGTGATCTTTATGGAGTTGGGGGAGGGGGCAGGTGCAGCACAAAATTTATGTAGTCGTTTGGTATTGCTTGTTTGAGTATTGCTGAAAAAAGAGACATGCTATCAAAGCTTTTCATCTTGCACTCGGCAGGTTAGCTCACAAGAATTTGCCAACACTAATAGGGAAACAACAATTTGTATTGCATGAGAAGAAAGTGCTGATTGGTTGGCAAGTGGACTTTGATTGGTGGAGGCATTGGAGAATGCAGCATGGAGCAGTTAACTGCCCAGCTTTGTTCAAATTCAAACCGGGAAGGTTGACTCTGATTGGTCAAGGCATTGCCCTGGAGAATGTTCCCCAAGCTTTTGTTTAGTTGAAAAAGGCGCTAAATGTGGACATGTTTCTTCTATCTGCAAAGAACAGGGCCCTGTGTGTGAATACGAATAGCTTCTCTTACGTCCAGGATGGGAGAAGTGCGCGAATTATCAAGCCCCACTACTCCGCAGGCCATACCATTAATTTAAATGTTTAATTTTTTCATCAAAATGGTCAATTGTGTATCTATACTTCTAGTACCCAGAAGAAAAGAGACTCTGACCAGGCTTCTTTCAAAAAGCTCAGAATGATTAATTATTTTAAAACAAAACTTCTTTAAACAAGTTGCAAGTTTGTGTGATATACAATAAGCGATTAACACACAACTGTAATTGGGAGATATAACCATCTATCTCTTCCTAAAGAATTCCCCCAGTACATACACAGACACACGCACAGACAAACAAAGGACAAACCGATAGAGTCTCTCTGCAGACATGGGTTTTGGAGGATGGATAAAGGATAAAGTCAGCAGGGACTCGATGCTGTTAACCTGGAGTTCTCTCATGTGGAGACTGGTCCCGGTGGATGTCTGGAAGTTCTCACCAACTCTCAGCTTTGCAGGTCCAAATGCAGACTAACTACATTCAGATGAGGGTTCTCTGGTTACAGGTTGGCAGCCACACACAATTTTAGGCAAGGTAGAGAGAGGGAGCCAGTCAGAGTAACCTTCTTTCCTCAGCTGGCTCTCCAACAAGACTGCCTTCAAAATAAGCAGGTTCACAACTTAAGTTTTTTCCCTATCTCCCACGTGACTACCCTTTTTGTCTCCCAGCTTTTCATTAAGTAAACTGCTTTGCAGTTCAAACAAACAAACAACTCCTTCTCAAGTACCATAAAGGTCAGGTGATTTCTTGGAAGAGACCTGCTTGTTGACAGTTCCAAGATGAACTTATGACCTTCTTTAAAAAAAATCCCAGGTCAGCATCCACATGTCCAGATCATGCCAAATCCTTCCACTTTGTAAAAGAAAACTTCAGTCCTGAGAGATATGATTCTAACACTTCTAACAGAAGTGAGCCATACTGCAAGCCCAACTGACAATCTTTAATTGGTTTTCTGTGTAATTCTTAGCACAATCAGGATTGTTTAGCAGGTGTTGTCCAATAATGGAATCACATCTAATGTTGTACACTATGTTCTGAGTGTTGCAAGCAAGGGTTGGTTGGGCATGGTCAGTACTTTGCCTGTTGCAAACAGCCAAAGGGACATGCTGTTTGATAGGACCTGCCAGTCATTGAGATATACAGCCTATATATCTAGCAGCACACTGGCACCGAAATTAGTTTACCATGTAACTCATTTGCGTGATAGGCAGAACATCTTATTGGCTTGACGGCAGCATCCTGTTTGTGGAGAATACCACTCGTGTTGCTATTGCATAGTAGCAGCTCAAAATTTGAGACATCTTACTCTTCCAGGGTAATTTGAGGTGGACTGGGCACTTTTCAGGACTAAAAGTGGCTGTCTTAGGCCCATTCATGAGTTTGTGTGATATACAGCAAGCGATAATTAGAGCAGGGTAGCCTTTATCCACGGGATGCCTTTGATGCCCTATTTCAGTATCAAGCTTGCACAGTGAGAAAATGGCTCAGGCCCTATTTATGAGGTTGCTAATAAGGCCAAACATAGTGTGTGGAACTTTAGGAATCCTGACGCATATATTGGCCAGTGAAGGTAGGCTTGTGGTAGACCGTGGTAGAGTTCTCCTTGGCAGATTTCTCAACTAGCCTGTCGAGGAAAGGGATCTCATTTGACTGCTCTATTTAAAAGGTGAATTTGAGCACAGGATGAAGCCCATTAAGGTGTGTAAGGAACCTCTTAAATACAACTGCAGATTCAAATATAGCAAACGTATCATCTACATTTCAGAAATATGCATTGGATA
The DNA here is from genome assembly GCF_964194155.1 of Cetorhinus maximus. Lineage (NCBI taxonomy): Eukaryota > Metazoa > Chordata > Chondrichthyes > Lamniformes > Cetorhinidae > Cetorhinus > Cetorhinus maximus. The sequence continues at coordinate 90,064,009 of NC_135892.1, read as the reverse complement.
GGTGGTTAGCTGTCATTCCATCGAAGATGTGTTTCCCATGGAAACTGATGAAGATGGGTGCAGGAACTGGGCCTCAAGGGGATCCCAGGCAACATCATCTATTTGGGCATCCATAGTGTTGTTAAAATGGAACTCAACTGTGCGAGTTGCTGAATTCATAAATTCAATGAATACAGGTTCAAATCCTGGTGGTGATCGCCATGATATGATGCGGTGCAACTTTCTATGGCTTCCTTGAGCAGTACATTGGTGAATAGGCTAGAAATGTCAAACGAGCACATGTACACAGCATTGCTATTGATATGTAAGTCCTGTATGGTCTTCGCAAAGTCGAAGCCCTTCATCGTGTATGTGGAAAACTTGCTCATAACTGGTTGTAGCAACTCACTCAACCATTCGGCCAATTCATGTTGTGCAGAACCAGTTATGGATAAGATAAGACGTAAAGGGACATCAGTTTTGTGTGCCTTGGGCAGCCTGTACATCTGCAGATGCAGTGAGCTGTGAGGACAAATCCTATCATAAAAAACACTTGGCAGCTCATTACTCTTACACAAGTCCAAAAAGCATTTCTGTAACTTACTTTCGGGCAGGACTGTCCGGTCATGCTTAGTGGCAAGTGCAATGGATATAAATTTGGACCGTCATTAAGATTGGCCTGCATTTTGTTGATACAGTTGCACTTGTGAAGGCTGACTATTCCAGTCCCTTTGTCATGTTTACAGGTATGTAAGGTTGGCCTTGAGGCCTTGCAACGCTACCAGACATTTGCTTTGCATGTGAAAATCAGCCAAGTCATTCAGAATCCCACAATATGCATGAGCTAGATCAGCTGGGATCTTTCAAGGACTCAGTGTCTTTAGTGGATGTCGGTCTGTGGTGGGATAGCTGGGAGTAGAGCATATTGAACTCAGCAAATACCCATTCCCATTTAATATGGGGCGAAGGCACATCAAAATAGATGGTGTTGCTATGGGATCCTCTCTAGGCCCAGCTCCTCAAGCATATTCATCAGTTTCCATGAGAAATGCATCTTCATTGGAAAGACACCTAACCTCCTATCCCTTGCATATTTCCAGAACGTAGATGATACGTTTGCTATATTTGAATCTGCAGCTGTATTTAAGAGGTTCCTTACACACCTTAATGGGCCTAATCCTGTGCTCAAATTCACCTTTGAAATGAGGCAGTCAAACGAGCTCCCTTTCCTCAACGGGCCAGTTGAGAAATTTACCAATGGGTTCTCTACTACTGTCTACCACAAGCCTACCTTCACTGCCTAATATATGCGTCGGGATTCCACGCACTATAAGATTGGCCTTATCAGCAACCTCGTAAATAGGGCCCAACCTAAATGCTCACTGTGTTAGCTTGATGCTGAAATAGGGCGCATCAAAGCCATCCTGCGGGATAAAGGCTATGCTTATCAGGTCATCACTCACTGTATATCGCGCAAACTCATGGGCCTAAGGCCACCACTTTTGGTCTTGCCCAGTCTATCGCAGATTACCCTGGAGGGGTAAGGTGTCTCAAAGATTTGAGCAACAGATGAAGCTAGCTGTTGCACGATGTTACTATGCAGCAGCAACATGAGTTGTATTCTCCACCAACAGGATGCTGCCGTCAAGCCAAAAAGATCTTCTGCCAATCAAACAAATGAGCCATGTGGTATATGAATTTCAGTGCTGGTGTGATGCCAGCGACTGGTGGATCGTATCAAACAGCATATCCCTCCGGCTGTTCACAACAGGCAAAGTACTGACTGTACTTAACCAGCCCGTGCTTGCAAAACTCAAAACATAATGTTCAACATTAGGCGTGATTCCATGACTGGACAACACCTGCTAAACAATCCTGGTCATGCTAAGGATTGCACAGAAAACCAATTTAAGATTGTCAGTTGGGCTCACAGTGTGGCTCACTTACACATGTTAGAAGCCACATATGTTCACACATAGGGTCTTGTCCTTTGCAGACAAAAGGAACTTGTCCACATATAGCGCCTTTTTCAACTAAACAAAAGCTTAGGGAACAGTCATTCCCTGGTTCATTCCCCAGGGCAAAGCTTTGACCAACCAGAGTCAACCTGCCTGGTTTGAATTTGAACAAAACTGGGCAGTTAACTGTTATATGCTGCATTCTCATGGCAACGCCTGTACCAATCAGAGTCCACTTGCCAGCAAATCAGCACTCTCTTCTCATGCAGTATAACTTGTTGTTCCTCCATTACTGTTAGTAAATTCTTGTGAGCTATCCTGATGAATGCAAGCGAAAAGCTTTGACAGCATGGCTCTTTTTTCAGGAATACACTAGTTTATGTCCCCGAATTGTATGGAAAATTAACAGTGAGTTCACAGCACCCGTCATTATTAATGTGTGAAAAACCCAGGAATTTGTGGTGAGGAAGAAATGTGCTGTGAGTTATATATCATTACAAATTGCTGGATGAGTTGTGCTATTCTGCCTTTAGCCTTGCGAGAACAGAATCTCATCATCAATCTCCCCAATTTGCTGAATTTGCAGCACAAGTACAAGTTAAGCTGGTCACAGAAAGTTAGAGATGGCATTCCATGATGTAGGTCCGTTTTAATGATGAGATTTGTATGCCGGCAAGGCTACTCAACCTTGGAGGCCCAGAAAGGAAACAACTGAAACTGTGGAGTCTCACCCCTTGCGGGTAATTAATTGTTTTAATATGGTTTTAATAGAGGTTTTTAATATTTTAATTCTTTATTCGTGCTTTTCCTTTCTATTTTTTTTTCTTTCTCTCTTAATCAAATATTTTCCCCTCTCTTTTATTTCTCTTTCTGCATCTAGTTTGAATTTAATTAACCTTAGTTTCTCGTCTGTTGTAAGCTGAAGCTGAACATATTTTGTGCGAGGAGACTGTGTATTATGAGTTGCTTTGTTCTTTTTTTGGATGGGGCAAGTGTAGGTTTTAATTTACCTGTATTTGCTTGTGATCTTTAAAAGTGATTCCACCTTGAAATAGGCCAACTGATCTAACGCTTAGGTAAGTAATTTGTAAAAAGGTCTTCCTGCTTGTCTATAAGTAGCGTAAGTAACTATTTTGAAGGTGTGCAGCTAAAGTTTTAATTAAAAATAAAAACAGCAGGTTGCTAGATTTGCGAATAATCCTGTAATGCATAACCTTGTCAAAGTTCTTCCATTACTAATGCGGCCTGAAGTTGCTCATCCTGAACCTGAATTTGATTGTCTTTTTTTCTGTCGACTGGCCATAAAGGGGATTATGTACTAAAGTGAGCACTGATTTCAATCTTGACATTGGAAACAAGGGGCAGAATTTTCTGCCCACCGGGCAGGCGGGCATTTTAAGTGGGCGGGCCAATTAAGGCCCGCCCAGCGTGATGCCTGGCGGGAAGCACTATGCGCTTCCTGTGCGGGGGGATTCCCCAAATGCGAGAGTGCGCTCTTTCGCGCATGCGCACAAAAGAGTGCACATCTCCCTGAGGCTAAGTTGCCTCAGGGAGATCACTGACAGCTGTATAAGCTTTAAAAATAGAAAAATAAAAAAATCCTTAACATGTCCCCCTCATGTGACAATGTCACGTGGGATGGGACATGTTAATAAATTTCACTGAAACTTTAATAAACTTTTTTAAACCCTACATGAAACCTCATCCCGCCGGTGGATGAGGTTTCATGTTTTTTAAGAAGCCTGCCGGGACTCCTGTCCTACCCGCCAACCTTAAAGTTGGATGGGCAGGTCCTTTAATTGTTTTAATTATCCTGCCAATGGCCTCAATTGGCCATTGAAAGGTTGGCGGGCGGACAGCTGATTTTGCTATGCCCCCGCCTTCTTGAAGTGGCGGGATGACGTTGGGGGGAACCCCTGATGTCATCCTGCGTCACTTTGCGCGTCGGCGAGTGGGCCCCACCCCTTGCTCGCCGATGGCAAGTTTATCTGCTCACTGAAGAAGGATACATGGAACAACTGAAACAAAACTGCAGCAAACACTTCAGCAAATTAGACTTTCAGATTTCTAGCATCTAGCATTTTTTAAGAGGCCAACTGACTGATGGCACAGAAGAAGCTGTGCCCATAAGGTTACGAGCTGACTCCACTGTTTGACTGTGGATGATTTGTAGGGTTGCCAACCCTCCAGGATTGGACTGGAGTCTCCAGGATTTGATGATCAATCTCCAGAACACTGCTGTGCACAAACCTGGAGAAAAATCATTGAGACATTACAAAAGATTTTTTTTTGCCATTTACTTTGAATATTTCTCTTTACCAGATGTAAAAATATGGAAAAGAATTCCAAAGAAGTCATATCAGACTCAAAACGTTAACTCTGTTTCTGTCTCCACAGATGCTACCAGACCTGCCGAGTTTTCCCAGCACTTTCTGTTTTCATTTCAGATCACCTGCATTTTAAGAATTTTGCTTTTATTATAAAACTATTGAAAAAAAAGGCTGTTTGGCTGACAGTCATGCATCATCCAATTGGGTAATGAATCTTTTTGATTTCCAATTGGCACAGGAGGTCGGTGCGTCACAAGATGTGTTGGCTGACTAATGGCTGGAGTGTGGGTGAAAGTCATGTGAAAGTCCTTGAGGAGTACACTTCACCACAGTTGGCAACCCTAATGGTTTGGAAATGCCCTTGCAGTTGAAGTTCCATCTTCACACTGAGGACAGTTCCATCTTGTGACGGTATCTGTTTTCCACAAGATTGATAGTGTGAAACATGTGTTCACCGCTCTTCGTCTTGTCGTGCACATCATCCTCATTTCTGGTTTGTCAGTCACTTCATGTATGTGTTTCTGACAGGATACCGGATAGTCATTCTTATTGCGTGAAGGTACCAGTTCTATACGGTCTATTTGGATCAGAGCACGACTCTTTGTAGCTGCATCAGCCTTTGCTCTAGTGCACTGCTGCTGTCAATGGCTTTTTCTGCCACACGCCTTGTAGAATTAATGAAAAGCTGAGAATTTCCTTGCTGTATGCAGAAGTCCACACCTTCCACATGTCTTGCTAGGTTTGGGTCTTCTAGCGAGTGTGTCAACAATTGGGGTTGTATGTAGGACCTGTAAGTTTTGTTGATGTGCGAGGATCACTTCGTATTTATGCCCATCCTTGAGTAGTTCTTCGATGCTATACATTTTGGGCTTGTCTAGCAGATCTTTCTGGGATGCTTCCATGGGAGTGGATGCAATCACCAACTCAACAATTCGGTCTGCTAACTCTGCGTTTGAAAAATCACAGTACGTATCCTTTTCTCTGCAGCTGCCGACGAATTGGTCTATGGATTCTGTAGGCTGTTGTCAAAATGACATGAACTCTAGTTGATGAATAGGTATGTTTAACCTGATTCTGAAGCAGACTTCCAATGTAGTTCATATCTTTTGGGGATCCTTTAGTTCTTCTCCTGTTAATCCTAATATGCTCAGCCTGTGTAGACCTTCATTCCCAAATGCTGGCAAATTTTTATGGCTTGCTTGTCTGGTTCAGGCACATATGAATCAAGAAACCATAGCTCTGTATGCTGTTTAAAGATTTTGAATCCAGGTAGTAGGTTAGCTACATCTCAATTCAAACTGGGGAATTTTGTGGACATTTTGACAATGTCCCTTTGATCTTCCTTCTGTCGTATCTGGGACAAGTGTCGCTGTATCTGCTTTTGCACAATTTTACGAAGTTAACCCACGAAGACGAGCTGTGGTGGGAACACACAATGATGGTGTCTATGCTTTTTATTTAATTTATTGTTCAGCAACTCTTGAAGCCGCCTGATATAATAATTGCATCCTTCTCTGGCCCGATTTTTATTTATTTTTTTGTTTGACTCTCCTATCGATCCGGCCCAAACCCTGGTCTCTCACCTTTTCTGACTGAGCTAACCCAGTGCTGGTCCTCTTGAAACGCTGTTCCGCTCATGGAACTGGTAGGCTACGTACTGCAATCTCACCACGAGGTATCCGACTGCTTACCAGCTCTTTACTTCAGCACTAGCTTGGTGCTGTGTCTCCAAAGCTTTCCTCTGCAATCACCACACTGTGTTTTCAACCCTCTCTGAAGCTGTGCCTTTGTTGTGGTCTGACCAAAACTCGAGGGTCTTCTCATGCACGTGGCACGATCTAAGGCTGGTACCTTAATCTTGCTGCCACCTGTCTTAGCACCACTGATCACCATGTTTCGGCGTCATGTTATTATAATGACATAATACCTTGAGCTTATTTACTGTACAAGACACAAGGTACCAATTGCTCATAGGGCACTGGGTAAACACGTGTGTTCATTTATTAAGACTAGGCACTAGCAGTTATATATAGATTTAAAGCTTGAAGGTGTCAGAACTCTATGCGTGTGCGCTCTGCTCAAAGCAAAAGTGAAACTAAGACTGGATCACATTACACATTTCCATTCTAGTGATGTCATGCTGATATCCCTTAAAAGCACATTACAACAAGTAACCCTAATGATTTGAGAGCGTCCTTGCAGTTGAAGTCCCATCCTCATCCTGAGGATAGTTCCATCTTGTTGTTTAGAACCACCACTATGCTAAAGGGGATAGATTCAGGGTATCCATGAGGTGCTGTGGGCCATTGGCAGCAGCAGAATTCTATTTAACCACAATCTGTAACCTCATGGCCCAGCATATCCCTCACTTGACTATTATCATCAAGTCAGGGGACCAACCCTGGCTCAATGAGGGGTGCATGCCAAGAGCAGCACCAGTCATACCTGAAAATGAGGTGCCAACCTGGTAAAGCTACAGAACAGTAATATGTGCCTTAAATATTCACTCCCTCCAGCTTCGATGTACAGTGGCAGCATTGTGTACCATCTACAAGATGCACTGCAGCAACTCACCTTGGCTCCTTCCAAACCCGCAACCTCTACCACCTAGAAGGACAAGGGCAGCTGACGCATAGGAACACCACCACCTGCAAGCTGTCCAAGCTACATACCATCCTGACTTCAATATCGGCATTCATTCCCTGTCGCTGGGTCATAATCCTAGAACTCCCTCCCTAAAAGCACTCTGAGTGGACCTACACCAGATGAACTACAGTGGTTCAAGAAGGCTCATCACCACCTCCTAGAGGGCAATTAGGAATGAGCAACAAATGCTGGCCTAGCCAGCGATATCCACATCCCATGAAAAAATAGAAAAGAACTGCCTTGGCCTCCTCCTGAGATCCTCACCATCACAGAAACCAGCCTTCAGCCAATTCGAAGCACTCCATATGTTATCAAGAAACAATTGAGTAGATTGAATACAGCAAAGGCGTATGGATCTTGATGACATCCTGGTGGTAGCATTGAAGATTTGCCATCCAGAACTAGCTGTGCCCCTAGCCAAGCTGTTCCAGTAGAGCTACAACACTGGCTTCTACCTAACAAAGTGGAAAATGACCTAGAAAAAGCAGCACAAATCCAATCTGGCCAATTACTGCTCCATCAGTTTACTCTCAATCATCAGCAAAGTGATGGAAGGTGTCATCTACAATGCTATCAAGCAGCACTTAATCACCAATAACCTGTTCACTGATGTACCATTTGGATTCTGTCAGGACCATTCTGCTCCAGACCACTGCAGACATGATCCAAACATGGACAAAAGAGCTGAATTTTGGAGGTGAGTTGAAAATGACTGCCCTTGATACCAATGGCAGCAAATAACTGAGTGCGACATGTAGTAAAATTCAAGTCAATGGGAATTGGGGAAAACTCTCCATTGGCTGGAGTCATACCCAGCACAAAGGAAGGTATTGCATCATAACCCTGACAAGATGCACTGCAGCAGCTTGTCAAAGCTTCTTTGACAGCACCTCCCAAACCCACGGCCTCTACGACCTAGATTTACAAGAGCAGGAGGCACATTGGGACATTTGTTACAATTATGAGGTTTACAAGATTGTTTTGATTTCGGACTGTGTCATTTATTTAGGGTAAAATGAAGGGGGTCATCTGACTGTTCTGAAGTCTGCCTGACAACAGGCTTGGGTGATGGGTGATGTTAAAGGTTAAAGGGAGGCCCAGTTTGTTTTGCTGGAAAGAAGATGTATGGTGTTCACACTTGGGGACAATGGCAGCAGCATCTGTGTTTACAGTAGTTAGACTGCTGGGGCTGGAATTTTACACAGTCCGAAAGACTCTGGAGCCTCTTAAATATTTCGGGATTCCTGCCCCAATTCCCAGCACTCCTAATTTTCCCTGGGGCGGGATAAGGGTGCAGGTCTCAAGCCCGCACCCTACACTCTTAACCTGGCCGGCTCCATTGTGGAACAAGGCATCTCCCAGAACCTCCACAATTTTTGGAGAGCCTTTCCATCGTGGTGAAAATCTGGGCCTGGGCGTCTTGCTGCTTGTGCTGCAATGGAGGCTGCGATATTGGCCATCAGACACTGCATCATGGTTGGGCCAAAAGTATGTGAATGAAGTTGGTCAACCTGCTGGAAAGGATGAGTTCCAAGCTCTGGACAATGCCCTGTGCAAAGTTGGTGCTGGGCTCCTCCTTGCTCCTTGACAGCGGGCACAGGCTTTCCCGATGTACCAAGCATTTTATTGCGTGTAGCCATCCGTCTTCATCTGTCTGCCACTCCTTAGAAGCCCTCATCTCAGTCCTCTGAAGAGGACCAGATTGACCCTCTTGGGTATCTGAAAAGAAAATTGCATAAGAGTGAAGTTGTGGTATGGGGCGGGGGTGGGGTGGAGGTGGGGGCGGGGGTGAGGGCATGGCGGTGGAAAATAAGAAATGCATGTTCACACCATCTGCAGCTTGTAAATCAGAAGAGTGATTAGGAAGAGGGAGCAGTGGGAAGTGAGAAGGAGGATTAGATATGACGATATTATCATCTTTGATGGTTTCAGCCCTGCCACTGGCCACAGCATTGGCATGGTCATCCCAGTAGGTTTTAGGGCATGCAGCAATACCTGTAACACATAGTTAGCTTGTGATATCTCCAGTTTGTGGCAGCTTGTCCCCAAGGGAGAGGGAAGTGTGTCACTGACAGGGGTGCAATCTGTTTGGCTGATGTGGTGTCGTGGTTGCATATCAGGCAGTGTGTGTAATCTGTGTGTAATCTCTGAGATGTAGGTGTGAGGTTTGTAGCAGTGCTAAATTGTGAGAGTGAGGTGAAGCATATGAATATGAGGATGAATTCTGATTGATTGATAGGTGAGTGATGGGGAATTGAACAGTGGCTGAGGCCACTAGTGCAGTTGATAGGATTTGGCGTTTGAAGGTGCATTCACTTCCCTGCTCCCCACCAACCCTGCCACCCCTGCCACCACCACCCATGCCCCCTGCTGATCAATAAGTTCATTGAACTTCTTGTGGCACTGCATCCAGCTCCTTGGGGCCTGACTCCTAATGTCTATGGCTATCTGTTCCCACTGCCTTTGTGACTGTGTGCCTGGAAGAGTGGGAGGTGTGTACTTCCACCAACATCACCACCTTCTTCCCCCCATCCCCTCCCTCCCCCACTGCCCCCCAACCCATAGATAAAGAACAACTCTCCTCCACTTCATTCTCAAGACCTCCAGTGCAGTGTCTGAAAACATTGCAGCCGGCTCTCTTCCCAGTTGTGCCTTTCCTGACTCTTTCCCAGATCAGTTTCTCTTCAACCACCACTCCCTGTACCTACTACAGCCACACTGCACCTCTACATTAAGAGCTGCAGAGTATCTTTTAGCAGTGCAGGCTGGCTTCAAGTGGTGCTAGACACATATGATATTGGTCCCCTGCTGATGCGCCCAGCCAGTGAACAGCATGATCATTGCTGGCTACATGCTGAGCTCATTCAAGTGATGTGCTGCTTGCATTGCAATCACAGGATTAATAATACAATGCAATCCCCATGCCTGTTTTTGGGGGCTATTCAATTTAGCCCCCCCATCCCATGTTACAGACCCATTCAAAGTGCGCGATGCACTTTGTGCTCTTAATCATGTGTAAGATCATCTCCCCTTGAACTGCTTATGGTAAGTCCAAAGAAGTGCTGTTTGCTAAGAACAGGAGTATTAATTTGATGCTCCATTCTTTTAAGGCTACAATGTCTCATAATGGAAGCAGTATTTTTAGACCTTTTCTAATTTCTAATGAGAGACTCCGGTTATATTGACCACAGTATTTACTCAAAGGCCTCTTATCGCACTTCATGCCCAGTGAGAGACAGCCAACAGAGTGGAAACAGTACCCTTCCTCCATATGTCCATATCTAATTGTTCCACATGTGATGAATTGTCACACCGGAAGCAATTTTGAACATAATTTTAGATATTGAATTTACATTGTAAAGAAAAACATTGACAGACCAGTTTTGTAGACTGAATCTTGCTTGTAAATTATCTTTCAAGGTCTTTTAATCTTTATTATTATGGGGCAGAATTTTTAGGTCTGCAAGTGGGCGCGTGCCCGACCCGATCGGACGCGAAATCGCACGAGATGATGTTGGGCGAGTGTCCCGATCTCATCCTGTGCTCGCGTGACATTTCGGCCGGCGGGTGTGCGCGAACGTCAGAAGTGCGCCCACCAACAATTGAGAGGCCTATTGAAGCCATTAAAGATTTTCATGGTCCGTCTAACCTTACGGTTGGCGGACGGGTGAATCGGCCAGGCGGACTTTGCATTTTTCTTGAAACCTCATCCAAGGGCAGGATGAGGTTTCCATTATTAAATTAAAAAAATAAAAATCTATGGACAGCGCTTTTATCACGTACATGTTCAGGTGACTGATTGTGATGTGTGAACATTTTCTTTCTTATTTTACAAACTTTATTTAACTGATTTCAAGTCTTCAGCTCCCTGAGGCAGCTCTCTGCCTTCAGGGAGCCTTCATTCAGCGCTCGCCTATGTCAGTGCCCGCTTTCCTCCCCCCACCACCCCGGCAGTGCTGAGCATTTCAGCATGCGCTTCACGCTGGCTGGCCGTTAATTGGTCATCCAGTGTGAAATTGTGGTTGGGGGGGTGCCGACCATGGTCGGTGGTCCGTTTCCCGGCCGATCCTGGACCCGCCGATTGCGCCCGCATGCCAACCTAAAAATCCTGCCCATGTTGGTCCACCCCGCCATGGGTCCAGAAATTCCCACCCAAAGTTAACAGACTTTTGGCTAGTCCGTCAAATTTTCCATCCCACGCGTGACAATTCCCACGGCAGGCGGGACTGGAAAATCCTGGCCGGAAATTGTGGATGTAATTAACAATGCTCCCAATTTTTTGAATAACTTGTTCTGCCTTGAAAGCTTGGAAGCTGAGGCACTGTGAATGTGTTTCGTGCATGCATGATTGTCATGAAGCTTTTAATGTATATAACATTATTGGAAAATATTTTTCTTTTGAAATAGAGGTTTAGTCTGTGGGTGTGTCTTAATTGGATTAAAGCCAGCTAGTCTGGGTGCTTTGATGTGTACTAATTTTGAGATGTAAACAGAGAGGTAGAGTGCATTTGCATTTTTTGAATAGAGCACTCAAGAAGTGAGGTGAAAACTGAAACCTATCTAGCAGATACCAAGCAATATGTTTATATTACTAATAAAACTGGTGCTATGAAAGGGGTTTTATTGTTAGAGAGGTTTAGTTCAGAGGTTGGTGATACAATGAGAGTTTACATTTAATGGGCTGTGCTAGGTATAACTTCAGCAGTTTTGTGTGTGTAGGGCAGAGGCAATGTGATATCAAAAGCAGCTGTAAGCCTCCAACTGTCTCCACAGGAACCAAAATGAAAAGAACCTCATTTTGAATTTGTAAGGTGAAAATGCTTTGCCTGGTGTCTGGTTAAGTCTATGGGTGCTGTTGCCCAAATGGAGATTAGTTTCGGAATTTGTTAAAAGTTATGATAATAGTAATTTGTAGCCATGTGTATATATTTAACTTGTGTAAATTAATAAAATGTTTCATTTAACTTAATATGAAACCTCTCGAGAACTGGTGGTATGATTCCTGGATTTAGAAGTTGCATCTCAAACATAACACTTAAAATTATAGGTTATGACAGTTATTTAAAATTTCCCTCTGGGAATTTTTTAAAATGACTTTACCAACTGCTCAGTCATAACAATGATCTAGATATTGGAGTCAACCCCAAACCAACTCACAAACTGGTTACCAACAATTATTTCATTCACTGAGAAACCAACTGAGGATGAAAAGTTGCTGGGACAGAGAAGAGTAATTGACTCATAAGTACCTTGACAGATTTGAAACTGCTGAACAAATAATACAGTACATAGTACAGGGAGCTAGCAATAAGTCAGTGTATAGTACTACCATGACAGAAAATCTACCCAAAGCAACTTTCACACTGAATACCACTAATGTTGATGATGATACTGTAGTGGATTCTTTCAAGTATTTGAACAACTAATTCTGTTAATTTTTATGGAACAATTCTCAGGATCACTTCATCAAATACCTCTCTGGTGAGGGACTGCCTGTTTTGAGAGACTATGGCTAGGCTTTTTCCTGGGGGCTGAAAGCATGGGATGACCATGCTTCAGTGGGTGGTGGAACACAGGGTAGCATTTTACCAGCGGCAGCCAATTAAGTGGCAGCTGCCTTCCGATTAAGATTGGTGGACCATGCCCAAGAACTGACGGGCCAATCAGAGGACAGCCTCAGCAGTGCCACCACTAGAGGTGAAGCTGCACCTGGAGGAAGAGGACGGATCGATGGACGTCTGCCCTCAAAGTAAGTTAAGTGGAGTCTGGGGGTTCTGGGGCCAGTCAGGCAGGCTCTGGTGAGGGGGTGGGAGGGGGGGTTGCTGATGACAGACAACAGCGATGCTACATGGAAGAACGTTGCCACTGGAGGACCCCTTTGTGGGTGAAAGAGTGCCAAAAAAAGGAGGCCTCCAAGAAAGCCCCTGGGAGGTTGCCAAGGTTTATCTGCCAGTTTCCCCACTTGGCAGAAGGCTACCTTCTACTTAAAATACCAGACAAGGTGGGAATAGACCCTTAAGTGGCCATTTAACTGAGTTCCAGACAGGGGAGCTGTCTGCCAAATTTCCTGCCACTGGCAAAATGGCATGTCATCAGGAAGGCATCGGTTATGTCACCCGACACCTTTTCACATCATATTCCCAGTCTTCCTGCCTCCAAGCTTATCCCTGTAGGCCTTCCAAAATTCCAGGCTATATTCTCTTTATGGAATAAGTGGACTTAAAAGCCCCATGGTTGATTCAAGAAGCTTTACAGATCGGAATATCTCTTTCAGGTTGCAGGTAAAAAGTGGCGGTCAGAAGTATGCAAGATTTGGAATTGTTCAGCATCTGGAGATACAGCACAGACATGATGGGCCAAGTGGCCCCTTTCTGTGCCGTAAACTTTCTATGATCCTATGATGTCTGTATGAGTTGATATAAATATTTAAGGTAGTGTATAACTAACAGGTCTCTCATGGGGCAGAATTTTGCCCTCGGATGGCGGGCGGGCCCCACCGGCTCGGTGGCGGGCGGACAGTTGACCCCTGCCACCGAAACGGGGCCCGCCGCCATTTTGAGTGGGCAGGCCATTTAAGGCCCGCCCAGCGGCCTGCCTGACAGGAAGCGCTATGCACTTCCTGTTCCGGGGGGTGGGGGAGAAGCGGGGGAATTCCCATCTGTCAAAGTGCGCTCTTTCGTGCATGCGCGTGAAAGAGCACACTGCTCCCTGAGGCAAAGTCCTGTCTCAGGGAGATTCGTGACAGGTAAGTAAAGTCTAAAAATAAATAAATTTAAAAATTATTAACTTGTACCCCTCATGTGACAATGTCACACGAGATGGGACATGTTAATAAAAATGACATAAACTTTATTAGGCTTTTTAAAAACGTACATGAAACCTCATCCCGCCAGTGGATGAGGTTTCATGTATTATCTGGAACCCACTGGGGCTCCTGTCTGCCCGCCTTCCTGAAAGTTTAAAATGACCAGGATGACGTCGGGGGTTCTTTCCGACGTCATCCCGCGCCATTTTCCAGTTGGCGAGCGGGCCCCGCCCCCAAATTGCCGACAGGAAAATTCAGGCCCATGGCGTTGCTCATGGTCCTCAAAGGAGATTCAGTTTTCGATAGTAACAGGAGTATTAAACAAGAAAGTTATATTTTTTGCTTTAAGAGGTTAGGTTCTCCCTCTGTCATTGTCAACCAGCCTGAGAAGCTGAAAAATCTCCAAAGGTTACTGTAATGGCTGTGCACATAGGTTATTCATGTTCCATTTTACTGCAATTTAATCCAAATTCTAATTTTAAACAGTTGCTGGTGAGTTGAGTGATTTCCAACTCTGTTGACCAGTGGCCAGCTGTCACAGTAACAGGTTGGAAGTGTACTCCAGTGTTAAGCAGCTGAGAAGCATCATATGCAGATTGTAAAACATGCTCATAATTAAAATTGGGATTGCCTCAGGCTGCCTTCCTTTGTGTTAGTCTTTCCTTGATTCAGTTTCCTCTCTTTTACATATATCTTTCAAAGTTTCATCTTTTCTCTTTCCATTTGTATCTTTCACTATTTTATCTGGTACTCTTGTGTGCTTTCCTCAAGTTCACTTTTGGATGGCCTAAAAATCCATTGTTGAAGAAGCATCATACAGGGCTTAAACACACCAGTGCCCTCTAGCACTGATCCTGCCTGAGTTTATGGAGTCAATGGCAGAAGAACTCATTACCATATGCAGGTTGACCACAAGCTCCACAAAATCTTGGACCCCTATCGCCACCGTGACTGAAAATTCAGGCATCTGCCTGCCAATTCTGGGGTGGGGCCTAGCCCTCTACCCTGGTCTCTTTGACCCTTGAGTGAAAGGCAAATCCTAAAAATGCTTCAGATTATATATGTATGTCCAGGCCATTTCTCTGGCCTGGATCCCACTGATGGGGCCCACACCTGCCCAAGCAGAGCCAGTACATCTCACCTCACTGGATTTACTGGCCTCCCCTGGCACTTTGGGCTGAGTTTTCTGGCTGACGAGCGGGTGGCGGAGCCCGCACGTCAGCGTTTAAAATGTTGCACGCTGACGTCGCATGAGCGTCCCGACGTCAGCGCGCGGTATCGCGATATTTAGGTGGGCTGGTGCGCTATGAAGCGCGACGCACGCCCGCCATTAATTAAAGGCCTTGTTAAGGCCCTTAACTCAGCAATTGGCGCCGATTTTGAGGAGCCTGTGCAAACTTCAGCTCGGCGCACGGGCCCAATGGGCAGGCGGGTAAGTGATTTTTTAACAAACCTCATACACAGGCGGGATATGTGGGCTCAGAGGGGTTGTTCATGTTTTTTCTGAAGCATTTAATGCAGAAAGTGCTTTAAACTTGCCTGTGTGATTGTTGGCAGTTCAGATCGATTTCCAAGAGTTTTCACTGTATTTTGAAGCTTCAGCTCAGCAGTCGGCAGACAGTAATCTTCATCGGGCCTGCAGCTTTCCGGAGGTCTCCATTTAGCCTGGGTATGGGTTCTGACATCTCCACTGGAGGCAGCTCCTCTGAGGAGGAAGGGAGGGATAGAATAAAGAGGAGGCCAGGAGTGCACAATCACCCTCCAGGGGAGCCACCTTTGGAAGGCCAGGTGCAGGCACAAGGGGCACAGGACCAAGAGATTGTCCAAGGTGAAAGGGGCTGCAGAAGATGCCACTATCCTGCTGCCCGGGTATACAGGCGGCGAAGCAGCTAGCTCAATATGACTGAGGTGCAGTGCCGAAGGAGGCTCCGACTGTCAAGGGAGACAGTCAACTACATCTGTCAGATGATTGGCCCTGAAATCTCCCCTGTGTGGGTGGACACCCCATGCCAGCGGCTCTGAAGGTCACAGTTGCCCTCCACTTTTATGCACCTGGCTTCTTCCAGGGCTCGGTAGGTGATCCTTGCGGTGTCTCCCAATGAGCAGTACACACTTTTTTCAAGCAGGTTATAAACGCTCTGTTCAGACAGGCATTGACCTTCATCCACTTCCGCTGCGACCAGGCAAGTCAGGCACAGCGAGCCAGAGGCTTCATGGCCATTGCTGGCTTCCCCCCTGTCCAGGGTGCAATAGACTGCACACATGTGACTATCAAGGTGCCAGCAGGTGAGCCGGGCGCCTTTGTCAACAGGAAGGGCTTCCACTCCATGAATGTGCAGATAGTGTGTGATCACAGGATGCTGATTCTACAAGTCTGTGCAAGGTACCCAGGCAGCTCCCACGACACCTACATCCTCAGACACTCCCAGGTGCCAGGGCTCTTCAGTGCTCCAGCTTGGCTGGATGGTTGGCTGGTGGGTGACAAGGGCTATCCTCTCAGAAGGTGGCTCATGATGCCTCTCCGCCATCCAAGAACAGAAGCTGAGGAGCTCTACAATAGGAGCCGCGGCACCACAAGGGCTGTGGTGGGGAGAACCATCGGTCTTCACAAGATGCGCTTCCGTTGCCTGGAGCGCTCAGGGGCCGCACTCCAGTACCCCCCAGATTGCGTCTCTATGATAGTGGTAGCATGCTGCGCTCTGCACAATCTTGCGCTGGAAAGGGGGATGCAGTTGACGATGAACACCTTGACGCAGTAGATGAGGCTGCAGATGATGAATCCAGCAGTGGCTCAGAGGATGAGAAAGCACAGGGCAATGATGAGGGGCAGCACGCCGACCCGCTACTACACCAAGGAGGCAAGGACACCCAGGACACTTTAATCCAATGAACCTTCAGCTAGATCCACACACATGGATCAGCAGGACCAGCATTGCCTGGTGCTTCCACACGTGGAACTTCGGTGCTACATCTTCCTTCTTATCAACTGCAACTAAGGGCTTAGCACAGAAACATCAATGTCCACTCAAACACTCAAGATATGTCTGCGAAACATACAAATGCAGCACAAAGGAAACACCCTCAGCCATGGTCAGAAAAGTGGACTTTATTCAGTCCAAAATTAAACACAAACGTCGCTCAGACGTACATAACTATTTTTTCCCTAATCTAGGGCCAACACAAAATCACCAGTGACATACCTGTGGAGTGCCTAACGTGCCTTATGCTTTCATTTGCGGGTGCTCGTCTAGGTGCCGCCCCATTGCTCGGAGTGGCTTGTGAGACAGCCTGCTGACTCTGCTGTTCTGTTTGCCTCGATGACCTTGGCGGCCGTCCTCCGGCCCGTGGAGCCTGTGCTGGTCCCGCCTTGGAGGGAGTGGCCAGTTCCAGAACTGGCAGCTCCCCAGTTGTCGCAGCCTCAACGGATGCAACGCTCACTGGCAGAGGAGCGGAAGAGCTGCTGCCCTCATCCGGAGCGCCCTGAGAGGAGCTCGCAGCAATGACAGGCAGCTACTGCGCCGACGTGAGGTCACATTGGACCTCCCTGCTCACCGCAGATGGATGGGCACCGAGCGGCGACACTTGGTGCCCAGAACATCTCCCACATTGCCAGTGACCACCTGTGGCAATAAGTGCTGTGAGGGCTTGCAGGTCAGAGCGTAACCCAATCAGAGGATCCTCAATCCAATTGAAGCCCCTCTCCATGAGACTTGCCAATCTCTCAGTGGAGGATGCCTGAAGCTCTGCCCTGAGGTTCATGCCATCACTGACACTCTGCCTGGACTCCTCCACCACAGAGATCAAGTGAAGCACACTCTCATGCAACCCTGCCAGATGCTCTCATGCACCTTGCCGCTTGTCCTGCAGCTGCTGCATGGCTGACATCTCCAGAGGCACATCATCACTGCCCAACTCAGCGTGTGCCTGGTCCCCTGCAGTCCTCCGGCTGCTGGCGCAATCAGCACTCTCTGTCCGTGCCATCTCCTCCAGCAATTGTGAAGTGCCCTCTCCACTGTGCCCTGGGACACTAGCCGGCGTTATATTCCCCACCAAAATGTTTGTCGCTGCGCTGGTGCCTGGCTCGCTGAAAGGATGTGTCGCAAGTTGCAAGTGATGCCCCTCAGGTGTGGAGGGGGGCGCTCTGGACATGTTGGTGGCGGCCATGCGGTGGTGATGCTGAAATTAACAACAAGGACAGTGCATCAGTTAGCGTTCAGTCAGTAACACCTTTCATCCCTTTCCCCCCCAGCCTCATAAGTCACTCACCCTTCAAGAACCTAAGGAGACGAACATTGGTGAGGTGGTAAATAGTCAAGACGAGGCCCAAACATTATACGTGCATACAGACAGGCTGGTCAGATGGCCTAAGGAATGCCACATGGAATGTTATGTGGATAAGTGTTCGGTTAAGCACTTGGGCAAGACAAGCAAGGTACAGGAATACATGAGTAATGGTAGGACCGTGGGAAGTCACGACGATTACAGGGACCTTGCTGGGCAGACCCATTAAGATAGCAGAACAGGAACATAAGGCATTTAACAAGGTCGAATCCAGACTTGCCTTTATTAGATGAGGAATAGAATGTAGGAAAAGGGAGGTCATGTTGCAAGTGCAGAAAACGCTGTCGAGGCCACAGCTACACTTCTGCGTTCAGTTGTGACCTGTGCTTCATGGGAGGGATGGGATTGGAGTGGGGAGAGTGCAAAGGTTCCTGACCTGGATGCAAGCTGGCCTGGAGAGTTGGAGTTATGAGGAAACAGTGCAAACACTTGCGACATTTGCCGTGGAGCACATGAGATTGACAGGTCACATTATTGACCTTCATACCGTTATGAGGGGCATAGAACGGGTGGACACAAGGCAACATTTCCCCTTGGCGCAGGGATGACTAACGTGGTGGCATTTATTTAAGGTAAGGGGTATGAGGTTGACAGGTGAGGTGCTGAGGACCTTTTGGACAGAGTAATGTGGGACGCACTGGCTGAAAGGGTGGTGGAGGTACAAACCCTCCTAAGATGCAATAAGTCTTTGGATGTGCAGCAGTGATGCCGTGGCATGTTAGGCCATGGGGATAGTGGTCACAAATGGGATAAAGCGACTTTGGAAGGTGCTAAAGACGCGCAACCTCAAGGGGCCGAGGGACCTTTGTGTATGACCCACACGTCTGACTGTATCAGTCTGTGAATGAGCAGTGTTGCTGCATTAATGATTGCAGCAACATCAGTGCTTTGGATGGTGGGGAGACAGAGAGGATGGGACTGTGGCCCTCAAATACCTGGCCGCTGCATCCCAGCCTCGCCGACACCTCCGACCTGGCCGCCTGCCTCCTCCCTAGCTCCATGGCCTGCTCCTCATACATGGTGAGGCGCTGCAGCACGCAAATGCTCCCAGCTATTGTTCTCAGTTTTTGCCTGCAGAACAGAGAAGAGCATTTATTGGGGCAGATCGCTCATGTACTCTGCACGTGCATGCCGCACCCCAACCACAGTGGTCCATCTGAGGCCTCCAGTGGCTCCTGTCCACACGACTGGTGATCAGTCCCCAGAAGATAGTACCCCCTCCCCCAACGGCCACCTTGGACACATTCGGCGTCCATCACTTTGAATAACACACGGGTCTTAGCGCCCATGGCAAGGAGGCGCAACTAGGTGTGGCGCCAAGGCCAGCAGGTGGCTCTTGGCCACGACACCTTGAGGCTCCCCTTCCACCATCTCATCACCATCAATATGTTGAAGTTCTCAGTATGTGTCTAGCTGCCTCCCCTGCAGGTTGCTCCCAGACTAGTCAAATGCGACAAACACCAACATATGCTGCGGGGAGAACCCATCTTCTCCTCAACCGCTAAGGCTGATGTAAGCATGGTCACTATCTGTTTGCCCACCCAGCGTGCGCCAAATGCCCAATGCAGCAACGACACTAAGACTTGGGGACGGGGGAGGGGTGGGGGGCTCAAAGGCTAAGGCTACCTGCTGGGTCAAATGGCCAAGGCTGACATGGTACTCACCCTTCCAGAGTGCAGCAAATCATTGAAGCGCTTGCGGCACTGTGTTCCTGTGCGCCGCACATCGTCATGGGAGCTTACAGCCTCCGCCACCTCCTGCCACGTCTGCCTGGTGACGTGGGGGGCCCTCCTCCTCCCATCCTCTGGATACAAAATATCTTGACGGCTGGAAACCTCTTGGAGGAGGACAGCAAGGCAGGTATTGGAGAACCGAGGGGCACAGTGGCCCCCCGCTGGCCTACCTTGCAGCCTGCCCCCCTCCTCCTCCTCTGCCCTCAAACCGCCATGTCCTTCCCTATGAGTGGCCATGGTGAGCTGCCTCAAGGAGGCTGCCTGGCCACTCTTTATACAGACTGCCGGTTCCCCATTGGAACCAGCGGCCTGAACACACCCGACGCCGATTCGATTTTCCCGTTGTACACGGGAGTCGCAAACCCGCTGGGCGGGCCTTAATTGGCCCGCCCGCGCAAAATGGCAGCGCGGCCCGTTTTGGCAGCGGCGATCGGCTGCCCACCCGCCCGTCAAGGGCAAAATTCAGCCCTTTGGGTCCTGGCTGAGTAAAAGGAGTAGGAACTTTCAATGTAGAGAGTCCCCAGCCTTGGCTCTGCTGTCTTGCCTTCATTTACCTTCTGAGGGGCAGACATAGCCTTGTAAAATATATTTCAGTAAAACTGGAGTACAGGAGTCATTGTATTCATCCATCCAGCAGCATTTTATATACACAGTCATAGTCAGCCACTGCAGATGCTTATGTACAGATGTAAGCAGTGTTATTTTCCTGTAGTTATTTTCCTTTTCCACAAGTTCCTGTACACAAGTGTTTATACAATTCTCATGGTGGCTTTTAATGTTCGTAAAATCCCCCCTTTCTGGCTGCATTTTCCTTGGAACATTAAGAGCTCAACTGGATTCTTTCCAGAAGTATCCAATGTTTAATGCAGGCATTTGTCCCACAGGCACCCTTATGTGGCGAAGAGGAAACGGCAGAAATCTGGCTTAATCTGGTCATCGCTGCTTCGGCAAGAAACTGGCGGAACCCCTGTGGAACTTCAGCCCCAAAGTTTTAAAGTTGCATGGTGAGAAAATCATTATGTTACATTCTGCAGTCTGAATCTGCACACATTCGGACTGCAGCATCTAGGGAAATGCAGTCAAAATTAAAACCTATGAAAAATATCAGCTGCCTTGAAGCAATGTAAGTATGAATAGATAATTATTGATAAATGTACCCATGTTGTTGCGCTTTATGTCATTTTTTGATGGTGTTATTTTGTTTAAAAATTTATTTTGGACTTTAAAATATTCAGTCACATTAAAGTTGGCAAATGAACAGACTTGAGGACTCTTTTTGAGAGAATTTGATTGACTCACATCTTTTTGTCAGGTTTTCCTGATCTTTCAGGATTTCTTGTTTGCAAAGTTACCTAGGATTTCGGCATTGGCGGATTTCTAGCCACTTTCCTCATTCTGAGACATGACTTTCACATATTATAGCAAGATTGATGGACCTTATGATACAAGAATAATACCAATGACCTTAAGTTGCAGGCTGATAAATATCTCTTATTAATGGATGGGTGCCAGGAACTTTCGATAAGTATTGTACAAACATGTTTCATTTACCCAGCATAAAGTCCTTTTCGTGTAGCTCATGCATAGAAAAACAATTGGCTCCTAAATGCCACTTCAGTCTTCAAAAATGTCTGCACGTCAAAGTCATTGTTATGTAGCTGTAGATTAGGGTTTGATTAACAGTGCGATCGATAAATAAAGCAGGACTGCAGCTCTTAAATACTATCCCGTGATTTTCACTGTAAAGTGTGTGTAAATGTATTTTTGGCATCACTATCTAATTCATGCATTACAAAAGGCATTCGAGTGAGTTATCAAAACTTTTTAGTACCTGTGGAATCAGACACCAGCCCGAGTCACTGTGTTAGGGTGAAAAAAGTAAGAAACAGAAAAAATGTTGGACAAAAAAGAAATTAGCTGCCATGAAAATGAATAGGCAATATCAATACTTGGTTTAAAGCTTAACCCTTGCTTTTATGAGCTTCCTCTGTTTACCTCGCTATGGTTTCTATCTTGAAGGAAGTTCTGTACTGAAGGAGGTTCAATTGGATAACTTCTGAAAACTGGCGCAGTGATCACCATGCATGATTGTTAAGCACCCATTGTTTGCATTGCAGGTAGGATCCAGATGAATGTCTGTGGACTATTGAAACTCTAAACTAGCATGTATAAGCACCCAAACTGCATAGAACAGCCAGAAGAAATAATCCAGCAACCAATTTATAACGGGTTGATTATCTCTTTAATTAATTCTGGCAGGGCATTCTTCATGCTGCTTAATAAGTGTTCAACTGTGGGAGGTTAAGAGATGGTGTAAGCCACAGCGTGAAGCTGCAAACTGGCAGTTCTGGCATCAAATCAGCATTATATGCTGATTGATGCCACAATCTCCTTCTCTTTATGCTGCTGGTGGTTGTGAGATGTGTGTGAGCTAAACCCTTTACAGAAATGGGGCTGGGGCAATTCCAGTAGGAAGTGTCTTGGGTGCCTCAGCATGTAACTGATTTTATTCATACAGTTCAAAAAATACATCAATTAATGAGGTCTGACCTTCTCTCAACATCCAGGTGGATCCTGTATCTCTAACATCACTTGGAAAAGTTCTGAAAATCTCGAAGCATTAGACTAAAAATCTACACCGATGTTGAAAGCTTTTAACTGATGGATTCCCAACTTTACAAAACACAGTGAGTCATTAATAGCTGATTATGTGTCATATCAAATGCAGGAATTTAAGACAATAACAAGATTAACTACCTGGGAATTAGACATAGTCCATCAAGGACCATAAGCATCTCTCTCCATTAGACGTAGACAAGCTTGAGGGACAATACTCCATATCAAGCATGGGGCAAGACAAGGAGGCAGGCCGCCATGACTTATCACAGTCGGTACAGGGGTTGAACCTATGCTGTTGGTATCATTCTGCACCACATTCTAGCCATCTAAATAACCGACCCAAAACATAAATGCTAAAACCTACAAAGTGGTCAGGTAAATTATCACGGACAGGAAGAACTAGTGGAAGTCACTGATGTGAATTATTTCAATCAGTTTTAATGCAGCATTGGGAAAGACCAGGGAGGAAGATACTCTTCACTCCATGGCTTATTGTATATAGCATGCTCTTGTTGACTTAATAATTGAAGAAATTGGAAGAAAATAGATTCTAACATGAAACGTAATTTTCCATGCCCATTGGCGTCAGGTGTCATGGCAAGTGTGAGCGGACAATATGCCGGGATGACCAAAAATTGGTTTCACGCCTTGTGAAACCATTTTGCAATCGTCCGCTCCGCCCATCAATGGCAGCTCTGTGACTTCAATATAACAACTCTTGTGCAGCTGCTAAACAGTAGATCATAACAACATTGAGTGAGCAAAAGTTTGTTCGTGGATGTCAAGGAATGGAGAAAACATGCTTGGGTTGAGGTTGCACCTGCACTGCTCCCCTGCTGAACATGCTGGAAATGGCTGAAGCTAGCCAGCTGGGAGGGAAAAGAAGGAAACGGCCAAGGCGCCACCCCAAGAATTATAGAAGGTGGCACAAGGGGCCCATTTTATAACATTGGTCTTATTGGAACAGACAGAGGCTCTGTTGCCACAAGGCCTACCTGATAACCATGACTGGGGTTGCAGCCATTCTATTGGAAACCAGATGAAGCAGGAATCCCCAAAAACAGCTGCAGATTTCCAAGTACAAAGCATTTACCATCCAATTTAAGATATAAAAGGCAGTAAACAGTCTCAGACTCGAGGAGGGTAAGGCTGGATTAAGTAGCGCCTGCTTGCTGGGTGCAATGTGTGCCCTTTAGGTTCTAAAATAGTACCCTCACAGTTTTGACATGATGCCTGCCGGACACCAGCCTGGTTTAGGGCTTAACACGCACACGCTCACCGACAACCAGAAATGTGTGGTTGCTCAATGCTCCAACCAGTGTTCTCTCTTAACCTCAGATGGGTGAACAAATGTTAAGTATGAAGAGAGGTTCTCCTCCACGTCCCACCTTCCCTGCACCACCCCCCTCACCCCCAAAATCAACTTACAGCTAAGTTGCTGATGGATTTCTTCAGCTTTTGCTGCAATCCTACATGATTTTTGTTTTCTGTGTGGGGTGGGGGGAGGTTCACAGAGTTATTTCAAGTTTCAAGTCTTTACAAGAATTCATGTGGCAGCCTCTGAAGTACCTTTTTCCGACTTCAACTCTTCTGCACAAGCCAAATCGCTGCCAGATACCTATGGCCTTATACATCTTCCTCTTGGCATTGAGCATGACTGGGAGAATGGCAAGAGGCCATGCAGAGCAGGACAAACTACTAGAAGAGAGAGGAGTAGGAGGGGAGAGAGGAGAGAATGAAAAGGAAGGGGAAGAGATGGAAGAGGAAGGCAAGCTGCAACTGAGATAGCCACTTCCTACTCAGGATGTACATGAAGAGCTAATATAAGTGCGCTATCAGTATCTTCGACCACAACTCCCATTTGCCAACAGATCCACATTACTTACCTTCCCTTGCAGTCACTGACCATCACAGTGTCCTCTTGACCAGAATACAAAAATAAATGCCAATGTAAAATAAGCATTCCAGACCAAATCTATCAATTAAATCATGCCATAGTGGAAACAAATTTAAATAATGACCCTTGTGCATTCCCTTAGTGCCTGTCTTCCATGTGCCTTTGCTTGTCCTGGTTCTCCACAAAGTGCTACTCCAATGGCTAAATCGTGGTTGGTAGAAGGCTGCTGAATTTCAGTGGAGCAGCCTGTAGAAGGGCTTAGAAGGCCTGGATTTAGACTGCACCATCTTGGCATGGGCAGTAGCAGTCTGAGCTGACTGGCAACAGCAATGGCACTGGTGGAATTGCCAGTGGGGGTAGCTTGGCAGGGTTCACAAATTCTGTTACCCTGAGAGAGGACAGAAGATTTTATGTTCCATTGAGCCACTGCCACACTCTGGGAGTGTGCCAGCAATCCTAGTTAATCTGTTGCAGGACAGATTGCTGAACTGCTGTGGGACCCTGAAAATCCCTTGAACACTGGTATATGTAGCCTTGATGGTAGCAGACTGAGCTTGCATGACAGCTGCCTGAATTTCCACTGCAGCACTCAGACTGTTGGTGGGAGCTGCTGTGCTGCATTGTGACTTCAGAATTTTTACAGTGCCCATCGTCTCTGCAACTGCTCTCCAAATGAGCAGTTCGCTGAGTGCCATTCTCCTGCCTTCTTCCTTTCCAAATAACAGTCTAATTTCCTTTTGAATGCCTCGATTGAAACTGCCTCCATCACACTCTCAGGCAGTGCATTCCAGACCCTAACCACCCACTGCATGAAGAAGTTGCTGCATCATGCTTGGGTCCTCAAGTGTATTGAGGGATGTTGGTCACCAGTTCCATGCTGGAAAGATTGGGCTTCCAATCTTTGTGCAAATCCCTGTGTCAAGTTATGCCAGACCCTTCCATGAACTTTGACATTGCATGCAGGCCTTCTGTCAAGCTTTCCAATGCTCCATGCAATTTGTTGTGTACACACCCAGCAGTATTCTTCTGTAGCCTGGCTCATCAAAGTCTCTATCTGAGTCCTCTGCAACAGAGCACATGTGTGACCTCACACACTTGTGAAGTAGCATGTGGCTGCAGCCCACTTATGTCCAGTGACTCCACGTGCAGATCCTACCTCAATGCTATCATCTAAGATACATGAAGTGTCAGTATCTGAGCTGGTGGCTGCAAGTGTGAAATCAAGTGATGGTGCATCTCCATCAGCCCTGTCATCTTGGTCTTCTTCCACTGTCTGGCTAGGTTGCAGTTCTTGGGTGTCTGAAAGGAGAAAGGGACAGAGGTAAGGTATAATAAGAGGAAGGGGGAAAGTAAGAAGTGAATGCATGCACCATCTATAATTTGTAAGTCAGGAGAGATTGTGAGATGACAGGGAAATGAGATGCAAGAAGGTGGAATAGTTACGAGTATAACTTTGATTGCCACTGGTCAAGGCCTCAGCAATGGCCCTTCCGATCATGGCCAGCATCATCTCTCCATGGGGGTTAGGATGCTCAAGCACATGCCTCTCCCCCTCCAGTTAGTTCCTACTGCCTCTGGATGTGTGCTGCCATTTCCTGTAAGAGGGAAGTGTGTCGGTGAGTGTTATATAATATGTTTGGATGATGTCCTCCTCTGTGTTGCCCCTGTTCATTCTCCCTGTCTTGCTGCTGGCCAAGGAGAATGGAAACTACAATGCCCATGACTGGGAGAAAATGGTCTGAGCAGAACCTTTGAAGTGCAAACTAGGGCTTTCACCCTGCACGCACCACACCACTCCCTGTAGACTTCACCAACCTTACATAACAATACAAACCACCAAGTACTTCTACTAACTCAGCAGCAAGTAGAAATAAAGCAGCAACTTAAGAACGGTTGCTGATCCCTTTAAATAGTGCTCGGTGGGGTCCTTCCTGCTACATGAATGTATATTCAGTGTACGAGGTCAGCTGGAGCATTGAGGTTGAAAATTGCACTGCTACAGTCAAATTAGCATTACACGCTACTGACCTGTCCAAAATAGTGTCTGGCACAGCAAGCGCCAGAAGTGCGCACACGTGGCACAGATGCCATTTTGGACACAAAGCAGCACCTGTTGTGCTGAAAATATGAAATGCTATGGAGGAGCTGAATTTTGTGGTCAAAAAATTTATATTATCGTAAAGGCATTGTCAAATATATTGTTTAACAATTGCAGTTTTTGTCTGTAAAATTCTGGACGCTTCCCCAGGTTGCAAGGAAAGTAATTTTAAAATCTAGAATGTTCCTCTTTTGCAGCACTGCTATATTATGTGGAATATTATTTTGGATGAGCGTATACACAGTATTAGCAGGTAAGGGACAAGATATGTTTGACTTTATATTAGACCTTATTTATAAATTGAAAGAACAATGCCAACTTACATTTATATAGCGCTTTTAATGTAGTAAATTGGCCCAAGGCATTTCACAAGAATATTATCAAACAAAATTTGACATCAAACCACATTGGGAGATATTAAGATGGGTGACCAAAAGCTTGGGTCAACGAGGTAGGTTTTAAGGCACACCTTAAAGGAGGAGAGAAAGATAGAGAGGCAGAGATATTTTGGGAGGAAATTACAGAGTTTCAGGCCTTGGTAACTGAAGGCATGAACGCCAGTGGTAGAGTGATGAAAATTGGGAATGCGCAACCGTCTAGAGGGGAAGTCTTATGGTGCAGTTAGAATATAAGCAGCAGAGGTAGGATATTTACAGCAACATAATGATGAAGTTCCGTATGGATGCTGCTAAATTTCAGGAAAAAGTAGTTGATTACATAGTAACGTAGATGATAAGGAGATAGGCTGTTTGAGTCAACCAATTTGTCGGTGTTTATCCACCATACGAGCAGCAGTTCTAATCCCATGTGTCCATCCTATTTCCATAGCCTTTCACTCTCTTTTCCTTCAACCACATATAACCTATTCTTGAATGTAATATTGGGGTTGATTCCTAATCCCAAGTGAGTTTCAGGCTTGCAGGGGATGAGGTGAATGTCAGATGGGCATGTTTCAAGCCTGGGGTATTTTAACTTAACAAGTTATATTTAAACGCTGCTGGTCCAGAGTCCACCTGGAACAAGTGGAAGAGGACACTGAGTGATGCCGGGCACAGGGTTTCAGAAGGGTCTCCTGGGAAAGAAAGGGAAGAATTCAGGATAGTCAAAATGGTAACTATCCTTGTGGCACCTGGAGGAGTGCCATCCTCTTGGGGCACCACTGGAAAATTGTGCTGCTCAGCCACAGATCAAGGAGTGTGAAGCGGGAGGCTTGGTTATGCTCCCTCCCGCTTCAGAAACATTTCAATGCATGGTATGTTGCTATTTCAAGCACTGACCCTGCTCTGCCCATTTAGTGGAATGGGCCTCCATTCCCTCTAGCTCCTGGGTAAAAAGCATTCCCTGGACACTACAGAACAGACTAATGGGCTCCTCTAAGTCAGCACTTTTGAAACGTGTTGGGAATGAGCAAGGAATGCAGTGATTAGATGTTTCAACTCTAATTTGACTTCAATATGCTTTAAAATAATGCTTCTAAAATCAGCACAATGCCCATTCGTTTTAGTTCTCTGAATTTGTCCAATATGGTGTTTTGTCTGCTACAAACACATGCATTATAAATGGAGCTAATTGTAATTCTATCTGGGGAGTCAAATTAAGTAATTGGATGCTTGACTGCTGTTGCTTAAACATAAAATCTTTTGCATGGCTATAGATTTCTGTACGGCAATATTGTATTGAAAACAAAAAGAATTTATTTTAATATATTGTATTATTTTGCAGCTGATGTGAATAACTGTGGGAACGCTGATCTTGTGTGTCACATGCACGCAGAGTGCCAGAAAACTTTCGAAGCGAGCTTTTTCTGTGTGTGCAAAGCAGGGTACCTTGGAAATGGAACACAGTGTACTGATATTGATGAGTGTACAGCAAATGTAAATGAATGCCATGCAAAGGCAGCTTGTGTAAATTCTCCAGGTTCTTACAACTGCTTGTGCAAACCTGGGTACACAGGAAACGGATTTGGATGTAATGATGTAGATGAATGTTTTACAGACAATGGTGGTTGCCACATCAGTGCCACTTGCATCAACACAGCTGGAAGTTGGACTTGTCATTGCAATGCGGGGTTCTCTGGCAATGGGTTCACTTGCAGTGATGTAAATGAGTGCTCGAAGCCCGGCATTTGTCATTGGAATGCAACATGCACCAACACTCATGGCTCCTATTTATGCACTTGCAACGCAGGGTATAAAGGAAATGGCATATACCTGTGTTTGGACGTAGATGAATGTACGGAGATACCAGGAATCTGTTTATCAGCACAAGGGTGGAAAGGATGCAAGAATCTACCCGGCTCATACCAGTGTACATGTTCCATAGGTTTTCATGCACATGATAACAAATGTACTGACATTGATGAGTGTGCTCGTCAGATCTGCAGTCCATTTTCTATCTGCATCAATCAACCAGGTTCTTATAGATGCCACTGTAAAAGAGGATTTAGAGGAAATGGATTGACATGTGTGGACATCAACGAGTGTGCTGGCACAAACGATTGCCACTCTCAAGCAAAGTGCCAGAACTTTTTGGGCAGCTACATTTGTAACTGTAAATCAGGCTTCACAGGAAATGGGACTACTTGCTTTGATATTGATGAGTGCAATGAGTTTGCAAACTGTCCTGCTGTGTCTTCCTGTATTAATACAGAAGGTTCCTATCATTGCGACTGTGGCAATGGTTTCATCCTGAATGACAGCAAGTGTGTTGATGTTGATGAATGCTCTGCTGGTGTCTGTGACAGTAATGCCATCTGCACCAATCTCCAAGGATCCTTTTCTTGTAGTTGCAACAGGGGTTATAACGGAAATGGTACTGTGTGTAAGGATGTTGATGAATGCCTCATAAACAATGGAGGGTGTCACTCAAACAGCATTTGTATAAATGAGGTTGGGACTTACACATGCACATGTAAAAGAGGCTTTTCTGGCGATGGGAACATCCAGTGTGAAGACATTGATGAATGCAAAGTTAACAATGGTGGCTGTTTGAACAATGCAACATGTATAAACACGCTGGGATCTTCCTTTTGTGCATGTCCTGATGGATTTGAGCTTGTAAATAGCACTATTTGCATAGATATTGACGAATGCAGGATAATAAATGCACCCTGCCAGACAAATGAACAGTGTTTGAACACTTTGGGATCTTATCATTGTCAATGCAAATCTGGGTTTTCAAAAGTGAATGGCATTAGCTGTAATGACATTGATGAATGTCTCAACAACCCATGTGATCAGAAAGCTACGTGTTCTAATACATTTGGCTCATTCATCTGTGAGTGTGGTTTTGGGTTTGAAGGAAATGGCTTCACCTGCAAAGACATGGATGAATGCAACTTCCCTAGACTCTGTCATGCAAATACGTTGTGCATTAATACTGCAGGAAGTTATATCTGTCAATGTCAAGAAGGCTTCACAGAGGATGGTCAGCAGTGTGATGATGTAAATGAATGCAGCCTAAATGACACTTGTCCATCAGGCACCATTTGCATCAATTCATTGGGATCATATGTTTGTTCCTGTTCTAATGGTACCCTTGTGGTCAATGGCACATGTGTGACACAGAGTAATAATTGTGTTCCACCTTGCCATGATCAGGCGTTGTGCCATCGTGCTGGAAGCATCTATCAATGTGTTTGTGATGTTGGATTTCAGGCCAATAATTCTAACTGTATTGATGTAGATGAATGTAGAGAGGAAGATATTTGCCCAGACAATCACACAGCTTGTGTAAACATACCTGGCTCATATAACTGTGTCTGCAAAATTGGCTTCAGTAAGAATGGATCTTCATGCACAGGTATGTAATTATTACTTATTGCTATTTTTTGCGTTTTGTAATTTCTGCTGTAAAAAAATGATACTACAAATGTTACACGGCCCTCTTTATCCTAGATAGCCACCTGTATTGGCTGACCATTTGCCATTACCATTGCTGACAGTTACAATTGTGCAACTTATATTAAGCATGCCAGTTATCTTGGGCAGTTCATGCAGCTGTTTGGAGTCACTTTTCATCTGCCTCTGTCCAGTGCTGTTCACCCTGCAGCACTGTTTTAATGTACATTGATTAAAAAAAGGAATCTAGTTGAGTTTAGACAACTCACGACTTTCAGGCCAACTGTACTCAGCAGATACATTTCCTTCTTTCAATCACCCCACTATTAAATGCTAATGACATTCACAAATGGGATTTACAGGAACTTGAAACTGACAAGCAGTTTTACACATGTCACAAAACTCTCTGTTGGCCCATAAAACTTGACAAAATTCCTGACACTCTTATTAAATGTGGTGGCACTGGTATTGCAGATATTTTGGGAGCTCACCTGTCATAAAATCTGTCAAATGTTATACTACCTCCAACAAACAGAAATAATGATGACTTACTCTGATAAAGGCCCTTAGTGCCTGTCTTGTGTTTATTTTCCTGGTTTTCCAATGAAGTGTTTTACCATTAACTACGGCTTGGAAGGCTGCTGAGCTTCTATTGAGGATACCATATGACCTTAGTGGATGACCTCAAGCAGCTCTTGAGCTTGAGGGCCTGGCTATAGCATCTTGGCATTGTCTGGAGCAGTTTGGCCCAGTGACTGTGTAGCATCGACAAGGGCACAGTCAGAGTGGGTAGCAGAGGAGCAGGTGTGCTAATGTCTGGAGAGAGGATAGCAGGTTCTGCTCCCATGGAGCTAAGGCCAAACTCTTCGGAATGTACCTCAACACTTCTGTGACCATCTGTAAGAAGGGAGTGCCTGAGTGACATGATATTCTGGGAATCCATGTCAACACAGGCTCTGAGAGACAAGTGGTCAACTGTCTGAGCTTGCATAACAATTGTGAAAGGGTTGTCAGAAGATACTCCATGACGGTGGGTGCCACTATTGTATTGATGGAGGTGACCATTTGGTACATGTTAGGTAGAATGGCTTCCATGTTCTGCGCAATCCCTGGAAACAAGTTAGAGCTGGACACTTCCATGCTTTGTGATATTGTGCTCAATCTCATTGGTAGGCTGCCTTCTTTGTTAGGTTGAGTGCCCTCTAAAGTCAGAGTTATTTAGCAATCTTGCCCCCTGGTGAACTGATGCCTGTGGTGTCCTGGCCCCTTGCCCTACTTCCTGCACATTTGTGGTGGGCAATTCATCACATGAAGACCTCTCCTGTGGCCTAGCCTCTGAAGTACACGTGGCGTTAATATCTGAGCTTGTGCTTGTGAGGGTGAAGTCTAGTAACTGATACTGCATTAGCAGGAAACCTTGCTGTTACTCAATTGGCATAGGTTTGTCCATGTCTTCAATGCCGGAAATGCAAGAAAGGGATAAATGCTGGCTTTTAGTGTGAAGGGAGACCAGAGAAAGACAAGTAGCTGAAGAAAGCATCTGCTATTTGTCAAGTAATGTATACAGGGTGATATAGAAGTAATATGGGAAATAGAAGATAAGATGTGAAGAAACCCTGGGCAATATTGCTTCCAGAGTTGTCAGTCACCACGACCATGACTTTTCCATTGCTCATGATGACCAACACACTTTCTTTGAAAAGGGAGAGGGTTTGAAGGCCAGCTTGGTGTCCTCCACTGGCAGCCCACCATCCACCTTTGGGTGTGATCGAATTGCTAGGCTATTCTTCTTGGCCAGTTTAAAAGTGGTTGAGAAACGTCCAATTACAATATGGCCAGATGAATCCTTCTTGACAACATTTTGGGTTGGGGTTGATAATTTATAGGAACATCTGGCTTCCACTCTTCACCCCAGCAATGAAATGTCAAAAGAATCAGGAAAGTTTGACCATATTGGAATGTCTCAAAGAGATGCTGTTGGTGGATAGAAAAAATCAGAGTAAATTGACAACATGATTATGTCACAATGTCTACTCATCAATTTTGTCACTGCATCTGAATAATAGAGATGTGGAGGTTGCGAAGGAAGGACAGTAGAGTGCCTGACATAAAATGCACAGTAGCATGCAGTTCACTATTCACGAGTATAGTGTGTGTTCAGCAAGTCAACAGCTGGCAATATTCTGCAACTGTGTGTGAAGTGTAAAGTACAACAATAGATTAACATAAAGCAGAGCTATTTGGTCCCCAGATAAAGCTGGCAAGCTCGATGATTAGTTTATTTTGGGTTTAACCCATCCCATGTGATGTAACTTCTGCACAACATCATGCCCATACCCGCCTTCTAAGCAGTTGCGTATCTCCTGGGAGAGGAGAAAGACTTAGGCCAATTTAGGAAAAGAAATGGCAATGAGTGCCCATTGGGAATCTTATACCTGCAGGCAGAAATTTCCCAATGGTCACAGTTCCACAGGCATGTTAAAGATATCTAATGCTATTTGGATGAAAAGCCAAATAAAAAGCAGCTGCAGAAAATCTTTCCCAGTAATCGGTAGTTAAATTCCTGCATACATTCTTACTTCTGTCATTCTCAGCTGACCCTGGATACAGATGTGGCTTCCACTTTTCTATTCAAAGTTCTGTGGCGCATTGCAAATGTAGGTTAAAGGATTCTAGCGCCCAGACACCACTGGCCTTTATTAAAATAAATGTAAATGAGGGACTTAGTGAATAGTTTGTGGGGAAGCATTGGGAACTCAGACACACAGATGTTGAGCCAGCACCCTAATTTATAGGTATTAAAATCAGATTACACCATTCTGTGCCACTGAAATACCAAAAATAGCAAGTAAATTCAATGTTTCTGGTGGCATATTTGTGGGTACTAGCACAAAGTGTTGTATAATAACATTGTAAATTTATCCTAATTTTCTTTGGAACAACAGACATTGATGAATGCTCCACAGCTGGACAGAAGTGTCATCAGTTCGCCCGTTGCATCAACAGTATAGGAAGTTATCAGTGCGAATGTTTGAATGGTTTTAATGGTGATGGGAAAAATTGCTCTGGTAAGTTTGCTTCTGTCACAAAGTCAATATGTCAAAAGATTTCTGCAGGTGCCAGATTCTGATAATGTTCTACATTGTAAATTAGTGATAATGTAATACTGGAGGTCTTGGAAGATTTCCGATGTATTTGGTATGGTTTTAGACTGGCTGTTAGTATCAAACTGTTTTAAGAGTTAAATTTTGTGTTACACAATAATTAATTAATTGTGCATTTTACATGTTTCCACCATCTTGTTTTGCATTGTACTCTTACTATGCCGAGCCATTTCTGTCTGCCCTTTGATCTCTCCACATGAGGTTAATGGCATTTGCCAGCCCTAGTGATGTGGTTCAGAATGCTGCATCAAATCACTGCAAAAGCAGCAAAAATGCTGCATTTGGCTAAACAGGTCCACCCATTCAGCTCTGAATGATGGAAACATTCATTTTGATTTTTTGTTGCTTTGTCCACTTTCCCCTTGCTAGTGATATAATTAAATAACATTTTAGTATTAAATACAGTTTATTCATGCAATTCAAAAATTGCAAAACAACCAGATAAAGATGCCCTTGGGTCTAAAGCAAACAATGCCATGCCATAATTATTTGTAGTATCAGATGCATCTTGTACCAACAGTAATGGTATATGCTTATTGTTGGGCATCTATCTTTCTGCATGATGTCTTAGAACACTACATATAAACAGTTTGCTGTATTCAAATTATTAGAGATTCAGTTGTATAGACATTGAAGAGTGTCAGGACCAAAAAATGTGCTGTTGTGAGAAGAATTAATAAGAAGTGAAGAGATATGAACAGATATTGATGAATGCCAACATTATGTAGGAATATTATTAATCCTCTTGCACCAACAGTATTGCAAGTATACACAGAGTAGGAGACTTGTCACATAGTAGTACAGGTTTTTGCAGTGATTATAGACATTCGCAATGCAGGACAGGATGATCTCTTGCACTGACATACAAATTGCACAGGACATTTCATGGATAGGTTGGGATATCGTAATGGTTGAGGTGTTCACAACATGATAGCACACTGCAGTGAGTACAGATATACTGTGGTAGACAGTAGACTCCTCCTTGTTCAAGTATGTCCAAGCTGTAGATTATTTCACACTTTACAACTAAACCTATGCTAAGGAATTTGATTATAGTGGAGGAAGGGTGTCTGCTGCTCCCCTCATTCTCTCGGTTGCTTTTGCATGATCCCAGAGGCAAGGAGGATCCAAGACGTCTGGATAGCTTGTCATCTGCAGTGGTTGGTACAGGGTGTTTCTGTGTTTTTGCCCTTTTTCCACAGTCCACACTGCATTATCATTGTGCCATATAAAGTACCAAATACTTGTAGGTGTCGCCTTCCATGCCACAATGGGCATTGTTTCGCCATACCAACATCTGTCTCTCCACTGTGAGATAAGGGTCAACAGGGTTCACCATGCGAAGAACTAGAAATGACAGGCTGTAGACCCAGAGAGGACATTTGATCAGAGGTCAGCTTCCTTCTAGCTAATGAGACATTAACTCGGACCCATCCGGTAAACAAGATGAGAGTCGCCTCACAACCTTTGACTTGCCACGATTCCCTGGTGATCTATTGGTTAGGATTCGGCCTTTTACTGCTGTAGCTGGGATTTGATTCTTTGAAACTTTTCTGAAACAGATATACAATGTAGTATAGGTCACCACATAAACCTTACATACACACTCATGCACACTTACTGGAATGGAATATGTCAAAACCTCATACTTGTGCACATAATAGGATAGACACCATACTATTGGCTGGACTTCCATCTTCCATCCTAGATAAATCGGAGCTCATTCAAACTCTGCTGTCCATGTTTTAGCTCATACCAAGTCCCAACCCTCTATTACCCCAGTGCTCATTGAACTACAATGGGTCCTGGTGTAGTAATGTCTTAATTTTAAAATTCTTATCCTTGCTCTCAGCAGCTCCATGGCTTCAGCCCTCCCTAAGACTGTAGTCTCCTCCAGTCCTACAATCCTTCAAGGTTTCAGTATTCCTCCAATTCTGGTCACTTGCACATCCATGATTTTAATTGTTCTGCCATTGTAGCTGTGCTTTCAGTCCTGGCCCAAAACTCTAGAATTTCCTCCCTAAACCACTCTATTTCCACCTTTCTCCTCCTTTAAAACACACTATAAAACTTACCAATGACCAAAGTGTTGGTCATTTCTCCTGGTATCTCCTTATGTGGTTCAGTGTCAAATTTTGTTTGATAACACTCTTGTAAAGTGCCTTCATACACTTTACTATGTTGAAGGCATTATATAAATGCAAGTTGTGCACACACATAAAGGATGATAAAACACTTTAACACCTTCTACATGAGGTTTGGATTTGGGACTTTAACTGACCTCTCCAAATCCGCCCCAATGTAGTCTTCTTATCAATATAACATTGGCCCCGAGGGATTCACACTATCAAGAAGAAATCTTCCAATGTGAATTGGGAAATATTCACAATACTGCAATGACGAGAGAGAGGAGAACCCAAAAACCCTGAAGATCACACCATCTGTCCGACTTGACTGGCCTTTAGCAACCCCAGTGCCTCCCACCCTACCCCACACCTACCCCCCCCCCCCCCCCCCCCCCAAAAGTTGGAGGTTGTGGGGGGGCAGATTGAAAGGAGAAGAGACTGCTGAAAGGCCATCTCCCTTACACATGACAGGCAGAGTAGGAGAGACCAGGGGCAGGATTCTCCTGCGGGATTCAGGACCCCAACATTGGGACCAAATGGGGAACCCAGGCCCACACTTGTCCTGGAGGCAGACTCCTATTTGGCCACCTCCAAGTTTGCCATCCAATTAAGGGTGGCGGGCAGGCGGGCTTCTTATAATAAGGCTTTTGCTGCTGCCTGTCCCTCTTTGGGGGACGGAGTCTCTAGCTCCAATAGCCCCCCAACCCTGCAGTGGGGAGGTTGCCTCCATTGAGATTGTGGCCTCTCCATAGGCATGGGGCTGCTTTGCCACCATCAAAATGCCAGCAGGGCCTCTATATGGCCCCTAACTGAGTCCTTAAATATGCAGATTGGCTGACCACCCACCACCCCGACCCACATTCCTGCCTGATTGGGGAAACTTCCTCAGTGACGGGAATGCATCGGGGAGATATCCTGATGTAGTTTCCCATCTATTTAGCCGCTGCGCCCGTCCTGCCTCCAAGCCCCCTGGACTTGGGAAAATTCTTCACTAGCAATCTAATTGGGGTATAGGTTGGCAATGAGGCCTGCATTTTCCTTCACCTCCTCCAAAATCTTGCTGTATTCCGGATAGGTTCATAGAGGAGAATCCCAGTCAAAACATCGTAGCACTTTATATCACTTCATGCATATATACAGAATATCACATAGACACATAAGATATCAAAAAATAGACTAAAAATGTCCCCTGACTGCCTCAGCATCTGTATCTTTTCTATGCATAATTAGATCCTGAAGTATAACCAACGCCTCTTCCACCATGTCTTCTTCACAATAAGATCTGGTTTACTCACCAATAAAAAATCATGGGTATCAGTTATGGCCTTGCGCTTTATCTCCAACCAGTACATTGTACATCCTTAGCACAAGCTTATTCATCCCACTTCACCTCCCTAACAGTCACTTGATTGATTTACGAATCCCAGGTTTTTTAGTCATTGGCAAAGACACAGCAGTCATTACATGTACTGCTGCCTACAGACTTTTTGTGAGGTTTTGAGCAGCGACTTACAGTCCTTGGATGTCTGAAACAGTGTGATGCCCTCTAGGGATTCTGTGGCATGTGTAAATAGGGAAAGCAACAGCGTGGGTCTTCAACCAACTAGACGGAATAATCCTCACTGAGACATGCATGGCTAAACCAGGAAGTATAAATTAGAATAGTTAATTCAATGTAAAATCATGTGCAGCAAGTAAAGTAAATAAGGGAAAGATGGAATTATGAATAAAAGAGTCAGAAAGGAACAATTAAATGTAATTACTAATTTTTAAAACTCTCCAACAATAATTAAAATTGTAAGGAATGAGACTCCACATTTGTAATGTAAATTTTCAGGGCTGGGGAGGTTGTTTAGAAGTAATTAAGATTTATCAGCTGTTAAAAATTCACTTGCACCTAAATACACAAGCTCTGACTTTTTCTGGCATGTTTTGTGAGTATCTAGAGCGCAGGAAAAGCTATTTCACGTATTTCAATGCCATGTCTATCAGTGAGGAACCTGTGCAGCAAAGCTCATGACGAAGCAGGGCAAAAATGTACAGCTACTTCCTGATTCCCGTGTTTATTTGCACATGTACAGACTTCAGAAGTTGTAGTCCAATTTGCTCCTTAATAACAGCGAGTGTTGATAGCCTTATTATGCTTAATGTAAAACCTGGCCCTATAACTTCTCATACATAGTTAATGAGATAATAGCCCAGATCTTCCAGTCTCCAGCTAGTCAGAGACTGGACATATCTCCCCATGATATGCTATGGGACCCCTCCGAAGTTCCAATGCAATGACTACGTGGGAATTTCCTGGGAAGTTTGAACTTCTGATGGGCAATTCCTCTGCTCCCTGGGACCCTCCGAAAAAGTTTCCAACTCAGAGTTGGCA
Source organism: Cetorhinus maximus (assembly GCF_964194155.1). Lineage (NCBI taxonomy): Eukaryota > Metazoa > Chordata > Chondrichthyes > Lamniformes > Cetorhinidae > Cetorhinus > Cetorhinus maximus. The sequence continues at coordinate 90,026,094 of NC_135892.1, read as the reverse complement.
ACTTCAGACATTTCTGATTTACTTACTTGGATATTTACCCAGGAAATGTTAAAGAGATTAAATGTCTAACACCTGGGCAACTATACAACTGACCGCCCTCCCCTCCCTCACCACTCACTCACGCTGATCCCCATGACTGTCTCCCAACTTCATACTGACCCAACCTGACTAGCCCCCTCCAACCCCTTGACCCAACCTGACTAGCCTGCACCATCACCTCGCCACTCTAACTCCCTGACTCCCCACTGACCCAACCTGACTAGTCCTCTGATACCCCTTGACCCCCCCACCACCTGACCTCACTAGCCCCCATCACTTGACTCCCCACCCTAACCCCCAACTCCCCTGACCCAACCTGACAAGCCCCCATCACTCAACTTCTCTCTAACCCGGCCTGACCCAACCCCACCACCCTACCCCCTTACTCACTTATCCACCCTACCCACTTACCTTCTCTCCATAGCTTTTCAAAGAAGCTTTGGGACATTTGAACTCTTACTTACCAGAATATGCCAGCTAGCGACATAAAAAGGGAAACAAAAACAGAATTACCTGGAAAAACTCAGCAGGTCTGGCAGCATCGGTGGAGAAGAAAAGAGTTGATGTTTCGAGTCCTCATGACCCTTCAACAGAACTGAGAAATATTAGGAGAGGGGTGAAATATAAGCTGGTTTAAGGTGGGGGGTGGGGTGGTGGGGGGAGAGAAGTGGGGTGCGGGGGGGGGTGGGTTTGTGGTTGTAGGGACAAGCAAGCAGTGATAGGAGCAGATAATCAAAATATGTCACAGACAAAGGAACAAAGAGGTGTTGAAGGTGGTGATATTATCTAAACGAACGTGCTAATTAAGAATGGATGGCAGGACACTCAAGGTACAGCTCTAGTGGGGGGTGGGGTGGAAAGACTAACAGGGCATAAAAGGTATAGATTTAAAAATAATGGAAATAGATGGGAAAAGGAAAATCTATAGAAATTATTGGAAAAAACAAAAGGAATGGGGAAGAAACGGAAAGGGGGTGGGGATGGAGGAGGGAGTTCAAGATCTAAAGTTGTTGAACTCAATATTCAGTCCGGAAGGCTGTAAAGTGCCTAGTCGGAAGGTGAGATGCTGTTCCTCCAGTTTGTGTTGGGCTTGTTCCAGTGAAGCCCAACGAAAACTGGAGGAACAGCACCTCATCTGTACCTTGAGTGTCCTGCCATCCATTCTTAATTAGCACATTCATTTAGATAATATCACCACCTTCAACACCTCTTTGTTCCTTTGTCTGTGACATCTTTTGATTATCTGCTCCTATCACTGCTTGCTTGTCCCTACAACCACAAACCCACCCCCATCCCACACCTTAAACCAGCTTATGTTTCACCCCTCTCCTAATATTATTCAGTTCTGTTGAAGGGTCATGAGGACTCGAAACGTCAACTCTTTTCTTCTCCACCGATGCTGCCAGACCTGCTGAGTTTTTCCACGTAATTCTGTTTTTGTTTTGGATTTCCAGCATCCGCAGTTTTTATCTCTGACATAAAAAGGGACGTGGTTTCTGTGCGGATTCTCTCTGCTGCTCCCTTCAAGGTTCCCTGTGCTGACTGAGTTCTGCAGGATCTTCCATCGGAAGATTACCCTGAAAAATAAGAGGACAGTGTGTATTTTTTTGTCTGATCAGGGTCAGAAATAGGGATTCCGACCCTGATTGGAAGATCTGGACCAATGTTTCCAGTGGATCTTGACCTGGCCTTGCAAATTTGTTGCAGCACATGGACTAATATGTGGACTTACATTTTATATTTTAATTATTTAACCTCATACATCTGTTCTTATGCAGAGTATGTTAGAATAATATATCACAGTCTAAATTATACACGCCCACTTTGGCAGTGGATGGGACACCTTTACCCCTACATTGTCACACACACGTAGGGCAGAATTTTTCACTTGGCATGCGGGCGTGCGCCCAACACACTCGAGCATGAAATAGCATGTGATGACGCGGGTGAGCATCCCAATGTCACCTCGCAATATTTCGGTTGGCGGGTGCCCGCTAAACTTGGAAGTGCCTGCCGACAATTAAGAGGGCAATTAAGCCCATTAATGGTGCAATTAACGGAGATATTTCATTGCCTGTCCAACGTTACGGTTGGCGGGTGGGTGAATTGTCCAAGTGGCCTTTGCATTTTGCAGGAAACCTCATCCAAGGGCCGGATGAGGTTTCCGTTATTAAATTAAAAAATTAAAATGTATGGATAGAATTTGCATATGTTCAGGTGACTGATTCTAATGCATGGGCATTTTTTTTCCAGATTTTAAAATCTTTTTTTAATTGTATTTAAATTCTTCAGCTCTCTGAGGCAGCTCTCTGCCTTCAGGGAGCTTTCATTCTGCGCTGCCCAGCTTTGACTTCAATGCTCGCCCTCCTCCTACCCCCACCCCAGCAGCGCTGAGCCTCTCAGCGCACATCTCATGCTGGCTGGCTGGTAATTGGCTAGCCAGCGTGAAATCATGGTTGGGGGCTAATCGTGGTCGAGGGTCCATTCCCCGGCTGCTCCCAGGCCCACCGATCGCGGGCACCCGCTGAACTAAACATCCTGCCTATAGAAATTAGAATAGAATAGTAGATCATCTCACATGGTCACAGAGCAGGATATAAAACCTACATATGAACTATGATAGACGCTACATAATTCCACATATACAATGTAATACTGTATTGCTTTGCATATACACACTGATGATGCACTTATATCTGTCCTATCTCTAAATGGAATATTGAAATTACAGTGTAAATTCAGAGTTGGGGAACTTTGCTCTGCTGATCTTGTAAAGTCAAAGATCTTGGGCTGAATAATTTGGTGGGGTGGGTCCAGATGGCTCACCCACCACCCCTCCCCCATCACCCCCACCCCCACCCCCCGCTGGCTGACCTGCTCCACCTGCCGGGCTGCCCCGCAGCCATAACGCACTGCGGACAGGCTTAACAAGGGCCAAGTGGGACATCTGTCCCTCACTGAGGAGGAAGTCCTGCCCTCAGGAGCTGTTGGCCAACCTGTTTGGCCAGCAGCTCCCTCGGCCCCGGAAGTGCCAAGAGCGCGTTAGTGGTCGCTGCTGGCACTGCAAGAAGAGGAGGAGGAAAGCCCAATGTATCCGGTAAGTCCGGGGTCCTGGACAGGGAGGGTTTTGGCTGGTTGTGGAGGGGGGGGGCAAGGAAAGTGGGAAGGGTTGGGTTTAATGCCACCGGGGGTTAGGAAGAAAGTGGGGGGTTCCATTGTAGGGGGACTCCCCCCTGATCCGCAAAGGGTAGCCCCAAAGACTGAATCCTCCGTGGGCTTCCCCCCCTTTGAAGAATGTAGTTAAAAAATTGGGCTGCCCACTCCTGCCTGGCTGCCAATGCCAAATGTTTTATGGCACAGGCAGCATACTATCAAGGTCAATTGGCTTGGTAACAAGTCTAATTGACCCTTGATTACTTATTTAAATATGGTGGGCGGGCTGCCGATTTCCGCACCAGCCCATCCACCCATATTATGGGGGTGAGCTCGGGGGTGGGTGGGAAGGTGGTGGGGTGGGCACCCGCCACCCGCCCTATTTTACATGACTTCCTGCCGGAAACATGCCCGGTGGGGGCATTTAAAATGCAGCCCATTGTCTGCTGATATTGTGAAGTTCCAACAGTGGAATAAGGTCTTTACTGCGTGGGTGGGGAGAGGAAAATCAGGTGCCTGGCCTTGCAATTTGTGGCATGCAGTTTTGACTAGAAAAATTAGGTTGTGGTACTGCACATGTGTGGGCTTCATTTCCATTGGGTTTCAGGCTGAAGCTTATGACTACAGACAAGGTTCTCCCCACAGTCTGCTGCTTTCCCATTTAAACTTGGCACATGGGGTGTGCCGGACTCTGGCTGACTCAAGTATGCTTCTTAAAGGCAGACGACACTTTCAGTTCCAAGTTAATTTTTGCATATGGGTGGAAATTTCCATTTTGGAGACTAAGTGGAGACTTAGAGGGGAGAGCTCAAGGAGCATCTTCAACAGAGTTAATCCCTTTAGTTGGCCACTTGTGTTGAACTGGAACTCCACCCACTCTGAGGATTCATACGTCCAGAGCAACTGTGTTGTCAAGAACAGCCTTAAGGAAATAGTGTGCGTAACTTTACAGACACATTCCACCACCTTCTACCCTCCCACTGTCACCCACCAACTTCCACCCATCACCATAGGCCCACCGAATAATACAATTCCTCTCCCTCCTGTCACTCTTGAAACCCCCCCAACACCCCCCAGTTACTCTGGACCCTATAATGATCTACCTCCACATGCCTTCCCTCCCCTCATAGCCGACATCTGTTGCCATCCCCATGCCCACCCCGACCTGCCTCCTCCAGTTATCTGAGCCACCAGTCTTGTCCCCCTCTTTGACCCACCCCAATGAGATCTTCACCTATCAGACTCTCACCCTGGACTTGCTACCCTACTGCAACCCAGTCCCCCCTCTGACTGTGACTGTTCTCTCTTATCACCAGTACCCTTGAGTTCACCCCCCAGGACATCACCATTGACACTGACCCCACCCTCTAAGATATTCAACCCCCCTCCCCGGACACCCCCATCTCTGTTCCCCTGTAAGTTTGCTTGTCCTGTCCAGCCTGGGCACAGTTGGTGATACAAGCACCCAAAATTTTACAGCACTGCTTTTAAAGGTAGGCGAAAAAAGCATCTATGTACCTCAAAGTCATTGATGAAGTGAAGCTCGCCAGGTGCATGGCACTTATATACAGTCGGGAAACAGACCATTCTATTAATCCACTGGTGGGGCACTTAATTTGGAGAGGGAACGTAATTCCGGCGAGTTGGCCTTTTAATGAGCATCCATGAGATACAAATGTGATTCCTGACACAGATCTGTGGGAAACTCAGCCCTTTTAACCCACCATCGAAGTTGGGAGAACAAAACTCCAAACTGATTTCCTGCCGGTGGGAAACAGACTTTTTCCATCACGGCAAACTTAGTGCCCGTGCCCGCCACAATTCCCACTGCTGGCAGGGGCAGAAAATTCCACCCTACATTTTTAAGTACATCTAAGTTCATTTTGCGTTGATTGGGTTTGCCAGGTGGATAGTTTTAGAATTATTTTCCTGTCCAATACCTTCCTTCACTATTCTTTGTTGATGCTGCCAACTAAATTGTACCATACAAAATGACAAGAATTCGCGTCTCTTTGAGTGTTCCTAATGTGTGCATAATTGAGAATACAAGGAAAAGTTTAAAGGAGCAGGGACAACTATAATAACAATGGCATCTGAGGCATTTTGTTCACAACTGTCACAACCCCAGGACCAATATTTATAGATCGCTCCATGCGTACCTGAACAATTCAGAAGAGACGATTCCTTCACAATCTCAGCTTCTAAAGACATGTTGTGACAAAGTTGTATTATGCATCCACTTCCTGGAAAAGTGTATCACACAATTTGTAAAAAGGCAACAGTTGTGCATGGGCTTCAATTTGTACTTCCCAGTGTGAGTGGCAAATCCCAGCTTAGGTTTGTGTCATAATTGATGGGCCCCCTAAAACTGTGTGCAAACTTGAGAGGCACACTTAACAGTGCTTCCCATGCCATATCAGTAAACTTCCTTTTATTTTGCAGTCAGATACCAAGGACTTTGGTGACTGTGTTGATTTGTTCAATAACCTTCTTCAATGCATATTTCACTGGAGGTTGTCCTTCTGCCCCAAGTAGGGCTACCCTACACTGCAGCAATACCTCCAACTCCACAGCATTAAAGGAAGTGAGGCTGTCTATACTGTGCCATTGTGAATATTAGTCCAAAACTAGGGCTGTAGTGTAAATGCACACAACACTAGTCATACACATTACATACACATGCAATGGGGCAGAGCATTATACACAAATGATTGGCAAAAAATTGAGAGGAAATCTGTTAAACTGGCCTGCACCAATTAGCACCCCATCCACTCTTGTGATCGAATTTACTGGTGCCAGAAATGCCTGCCAATTTTCAGTTTTACTAACATTAGACTATAATCACTTAAAAACCCAGGCAATTTCCTACTGTTTACTCCTGTATAACGCAGTCATAAAAATGGTAAACTGAGGCTGCTATTTGAGGAAGTGAATTTAAAGAGAAATATAATGAAAATGGTCACCGCATTTTGAGGCTATTTCTGATTGTTTTGCCATTTAGTTTGGTCAGGAGGTTTCATGGCGAGTTTACTTACACAGCCATGTTATGCTATGTTTATGATACCGGAACAGTGGGTTTCTTAATGGTAACCTCCTCAGTTCTTACTTATATCTATTGGAGGAAGAAGAGGAAGAACAATGGAGAGATGCACTGAAGGTCAGGATGCACCAGAGTACTGTGCCCACTTGCTGCTACCCTGATACCACATCTGTGATTAAAGATACATGCATCTAGAAAAGAACCTGCAAAATTAGCTGCACAGACTTAGATAGGCAGAGAGCTACATGCAGAACTGTGCTACCAGCTATGCAAATGCCTGTTATTCAAAAGTATTTTCAGAAGCTGAAATATATGCATTCAAATAGTAGCAGTTTTTGCAAAGGAAAATGAATGTTATATTCTCATCTGTGGCCACTTACATTTAAATGACTGAATACTGTTAAATGTACCCATCACTCCGAGTATGGGCTGGGAGTTCATCACGTTGTTTCCCTAAAACTGACCTTGCAAAATTAAAAAGCACATTAACAGTCAGGTGAATGCTGATAATGCAGCAGCTGGCTAATGCCTGATTGGAGAATACACACACAGAATAGGATATGAAGGTGATTACCGATGTAGGACATGGGTTAGAGGACTATATTATTTAGAGACTCAAAGAAGCAAATGAGAGAATAAGTCACAGTAGTTAATACACACACACTCTCACATACATATAACTGTAAAATTTGTGTCCAAGTTGTTTTCACCAAAGTTAATTTGTAATGCACCCATAATTTATGATTAATTCACACTTGCCTAAGTAACAGTCTCAGAAGTATCACCATGGTGTTTGATTGCAGAAGAACTTTTTACTTTTAAACAAGAAACTAAAATAATTGTTGTCCACTTTGTGTTCATTGTACCTCATACTATCCATTTCAATAATAAATTATAGACATTGATGAATGCCAAAGTCACAATGGAGGATGCCATCCCTCTGCTATGTGCAACAATACAGCTGGGTCTTTCTACTGCACCTGTCCCCATGGGTTCACTGGCAATGGAACTGAATGCTGGGATATCGATGAATGTGCCGTTGGCAACATGACCGACACCTGCAATGATTCTGCTACATGCAAGAATACAGAGGGCTCATTTCACTGTGAGTGCCACATAGGGTTCCATGGAGACGGATTCAGTTGTGTGGATATTAACGAATGTGAGAAACCTTCTATATGTGACAAAAATGCAGATTGTGACAATACCCTCGGATCTTATTTATGTACGTGTAGACAAGGATTTATAAATGCTGATGGGCTGTGTTTGGACATTAATGAATGTCACAACCAGACTCTATGTCATCGGAATGCAAACTGCATCAATATTCAAGGTTCATTCTATTGCAGTTGTAAAAACGGCTTTTCAGGAAATGGAACAGATTGCATAGATATCGATGATTGTGCTCTGATCCAACCAGTTTGCCATGAAAAGGCAACTTGCAACAACACTATTGGAGCCTACTATTGTGAGTGCTGGACGGGATATGAAGGAAATGGAACTCTCTGTTATGATATTGATGAGTGTCTTAAAAATGACACCATATGCCACATATACAGTACTTGTGTTAACACTGAAGCTTCCTATACCTGCCAGTGCAATGAAGGATTTGTGGGAAATGGGTTATACTGTGAAGACATAGATGAATGTTTTCTGCCTAATGTATCTTTCCAATGTCATTTTGACTCCTACTGCATTAATACGATAGGCTCATTTGAATGCCATTGTGAGGCTGGTTTTGAAAGCAATGGGACTGAATGTATTGATATTGATGAATGTATGACAAATTCATCTGCCTGCCATGTATATGCTACCTGCATCAATTTTTGGGGTTGGTATTATTGTGAATGCTTGGATGGATTTATTGGAAATGGAACTGAGTGTGTAGATATTAACGAATGCAGTGCAGATAGTAACATGTGCCACACCAATGCCTCCTGTGTGAATACACAGGGCTCCTATCAGTGTTTGTGTGATTCTGGCTTTACTGGAAATGGACAGAACTGTAGTGATATCGATGAATGTTCAAACAATAGAATTTGTCAGGAACATCAGCTATGCATTAATACAGCTGGCTCTTTTCAATGTGTCTGTAAGAGTGGATTTTCAGAAAATGGAGCATTATGCGTCGATATCGATGAATGCTTGGCCAATAGGTTCCTTTGCCACTCAGATGCTCTTTGCATCAACCAACCTGGTTCATTCCATTGCATCTGTGAAATTGGTTTTGTTGGTGATGGATTCAACTGTACAGATATTGATGAGTGTTCAGAAAATGGGACAGAATGCATGGATATTGATGAGTGTACTCTGGAGTATTCAATTTGCCATGAAAAGGCAACTTGTAACAACACTATTGGAGCTTACCATTGTGAGTGCAGGGCAGGATTTGAAGGAAATGGAACTACATGCTATGACATTGATGAGTGCATTCAAAACCAGACCTTGTGCCACATATACAGTACTTGTGTTAACACTGAAGCCTCCTATATCTGCCAGTGCAATGAAGGATTTGTGGGAAATGGGTTATACTGTGAAGATATAGATGAATGCCTTCTGTCTAATGTATCTTTCCAATGTCATTTTGACTCCTCCTGCATTAATACGTTAGGCTCATTTGAATGCCATTGTGAGGCTGGTTTTGAAAGCAACGGGTCTGAATGTATTGATATTGATGAATGTATGACAAATTCATCTGCCTGCCATGTACATGCTACCTGCATCAATTTTTGGGGTTGGTATTATTGTGAATGCTTGGATGGATTTATTGGAAATGGAACTGAGTGCATAGATATTAATGAATGCAGTGCAGATAGTAACATGTGCCACACCAATGCCTCCTGTGTGAATACACAGGGCTCCTATCAGTGTCTGTGCGATTCTGACTTTACTGGAGATGGACAGAACTGTAGTGCTGTTGACGAATGTTTGAACAATACAATTTGTCGGGAAGATCAGTTATGCATCAATACGGCTGACTCTTTTCAGTGTATCTGTACCAGTGGATTTTCAGATAACGGAACAGCATGTGTAGATATTGATGAATGCTTTACAGATAACATCATTTGCCACTCAGATGCTCTTTGTATCAATCAACCTGGCGTGTTCTCCTGCACCTGCAGGTCAGGTTTTGTTGGAGATGGATTCAACTGTACAGACATTGATGAGTGTTCAGCTATGAAAAAGGCTTGCCACAGGCTTGCTCGCTGTATAAACACTCCAGGCTCCTACCTGTGCTCTTGTGAGAAAGGCTTTCTAGGAAATGGACAAATATGCACTGATATAAATGAGTGTCAGCTGAGTGATCAAAGATGCTCTTCAGTAGCTTCATGTATTAACACCATAGGGAGTTTCTATTGTGTGTGCAACCAAGGACTCACTGGCACTGGCCAGACTTGCAGAGCTATTGATGAATGCTCTACATCTAGTTCATGCCAAACAAATAACAAATGCACAAATTTGCAGGGGGGTTATGGTTGCATTTGCTCATCCAGTGACACTTGTGACCCACATGCAGTAAACGGTGCGTTATAGTCTGATTCTGCTTTGTCAAATAATGAAATGTTGATTATTAATGTTTAGAGGAAGCATTATAAAGACTAAGTGGTGTAAGATTTGTATCTGAATGAATACCCCTTGAAAGGCAAACTTGTGAATGAATTTTGTCAGTGATAGAATATATCATGGGTCTACTTAATTTTTTAGTCATAAAATGAATTATGAAAGTAAATGTATGTCAAATTTTAAGCCATTGTGATTTGGAAAAATGTAGGTTTTACTGTCACCTAGAAGCAGCATGATCTGAATTCATTTATTGTTATGCAACATGAGTTGAAAATGTTAGTGTTCTAAATATTCATTCCTTTTTCAATTTTCTCTCCTTTCCCAAAAATGTTGACTTGTGCTAGAGTATTGCACCATGGACACAGGCAGCCCTTGCAATACATTCTTCATGTATAACACTAGACAGTGTTATCAGACTGCCTACCCTTTAGGTAACCAATGCCAAGCCAGATCCTGTCCTCACATGAGAACTCTATAAGTACAATTTTCAATAGGGGTCACTGGACAGCAATCAAGAGCAGAAACCCTGGCTGAGTGTTTGGGCACCACTCCTGCTGCTACTCCAGGTGGCATGAAACATCTGAGATCAAGCTTGAACCTTCCCAGCCCACAATGATTAGCCAAGCACTAAGCTGTCAGAAGAGTTAAATATGTTCTTGAAATGAATTTTCAAAAAAATTGAAATGAGTTTCCACTGAATAGAATATAATAGGGGTTAAAGTTTTAACTTCCCAGCTCTGTATTGCTCTGAAGATACCTTAGGGGATCAGCTTCACACTTTGTGAAAATGTAAACTTAGGATAGCATGAAAACCCGTCCTTAACGCTCACCCGTGGTCAGGCATCTTCGGAGCACCGGAGAACCTCCATGTCCCATTAGGCAGCCAGTGTTATACATTCCATGGAATGACAAAGATGATAAAGAACATAAAAGCTGCCAAATAAATTACTGTTGCTGTGAAACCCAGCAATGGACTCTGACCAAGTTAAGAGTTCAGAGTAAGTGTGAACATCATATGCTATCCTGAAATCTCAGTTTGCGCTAAGCAATACAGAGCAGAGAAGTTAAAATTTTAACCCCTATTATATTCTATTCAATGGAAACTCATTTCATTTTTTGACGTTAACCTTAAATCTAATTTCTACTTGTTTGAGGGATATGTTGAAATGATTTCAGCTAATATTCTATTAGACGTCTTAACTTATAACACATGGTAAATTAAATAGTGGTGGATTGGAACCATTAAACATCAATGGTTCAATAATGTACCAAATCTTTAAAATTCATTTTCGGGATGTGGCAGGACCAGCTTTTATTCCCCTTCCTGATTTTCCTGAGAAGGTGAGTCTTCCTCTTGAAATATTATAGTTCTGTGGTTTGATTACAACTAAGCCAGACCACTTCAAAGAGAAGTTAAGATACATTGGTGTATAACTGGAATCATATTTAATTCAGACCCAATGAGGGCAGCAGGCTTCCTTCCCTAATGGACATAAAGGACCCAGTTGGGTTTTTAAGACAATGTTACAGTTTCACGTTCTCTTTTTTTTTTACTGATACCATCTCTTTATTTCCAGATATTTTTAAAACTGCATTCACATTCCCAAATTGCCACGTGAGATTTGAACACTGTTCTCTGAATCAGTAGTTCAGTGACATAAGAACTACTATGATTAATGGTAATTAAATGTTTAATGTACAGTTTATAGAATCATAGAATGGTACTGCACAGAAGCAATCCATCAGCCCATTATGCCTGTGTCGGCTCTTTGAAAGGGCTATTCAATTAGTCCCACTCCTCTGCACTTTCCTCATAGCCCTGAAAATATTCCCCTTCAAGTATTTATCCAATTCCCATTTGAAAGTTGTTATTGAATCTGCTTCCACCACCCTCTCAGGCAGTGCATTCCAGATTATTATAACTTGCTGTGTAACACTATTTCCTCATGTCCCCTCTGGGTCTTTTGAAAACTACCTTAAATCAGTGTTATCTTGTTAATGACCCTTCTTCTGTTGAAAACAGTTTATTTTATTTATGCTACCAAAACCCTTCATGATTTTGAATATCTCTATTAAATCACTTCTTAATCTTCTCTGCTTCAATGAGAGCTACCCCCAGTTTAACTGGTCACTTCAATTAACACCCTGAAGATCTGTTCTATGGTTAATTGATTCTGTCCAAATGTCACTTACTACTCTTTATAGCTTTTGCTGTATAACACCCATAACCCTTTCTTCCCCAATTATACTTTGAGCTTCTTATTTTCCAACATCCATTTTTTAACACTGCTGTCCTTTAGTTTTCTTTATAAATTCTCTTCTTAACGCCAGCTGGAAGATAAGGTATGATGATCAGATCACTCTGATGCAGCTTGTAATGACTAGAGGATAGGAATCCTGTTAGTCAGCATGCGCACCAAACTTGTACCAAGTGAGAATATAGCAATTATACCATTATTTTGAGTTGCTGAAGTTTGCAGTGATGTAAGATGTGTAATATAACTGCAGAATTTTTGAAACTGCCAAAAATGTCATTCAGCCAATGTGGGTGTACCTACACCCATCAGTTCAAGAAGGCAGCTCACCACCACTTTCTCAAGGGCAATTAGGAATGGGCAATAAATGCTGGTCTAGCCAGCAATACCCACATCCCATAAATGAATAAATTTTAAAACCATGATAGGTGTTGGTAGCTTTCAGTCAAGATGGAGGTGAAAGTCCAGTGCGAGGCAAAAGTGTACAAAGAAGCAAAGATCTGTAGAGAATTGAAAGTCTTCGGAGAGGTGAAGGTCTATGGGGAGAGGAAAGTCTATAAAGAGGTGAAAGTCCATGGGGGATGAAAGTCTACAGAGAGGCGAAAGTCTATGGTGTGGTGAAATGAATATATTAAACAGGAGTTTATTATTTCTATTAGCAAAACTATTTCCTTGTAAAGTACAATTTAAGCTTTATTCCAGTGACCTATTTGTAGCTTACCCTCAGGATTCAGAGATGATGACTTCATCTATTTTGAATCTGTGAAATTTATTTGACAAGTAGATAATGGAATGAAATCACATATTACTGAATTATTTATTATTGTGATATAAAATAATTTTATCAACAGTCTAATTAAATTATTTCCACAGAAAGTGTACTTTATCTGCATGGTGAGGCTGTTGGAGACTTAAAGGTATCTGCTTCAGGTGCTGATGTAAACTCCCCCTTTATTGTTCCTCCCATGGGATTTCCATTCCTTGATTCAATTTGGGATAGGATATATGTAAGTAGAAGTAAACATTAAATCTTTTCTCATTAGTTTCATATTATCTGAGATCAGAGGATCTATCGAGGATGATTCATTTCTGTTTTGGAAAACAATTATGTCTGGTGAGCTCATTCAGAGATTTTCCAATTTTCTGATAGGGAGTAAATTGAATATAGGGGTTGGACATTTTCAAAAATGCTTGGAATTGACAGAGCAGTGGATCAGGGCATTGGGATATGAAGTGGTAAGACTTAGTTTTGCTTTGCTAAACATTAAGTAATTTCCAAATTTGAATTTATTTTGGTTTTAGAGCACAGAGGTCTTGGAGTGTTACAAATTCAAATCTTATTATAAACAGTAACTTACAAAAACAAATTAGCTAGTCACAGTGGGAGTAATTCTCAGCAGGAATCTGCATTTTGTATTAGCGTTTTTCAGTGTCAGACAGTAATTAGATACATGTCAATTATTCACAGCAAGCGTCATTAAGCCACTTAAGGGTTTATACAGAGAATACTGGAGATCTGTCATTACAAGGCAGTAATCTAATTGAGGGGTTTAAATAATATCATGAAGCAAAAAAAAGTCCTCATTTTACATTAATAATCTGAACCCACTAATTAGGTTATAACCTTGAAATTACATCCAAAGTATACTGTAAATTTTCATCTTCACCACCTGGGCAATAAATTGTGGAGCAGCTAGCTTTCCTGTTGTAGATTTCATTGAATTTTCGTTCTATTCGGCAGGTTCTACAACAGTCTAGACCCATAGATCCCATCCCAAATTTTGACAGTGGGGTTTTGCATAGCTGACAGAGAAAGGGAAGCCTGACCAAGTCGATGTGCTTTTCCAAAGTGAATGGAGTCCTCCAGAGGCCCACATTCTTTGGCTCCTACTGTAGTCATGCTGACAAGTGAAGATAATTGAATCACACGAGGGGCAATTTGCCTTACTTGAGTGAAGGTTTGGGCTCTTCAAAAGGCCTCAATGAGACTTACACCAGGTTCTCACTGACAAAGCTTCTACTTGGCATTTCAAGAGCATAAAGGAAGAATTTACCAGTGAAGCACAGGAACTTCCCTTGGTATGCCAGCTTGGCAAAAAGGGAATAGGTGTTTAAATTCACTGATCAGAATTTCAGAGTCCGGTTGAAAATGTGCCTGGGTTTATCCCAAATCCATGTCTCCCTCTGGCCATAACTCCTGCTTATGCCCTCTCCATCCTCAGGAATTCAGGAAACAACATTCAGAAACAAATTCTTATCTGCTCTTCTGAAGTTGTTGACTCATGCTGGGCACAATTCTGCATGAGCTCCTGGTACCCGAGTGTGCATTCTTCATATGTGTTCAGATGAGCATTGATAGCTTACCTGACTGTGAGGATGGAACAGTCAATCCTAATTCTGTCCTCATTCATTCATTTATATCCACACATATCCATTTTCCAGAAAGTCACATTGGATAGGATTCAGGAGCAGGAATTCCCTCTAATTTTTCATTCCTTAGTCCAGGAATCCCAAGACTATTTTCAGGGCATCCATGACCATATTTCTTTAATTATCATATTTGTAGGTGAAAAATACAATTCATTTAAATTTTGATCATTTATATTTGATGTCAGAATATAAAATATATGTTGATGACCAAGTGAATATTTTTCAAAGATTAAAAGATACAAAGGGTAGTTGTGTTGGATAGTCTCTATAATTATGCAACCTATGATGCCCCCTTAGATATGTGCAATATATAGAAAATGGGAAATGAAGAACTGACTTAAATCAATCAGATCCCAGTTTACTCAGTGTATTCAGTCTATTCAGGAGTGTAATATGATGAAATGCAAATACTGTAATCCTATCTGTATTTTCCCCTCTAGTTTTCAGATAACGGCCTGATTCAATTTCAGAATTTTCAGTTAAATGAGAAGTATTTATATCCAAACCCATTTAAGAATGGATTCAATGGCAATGAAATGGTACCGATGTTGGCTGTGTTCTGGGACGATGCTAACCTCACATTTGGGGATGGGAAGTTATTATATCAGGTTTGTTTTTTTTAAACCATACACATTTTTCCGGTTAGGAGCATTTTTTTTTGATTGCTGGAGTGCCGCTCCATGGGCACCAGTGGCTCTCCAGTACCTCGGCCAAATGACCATTTCTCCATGTATGAAAAGACAGTGAATGCTAGCATGCTATTCGACCATGGCAAAAGTGACAAACAAGCCCAAGCAGTTGTTTCCCAATGTCCAGAAACACTCACATTCAGAGGGACAATGTATAACTAATGTAATTATAGTAGTCGCCTCTTAGCATGCCTAATATTATTCCATTGTAATTTAGCAGCATAACAAAGATGACTATATGATGAAGATTCCTCCTTCCCCCTTGCCCTCTCACCTTTACCTCACCTTGCTAACATTTTTGAGAATTAAAAACTGTGACAACACTGTTTCAAGTCAAGGTAATTAAAACAAACTTCACAGGAATAATATTCATGACACTGCTCTAGTTAAGGATTTAAGGTATGATTCAGACCTCACTGAATGAATCTCTTGCAGTGTTGCACATGGTGGAGAGAAAATTCAATAGTCCCTGAAAACAGACATAGGCATCACTGTGCAATTAACCAGTGCCTGTTGCTTCTAAGGCAGCCTGCACACCAATTTCATGCTGCTTGCCAATTTGGATGATAGCTGCATGCAATCAGTGCTAAATGCACTGTCGATCGGCATGCTTTAGGATGGGGTGAGGCTAGCACCATTTAAGGCTAGCCTCTACTATATAAAGCCATCCTGCACATCTTAAAGGTGAAGTACACTCTGGTTGGAGCAGGTGCTAGTACTGTTTGTAAAATTGAGTCTGAGCAGGAAGAAGAGTGAATTATGGTGCAACAGGGGAGAGAGCATGCTCCGAGGCTCTCCGCACTGCACTAGATGCCTTGGGAGAAGAGGAGGAGAGATGTGGAGCTGGAATTTTAAAACAGTTCAAGATCTGGATCGGAAGTAGGTGGGATTGCAACTTTACATGCCAGCCTCCATTCTAGTTTGTCTCCATGATTCCAAGTCAATGAGGAGGACCCAGGGTCTGAACAGCTGTTGAAAGGGAAATGGCAGGCAGCCAGTTGAGGCTAATTGTTGTTAATTATGGGAATTTCCAGTAGGTAATACAGGCAGCTCATTTTGGACTGGACCATGTGGTGGGCTCAGGTGGGAGGTGGAGCCGTGATGGATCATGTCAGGGAAACGACCTGGATCCACAAGAGCCTCTAGGTCACAGCTGTGACTGCTGGCTATCCCCTGGAGGAGCTGCCCCTTCAGGGGAGATGGTGGTGTAGTGGTAATCTCACTGGACTAGTAGTGATCCAGAGGCTCAAGCTAATGGTCTGGGAATATGGGTTCAAACTACAGCAGCTGGTGTAATTTGAATTCAATTAGCAAATCTAGAATTGAAAGCTAGTCTCAGTAAAGGTGACCATGACAATTCTCACCGACTATTATAAAAACCCATCTGGTTCACTAACGCTATTTAGGGAAAGAAATCTGCCATCCTTACCTGGTCTGGCCTACATGTGACTCCACAACCAATGTAATGTGGTTGACTCTTAACTGCCCTCTGAAATGGCTAGCAAGCTACTCAGTTCAAAGGCAATTAGCGATGGGCAACAAATGCTGGCTTTTCTAGTGACGCCCATTTCCCATGAAAAATGGATCATGGACAAGCAGCTGTGGCTTTTTAAAAAGTGAAAACAAACTTATCTTCACCTGTCCCTCACAATCTCTGTGTTCAGGTTGGCAGCTTCCATCTTGCCTGGCTGCCAATCACTCAAGGCTGGAGGAGCTCCCATTAGCCATCCAGTGTTGGGAGCCCGCCCATCATCCCTGATTGGATGGCGAACACACCTACTGGCCTTTAATTGGCTGGAGCATTGAAAATTGCGGTGAGCATGCCTAAAGCTGTGTAGGGTCAGGACTCAGAACTAACCCCCATTTCCAGTTCCCGACCCCTAAATGAAAATGCAATTCATGGTCTATCCATAAGGGACCAGGAGGCAATGGGACCAGGTAGCTGTGGCACTGAGTACCAGGGTCAGAATTTTTCCCTTGGTCAGGCAGGCGCGCGCCCAACCTGAACCGCCCTAGAGTAAAATAGTGTGCGATATTTTGTTCAGCGGGCGCGCGCAAGAGGCGACAGCAGCCCGCCGACAATTAAGAAGTCTATGAAGGCCCTTAATCAATCAATTAATTAAATTGGATTTTTTGCTCTCTGTCGAAATGTTCGGTTGGCAGGTGGGCGAAAAGGCCAAGCAGCCTTTGGATTTTTGAGGAAACTTCATCCTCGGGCGGGATGAGGTTTCTGATATTAATTAAAAATAAAATAAAAATGTTTAATTCTAATTTATAACATGTCCTCGCTCACGTGACAGGGTCACATGAGGAGGGACATTTTACCTTATTTTTAAAATCTTTATCTGTAGTGTAATAAATCATCAGCTCTCTAAGGCAGCTCTGTGCCTCAGGGAGATTTCAGTCTGTGCACCCGCACGCAAGCGCAAACTTCTGCGCTCACCCTCCTCCCACCCCCACCCCGGCAGCGCTGAGCGTTGCAGAGTGTGATTCACGTTGGCTGACTGTTAATTTGCCAGCCAGCGTGAAGTCGGGGTCCAAACGCAGGCAGCGATGGGTTTCGCTGCCGCTCCCGGGCCCGCCTGCTGCGCCCACCTGATGAGGTAAAAATCCTGCCCCAGGAGTCCCCAAGAGCTGGATGCAGTACTGCATAAAGTTCAATGACCTCACATGAATGTTCAAGGTCAGTGAATGTATATTCAAGTACCAAATTCCACTAAATTCACCATTAGCCTCACAATACTCGATGCAAGACACCTTCATCACTCACCCACCAACAATCTTTATTAGGACTGATATCTCACAGTTATAACTTCACTCACCATCACACAGCACTGCTGCAAACCTCACACCCACGACTTTCAGGTTGCACAGCTGTTCATCTATGACAGGCACATCGCTCATTTTGCATCTAGGAGGCCTTGCAAAACCGGAGTCAATGGGAATAAGGAGGAAAACTCTTCACTAGTTGGAGCCATACCTAGCACAAAGGATGATGGTTGTGGTTGTTGGAGGTCAATTATCTTAGTCCTGGGACATCGCTGCAGGAGTTCCTCAGGGTGGTGTCCTCGGCCCAACCATCTTCAGCTGCTTCATCAATGACCTTCCTTCCATCATAAGGTCAGAAGTGTGGATGTTTGCTGATGATTGCACAATGTTCAGCACCATTCACAACTCCTCAGACACTGAAGCAATCCATGTCCATAAGCAGAAAGACCTGGACCACTTTCAGGCTTGAGCTGATAAGTCATAAGTAACATTTATGCCACACAACTGCCAGGCAATGACCATCTCCAGCAAGAGAAAACCCAACCATCTCCCCTTGATATTCAGTGGCAGTATCATTACTGAATCCCCCAATATCAACATTCTGGGAGTTACCATTGACTAGAAACTGAACTGGACTAGCCATATAAATATTGTGGCTACAAGAGCAGGTCAGAGGCTGGGAATTCTGTGCAGGGTAACTCACCTCCTGATTCCCCAAATCCTGTCTGCCATCTACAAGGTACAAGTCAAGAGTGTGATGAAATACTCCCCACTTGCCTGGATGAGTGCAGCTCCAACAACACCCAAAAAGCTCAACACCATCCAAGACAAAGCAGCCCGTTTGATTGGTACCCCATCCACAAACTTAAATATCAGCCCACCACCGATACACAGTAGCAGCAGTGTGTACCATCTACAAGATACACTGCAGGAACTCAATAAAGCTCCTTAGACAGCACCTTACAAACCTGCAACCTCTACTACCTTGAAGGACAAGAGCAACAGATGCATGGGAACATCACCACCTGGAAGTTCCCCTCCAAGCCACAATGTATCCTGACTTGGAAATATATCACTGTTCCTTCATTGTTGTTGGGTCAAAATCCTGGAACTCCCTTCCTAAGAGTTCTGTGGGTGTACCTACACCACATGGACTGCAGCGGTTCAAGAAGGCGGCTCACCACCACCTTCTCAAGGGCAACTAGGGATGGGCAATAAATGCTGGCCCAGCCAGTGACGCTCATGTCCCGTGAAATAATAAATAAAAACAGATTACATCACACTCACTGACACAATTCTCTCTCTCTCTCTTGTAGGACAAGATAGCACATAATTGCAGGCAACAGCACCTAACCTCTGGGGAACAGGAACAGCTGCATGCTCTCGCTCCTCTGGAACAGACAGTGCTCACCATCATTGGAGTGGCTCTCACTGAGGCTGTGGTTAGTGGCCAGGCTGAAACCCATGGAAGATAAAGGCATCTTCCAACCTAATCCACCTTCTCACATCCCAATTCCCTCTCATTCTACAATCTCCTCTAGTTTGCATGCTGCAGATGGTGTAAGCATGCACCTCTCATTTTTCTCCTTCCCTCAGCACAACAACTATTTAGCCTTTCTCCTTTCAGATAGCCAAGAACAGCAGTCTGATCAAGCACTGGCACAGGAGCGTGAAGGGCAAGAGGAACAGGACACTGATGATCAGAAAATACTGATTCACAATCTCACACTTACAATCACTAGCTCAGATAATGGCACTGTGCAAACGTTACAGGGTGGCTTGGAAGCAGGATCTGCATGTGGTGAATCACTGGGCAGGAGTAGCCTGCAGCTAGGGCACAGAGAAAGGGTAGCTCAGGTGCCAGTTCCCCAGAGGATGAGGTTGCATATGAGTATTGCTGCAGGGGATTCAGATGAGGACTACAATAGGGCTGCATACAGAATAAAGCTGATGGTGAAATGTTTGGTACTTTGGCAGGCCTGCCAGATAACCTGCTATCATTATCAGGGAGCATGGAGATGTCCAGCACCAACTTGGCACAGGGCTTTGCGCAGACCTTGGAGCCCATTCTTTCCAATGTGAAGTTGTGGGCAACTGCATGGCAGCCCTTGTGGACCTGACCATGATGCAGCATCTGATGGCTTATGTCTCAGCCTCCATTGCAGCACAAGCAGAAACCATTCAACATCTGAGTGCCGCAGTGGGTTTGTATTTCAGTTTGAAATCTTTCCTGACAACACAACAATTAAATCCTGAATGACCTAAGACTCTTTTTACTTTAGACTTAGAATTGGTGGCCAGAAATGAACATTTTTTTTTGCCATACCAACGGAGTAACACACTCATTATTACGTGATATAACACCTATGTGTTTATTAAACATATTAATATTACTTATTAATATATTAACATATTAACTTACCGAAACATTAATTTACCGAATCAACTGCTAGAATAGTATATATTAGTAGGTTATAACTGATGTTCAATCTAAGTTACATAAGAAAATGCTACATTTTAAAACTTTTGGATGAAGAATGCAGAAAATATCTGTTGTTCCTCAGGTTTATGATGACAGTAGGAAGGACCTCTATTCTCAAATGATTATCAACAGAACCACCGAGGAAGTAAACAAACATTTTTCAAAGAGCATTGACAGTCATTTTGTCCCCAGGTGGATATTAAAAGTAACATGGGATCACATCTCACCTGTTTCCTTTCAGAAAAAAAATATAAGTGAGGTAAGTCAGTGGAGTACAAAATTAATGAATGTGGGTTAAGAGTTAAAAGCCATTGGATAAATAACATTTTCACTTAGAAATAACTATCAGCTATTAAATTACTGGCTGCACTTTGAGTTTATCGACACCCTCAATCACATTGGGACCTCAATTTAAATTTGTTGCGCACATTTTATGAATCTAAAATGCAAATATAATTATAACCAATTTAGCAGGGCAGAGGCTTGTGCCCAATGCAAGACTCAGTGCTGAGTTCAAACAGACCCCACTTTCATTGGAGTGAGGTGTGGCATACAATTCTTTAAGAGTAGATGTGAACATCATAAAAGGTCGATAAGGTCCGTGGAACTGTCAAGCTCCAAATTATTAAAATCCCCCGTCCTTTAAATTTTGGGAAAAAAAACAGCCTGCTGTGTCTCTGAGTTGAAAAAAATTGGTGCTAGCAAATTTAATAGCTGTTTGTTACATAATCCTGAAGGCTACAATTCTAGTGTTATTTCTGTTTTACTGCTTCCACAGCCTATCTTTATCATAGTGTGGGGCTATAAGTTCACAGTTTAATTGACAGCTCCAAGAAGTTATTAAGGGATTAGCTGTTTTTGATGTGGGACTACCTGTACAAATGTTTGTTTTTTGTATTGGGATGAAGTACTTGAGGGGATTTAATTTATTGAATTGGCTTTTATCAATGAGAGTGTCTTTTCTTTAGCGAAGTCTGTAATAGATACTTAGAACTTTATCTTATTTCATCTCTGCTCGTGGTGGATACTGGGTGAGTTGGCATGGAAGGTGTAAGGGCAAAGGTTTGTGGGTGACAAGGCATGGTTTGGCATGATTTAGGACTAAAAGTTGGCATAGGGGCTGTAAGGGCTGTAGATGAGTGGGGGCATAGGTTGGCATGGAAGTTATGAGGGTTCATGGGGGGGTTGGGTAGGTGGGGGTAAGTTGGCATGAATGGGGGATGGGGAGTGGGTTGGAGGTTAAGGCGGTGTGAGGGCTGAGGACTCAAGAGCCTAAATACTTTTATTATAACTGGGAAGAAGTCCCAAAGCACTGAGGTGGGCCTTTTAAACAGCCCATCTCAGCACTCAGCAGCCCCTGTGGTTGCCTCCAAACTGTTTCTGGGGGAAGTAGCCCTGACTCCAGTGCACACCCACACCCCCAGAACGAAAATCTAGCCATTGGGCACTGTTTCCCCCGAGGTGGGTTTGGTGAGTTGGGAAATTTCCAGACTCTACACACTTGCCTTGGGAGTGAAAATAGGTATATTTAAATTATATACAATGAAGTAAATGAAGATTATAACTATTTTGTTCATGAGTTAAACTCAAAGATGGAAGTCTGAAATAAAAACAGAAGTAATTGAAATTCAATCAGGCCAATCAGTGACCAAAAGAGAAAGGAAACCCAATGTGATTTTATTTTCTTGAGAATTGGTTAATAATAACATTTTGGTTAACTTTAAGCTCAACCTTTTTGTATGTCTCTCATCAGTCATGATGAAGAGTCACATTCAAAGCTTTAACCTTTTTTCTTTTTCATATACTGATCGATGAGCTCTATTTTTGCAGTATATTTCATAGCTTTTATTCCAAATATCAGTAAGGCCATCATAGCTCACTGTTAGATATGCCTCATTTAGGCAGTAACAAATTGATTCTCTCTGTAAACTGAATTCTCTACATGCTCTTAATTGTTTGAATGGGCTTGGTTCATTGATTTGTAACTGCTTTTTTTCATTTGACATAATTTACTCTTTCAAAGAAATTTTAAATTTTTCTCTAACACATATTTATTTCCAGACAAACACATTTCAGTGCATATTGACGACGGATGGAATTCTCTCCTTTGCTTTGTTAAAATATGCTACAATGCTCTGGTATCCTGGTCAGAGATTATTCCACAGAGCATTGATGGGCTACACAAATGGTAAAGGAATATTTTACAATGATCCCCAAACACAAAAAAACAACACATATGGCCCAAGAGGAAGATACAGGCCAGATCAAGCAATTGGAAACACAGGACTCCGTGGGCAATGGGCTTACCGTCTGGATCTGCAAAACTCCAGTAAATATAGTAAAAGTTACCAGCAGAAGTGCTGGCATTGGTATCTAGCTGAACCAAATCCTTCCGCCTGGAATACCGATGTACAGTCTTGTCCCTGCCATGAGTCACAAGCGAAGGGAGACAACCGTTTTATACCTGAGGTTATGCTATTCAATGTTTCGACCAAACAGAAGCTGGAAGGCAAGAGGATTTCATTTCAATCTGCATTACCTAATAAGTTTGCAGCTGGCCGAAGGTGCATCTATAGTTCGGGGTACCTGATTGAGGGCATAACTGACCGTTACTTTATTTATTCCCCAGAAGCAACAACGATGCAGGACCACATAAGTGAGTATAGATTAAAAATGCTTTTGTTACCCCCAGGGTAAGTGTTCCGTTGATGCTGTTGGGAAATTTCAATTAAAGTATCAGTATGTCTTGCTGCTTAGATAGAGATGAGAAAATAAATCAGCCAGGATTTCAATTCCTGATTGATTTAAAGTAACTGCTGACAGAAAATTTGTGTGTGATTAACAGCTGATGACAGGTTTGGGATTAGCTCTCACTGTTTCTCATGACCTGCAAAACTGCAGAACTCCTTCCCTCACCTGGATTTTAAACCTCCTGCAGTCTTTTAATATCCTTGGCATTAATGAACTATTACTTTGTGATTTTGCCACATATTCTCCTCTACTCTTTTGAGCCTTGGGGTGTTTTGTGCTATCAAAATTAACCAGTGTTGTCACCTTTTTCTAAATGTTTAACCTCCAAAACCTGACAGCTAGATGGATAGAGCTATGTTTGATGCTTGCTTTGTGCTGTTACTGTTGAAAATTCATTGAAAATCTTAATAATGAATGCTTCCTAATTGTAAAGCATAAAAGCGAGTGAAAAATGAACCTTTGTTTTAAATAGATGTTGTTTTCATTTCCATTTTAAATACTTCGAGATAGACCATTCAAAACTGAACAGCTAACTGTCCCTTCACTCTTATAAATATACAACTATTCAGAGATTAGATTTTAAGCAACTCATGTTCAGTTTAGCCTCCAAAATGTTTTAGCTACATCTTATCACAACAGGTCAGTTTGGATTAAGTTGGTTTAGACTCAGTATAATCTTGCTGTATTCACACTTACAATTAGCCCAGATCAGTTCACTGAATTATTAAATTGCCAACCTGGTATATGCATTAAAATTTGCTTCACTGCAGAAAACAACAGGAGATTTGCAACCTAGAGTAATGTTCTGCCTTACCTAAAGTGGGGTATCTTTACTCTGAATGAGATCCACTTAAAAAAAAACACGTGCCTGTGCAAACCTTGTGAGTGGTCTGCTCTAGTTCTCATTACATGCAAAGTTCCTTCTTAAAACACCCATCTGCAGACTAACATCTGGCATAAATGTGCAGCATGTTACAATTACTTACATTATCTCTGCTGCCATCAGCAATGATGATCCATAGCAACCAGATAGCAAGCTGTGGAATTGAGCTTAATGTTAGATTGGTAACTTTTACCACATGGCCATGCCAATATAGGAGTCATTGAGAAATCTACTAAATGGACATTAAGCTATTTTGAAACAAATGTTTCCAGCAAACAAATGGAATAAAATGTTCAATATTTGCAGATAATAGATTAATAGATTACTCATTACTCTACCAATTGTCAACAAATATTTCAAAACCAGGTCTGAGTACCTAACTTTTGGCTCCAGGTCGACAGAGGCCAATGACCTTGCATTCCCCAATTTGGAAACTTGTACAGTCATATTTTATTCTGGAATACTGGGTTTTAATTATGAGAAACACCCGATGAGTTAAACTATAGAAGATACAAGTAATATCCCAGAAATAGCTGTAGACCAGGAAATGGAAGGGAAGGAGGAACTCAAGAAAATTACAATCACTAGGAAAGTGGCAATGAGCAAATTGTTGGAGCTGTGGTCTGACAAGTCCCCAGGTCCTGATGGACTTCATCCTAGGGTCATAAAAAAAGTGGCTAGTGAGATAGTTGATGCGTTGGTTTTAATTTTCCAAAATTCCCTAGATTTGGGGAAGGTCCCATTTGATTACAAAATAGCAAATGTAGCTCGTCTATTCAAAAAGGTAGCAAGACAGAAAGCAGGAAACTACAGGCCAGTTAACTTAACGTCTGTCACAAGGAAAATGTTAGAAGCTATTATTAAATACATTATCGCAGGGCACTTAGAAAAATTCAAGGTAATCAGGCTGAGTCAACATGGTTTTGTGAAAGGGAAATCTTATTTAACCAATTTATTGGATTTCTTTGAAGAAGCAACATGTGCTGTGGACCAAGGGGAACCGGAGGATGTACTGTACTTAGATTTCCAGAAGGCATTTGATAAGGTGCCAAATCAAAGGTTATTGTGGAAAATAAAAGCACATGGTGTAGGGGATAACATATTGGCATGGATAGAAGATTGACTAGCTAACAGGAATCAGAGAGTAGGCATAAGTGGGTCATTTTCTGGTTGGCAAGATGTAACAAGTGGTGTCTCAACTTTTTACAACTTATTTAAATGACTTGGATGAAGGGGCCAAAGGTATAGTTGCTAAATTTGCTGATGATATAAAGATAAGTAGGAAAGTAAGTTGTTAAGAGGACATAAGGACATTACAAAGGGTGATAGATAGGCTAAGTGACTGGGTAAAGATCTGGCAAATGGAGTATAATTTGGGAAAATGTGAAATTGTCCATTTTGGCAGGAAGAATAAAAAAGAAGCATATTATCTAAATGTTGAGAAATTGCAGAACTCTGAGATGCAGAGGGATTTTGCTGTCCTAGTTCATGAATCGCAAAAGGCTAGTATGCATACAGCAAGTAATTAGGAAAGCTAATAGAATGTTATCGTTTATTGTGAGGGGAATTAAATACAAAAGTAGGGAGGTTATGCTTCAGTTATACAGGGCATTAGTGAGACCACATCTGGAGTACTGTGTAAGGAAGGATGTAAATGTATGGGAAGCAGTTCAGAGAAGGTTTACTACAATACCTGGAATGGGTGGTTTGTCTTATGAGGAAAAGTTGGACAGGCTAGGCTTGTATCCACTGGAGTTTAGAATAGTAAGAGGTGATTTGATTGAAACATATAAGATCCTGAGGGGTCTTGACAGGGTGGAAGTGGAAAGGATGTTTCCCTTTGTGGGAGAATCTAGAACTAGAGGTCACTATTTAAAAGTAAGGTGTCACCCATTTAAAACAAAGATGAGGAGAATTTTTTTCTCTCAGAGGGTTGTGAGTCTTTGGAACTCTCTTCCTCAAAAGGCAGTGGAAGCAGAATCTTTAAATATTTTTAAGGAAGGGGTAGGTAGATTCTTGATAAGCAAGGGGGAGAGGTTATCAGAAGTAGGAGGGAATGTGAAGTTGAGGTTACAATCAGATCAGCCATGATCATATTGATTGGCAGAGCAGGCTTGAGGGGCCGAGTGGCCTACTGCTGCTCCTAGTTCATATATTTGTATGTGTCAGTGAATTTTTGGGTTCCTTACCATAAATGAGACATAATAGCCTTGGAGAAATTATAACACAGATTATAACATTATAAAAACAACCTGTATTTATTTAAGTACCTAGAGCATAGAAAAACATCCAAAAAAGAATAAGAATTTATTTGAAATGGTAGAAATTGGAATGCGATTAAAATCAGGCCACGAGAAAGCCCTGAATTCAGTGATCAAGAAGGGCCAAAAACCCTCCTCCAGTGCTAAATTGTTTTAATGTTTCCATTAATGGGAATTGTAGTGCTTTAGTATCCACTATACCACCCCAAAAAAATCCCAAACTTTGGTACTGTGGAACTTCTCATGTATTCAATATTTGCATGTAATAAGCAGCTTGTTTTGAATTTTAATCATTATTGTTTTATTATTTGTTAACAGAGGGGGATTTGGAACCTTTTGAATGGTGTTGCAAAAAATCTTCTTTATGCAGTTTGTATTATGAAAAACGACCTATTGATAGGTGTGAGAATTATACTTCATTGGGTTTAGGTAAGCAAATAACAATTTAGGTTGTGCATTGTGACTATTATGGCTTACTAAATTGAGAATTATATTGACTTTAGTCAGATTAATTTAATGCAATGCTTTTCAAAAGTTATTTCCTCTTTCCCAAATTTTCCCTTTTACAATCACTCATTGAGTTCCAACAGGGAGAACAAAGGATAAGTCATAGACACCTCTGACTATTGACACTGGTGCTCCATAATCAGCCTGAAGAGGTATGATTGAAGTCAGGAAAACTGCAAAGTAACAGATTTTCTTTATGAAAATGAACTAGTAATTATATTGTGTTCAATCTCATGAACAGCTTAAACACACCCACTCAACCTTGGTAATTAAGTTGAAGTCATAAGTAGTTGTAAGATACAAACTCTCAGCCTTTAGGTTGGGCATCAGAAATAAAACCAAACTAGCAAGTAGGCTGCTTAAATTAGTGTTTATGCTTTTCAACTGATATGTTATTTTTTTCTCTTCAACATTCTCCCCTTTTCGCTTTTTCTGAAGAAGTGGACTGATGCATTTCGTCCTCAATGCCCATTCTTCATGCATGTGTCTAGAGAGTGTTGGTAAAATATCTAACTAATGGGAAAATCATAGTGACACCTATTCTTGTTCCATCAATACTGTGCACATTTAAACAGGATTCACTGTATTGGAATCAAGAGCAAGAACCCTGCCTGATTTTATTTCATCTCCAAGGGCAATGGTGCCAAATGCAGCATCCCAATGCCACCCAGGTAACTTCAGCTAACCCAGTACAGACTGAAGATCAACATAGACCTAACTGGTCTGTGGAGCTTTTTTCCACACTGAGTAAAGCATTTATCCTCTAAGCCACCAAGGGAGCCCTAGTTATGAATACTGTTACATATTTTGGTGCAGATTTTACAGTTTTGTATGGTGGTACAGGTTTACTGCCAAAGTTAGACATTTCTCCACAGAAAAGGAAGAAAAATTAGAGGTTATGTCATCCAGGATGATCTTGCAGCATTTCACTTGCATTTCCCCTAACTTAGTCTACTGCATTCGTTGCTCCCAATGCGGTCTCCTCTACATTGGAGAGACCAAACGCAAACTGGGCCACCGTTTTGCGGAACACCTGCGGTCTGTCCGCAAGAAAGACCCAAACCTCCCTGTCGCTTGCCATTTTAACACTCCACTCTGTTCTCTTGCCCACATGTCTGTCCTTGGCTTGCTGCATTGTTCCAGTGAAGCCCAACGCAAACTGGAGGAACAGCACCTCATCTTCCGACTAGGCACTTTACAGCCTTCCGGGCTGAATATTGAATTCAACAACTTTAGATCTTAAACTCCCCCTCCCCCCATCCCCACCCCGTTTCTCCCCCCCACCTTTTTTTTCAATAATTTATATAGATTCTTCTTTCCCCACCTATTTCCATTATTTTTAAATCTAAAACTAAAACCTTGTTAGTCTTTCCACCCCACCCCCACTAGAGCTGTACTTTGAATATCCTGTCTTCCATTCTTAATTAGCACTTTTCTTAGACAAATATCACCACCTTCAACACCTCTTTGACCCTTTTGTCTGTGACATCTTTTGATTATCTACTCATCTCCACAATCACCACACCCTCAACGTCTCTCTCCCCCCCTCCCCCCCCCCCCACCTTAAACCAGTTTATATTTCTCCCTTCTCCTAACTATGCTTCAGTTCTGCCGAAGGGCCATGAAGGCTCGAAACGTTAACTGATTTCTTCTCCGCCGATGCTGCCAGACCTGCTGAGTTTTTCCAGGTAATTCTGTTTTTGATCTTGACTAGTATAGATTGATAAGAAAGAGATATAATTGACATTGGAAAGCAACGAGGAACTAAAGACAGAGGAGAAAAATAGACCCAACAATGTAACTACACATTATTAACTTGCAGTGTAATTGAAAAATGGCAACAGTGCAAACATGAACTCAGGCTAAGTGGATATAGGCACAACAAAATGTGTTTTTAAAAAGGTAGAAAAGTTAAAATAAATACAGTATATGGATAAATTCTCAAAAAATACTTATTGTTAAGGTCAGGTTTATGGAACCCTGCATGTGAAAACATTTGATGGAGTTGATTACATATTTCGTGGACTCGGAGAATACGTCATTGTCAGGCTGTCATCAGCCAAAGGACATAACATATTTACTCTT
The DNA here is from genome assembly GCF_964194155.1 of Cetorhinus maximus. NCBI lineage: Eukaryota > Metazoa > Chordata > Chondrichthyes > Lamniformes > Cetorhinidae > Cetorhinus > Cetorhinus maximus. The sequence continues at coordinate 89,997,186 of NC_135892.1, read as the reverse complement.
CAAGGGCAAAGTACCCTAACAATCAAAAACAACAGCTTTATAAACACAGTGGCCTTGGTAAAGTTGGCTGCATTTTATCAAGGGATGGTAATGATGAAAGTAAGTAGTTTATTCTCAGAATCATGACCCGATTGTTTAAAAATTCTGTTTTGAAACAGTAACTAACATTTCTGCCATCTCCAGTCCTAAATTATAACTTTTCTCATTTCGGTAAGGTGGAGTGGGGACGCTCCAAGTTTGAAAAGGAACTTTCTGTTACAGTAAATGATAAAGACATCAGATTGCACAAAGGTGAAGATTTAGGTAAGAGGTAGTGAAAAAAAAGGCCTGTGGAAATGTAACAAATGACAGCAAATACCCAGCAGCCACTGGAAAGTCAATTAAGGCTCGGCAACCAATTAGCAGCAAGTTCCCAGTGTAAGTGAGATTTTACTGGAGTCCCATGGGATCCCCGCTGTGTCTCCAGCTCATAGGGTAACATGAGGCACATGCAGAGCAGGACGTCAGAGCACTATAACAAAAATATCACCTTAAGGAGCAAATCGTCAATCCTGGGGTTAAATGCCCATCTGTACTTGAATTTAGTTATTGTGAACTTCCTTGGAGTGGCAATCAGTATTGGATGGCCAATCCATGCCCAATTTCTTACCTAAACTTTTTCCCCAACCTTCCGACTCAGGCTGGACGAGATCCTAGCAGGGCCTAGTGTCAAAGTGCAGCTGAGTTGAAAGGAAGGAGGCCTTCTGGGCAATTGAACTTCCAAAGGGGATTCCCAGCCTATCTTTGGGATCCCCCCCCCCCACAACGATGCTGGAGAGCTCAGAAGTTACGGCCCATCATGTTTTAACAAATCTAAATTGTCATATTATTATAAATACAATTCTGCATACTTCCAAACAAATTCATTTTTAACAACACACAGGAAGGGAAGTGTCGGAGATGGACCATGTGAAAGTGAGGGGTGGAACTTGGAAGCAGATCCAGATGAGAGTGCAAAACGGCACCAGTACAGTCATCGATGTACTGGATAAAGAATTTGGGAGGGGCCTGAGTAGGATTGGAACAAGGAACATTCAAAATACCCCCAAAAAGGATAGGCATAACTAAGACCCATGCGGGTACCCATAGCCACACCCTTCAGTTGGAGGAAGTGAGACAAGTTAAAGGAGAAATTGTTCAATGAGAGAACATGTTCAGCCAGACAGAGGAGGTTGGTGGTGGATGGGGATTGCTTGAGGAAGAAGGGGAAAGCCCTCAGATCACCTGCGGGTGGGGGCAGGGGTGGGGTGGGTGGCGATGGAGGTGTAGAGGGAATAGACATCCATAGTTAGGGCCAGGACACTGGAAATTGTTGAAATGATACAGGGCGTCAGAAGAATCACAAATGTAGGTGGGAAGAGACTGGACAAGGAGAGAAAAAATATAGTCAAGATTAAATGACAAAGGTGTCATGGAACACAAGACAAAGGGAGTGGTAATGATAGTAATGATTCTACTGTAAAGCTGATCTATAAATCCCAGTTACTTCTGAATTGTTTTCTGAAACGTATATTTTGTATAAATTAACCTTTTGTATTATAGCTGTTAATTATTCATTTAATATTTTCTCATTGTAACATATATTTGCGAAACATTTTCCAATTTACTTTGCATACAGTCTCCATTAAAATACCATTGATTCCAAGATTCAGTCATTTGCCATTTGCCATTTTCATCAGCTTCTCATATGTTGACACCCGCAATTCAGCTGAATTTTAGTAAATAATTGTACCTTTGCACCTCTCTGTTGTTTTTCTTCACAGAAGTATACCATTTCAGTCAGAACCAGTTGGCATTAGTGTGTGAAAAGGGGACCAGATGCTCTGCAGTTTATTTTTCTGGACTACAGGTTACAGTGGAGTTAGACATCGGTGGCTTCCTCCAGGCGACAGTCTATTTGCCACATTCTTTCTACAACAGAACACTTGGTCTTCTTGGCTTGTGGAGCAGTACAACAGTAGATGATTTTTTGTATCCAAATGGGGATTATCTGAAGTTCCAGGGTGACAGTCTTCCAGCTGAAGAGGAAGTATATAAGTTTCAACAATCCTGTAGGTTTTTATAGCCATTAAAACACATGTTACAGCATTTAATCTTATTTCATTTTAGGCTGGCTCAGTCTTCCACATGTCTTTTCATCTCTCCTGAAGGAAAAGCATCATACTGGAGTTTCATGGGCATGAACAACATATTGATAGCTCACCCAAATAGGCACTGTTTATGTGTGACCCCCAAACAGCGAGTGTAACCAAGCTATTAAAGGTAGATGATATCAGAGCCAAGCTCAAACTTGTCTTTACCTGACAGCCACACTTGCAATTTCCAGTAAAGATGACCAGCTAACAATCGGGAGTACAAACGCTTGTTTCCACCTCCATAACATCTCCCGACTCCATTCCTGCCTTAGCTCATCTTGCTGCTAAAGCCCTTATTCATGGCCTTTTTACCTCTAGGCTTAACTATTCCAGTGGATGGCCTCCCATCTTCCACCCTCCATAAACTTAAGCTCACCCAAAACTTAGCTGCCCATATCCTAACTTGCACCAAACCTGTTCACCCGTCACCCTGTACCATCCAACCTACATTGGCTCCTGGTTAAGCAACTCCTCGATTTTAAATTTTTATCCTTGTTTTCAAATCCCTCCATGACCTTGCCCCCGCCCTATCTCTGACACTCCTTAAAACTTACGTCTTTGACCAAGCTTTTGGTCCCATTGTCTTCTTATGTAACTTGGTGTCAAATTTAACATTCCTGTGAAGTGCCTTGGGTGGTTTTACTATGTTAAACGTTTTATATATATATATATATATATATACATACACAAATGCAAGTTGTTGTTATTATTTCCCACGTGCTTTTGATCCATTTCTTCCTGTTTGTTTCCAACCAACAGCTGCTTCTGAAGCATACCAGCATCTTAAGACCATAAGACATAGGAGCAGAAGTAAGCTATTCTGCCCATCGAGTCTGCTCCGCCATTCAATGAGATCATGGCTGATTTGATAATCCTCAACTCCACTTTCCTGTCTTCTCCCCACAGCCCTTGATTCCCTAACTGATTAAAAATCTGTCTATCTCAGTCTTGAATATACTTAACGATCCAGCCTCTACTGCCCTCTGCGGTAAAGTATCCCACAGATTGACTACCTTCCGAGAGAAGAAATTCCTCCTCATCTCTGTTTTAAATGGGCGCCCTTTTACTCTGAGATTACGCCCTCTAGTCCTAGACCCTCCCACAAGGGGAAACAACCTCTCAGCATCTACCCTGTCAATTGAGGCCCCAGCACAGATCCCTTTGGCACTCCACTAGTTACAGGTTGCCATCCTGAAAATGCCCCTCCTTACCCCAACTCTCAGTCTTCTATCAGTTAGCCAATCCTCTATCCATGCTAACATACTACATCCAACACTATGGGCTCTTATCTTATTAAGTAGCCTTATGTACGGTACCTTATCGAACACCTTTTGGAAATCCAAATATATTACATCTACTATATTATATTCCTTTATGCAATTTTAGCTTCTTATTAAACAAAAATATGAGTTAAAAATATATGTGACTTAAACTGCCTTGGTTTTCTATCATGATGAACTTTAAGCAGCGTTGGAGTTTGGGTAGACAAAATGGCTCTGAAATGAACTCCAAAGCAGCCTTAGGATGCTTCACATTTTCTTCTGTATAAAGGCACCACAGGCTTGTTGATTCCTCATAGCAACACAGTCGAGTGGTATTTGGGAAGAATACCAGTCATTTCAGCATGGGACCTGTGTGTCGGTGCTGTAATATCTGATGCCTCCACACTGGCCCTAGAAAGTTTACATAGTTTTATATTCCATAGAATACAGTCATTTATTTTTTAAAGAAATCTAATTGTAAAGAAAAAATGAAAACTGCAAGGTGCAGGTGCTAAAACCAATATTAATTTCTAGAAAAGCCATGATTGTTTTTAGGTTAAGTCATGATGAATTAAGTTGATCAGAGTTTGTATTAACATTTCCTCCCGCGTAAGTTCATACACAAATTGACAATTTTAGTTTAAATCCAGTTGATATGAATTTCTGAGCTTGGAAGTTGTGCCAATTGAATGGGATTCATAATCCCGTTGGGGATTGTTGTTTTGTACAAGGTGATCTGGTGTATAACAGTTGTTAATTTTCAATAAATGCTAAAATGCTACAATAAAAATGGGACTTAAGGTAATGTAAAAGCTAAGAATGTTCAAAGTAGATTTAAGAATCATTGTAAAGAGATGGGCTCTGATTTGATATACCTGTGCACCCACAGTAAAGCAGGATGTGCCTGTTACATGGTAAATATTATGTAAAAGAAAATTACAGCAATTATCAGCTAGACCTGTAATAGTGGCACAGGAATTTAAAAAAAAGCATCCTCACTGTCTTGAAATAAGAGAGGATATTTTTACCCAAAGTGCAAATATAATTTGTGCACTTTAGCTTGTAAAAATGTATCAAAGTAATTCATTGCGTTTTAAGTGCAGTGATTGTTTTATAGACAATATATTATTTAATAGAATTATCGCATAAGTTACCATGGAAAGCCTAATGAAACCAGCAGTACAAATGGATACAAGAGACAATCTGGTATGTTTTGCCGAGATAGAGAATTGAGGGATATGGTGAGAAGGCTGGTAGGTGGAGTTAATCCCTAAAAAGGTACATAATAGCCTTTTCTGGTCCAAAAGAATGGTTGCTACGTTCGTCTCTTAATCTGGAGAATGTGAATTTTTAGGACATCAAGCTAATACTTTTAGAGCTTTTCTTCCCTTCATTGTTCTCAGTGTTTGGATGATTTGGATAATAATAGACAATAAAGCATGAAATTTGGTAACAACACAAAAGTAGGAGGTTTAGCAAACAGAGGAGGACTGCAAAAGAAAGGAAGAATATTTTCCTAGCAGAAAGACATAGGCCTAAATTTCCTTGATGTCAGTTGCATTTATTGTTATATGACATTAATGCCATTCACCAGTAGAAGGTGTTACATACAGATTCCCTGGGGTAAGTTTATTTAATTATTTTTGGTAGGAAGGAAATTGAGAGAGCTGCAGAAAATCTTTGTGCATCTGAATATTCTTATTGTTATTCAGAGCTGAGTACCTGTAATGAGGACAGGTTTAGAGATATAGGGGAGGTTGGCCATAAGTAACATGATGGTATTGTAGAGTAAATGGCAAAAAAAAGAGGTTAATAAGCGAGTAGCTGTGGCAAGAGATTCAAATTTTAAAAGGATAAATAGCCATTAAGAGTCCTTAATGGTACATTACCCTCCCTAGTGGGTAGACATTTGGTCAGGACAGAGGGTAGCTAAAAGTTGTGGTCCATGTAGGAACTAATTACCAGTGAAGTCAAAGGAAATGAAATAGGGAGAGCTGCCAATTTGCCCATTTTACACTATCGCTCAAAGTCAAAATTACACACAGTGGATGTTGTCCAACTGCATTTCAGAAAGATATTTGACACATCATACAATATGAGCCTTAAATTCAATATAGTGAGGATACAAATTGGAGAAACATATTGTGATAATTAAAGATTAATAGAAACAACAGAGCTTCAAATGTCAATGAAAGAAAGACTGCTTTAACTCCTGCTTCCTGGCATTGTATTTTGTAGGGCTGGTGCCACCTCCGGAAAGTTTTTTTCTTTCACATCAGCCAGTGGAAAAATGGAAAGCATTTAGGCCAATTTTCACATCAGAACTCCTTGCATCGGCAGATCATGAAAGGCTACAAGATATCAACAGGACCTGTACTGGCAATACTGCATGTATTCATGATATCCTAGTTACTAATGACACAAAAGTGGGATTGCAAACTAAGAATTACTACATGAAGTATGAGAAATCCACAGTGATTTTTGGTTAGTACTATATTTTCTAGATAGGTGTTGCATATTCAATAAGTGTTACTAGTAAGAACTTTTACAAAACATTATGGGCATGATTAACTTTTAAAGCGTTTTGATTTTTTAAAAAAAATCTTTAAAAGTGATGATGATGACATCTTAAGGGTCAATGTAGATCACAATGCAGAGCACATAATGAAAGCATGAAATAAAGCCTCAATTTTGGCTGTTCATAAATATATTTTGATATTTTAAAACACTGATTTACATTTGTTTTCACTGAAAAACCCACAGTAAAGTGGAATAAAGCAACTTCAATATTGTTTGTAATTTGAAAAATTGTTGCAGATTCTGATGTTTCTTTGAAAAAAATGCTTTTTGCCTTTACTCCAATGTATTCCTTTTTTTTCTTTTATTTTGCTACCTCCTCTGCAAACGATGACATACGAGGTTATACTTTTATGGACATAATTAAGTCCAGCCATCTTTAAGTACAGCAGACTACTTCATCTTTGGGGAAGGGGTTGGCATCAGATTTAAATCCTTTCTTCAAACAATACTTACTTATCTATACTTTCCAGTAAAGCTATTGACTAGATTGGGCCTTGCTGAATTTTTTTCCTGCTCCACAATCAGGAGATTTGGAGACCAACTGTAATGTCTCCAACTACAATCCTGATTAAGACTGGCTGATTCAGTCAAGACCAGAAATGCTATCTACAACTTTTCTGGTCTGTATTTTTCAGTACCACAGACTGATATGTGTTTACTCAGAATATCAGATGTGGATGCTCCATTTGAAATCAGAGGAATAGTGAAGCCAAAAATGTTAATGCAGAAACCCTAACATTGAAAAGATTAGAAAAAGAACAATTCCATGTCTTGATTATCAGAATGTGGCATGCTTTGCACCAAGTGGTGATCAATAGCAAATCAGATACAGCATCCTGCTTTGTCCCTTTTCTTTTTTCTTTTAAACCATGATTCAAACTTACTGTCAAAAAACATTAACAGAGGGCAGTATCTTTAGACAGCAAAAGCTAATTTTATTTATGCAAAATTGTAACTTCAGTTATGAGCCAATCTGGAATGGTTTTGCTGTCAAGTTATATTTAGCGATTAAAATTGAATAAATAAGTAGTGAAATTTGTAAAAGATTTTGTAACACGTATTTGACTTCATGGATTAAATGAAGCTAGTTTCATTACATGTAGTCTTTTTAGTTTATTCAATAGGAGTTTGCTAGAGTTTTGTTCAATTTTACAGTATTACAATAGATTTACTTTTTTAAAAACCATCCAATGTGTATGGTAGCAAGTTGTGTTAGGATCAATACATTGGCTAGAAGCGGTGTGAATATTACCAAGAGGAACAATTTTACCCAGCTTTGCTTTTGTTCCTGTCCACACTTGTGTGTCTGTAGATGGCTGTTATAAAAGTTGAATGTTTGATGTAACATGATTCTTTTGTGTTGATGTGTTTAATTAATACCATCTATGTCTGTTACATTTAGGAAACATGCCTCCAACATTTGTTGGCCCTTTGTTTATTCAGGTTAAAGTTAATACTACAACAAAGGTTAAGTTTACAGTTAAAGACCTCAACAATGACAAAGTCAACTTTGCACTTGTACCACCCATCCCTAAAGGTGCAACAATAAGCTCAGGTTTGTAATTATTAATGAAAATCTTTGTAACTCAGGGCTTTATCATTTTTACAATATGGAACTGAGCCCATAATTTCCATCTCCCTTTTTCTTTTTGGCCTATCTCTGTTTCTTATCACCCAGTCATTCAACCTTTCACTTCTTCCCTCTTGGGTAGTTAACCCCACTCCCTTTTGCTTATCCCAACTCATCACTATTCCTGCCTTCCCATCTTCAGCCATCAGCTCAGGTATCCTTCTTGGATAGCTCCATTGTTGATCTCTATCTCTCTCTTGGCATTCTCCAAAGAACCTACTGAGCATAGCCCCCATTGCTGCCTTCTTATGAGCAGCAACTGTAATTTCCCATTTTCCTCTCTCACCGAATGCTCCCACTCAAAGTGCACACCCACAATTGAACTTGCCAATCTTCTTCCTATCCCACCCATTACTGCCTCTCAAACTCTGTCAGCAGATCAACAATTCCCATTCCTTTTGCATTTGCTTCTGGAATAACCATTTACTCATGGACAAGGCCCTTGCCATCCACAACCTTATTATAGGCAATTGCATTGTGAGTGATGTCATGGCTCACAGGTGGCAATAACTTGCCTCTACTGAAGCTTTTCTGCCTAGTTGTACATTTCCCCACCCTACCACACAAACTTCTGGCTTGTGTGGCCCTTATTACCAAATCACACTTTTTAGACTCTGTCCCTAGTCCTCTGGGGCCTATTCATTCGAGAACCACAGCTTGTTACATCCCTCTTTCCTATCCCTAAAGTCCTCATTTGCTATTCTGCAACCCCAAACTGCATTCCAAATTTATTCTCTTTCAAAATTGCTACTACTTTAGGATCATCCTTCAGACTAAAAATAACACAAATTTCATTTTTTTGCTACCAGCTGTCACCTTCAATACACACCTCGAAAAATAAGAGTGAGGAGGTCATGAACTTCTTTGTCACTAATGCTGAAACCATCCAGTCGGTTGGTTCTGCTGCCTTCCTATTACCCACCAAGTAAAACCTCTCCAGGTTCTCTCCAGTTGATCCCACATCTTCCTCTAGTGTCTCTCTTTTTGTCCCCTGTGCTCATCCCAAGCTCATGTTGCCCATGAAACCCACCTTGAATATATTCCTACTAAACTAATACCAGGAATGGATGAGTTGTCTTTTGAGGAAAAGTTGGACAGGTTAGGCTTGTATCCACTGGAGTTTAGAAGAGTAAGAGGTAACTTGATCAAAACCTTTAAGCTCCTGAGGGATCTTGACAGGGTGTATGTGGAGAGGATATTTCCTCTTGTGGGAGAATCTAGAACTAGGGGTCACTGTTTAAAAATAAGGGGTCACTCATTTAAGACAGAGATGAGAATTTTTTTCTCTCAGAGGGTAGTGAGTCTTTGGAACTCTCTTCTTCAAAAGGTGGTGGAAGCAGAGTCTTTGAATATTTTTAAGGCAGAGGTAGATAGATTCTTGATTAACAGGGGGGTGAAAGGTTATTGGGGGTAGGCAGGAATGTGGATTTGAGATTACAATCAGATCAGCCATGACCTTATTGAATGAAATATCGAGATGACGCACAATGATGTTGGGATGCATGCCCGACATCATCGTGTGTCATTTTATGTGTTGGCCCACCCCTGCACACCGACCGGAAGATTCAGCCCAAAATCACCATCATCACCTCCCTAACCAAAATTGCAAATGACACTCTTTACTCCTGTACTTAAATCCTCTTGCAATAAAGGCCAACATACCATTTGCCTTTCTAATTGCTTGTTGCACCTGCCTGTTAGCTTTCAGTAACTTGTGAGCAAGGACACCCAGGTCCCTTTGGACATCAACACTTCCCAATCTCTCCCCATTTAAGAAATGCTCTGCATTTCTGCTTTTCCTACCAAAGTGTATAATTTCGCATTTTTCCACCTTATATTCCATCTGCCATTTTCTTCCTCTGTCACTTTGGCTGTCTAAATCCCTTTGAAGCCTCTTAGCATCCTCCTCACAACTCCCACTCTTACTAAGTTTTGTATCATCAGCAAACTTGGAAATATTAGTCTTGGTCTCCACATCCAAATCATTGATATAGATTGCGAATAGCTGGAGCCCAAACATTGGGCAGAAATTTCCCCCCGTTGGGAAGTGGTTGTGCTGGGGTGGGCAGGGCCAGGCACGAACCCGATCAGGGCCATGCCGCCATTTTATGTGGGCGGGCCAATTAAGGTCTGCCCAGCATGACGCTCGCCCGGAAGCACTAAGCGCTCCCTATGCGGGCGGTGGGGGGGGGATTCCTTGAGTCGGGGCCAGCACTGTTTCGTGCATGCGCGCGAAAGAGCGCAGAAATCCCCCTGAGGCACCCAATTTGTTTAAGTTCTTAAACATGCAAATAAAGAAATTAAAACTTTTAAAACATGTCCCCTCATGTGACAGTGTCATATGAGCTGAGACATGTCAATGAATTTTTAAAAAATTTTTAATTGAATTTTTAAACACTTCATGAAGCATCATCCCGCCTGTGGACGAGGTTCCATGAAAAATGTGAAGGCCGCCTGGGCTCTTCACCTGCCCACTAACCTTAAGGTTGGATGGGCAGCTCATTTAATTATTTCAATTAGTTTTTAACAGGCCCTAATAGGCCTTTGACAGTTCAGTGGGCGCGCAGCCAACTCGGCAGTGCACCCGCTGAACTGAAAATCTAAATGACGCTCAGTGACGTTGGGATGCCCGCCTGACATCACTGTGCGGCATTTTATGCATCGGCGAGCAGGCCCTGTTCCCGCTCGCCGACCTGAAAATTCTACCCATTGATTCTTGCAGTATCCCATTAGTCACAGCCTGTCAACATGAGAATGACCTGTTTCTTTCAACTTTGTCTTCTGTCAATTAACCAATCCACAATCCATGAGAGTATATTACCTCTAATCCCAGGTATTCTAATTTTGCTTAATAACCTCTTGTGTGGAACATTATCAAAAGCCATCTGAAAATCCAAATACACCACATCCACTGGTTGTCCCTTATCTATTCTGCTCGTTACCTCCTCAAAAAACTCTAACAGGTTGTCAAACATGATTTCCCTTTCATAAATCCATGTTGACTCTGCCCGAGCTGACATAATTTTCTAAGCGCCCAGTTATCAGATCCTTTATAATAGATTCTAGCATTTTCCCTACTAATGTCAGGCTTACAGTTCTGTAGTCTCTGTTTTCTCTCTTCCTCCTTTCATAAATAGTGGGGCTACATTTGCTATTTTCCAATCTGCAGGAATCATTCCAAAATCTATAGAATTTTGGAACATAACCACCAAGGCATCCACTTTCTCTACAGCCACCTCTTTCAACACTCTGGGATGCAGATCATCTGTTCCAGGGGATTTATCAACTTTCAGTCCCATTAGTTTCTTGAGTATTACATTTTTACTAATGCTAATTTCTTTTGGCTCCTTAATCTTGCTAGTTCCATATTTCTCTAGTATTTCAGGGAGGTTTTTTTTATCCTGCTCCAGGAAGACAAACACAAAGTATTTGTTTAGTTTCTCTGCCATTTCTTTATTTCCCATTATAAATTCTCCTGTCTCTGCCTGTAACAGGTCCACATTTGTCTTTGCCAATCATATCCTTTTCACATACTGATGGAAGCTTTTAGAGCCCATTCTTATGTTTATCGCTAATTTATTTCCATATTCTATTTTCTCATTCTTTATCAGTTTCTTGGTTATCCTTTGCTGAATTCTAAAATTCTCCCAATCTTCAGGCTTACTACTTTTTTTGGCAACCCAATAGACCTCTTCCTTTGATCTGATACAATCCTTAACTTCTGTTGTTAGCCATTGTTGGATCACTTTTCCTTCTGGGTTTATGTGCCTCAAAAGGAATGTATATTTATTGTAAACCATGTATTAATTCTTTAAATGCTAGCCATTGCCTGAATACCATCATACCTTTTAATGTAGTTTCCCAATCTACCACAGCGAACTTGCCCCTTATACCTTTGTAGTTTCCTTTGTTTAGATTAAAAACCCTAGTTTTGGATTGAGCTACATCACTTTCAAACTTAAGGTTAAATTTGATCATATTATGGTCACTCTTCCATAAAGGCTCCTTTACAATGATATTATTAATGATCACTTTTTCATTGCATAATACTAGATCTAGAATCGCTTATTCTCTAGTTGGTTCCTCAACATACTGTTCCAGAAAACCACCTCGTATGTATTCCATGAATTCCTTCTTTGCTCAGTCTAAAAGTAAATTGAAGATTCCCCATGATTACTGTATTACCCTTGTTACATGCACCTCTAATTTCCTGATTTATACCATCTCTGGGTCCTCCTCCCACCCACTCCTCTAGCCGTGGGTGAGATGTAATTTCCTCCAGCTAAACTTTGGGAAGACCAAAGTCATTGGGCTGAATTTTCCAGTCCAGCCAGCAATGGGAATTGTAGTGAGCAGGGGAGCAAAATGTGGCAAGAGGCCAAAAATCAGTTTCCCAACATCGGGAAGTTAGTTTGGAATCTTGTTCTCCTGACTCTCATAATGGCTTAAAGGCTGGTTGAGTGTCCTGCTGAGCTATGTTGGGAACTCCGTTTGCATCTCATGAATGCTCATTAAGCCCACCACACCAAAATCTTGTTCACCTTCCAAATTAAGCAACCTGTCAGCAGAAATTTAGAATCTTCTGTTTCACGACTGTACATAAGTGGCGTGCACCTGGCGAGGTAGACTTCTTCCTGGCCTTTCAGGTCAATAGACCTGCTTTCATCCTTCCTTTCACACCGTCACTGAGAGATATCAGCTGCTTGTCACATGAGTTGTGCCAAGCTGGGCACAGGGGAGGAGTGAGACCAAGGCAGGACTGGGGGTAGAGTCAAGGAGTAGAGTGGAAGAATGAATGGCTGACCGGGTTTTGTTCAGCTGTGGTGCCCAGCCATTGGAACCTATGAGGTAATGCACGCTGGGGTGGGCCATTTCCTGCCTACCCTGCCACGAGATTTACATAGACCTCGTGGCTGCATAATTAATGAGCTGAACAGCGCAAGATCTCGCATAGTCAGTCCCCGCGCCCCACCACCTTCCCCCGCTCTCCAATGGAAGTTACTCTGACTTTCCGCCACTGGACTTAGTCTCTAGAATGGAAAATTCTGCCCATCATCTTGAACCCCCGCCACAAACTCCTTATCTAAGTCAGCAATTTCATCTCTTTTTCAGCCAATGTTTTGGGTTGAACCAGTCAGTTCACAATCTCAGCATCATATTCGACCCTGAGCTAAGCTTCCAAACTCATTTGTTCTCCATCCAAAAACTGCTTATTTCTCACTCAGTTATATTGCCTGCCTCCACCACTACCTCAGCCCACCTGACATCCATACCTTTGACACCTTGAGACTTTTCCAGTGCTCCCTTGCCTGTTATCCTCCATCCTCTATAAATTGTAACATATCCAAGGTTCTGCTGCCTGTATTTTTTACAACATTAACTCTTTCTCAGCCCTCACCATTGGTTCCTGGTTCCCTCTGAGGATCCAAATGAAAATTCTTATCTTTGTGTTAAAATCCCTTCATAGCATTGCCCCTTTCTATCCTTGTAACCTCCTGTGGCTCCACAACACTAGCACTTCAGAACTCTCCATTTCTGCTAGCTGTAATATTCACAGCATATATAAGTTTTGGTGCTGTCAACCTAGTTCCTATTCAGTCTGGACCCACATCAGAAAACTGATTCTGATTCTGATTATTGGCACAAAGCTGGCAATTTTACTCAATGGGGTTTCTCTGGGAATATGTAAAATCTCGCCACACAGTAATGGTTTCTTAGGCTGTGTCTTGTGAACGTTTTTGGGGAGCTTAAGTATATACTTAGCTTATATTTGGCTTTGTTGTGTCCGACTTGGCAGCGCTTGATAACATTACTGGGAAAGCGTTCTGTTCTCCAGAAATAACATTCTTCATGTTGGTATGTACAGAAAAAATGGGAGTATAAATGAACAATAGTGAAAGAGTGAGAGAAGAAAAGCAATACAAATGAAAACTCAAAATGAATGTTTTCAAATATAGCAGAATAATCTGGTGAATCAGTAAAGAATATGTAGGTAATGGAGAAACAATCACATTAAGAGTAAAACAGAATGCATCTCAGAATACTGAAAGAGGTTAGGGAATAGATAACCATAACATTGTAAATATATTTGGAAACAGGAATTCTGCCAAAGGACTGGAAGGTAGAAAATACTACACTCTTGTTCAACAAAGAGAAAATTATAGACTGATTAGGTTTATCTTAATTATGGTCAAATTTCTACAGACTGACTTTATGACTGCATATTCCCAGTGCAGATCATATATTAAGAAATGGAGACAGATTAAGAAATTAAAAATGGACACAAATGAATTAAGAAAGGGAGAGTACCTGCAATTTGTCTAGGGATCAATTGGAAGTACAATTATGTAAAGTCAGCCCTCTGGTGTCCTTACAAGAATGAAATTACTCAGCACTTAGAGAAGCATTTCCTGGTCAAGAACTTTGAGTACTAATTTGTAACAGGCATGTTGTGGTGATTAATTTGATTGGATATTTTGAGGAAATTATACAGTGTACAGATAAAATGAATATAATAAATGTTGTATATATGTATTTTCAGAGCAGATTTAATGTGTCACATAAAACACTTATGAAAATTAAGGCACATGGGACTGTATTTTCCTCCAGAATCTGGGTGTGACTGCAATGCAGAACAGGGCAATAATTGGGCAGCCAGGCCTACCACTACTGCTTCCCTGTCCTGAGCTCTATTTCTCTCCCTCTGCTTCCACTGGGACCACTACTATTTAGCCCATCCTGACTCATTACATTTCAATGTTGGCAGCCTGGATGGACATTACACTGCCCCAAATGAAGCCACCCATGGTATTTAAAGGAATATAACCACACTGGATAAAGCAGAGCTTGAAGATAAGAGGGAGTAGGAGGAAATGGATGTTTTTCAAATTGACAAGTAGCATTGATCCCAAATGATTTATTTTCATTTGTACAAATGATTTGGACCTGGGCACAAGGGCGATGATATCAAAGTTTGCCAGTGATGCCAAATTATGAGTCAAGGAAACCTGTGAGAAAGAATGCAAGAGATTACAGGAGGATACAGATGAGAATGGGAATGGACAGTTAGTTGCCAATGCGGTTTAATATAGAGAAATTGGAAGTAACACATTTTGGGAAAAAGAACTGTGTACTCTAAATTATAAGATTCTATTATAAGTACTAGAGAAACTGAATTGTAATTTTTACCTTTTGCACACCTAGTGCAAAACTCCATCTCCCAGGGGCATGTTTTGGGAATTTAATTTAAACATGGCGTAGGCATTCTTACTTTAATACTGCAGCAGCAGGGAAAATGCTGGAATCTATTATTGAGAAGATTATAGCAGTGCACTTTGAAAATCTCAATGCAATCAAGCAGAGCCAACATGGTTTTGTGAAAGGGAAATCATATTTGACTAATTTAATGGAGTTCTTTGAGGAAGTAACAGGCAATGTGGATAAAGGGAAACTTGTGGATGTGCTGTAGTTAGATTTCCAGAAGACATTTGACAAGTGCAACATCAAAGGTTATTACGCAAAATAAGAGCTCATGGTATAGGGGGTAACGTATTAGCATGAATAGAGGATTGGTTAGCTAACAGGAAACAGAGAGTAGGCATAACTGGGTCATTTTTGGGTTGGCAAGATGTGATGAGTGGAGTGCCACAGGGATCATTGCTGGGGCCTCAACTGTTTACAATTTATATCAATGACTTGGATGAAGGGACCAAATGTATGGTTGCTAAATTTGCTGATGATACAAAAATAGGTAGGAAAGTAAGTTGTGAAGAGGACATAAGGAGTCTGAAAGGGGACATGGATAGGTTAAGTGAGTGGGCAAAAATTTGGCAGATGGAGTATAATGTGGGAAAATGTGAACTTGTCCACTTTGGCAGGAGGAATAGGAAAGCAGAATATTAGTTAAATGGAGAGAGATTGCAGAACTCTGAGGTACAGAGGGATCTGGGTGTCCTGGTACATGAATCAGGAAGAGTTAGTCTGCAGAAACAGCAAATGATTAGGAAGGCAAATTGCTGTTTACTGCAAGAAGGATGGAATATAAAAGTAGGGATGCTTTGCTACAGTTATACAGGGCATTGGTGAGACCACATCTTGGCTACTGTGTACAAGTTTTTGTCTCCTTATTTAAGAAAGGCTATAAATGCCTTAGAAGCAGTTCAGAGAAGGTTCCCTGGAGTGATACCTAGGGTGGAAGGGGGTTATCTTATGAGGAAAAGTTAGACAGGCTGGGCCTGTATCCATTGGAGTTTAGAAGAATGAGAGGTGATCTTACTGAGTCATATAAGATTCTGAGGGGATTTGACAGGTGGATGCTGGAAGGCTGTTTCCCCTTGTGGGAGAGACTAGAACTAGGGGACACAGTTTAAAAATAAGGGGTTCCCCATTTAAGATGGAGATGAGGACAATTTTTTTTTTTTGGTTTGTGAGTCTTTCAAACTCTCTTCCCCAGTGAGCAGTGGAGGCAAAGTCATTGAATGCTTTTAAGGTAGAGGTAGATAGATTCTTGACTAACAAAGAAGTCAAAGGGTATTGGGGTGAGGTCACAATCAGATCAGTCATGATCTTATTAAATGGCAGAGCAGGCTCGAGGGGCTGAATGGCCTACTCCTGTTCCTAATTCGTATGTTCGTATTTCTATACACTTATTACTTATTTTTGTAAGTATGATGTTTCTTCTAACAATATAGCCACAGGTCTTCTGACCTGGACACCACAAAGCATCAAGCCAGTTCAATTAACCATTCAAGTCAACGATGACTTAAGCGGGTCATTTCTGAATCCCACTGTCCTGAT
Source organism: Cetorhinus maximus (assembly GCF_964194155.1). NCBI lineage: Eukaryota > Metazoa > Chordata > Chondrichthyes > Lamniformes > Cetorhinidae > Cetorhinus > Cetorhinus maximus. The sequence continues at coordinate 89,980,744 of NC_135892.1, read as the reverse complement.
GTGCAATTGTATGGACAGCGGCGAATGTGATTACGACACCATCATACAGACCTACTTGCAAGGGAAATTCCAGGTTAGTAACTCTGCAGGCACTATCTGCCTGGCAGGAATGGCAATATTTCTGGGAAAGAAGATTAGATAATTGATTAATTTTCTGAAGAGGAATTGATTATAGGTTGCAGATAATAGTTAGGAGCCCCTAATAGCATTTGCTGTTTGCACACTTGCCTTTTCTTATTATTTAAGTACACAATGTAATCTAGGGGATTGTGCTAATTAATTTCTTCAAGTGCTGTAGTAATGTAAATCACATGTATTATTTATTATATGGTACATCAAGATAACAGCCGTGTATATTATTTGATGTAATATACTGGATGTTATTCTCTACATTTTATTTTCTCTAACATACATTGGGGAAAAAGTTCAATGATACTCAGTTTTGGATGTTGTGGTTGGGATTCAAACTGCCTTCTCATCTCAATAATTTCAGTGCAGCCTAGCTTTGAACATGCTACTGTTCCCACCCCACCCCCTCACCAGAGGTGTGTTGGCAGGTGGGGGTTGAAAAATTGGGCGCAATGACATAGGTGCCATTCCTTGCGTCTACCCACTGCCACCAGCCCCACCGCCAATTTACCTGCGTTAGCAGAGGCATCAGGAGGCAGTTTGCTGTCCACTGTTGCTTTCTTTTGAAAGAGAGCTGACTACATTTTATTCTCTCTTGCCAGAGACAAGCAGGCAGAGCCAGCACACTGCTTTGCTAGGCTTGCAGACTTTCTGATGCTACAGGGTGCCATTGACTGCATGCACAAATCTTTGCAAGGGTCAACTTTGGGACTGAAAGGAATTCCATTCCCTCAATGAGAGCTGGTGTGAAACCATAGGCATGGAATGATGCAGGTCAATGCTTGATATCATGGCATCAATCATGATGCCTTCATTCTGCGGCATCTGCATTTAAACCACCAATACAAACCCAAGGATGACTACTGGGCAACGTAGGCTAACAGCTCATGGCATAGCTCATGCATAGTTGCACAATGTTCATATAATGAAAGCTATACTGCCGCATGAATTATGACCACTGGCCTGCTGAAACAACCATTCCATTGCTTGAACTGCTGTGAAAGAGCCCTGTAGTACTTGGCAAAGTACATGTCAAGATTTGTAGTTGACTGCTGCATGCTGCACAACCTCACCATGATGAGGGTAAAGACCTTGCCACCAACTATACAACATGTAGCTGAGGAGCAGAAGCATGATAAAGAGGATGAAGACAAGGAAGAAGGTGGAGAAAACCTTTACAGTGCCTTTCTGCCCAGTGTCTGTGAAGAACTAATTCAAGTTTATACGCCAATTCGCTATCCACCAACAGTCCTATACCTTCCCTTCCCTTTGTGACTGACCATCACAGTGTTTGCTTGGCCACAATACAAAAATAAATGCCACCACAAAATAAATATTCCAAACCAAATGTATAATGAAACCATTCCATATTGCATCTAAATGTTAACTAATCACCCCTGTACATTTCCTTAGTGCCTGACTTCTGTTTGCATTTGCCAGTTCTAGTGCTCCTAGCAGTGCTACTCCATTGGCTGCAGCATGGCTGGTGGAAGGCTGCTGGCATTCAGTAGAGGAGACTGCAGCTGGTGTTGGAGAATGATCTCGTGCAGCTCTGGCCATGGGCCCGACTTTGGAGTGCTCTGGCATGGCGGGAGTTAGCAGACTGGGTTGGCTGGTTGACAGCCAACAGCAGGGGCACTGGCAGACAGACATTGGTGGGAGGATGAATGTTATCATGCTGAGAGGACAGCAGGTTCCTCCATGCTCCTTGACAGTGATTGCAGTCTTTCTGACAGGGGGATATGTCAGTTAGTGTGGTGCAGTGTGATTTGGGTGGTGTGGTTGTCATGGTTGAACAGCTGGTGATGCATGCAAGCGTGAAATGTAGGTGTGAGACTTGCAGCAGTGCTAAGTAGGTGAGGGTGAAATGAAGCTATGAATAAATGTCTGAGTCGTGTCCATACAGCTGGTTGGTCAGTAAATGAGTGGCCGTGGTGAATTGAGCAGTGTGTGAGGCTAGTGGTTAGTTTGTAAGGAAATTGCATTTGAAAATGTATTTATTTACCTCGTGAGATCTTGAACTTCTTGTGTACTGCACCCAGGTCCTCAGAGCTACACTGCTAGCATTGACCTACGTGCTTTCTGTTCCCAATACCCTTGCAGTGTCTGTCTGATGGGCCTCCTGGTTCACTGTGAATAGAGCATCTCTCTCTTCCTGTCCAGTTCATGTACCAAGGCCTCAAGTGCTGCAATTGAGAAACTTGAACCAAGATCCCTGCCTTGCTGTGCCATTTTTCAGTGTTCTTCCTGCTTGGACACTCTTTCCCCAGCTACTTCCTGGAACTGCTCCAGTCAAAATGCACCGTCCCTTTAAGAGACTGGTTTTAAGTAGTGCAGGCACTCAATTTTATGCCTTTCAGGCATGCAGCCATTCAGCAGTGCCTTTAGTGCTGGCTGCATGCCACAATCTTGTGAATTAGCAGGCAACACAAAGTTTGCATGTTACCTGCATGTTGTAAATTACAGGGCGGGTTAATCACGCATTATGGTGCCCATGTCCATTTTCAGGCCTCATCAAATTTTACAACACCAGTGTTTTTCTAAGTTCATCATCTAGATTTATGAATGAAAAGAAATTGCAGAAATTTCTGTCAGAAGATTAGATTGACTTAGTAGAACTGATGAATGTACAAGATCTGTACAAGGAGCAGGATTGATGAGTAAAAAGTCCTTTTCTCATGTTTCCTCATATTTTGCTCCAATCCTTTTCACAATACCAAGGCTGAGATTGGGAAGTTTGATTGGGGGGAGGTGGGTTCAATTCTACCTTCACCCCGTTCTTATTTATAACAAGAATATAGATGCCTAACATTGTTCTCCTCTCATTGCAGGTTGTTGGTTGTTTATGCTCAGAGCTGTTTTCTGGAGAGTTCTGCTCAAATTATCAAGATCACTGTAAAGGTCACCCTTGTTTCCCAGAGCTGAAATGCAGAAACCAAATCAGTCCACAGCTTTTTCAATGTGATACATGTCCATCTGCAACAATTCCAACAGGGAAAGAGGGATACAAATGTTTTTTAAATGGTGAGAATTGATTAAGAAATTATTTGACACTTAATTCATTATGTTAAAGTATAATAATTATTATTGAGCAAAATTTAAATAGAAATAAGAAATCATGGCCATTAATGATTCTTTACATTAAAACGGTTTCATTTTATATATCCCAGTTGACCTTACATGGCATTTCCATGAAAAATATTTCCTTTTAACTTTCTGTCTGTTCATCTACTATGTTTTAATTCTTTTTCTTTTCTAGTTTATTGTCTATCTATCTTTGTGGAGTTCTCACATTTAATCTTGCTATCTCTAGTAAGATAAATATGCAATTTTAGCACTCATTTACATTGAACTCGATGCCAGGAGTGACATCTGTGATGGTCTCTAATGCTTTTTCTTACTCTTTCTCTAATGGTGCTCACCATTAATATGCCACTTTCTTCTTGCTTTAAGTGTGAGAGGCAGACAGAGAAGGCTGAAGACGCCATAAAGACAGGAAATAGAGAAAGGGAAAGACTGCAAGAAGAGGGAAGAGAGAAAGAGTGATCAATGTATGTGAGTGCTAAAGTTGCAGATTTATCATACTAGAGACAGCAAGTGAAAATGTGAAAACTCCACAAAGATGGATAGACAAAAAACTGGAAAACAAAAAGAGGGGGGAAAGGATGAGAAAATATGAGCAGTCAACAATGTTAATTAGAAATGCTAGTGTTAAATATAGTAAAAAGCTATGAATAAAAGGCAATTTTTAAAATGGAATATTACCTCTCTGTTGACAGAGTGAAGGATATCATGGGAAAGATGAAATGGAAGGACAATCACTCAAAATCATTGTCAATATTGCAATCAATGACATAGAAATAGATTTAAAGTCTGAGGGAGTTTATGAAGTTAGACCCTAGATTGAAAAAGAAGACCTCAGCGTGGTACCCTCTGGATTGACTTTTATGCTGTACACTGGGCGGACTAGGCAGAGGAAGATTAGGAAGTTCAACCTGTGGCTGCAAGGAGGGAAAAGTCCATATACTTGGGAAATTGGAGTTCTAGAATAAGGAAAGGTTGTGTGAAAGGGAAGACTTTCATCTAAACAAAAGTGACATTGTGCCTTCACAGAGAGCATAAATACATCAGTGGAGGAGAAATTAAACTAATATAGCAAGGGAAGGATGAGGAGAGTGTAATGAAGAAGATAAATATCAATAAAGCTGTTGGATTAGAAACAGAAGGTTTAACTGAAACAAATAGTGGGAAAATATGATCAAAGGAGAAAGGGAAAGAAAGAGGCCTTGAGAGATAAAAGCACTGTTGTGGAAGGGGCAAGGAATATCAAAACATTACACAAGAAAACCAGGAAAAGAGGGATCAGTGTTCCAAAAAAATCAGAGTCAGCATTAGGTGATATGTATTTACGTGAATGCATGATGTATTCAAAAAATTGTAGAGTCAAAAGCATTGGGCAAAATTTTCCCCCTGTCGGGGAGGAAGTGCTGGAGTGGGTGTGGGCGGGTGGCCCTCCGATTGGCGCCCCTGATTGGGGACGCGCCGCCAATTTTCGTGGGCGGGCCATTTAAGGCCCGCTCAGCGTGACGTCTGCACGGAAGCGCTGTGTGCTCCCTGAGTGGGCGGGGGGGAATGGCAAATGCAGAAGTGCGCTCCTTCACGCATGCACGCGAAGGAGCACTCCGATCTCCCCGAGACTAAGTGCTGCCTCAGGGAGATCGGTTCCCAAAATGAAAAAGTTATTCTTTCAAAAATTTCATTTACCATCCATGTCCCCTCGTGTGACAATGTCACATGAGTTGGGACATGGACATAACTTTAAGTAAAGGGAAATCTTAATTTTTTAATTCGGTCATGAAACCTCATCCCGCTCATGGATGAGGCTTCATGCTTTTTCATGGCCGCCAGCGCTCCCGACCTGCCTGCCAACCTTAAGGTTGGACAAAAACAGAATTACCTGGAAAAACTCAGCAGGTCTGGCAGCATCGGCGGAGAAGAAATCAGTTAACGTTTCGAGCCTTCATGGCCCTTCGGCAGAACTGAAGCATAGTTGGAAGAAGGGAGAAATATAAATTGGTTTAAGGTGGGTGGGGTGGGGGTGGGGGGAGAGAGAGACATTGAGGGTGTGGTGATTGTGGAGTCGGCAGCATCGGCGGAGAAGAAATCAGTTAACGTTTCGAGCCTTCATGGCCCTTTGGCAGAACTGAAGCATAGTTAGAAGAAGGTTGGACATGCGGGTCCGCTAATTGCTTTAATTGCTTATGGAATGTCCTCAATAGGCCATTGACAGGTTGGCAGGCACACAGCTGACTCGGCTGCACCCCCGCCTACCTGAAAATGCAAATGATGCAGGATGACATCGAGTTCCGCCTGATGTCATTCCGTGTCATTTTACGCATCGGCGAGCAGGCCCTGTCCCCGCTCACCGACAGGAAAATTCTTGCCATCAAATACAATGGAGGGAGATGATGTGGTAGCTATAACATTGACAGAAGCTCAGTCTGAACAAGGCTCAAATTTAATGTACCTGGTTATGATATTTTCAGGAGAGATAAAGTGCCATATAATAGACTTGTCAGCAAAGTTGAAGACCATGGAATAAAAGAAGCAGTGGCAGCATGGATTGGATATGAAGTTGGCTGAATTACAAGAAACACGGTGAACGGTTCTTTTTTGAACTGGAGAAAGATATACTTTGGGGTTCCTCAGGGATCAGTACTAGGATCACTGCTTTCTTTGATATATAATAATGGCCTAGTCTTGGGTGCAAACTTGGAAATATTGTGATAGTGATGGACTTCATGAGTACACAGGCTGGTGAAATGGGCGAACACAGGGCAGATGAAATTTAATGCAGAGAAATGTACAGTGATACATTTTGGTAATAAGAACAAGGAGAGGCAATATAAAAAGAGGGTACAATTCTAAAATGAATGCTGAAACAGAGACCTAGGGTTTTATGTGTACAAGTCGTTGAAGGTGGCTGGGCAGGTTGAGAAAGTAGTTACGAAGATGAAAAGGACCCTGAACTTTATAAATAGAGGAATAGGGCGGAATCGTCCCAGATTTGCACAATGCACGGTAACGGGCGGGAAAATGGATGTTCTACCACCCGGCTGCCATGGCAGTTTATCGCGCCATATCATTCCATTCCCAGCATGTCCTGCCTCATTAATAATGAATTCACAGGAAACACGCCGGATCGCTGGCAGTCTGGCTGGGATTTGCCTGCCCTGCCGTGACCTCAGCACTTCCTCGCTGCGGGTACTATATTTAAAGCACACCAGAGCACATGCGTACTTCATGTTTACAGACCAGGACTGCTCTAGGCGTCAGAGGATCCTTAAAGCAAAGTAGACGGCAATCCCCAAATTTAGTGACGCCTCTCTGGGGCTCCTGCTGGATGCAGTGGAAAGCAGCCACAATGTCCTCTGCCCCAGCTCTGGCCACAGGAAGTCCACCAGTCACCAATCCTGCTTGGGAGGTGGTGGCAGGGGCAGTCAATGCCACCAGAGCACAGAGGAGGTCAGCCATCCAGTGCAGGAAGAGGATGAATGCTCTCATCCATTCCACCAGGGTAAGTTAACCGCCTCATCACTCTTAACTCACACACAGACAAATCCATCACACATCCACAGGGATCTCACACCTCAAGGGACAACACCACTAACTCTCACAACACACTTCACATCTCCATCAGGCTCATATCCTCTGGAGCTCGCGTCCAAGGCTCCGCTCACCACACAAACATTCCACGCGGTGTCATACATCCTGCCCACACTCTCTCCATCTGGTTTCATGCAGGAGAAGCTGGCTTACAACAGCAGGGAGAGGTCACAAACCGGGGATGGAGTGGCCCACATTAGGCCGCTCACTCACTTTGAGGAGCGTGTCATCTTACTGACTGATGAGGACGTGGACAGTGCTGCAGTGACAGTGAGGTCAGTGATGAACATCCATGTGAGGATTCTGCACCACATCATCCCTCTCTCAATGAAACTGTGAGTGCTCCCTCTCCTGGGGTAGAGGACTTTATGGTGACTTTCCACTACATCCAGCAGTGCTGCCATGTTCTAATTATCTCTACTTCAGTTCACAGGGAGCTCTGCCAAGCAGCCGTCACCCTCAGCCAGCCAGTCACTCAGCTCCATCCACATCCTCACCTCCAGCCAAGAGGACACCTCCTCAATTGAAGAACTGGAAATAAGCAGCCCGGAAGACTCATCACAGCGCTTACCCACACCCTCCACCAGCGCAGAGACACACACCTCGATGGGACCTAAATCTAGATCAGGCCCGGGTTCACAACCTGGTTGTCACCCCATGGACGCTTGTCCGCAGCAGTGGGAGGTAGGTTCAGCTGAGCTTCCTGACACCCAGAGGACTGCCGGGGAAGAGGCATCTGTGAGATCCAAGTCAGATGATGAGCCTATGGATTCGGTCTTCCAACTCCCTGTGGAGCATCAACAGAAGGTGGGGGAACATCACACAGAGTTTTTGGAAGCCCTCAACAGATTGGCACATGAACCGGAGAAGTGCGTCTGCCTGCTCTCTGGTGAAGTGGTGCACACTTGTGCACGTCTGGAGGTCACTATGGGAAGGATGGCAGATGCCATGGAGACCCTGGTCCAGCAGAACGTGAGATGCGTGCAGACCTGTACTCCATTGCAGTAGCTATGGGCAAGTTCTTGCAGTGGCAATGCGAGAGGGAAACGTCTCACCTCGATGTCCTCCAGGCGCTCTTTCCCCGCAAGGAGTCAGGCCAGGGCTCTTGGGCACCCGAAGGGAGGAGGAGCGGCAGCTGGACACCCCTGGGTCATCCACTAAGATGTCCGTTCCATCTAAGCCCCCTTTCCCTGTGACCCCCTCAACCTCATCCTCTGTCACCGCAGAGGGAATAGCTGGCTCATAGGAGAACAGCAGAAGCAACTGGGGCCCTCAAGGCCTTGGCTCTCCAGAAGACAGACGCCAAAGTCATCAGAGGCAACAGGGCCAACTATTGCACAGGCTGTCTCCACCCCCACTGCAGATGTCAGGGCAGCACCTTGAAGAAGCGGTAGGCCTAGAAACTTTAAGGAATTCTGATCACAAATGGTTGCAAGGGTCAACACATTTTGTCACTTTATAAACTGAAAATATATTCACTTTCACCAAATAATGTGTAATGTTGTCCTTCAGCTTCCTTTGACAGACTTCGTGAGTCCTCCCTGTACACCCTCCACCCTCCACTAGCAGTTCAGCTGTGTGCAACTGGACCATGAGTGATTCTGTAGTGTGTGTGTCAGGGTTTTTCGGAGCCTCGTGCGAGCACTCTCCCACGCATGCGGAGCCTTCCTCTATCACAGTCATCTCACTATCCTGAGCATTTTCAATGCTGTGTCTGTTGGGGTTCTCTTTTTCAGTTGTCCATCTGAGCTGACCTGCATCTCCGCCCACCCACTGATCACACCCCCATGCAGCACCTGTGCCCGTCCAACACGAGGCTCCGCTCATTTTCGATTTCAATGGCCATTGTAGTCGTTACTCTTCTGATCAGCTCCCCCATCCTATTCCCCCCCCCAGTCACCCATGTCCTTTTTCCCATCACTGTTGACCCACCGGCATCACCTTCCGCCTCCCCATCATCACCTACCAACTCGAACTCTTCACTTTCCAGGGTATCCAGGTGAACGTGCACATTCCCTACTTTCCTGAGAATCCCACTTCCATCCACATTGACCTCCCCGAGCTCCTCCTTCCCACCTCCAGCGACCGTGTCAGCCTCCGAGTCCCCACCAACTGCCCTCGCTGTCCCTTCTACCGCTACCATCACATCCTCACCCTCCCACCCTTCCGGCTCCATCTGACCCCTCTCATACTCACAATTCCCTCCTACCATGCCCACCCTCAGTTTGCTCCCCAGGAGGCAGTCATTGACTCCACAGACCCCTCCCTTGCACGTTCACCTGGACATGCACCCCGCCCTTACTACTCCCTCCTCTCTTACAGCCTCTTCCACCCTTACTCCCTCTTCCATCCTTTCTCCCTCCTCCCCCAAGACACCTTCTTCCTGCTGGACTCCTTCCACCCTCCAAAGTCCTTACTCACCCCCAGACTCCTCCTCCCCTCCAAACTCCTTCCCCCCTCTGAGCCCCTTCCTTACACCTTCCTCCCCCCCTTACACCTACATCCCAACTTGCCACATTCTCCCCCATTATACCCTCCTACTCCCGCCTCACCCCTCCTGACCTCAGCCCCCGAGGCCTTTGTTTCCCCACCACCCCCCACCCCTCACCCAACCGGTACACATTCCTCTCCCAGTCAAACGTAGACTTGCCTCTCCCGGTCAAACTTAGACCTTCGTCTCCCAATACCCCTGGTACACCTTCCTCTCCCACTCACAGCTGGACCTCCCTCTCCCCCCAACTCCCTGATCATCCATAGCAGCCCATGGCCAAGACTGTGATGTTCCAAAGCAGGCCTGAGATGTCAACGGAAACCTCCTACCTTCTGTGAACTGCTTTGCGGCAGAGCCATGTCCATGAGAAACTACCCAGCATGCAATGCACGTATTCCTCCAGGGTCTGGTAGCTGTAGGGCTCCAGTATCTTCTGCTTCTCGGATGTCTGCAATCTGAGCAAGGGCCTAATGGCTTCTGCATGTCACACTTGCCCAGACGTGTTCTGGGCTGGCATGTTTTCCCATTGGCGTAATGGTAAATCTAGCGTAGGGGGGACGAATCCAGTTGGGCCTTTCTTTGCTAAGCAGGTTCATGCTGGGCTCCAGTGGGATTGGCATACCTCCATGACGGATACCAACAGATGATCCTGCTGTGCTTTCAGGCTGGCGTGAAACCAATTTTTGGCCTTCTCAGCATATTGTCCCCACAGCCCTCCATGATGCCTGATGCCAACGGGTCTGGAAAATTCTGGCCATGGAGTACAAAAGCATGCAAAGTATGATGAACCTGTATAAAGCACTAAACTGGAGTATTGTGTCCAATTTTGGGTACCAGACTTTAGGAAGGATGTGAAGACTTTAGAGACAATCCAAAAAAGATTTATGAGAATGGTTCCAGTGATCAGGAACTACAGATACTTGGAGAAGTATCTTGGAGAAGATTGTTCTCCTTAGAAAAGAAAAGGTTGACAGGAGATCTGGTAGAGCTGTTCAAAATCAGAAGGAGTGTAGACAGTGTAGATAAGGAGAAACTGTTCCCATTAGTGGAATTCAGGGGAAGTGTTGGCGTAGTGGTATTGTAGCTGGAGTAGTAATCCAGGGATCCACAGTAATGCTCTGGAAACTTGGGTTTGAATCCTGCCATGGCAAATGGTGGAATTTGAATTCAATGAAAATCTGGAATTAAAAGGCTAATGATGACTGGTTGATTGTTGTAAAAACACATCTGCTGTCTTTACCTGATCTGGCCTATGTGTGACTCCAGATGCCATCTGAACAAGGGCAATTTGAGATGGGCAATAAATGCTGGCCATGCCAGTGATGCCCACATCCAATGGATGACTATAAAAGAAAATGGTCAAGAACCAGCGGACACAGATTTAAGATGAATGATAAAAGAACCAATGACAACCTGAGGAAAAGGTTTATTTACACAGCAATAGTTAGGATCCAGAATGCACTGCCTGAGACAGTGGTAGAGAAAGATTCAATTATGACTTTCAGAAGGGGATTGGATAAGCACCTGAAGAGAAATAATTTAATTGCAGGGCCACGAAGAAAAGGTGGGGGGAGTGGGACTAGCTGAATTGCTCTTGCAGAAAGCTGGTACAGACACAATGAAGCTAATGTCTTCCATCTGTGCTGTAACATTATGGTGGAATGTTACAGCATTGGGATTTTACATTCCCGCCAAAGGTGGAGTTTAGAATGGCTCGCTGCATTTTACCGCCCCGTCCGCACTGCGACGGGGCCGTAAAATTCTGGCCTATATGATTCTGTAAGGAGGGGAAAAGAGAAAATGAGTTGCCAGTGTTAGCAAAGGATTCTATCATAGTGCTAGAATGTAAGAATGCACTAGAGGTTAAAACGAAATCCATATGGATAGAGTAGAGTTAAGATATTGATAGATATATGACTGTGACCATATAGGAAAGTACAATTTTCAGCACGCATTACAAGTCATCAAACAATGGAGATGTTAAATAGGCAGAGATTTGAAGATAGTTCAGTGGACTATGCAGGCAATAATATTGGTTGATTTTAGCTATTTCAAGACAGACTGGGATAAAGTTAATGCTTGTGGTGAATGTGAGGATGCACATTTTAGAATGTACCCAAATTAATTCCTTGATTATTATGTTTTTAATCCAGCAAGGAAAGATACTTTGCTTGATTTAGTTAGGGGAAAAGAAGTAGGGCAAATAACATATGTAAGCGTCTTTCCAGTGGAAGAACAAACATAACACAGGTAGCAGCTAGACTGGAAAAGATGAAGTTTACAAAGGTAAGAAGGAATCAGGCCCAAATTAACTGGGCAGAAAAGTTAACAAATAGCTCAATGAATCAAGTTAATAATAGGGGAAATCTTCCTAGTTTATGGCCAGTTGCCAGATCACCTGGGCACAAAAGTTGGTAGAAAATCAAATGGGACAGAAAATAGAATGGATTCCTTTACACATGTGTACTCTGACCCAACTGATTTTTCAGTATCTGTTGATCACAGTGACCCAGTGTGCAGACTAGGAAAATCTCTACAATATCTCAAAATACATAATGATTAAAATTATTACTTTCAGTTGGAACTCATATACATTTATTTGTTAAAATTGTGAATATCAATCTAATTGTTAATGTCAAACACTTTCAAATGGCATCTTTTTTGCTGCTATTTGCTTTTCATTTCCTTTTTAAAGCAATTTTCTCCTTTCATCTCAAAAACATTGACTTCCTGTTGAGTACGTTTCCATTGGTGTGCGGCACCACCAAATACTTTGCCAAAATGACCATTCTTCATGTGTGAGATTAGACAGCTAATCTCAGCAGGCTGTTTTACGATTACGAATTTCATAGCCAAGTACTCATCTGGAAATGTGCAGGTGTAGATGGTAGAAGGTGTCATTGTATAGTGATCAGGAGTGGGAACCTTTCACCATTTGCCTCTTTCTAACCAATTATATGCTACTACCTCTACCCTAGCTGAGACCAGGCAGTTTAGCAAAAACCAATAGTTTTACCATGAACTTTTTTGGTCTTTATTGCCAAGACAAACTTCTCTAAAGATTATTTATATGTTCAAATTATTACCCTACATTCACTGCTAGCATAGATACTGAAGTTTATGCTATAGGATAGATGAAAAGTTTTACCCCCCTAGGAGTGCATATCGAGGAAACAAGTTTATGGGTCAGCAGGACCACAGAACTTTCTGCCCACATAGAATGGAAAATCTTTCTGAACTCCTGGTCTGAATTTCCATTCAATGCACTTGGGGGTGACACCAAGTGTGTGAAATTGTAAAGGTAACCATTTTGACTAATTTTATGCATCATGTATCAAAGGCATTGTGAAGCATAGTGAAAGCATTTGATTCTGCCATACTTTCAAGGTGTCTTGTGTTGTGTTTTTAGCAGAAAGATGTCTACTAACATTACTGAATGGTACAGTTACTTTAATTCCTTCAATATTTTAAAAAATTTATTCATTCATGGGGGTGTGGCCATCGCTGGCTAGGCCAGCATTTATTGCCCATCCCAGTTGCCCTTGAGAAGGTGGTGGTGAGTTGCCTTCTTGAACTGCTGCAGTCTCTGTGGTGCAGGCACACTCACAATGCTGTTAGTGTACCTATTGAATTATTAACATTTAATTTCATTTTCTTGGATTAATCCTTTTTTAAAACATTTTTGTTTATTTTCAGACAAATGCCTCCCACCATTTGTTTTTCCTTGCCACAAATTAGCTAACTGTATCAGCACTGGTGACAGCCACATCTGTCAATGCAAGCCAGGATTCATGGGTGATGGAAAAAACTGTACAGGTAAGCATTACAAGCTTAAAGTCACCTGGTAGCCTTTTGGAGGCATTCTGCAATCCATGGATGAGACCTCATGATACTGCCCACTGTGATTAGCATGCACAATTTTTCAGATAACATATTATTAATAAGACATCCATGGAACTAAAGGTTGACAATCTCAATTGATGGAACCAATGTAGAACAAATTTGTGTACCTTGGTCAGATCATTATGGAAGATGCTAAATGTGACTCTGAAATGTGACTCTGAAATTATCAGAAGAGTTGAAATAGCAAGAAGCGCTTTCAGCAAAATGAATTTGATCCTAACAACAAAGAGAATAAGCCTGTGTACAAGAAAGTGCTTGCCCAAATGTTATGTCTGGTCAGTACTTCACCATGGCTGTGAAACTTGGACTGTAGGCAACCAAATGATCAAAAGACTCAAAGCCTTTGAAACGTGGGTATACAGAGGAATACTTAGAATATCTTGGAAGAAGAGAGTAAACAATCAGAATGCCCTGGGAAGAATTAAATAGAGAATAGACATGATAGGCATCATCAACAGCCAAAAATTGAATTATTTTGGCCATCTGATAAGGTGCGGCAACATACACAGAACTCTGCATGACGATCATATCAATGGTAAAAGGAGCTGATGAACATCAAGATTTCTTGGATGGGCAACATCAAGGAATAGGCAAACATAAGCTAACAGGAGGCAGTGAGGACAGCTTACCATAGAAGAGACTGGCACAGCATTGTATCCAACCCTCGGCAAGAGGAAGGAACCTGAAAAAAGAACCCACAACAAAATTGTACAATAGTTAAAGAAATTGGAATGAAGGCAAGACCCAGGAAAAGAAAATAATGAATAGTCGAGATTGGACACCTTTGTTTACCAGTTGATAACTAAAAGCCACTGCAGAAGCCTAAGAGCTGCTTATCTCCCATACTGTCTGTCAGTGTCTGATAAAATAAGGCTCTGAAGAAGGAAAGAAAAATGCAAATCGCTCCCCCACTGACTCACTGAATAATATCAATAATTGGAAAATATTTTATGGTGCTACCAAATGTGATTGGTCAGCACCACTGAACCACACAAAATCAATTCAGTTCATGCTGTCTGATCTCAGCCAAGGTCGTGGTAAAGACACTAAAGATAACCTATGCATCTGAGTCTGGGAAAGGAGAATATTAGCCATGGTTCGTACTTCTGATTGCTCTCTAGTAGACTTACTAGAAAGGAGAGATGGTGGCATAGCGGTAATGCCATTAAACTAGTAATCCTGAGGTCTAGGTTAATGCTGTGGGTTATGAGTTCAAATCCTACCATGGCAGCTGGTGAAATTTAAATTCAATTAATAAAATCTGGAATTTAAGCTAGTCTCAGTAATGGTAGCCATGGAACAATTGACATAAAAACCCATCTGGTTCACTAATGTCCTTTAGGAAATCTGTCATCCTCATCTGATTTGGCTTACATGTGACTCCAGATCCACAGCAATGTAGTTGACTCTGAAATGGCCTAGCAAGCCACTCAATTCAAGGGCAATTATGGATGGGCAACAAGGGCTGGCCTTGCCAGTGACATCCACTTTCCATGAAAAAATAAAAATAAAGCATACATGTACGGATGTGAAGTGGGGACAGGGTTAAGTGTGCCAATATTTCTTGTTCAGGTTTCTGCATGAACAGTGACCACTTTGTAAAACCCAGTGGGCCAGTATGGAATCATTGCCTTTTAGAGAGGAGGGGAGAAAAATAGTGAAAATTGGGAGGGAGAGTGGAAAAGATTGCACAATAGGTGGCAACTGAATTCTGTGCTGATACATATGCTGAATAATACAGTCTCACACTTGTCATTTTATAGCAAGCACAGTATGCTTTGAGAACTTACAGCAGAGATAATTTCTCAAGCTCTTCTGCAGATGAATGATGGGGCTTGACACAGCAAAGAAACACAGCCCTCACATTTTTCTCTCATAGTTAGTCAGTTAACTCAAATGTGAACATTTTTGCTTTTTTTTTGTTGTTTTCTAAATTCCGAGTGACATCTGCTAAGAAAGCTTATGATACATTTGGCTTATAAAATAAATAGAAATCATGTGACAGTGGAAACAAAAGAGATAGAGAATTTCTGACTAGCTGCAAAACACGTATTTTTAAAAAATATGTCAGCATGCTCTAATGGTCATTTTATATGCCAAAATATTATGATCTCACAATGTATAATTTTATCCGCCCACAAGCCTTCCTGCCCCGGAGTTAATCGAGGAGGCGGTGGGGTCCCCACCCTGCACCCTTCCACCTGATCAGTAGGTCCCCCATGCCTTGGAATTCAAAACTGGGGAGGGTGGGGGCGGCATTAAATTCCACCCAGTGTGTCAGGTGTCCCCACTTCACTAAGGATATCCTCGCTGAAACCTGGTACCTGTTACAGCCACAGCTATAGTCTCAGAGCAGGTGACAGAGTTACCAGTGGTTGTGAAGGTCACTGTGGTCATTAACTTTTATATGCCTGGCTTCTTCCAGGCTGGAGCTTGAGGTATTTGCAAGATCTCCCAGTTTCTTGTTGCATAAGGGAGGCCACTGAAACTCCGTATTCCAGCCGAATATATTTCATTCTCTCTTGCCAGTTAGAAGCAGGCAAAGTGAGCACATGACTTTGCAAGGATTGCAGGCTTCCCCATGGTGCAGGGTGCCATTAAGTGCATGGACACCACTTTGTGGGCTGCATGTCAACTCTCAGAAATGTACCGCAACCGAAAAGTTTTCCACTCAGTCAATGTTCAGCTGATGTTCAACCATCGGCAGCGTATCAATCAGATCAATGCCCTGGCACCAGTCATGATGCCTTCATTCTGTGGCAGTCCACTGTACCATTTGCTTTTGAGCCGCCATGACAAATCAAAGGCTCATGACTCCAGTGCATACACATGGGCAGCATGCATATAACAAAAGCCATGCTGCTACACAAGGTGTGATAGAGGAGACCACTGGGGATAAACAATGTATTTGATGCCTGGACCACCTTGCAATTAAACTGTGGAGTAGGCCATCACCTCCTCACTGGAGAGGATGGCTCCAAGCTCTGTGCAAAGGACAATGCGAAGTTGGTGTCAGACTCCTCCATGTTTCTTGACATTTACCACAGGCTTTCTGGCAGGCTTGCCAAACATTGCATTGTACTTAAGCATCAACCTTCTTCTGTAGGCTGCTCCATTAAAGTCCTCATCCAAGCCCTCTACTGTAGAACTCTTGGGCGACCTCAACCTCTGGCAAGCTGACACCTGCGCTATCCTTGTCCCCTGCTCTTGCTGCATGCCACTCGTGTCTGGTGGTTTACCACGTGAAGATTCTGCCTCTATGTTGTCCCCTAATGTACTTGAAGTGTCTGATCTTGTGGCTGCAAGTGTGAGAGTGAGTTTTCTTCAATTATGTTGTTACATGTTTAAATTTCATCCTGTGGTTATATCACCTTATAATTCTTTTCTGTTTACAGATATCAATGAATGCGAGAATGTGTCCTTCTGCACTAGTGCTAAATATGAATGCATCAATACTTTCGGTTCTGCTCAATGTGTTTGCAGGTATCACAGTGAGGACGGCTCTGCAACTTGTAGTGAGTATGAAAAAATAGTACCTTACACATTCAGAATTTTTTAAAAAATTCATTCACGGGTTGGGGGTGTCGCTGGCTAGGCCAGCATTTATTGTCCATCCTTAATTGCCCTTGAGAACTGAGTGGAGTGGCCATTGGTGGGCCATTTCAGAGTCAACCACATTGCTGTGGACCAGGTAAGGACAGCAGATTTCCTTCCCTAAAGGACGTTAGTGAACCAGATGGGTTTTTACAAATGGTTTCATGGTCATCATTAGACTTTGAATTCCAGATTTTTTATTGAATTCAAATTTCATCATCTGCTGTGGTGGGATTTGAACCCAGGTCCCCAGAGAATTACCCTGGGTCTCTGGATTACTAGTCCAGTGACAATAACAAAATGCCATTGCTTTTATATTCATAAAACTGTTCTAAAATCGCTCATGTTTTGTTCAACAGAATAGAGTTTTGCTTCTTTTCTTTACAAATTGTAATCATAGAGGCTTCTGTATCTTGGAACATAGAAAAGGTTTTATCATTCGATAAAAATATAAAATATGAGAAAAGAGGATTAAAAAGCATGAGCATAGGAAAGCATGGAAAAAAGATCATTTGTTCCAATCCTTCCTAATCCACATAAGTACCAAAAAAGATTTCCAGGTTATTTACCCTTTATGAATCTCTCTAGCATCCAGCTCTGCTTCCTGAACTTCACCAACGTTAGAACCTAAAAAAAAGAAACAAGAGTAAGTCATTCAGCCTCTCCACTCTATTCTACCATTCAATTAAATCATGGCTGATCTGTAGTTTAACTTCATTTGCCCACTGTCGGTCTGTAATCCTCAATATCCTTGCCTAACAAAAATCTAGCAATCTCAAATTTGAAATGTTCAACTGATTTGGAATTAAAAATGGGATTATTTATTATATTGTATAGCAACTGCATGATTAACTGAACAATGAACTGTATTATTTGAAACATATTAAATCCTGAGAGGGTCTTGACAGGGTGGATGTGGAAAGGAAGTTTCCTTTTGTGGGAGGATCTAGAACTATGTATCACTTTTAAAAATAAGGGGTCTCCCTTTTAAGACAGAGATGAGGAAACATTTTTTCTCTAGGAGGGTAGTGAGTCTTTGGAACTCTCTTCTTCAAAAGGCAGTGGAAGCATAGAGCCTTTGAATATTTTTAAGGGAGAGCTAGATAGATTCTTGATAAACAAGGTGGTGAAAGGCTATTGGGGATAGGTGGGAATGTGGGTTTGAGTTACAATCAGATCAGCCATGATCTTATTGAATGATGGAGCAGGATCAAAGGGCTGAGTGGCCTACTCCTGCTCCTAATTTGTTTATTCGTATGTTCATATTATGTGTTGGACGTGGTAAAATACCAGTTCACAACATCTGATTCTCTTCCTGACTAATTGTGAGCTCTGCTGCATTTACAAGAGGAAACATTGTGTGAAGGTCAGGCAGTTAAGGAGAACAGTGAATGTTTGTGTCAATGCAAGGTAACCGGATTCAGAGTGGCTAATAGAAATGTGGGAGGATAGTGTGTGATATTGTGTGTTTTATGGGGACAGCCAGAAAGAAAGCCATGGAGAAAAGATAGGAAAAAGATAGAACCAGGCTGGGAAAAGATCTATCTTGTGAAGCTATACCTAGTGAATCAGCAACAACAATGTAATTAGGACAAGGAGTAACACAAATAGAAATTTAGAAAATTGTAGCGCTGTCTGAACATAATAAATCATTTTTGAAAGTAAAACCCAAACCTTTCACCTGCCATGCTGTTTAACAAACTCCCATTCTCTCCCAGAAATCTACCTCCAACTGATGCATTTTGAATATTATCTGACTGTTTATTTCCAATTTTAGAATGGTAACAGATAAAAATTAAGCACAAAATAAAAGAAACAGAAATAAAATATAAAAGTTGCTCATTATAACTTTTACTAAATAATAGACAGAGTTGTGAAATTCAATCATGAAAGCACTGGTAAATTAGAAAATTCCAGAAAAGATTTTAATGAAAATGGAATTTGACTTATTCAGCTACTGTAAATCAGCCCGACTGATGTTAATCCCTCACATAAGGCATCAACACCATTATTGTATAGAAGAACAAATCTTCTGACTATCTACTAGTAATACTTTTAAAATGTTAAGCTTGCAACAAAGTTGTGATGGTTTGAAGAAAGCTACCTGTTAGGTTATTCATTTACCAACATCATAGAAAAAGTTAAGGTTATGGAGCATCTATTGCTTTGACAGCAATAATACCAGTGATAGCTACAATGCTAAAGGAATTAATTCTTGACAGGCACATCTGAGTAGATAAATCTGAGTCTTGTCACATTTTATAAGAACGTATATCAATTGCTGGAAAAACCTTTCTGGCCCAAAATTGTTGTGTGTTTTATTATTGATTAACCATACCCATTGCCTTCTCCCGATATGGTAAGCAAAAAGGCCTTGCTGTAAGTGAGTGCCATCTGGAGAAATTGTATTACATTTGTAGAGCCCTATCTTTGAGCCATGCTCTAGTCAGGTATGGCCCAAGCTTGCACCATTGGACCACATGGTTTACCCTTATATCCCTTTTCTTTGGCCAAAAATGCAACTAGTTCTTCCTCAAACCTACTCGTGGGGTAGAGTTTCCACCTTGGGTACAATGAGTGATTCGGGCATAAATTACATCCAATATGTGCACTAAAAAGTGTTTGGCCCCCTGCCCCTGCTGTACACCCCCACCCACAAGTTACTGCTCAAACGCATTTGAAGGATGCAAACTTTGCAGTGAACCGGCACAGCCTGTATTTTAAAACATATTTTATCTAAAAAAAATGACTTTAAAAATATTCCTTTACATACTTAAGAATGGTAACTTGGTAAGGTTTGATTAACACAGCTGAAGATGGATTTATCACAAAAAATAAGCATTTTAAATCACATTGCCAATCCACCTCCTGAAGGAAGCCAATTTTAAATGACTAAAAATGACTTTATAAAAATATACAAAACTATTTTCCAGTTAGATTGGGTACAGTAATTAGGTTCTTGTAATTTTAAAAGAAAACCCAAAATCTTTCAAAATGCACCTATTATTGTGCTTGCACCCGAAAGAGCCAGCTTAGTTTTTGCAGCCTCCTTGAAGACCTGCAAGTGATCACAATTAGTAAAAACTCCAATGGTGATATCCAGGGGGCATAGGCAGTTTTGTGGACAGGACAAATAGTGTGATGTTTTGAAAACTAGCATGAAAGATCACAGAAACCAGACTTGCGCTGAATACAATTTGCACTTAAAATTCTGCAATCCTTTGTGCCAATACCAGGTGCACAAAAATATCAGCACAAATGAATGGAAACTCCAAGCTTGAAATCTTTGTCAATGACTTCCCCTAATACCTTGAATGTGCCTTTGAATTTAAAACGCTGCTAGCTTCCTTCTTACTTGTAATTTCCTAATTTTTATCTCGTGTCAATTTTTCAAATCTTTCACCTTAATAAACATTCCTTTTGAGCCAACTTAGCCAATTCTCTTCTTTGAAGTCACTTTTGTTACATAGGGCAAAGTTTTTAGCCCAGCAGGTGGGCGCGTGCCTGACCCGCTTGAGCGTAAAATGACGCGTGTTGACATCGGACAAACGTCCCGACGTCAATGCACAGTCGCGTGATATCTCGGTTTGGCTGGCGTGCGTCGGAGTCAGCAGCGGCCCGCCGACAGTTAAAAGGCCTGTCAAGGCCATTAACCTGATTATTAACTTAAATTTTTCACTGCCCGTCCAACCTTACGATGGACAGGCAGGCGAAAAGGCCAAACGGCCTTTGCACTTTTTAGGAAACCTCATCCACGGGCAGGATGAGGTTTCCTAAAGCAAATAAAAATAAAATAAAAGTTTTAAAAAATTTAATTAATAACATGTCCCTGTTCATGTGACAGAGTCACATGAGGGACATGTTTTATTACATTTTTCAATTCTTTATTTTGTTTGGAAAATTCTTCATCTCCCTGAGGCGGCTCCTGTGCCTCAAGGAGATTCTGATGCGCACACCCGCGCGCAGCGCAAAGTTCGCGCTCGCCTTCCTCTCCCCACCTGCAGAGGCAGCGCTGAGCGCTCCTGCCCACATTTCACGCTGGGCAGGCCTTAATTGGCCCGCCAGCATGAAATCGCCTTCCGGCCTCGATCACAGGCGGCGGTCAGCTCCCCGACTGCCCTCACCGAGTCTGCCCGACAGGGGCTAAAATCTGTTCATAAAAAAAACAAGCCCAACTTCCTTTACCTTTCATTGGAACATAGGAATATACAGAGTCCTCTTGTTGGAGAATCTGTGAGAATGATAAAGGTATTGATCGCAGTAAAAACCTTCAAACTCATTTCCAGTTCCTGCACTTTTCTGCTGTTAATTAAAGTGCTTAAATGCCCTAAACAATTTAAATGGCCTTTGTTGCACCCTCTACATTGTCTAGATTGTTTTCTAATAATAGAGCATAATTGTACACAATACTTCAGGTGAAGTTAACCAGTGCTTTATATAAATTACTTTCTGAAATTTAGGGTCTATCCTTTTCATAACATAAACCAAAATTCTGTTTGCTGTCTTTATTACTGCCCCACAATTTGCTAATCCATTCCATGATCTATCTACCAATATCCTCAAGTCCCTCTCCTGCATTATGTCCTGTAGAATATTATGACATAGCTTATTTTGCAACTGTTCATTATTGCTTTTAAATTTAATACTTTGCATCTGATAGAAAAAATGACATTTTTCACTTATAATCCTTGCTTTCCAATATATCCAGTGCCATGGTATTAGAACAGTCTGTTCCCAGTTGTTTGTCATTCTGTTTCCATCTGGAAACTTAAGAGAGCTTTGTGTCACTACCCACTTCCAAATCATTTAGTGTAAACAGCAATAACTCAGCACAAATCCCTGACACTACTGATCCATTTCCATGTAAAACCATTCATTCTTTCCGCTGCTTCAGCCAATCTTCAAACCATTTAGTCAGATTTGCTGTGTTTGCCAACATGGTGATTTCCTCATAATTTAAGTCTCTAATACATGGAATACAAGCTCAAGCTCTACTAAAAGCTGAAATTTGTTAGTTTCAGCTAGGAGGAAAGGAAAACTGCCTGGTTCAGGAAAACAAAGAAGGTTTTATGTTCCTTCTCATTTTACTCAGGAATACATTTGGTGGGTCATTAAATTAACAGCATCTGTGGGCTGGACTCATCCATCAAGTGAAGATTTTATAGGAAACTTTAGGAATCTAGATGAACATTCTATTTGCCTCCATTTTCTGCTTGTAACTCCTATTGAATTGAGCTGTGGACAAAAGTAGAGGCAAGAGGAACTTGCACACAAGCAATTTATAAAATAATAAGAGCATCCAAGTACTTTGCAGCACAGATATGAAAATTGCACAATTAACTGGTCTGCAATATCTTTTTCTTTTTCTGTTAAAACTTAAGACGAGTCATCCCAGCTAGTATTGAGTTATTCAAAGATACAGATGGGCATTGTTTACTGATACAATGGACAGTATCAGATTGCTGTGTTTGAGACGCATGCTATTATTTCCCCTGCCAACTATTTGCACTGGTGCTATATATTAAATTACAACAGCTAACAATAAATTTAATTCCAAACCTAGTTTAATGTAATTTTATAAGGGCAAGAGTTTGCCAAAATAGGGGATGATGACAGTGTTTTACATATTTTACTCTTGTGAAACAAATCATTGCCATACTTACAGAACCCTTTGGAAAGTTTTGGAAAATTTGTAACTTGCCTTGTCCTACATTGACCCTTTATATTTATATAATATTCATGAATCCCTTGATAAACTAAATGATGACTTACTAAATTGATGAGCTCGTACTTAGCTTGACATACTTTTGGAGCAGTGAGTCTGGTTAAAGACGCCACATGGAATGGCCAAAAATGAGATTTGAGTAACTTATCAAAGACTCTCTCTTCTCCCTCAAGCAATACAAAGAGTAAGTCTGCTGACTACTAGCTCTTTGCCATGTCATAGCTGAGAGTAAAATGCTCATTCCACACAGAGCTAAGATTAGCTTATTTTCTGGTTTTATTTTCATGGTTAGCATTTCAGCCATCAATAAATGGGACAGCATTACCAGCACAGCATCATTTCTCCTCTCCAACTCACAAAGCTATGTGATAATTTTGTACTCTGATGCTGGAAAAGTAGGAAATAAAAGCTTTTTTGTCTGTTCTAAAGAACCCATTTGCAATTGTCCACAAAGGGGAAAATCAAGCTTTTTATTTCAAAAGAATGTTACGACAAAAAGTATAAGTGTTCATATTTGGAATAAATAAAGAATACAAAGTGAATTGTGAACATATTTCAAATTCTAGCCCACAGTTTAGCTTTCAGACTAGTTTGGTCATATTTTTGTCAGTGAGAAAGGCTAACATATTTTTCCTCCTCCAGCTTAAATTTACAACACAAGTTTAACTATTAATACATTTCATATAATAAGTTAATTGTTAATTTTCCTTTTAGATTATTTTATAATATATTCAATGGTTTATTTTCACAGATGAACAAACAAATCCACCAGGTAAGACCAAATTTAAATTGAATTGTAGCTGGAAGGAGGTTGCTCCTAAAATTCACTTTGGATATTTTTGAATATCAGAGCAGTATTGGTGACATGGTAGCAGAGATAAGTGGGTAGAAACACAATGGTGGTAGTACTTGATGGATCCTGCTGCAGGTACCGTGATATATTCTGTTGTCGCTATGCTTGAAGGATACTGCTGAGGCACCATGAAGCAGTCCTGTATAAGTTACAAGGAAGTCTTTATTAACAATACTGAACTATGTACATATTTGCTGTAGGTATAGAGAGGACTCCACACTAGGTCCACACATTGCTAGATTGGCCCCAGCTCTAGGTCATGTGCCTTGTTACATCACTGTGTGGGCAGTACTATACTCAGTCTCATTAACCCTTTAGATACCAGATCCTTCTACTACAGTATTCAAACAATGAGAGCCCACACCTGATCTAAAAATTATGCCTGCACAATTCCTCACAGTAAGCACCCCAATCTCATTTGTGTCATTGTAGAGAAACACCAATTGGGTGTCAAGATTTCAAGAAGGGAAGGAAGCAAAATCAAAATCAAGAGCATAGTTGCTCGTGGTTGCTCTTGTACAACTCTATTTGATATGGGGTGCGGTGGGAGGCAGGGGGTGCGTGTGGGTGTTGGTGGTGGTAGGATGACATAACATCTGAGGTTGACTGCATCCTTTGCTGATGTTGATGCATAACTTTCAGGAAGGGTGCCTTAATCATGATTTGCTGGAGCAGTATCTAATAGAGGCAACGGGGGTCTCGCCTGCCAGTTGGAGAGCCGGCGAGAACCCTGTGTGGCCTCTTTTAGGGAAGGCCCATGATGTTAAGTGCCACTCAGGCAATTAACTGGACAGCAGTGGGATTGAGCTCAGAAGTCTCGCCCATAGAGAGCTACCAGCCAATCATCAGCTCTATTGAATGGCAGCGCCACCGGGGAGGCGGTAGATGCTGTTCATATGATACCCACCTGAGGCCTAGGATTGTTGCTGGACCCCAGACCACAGATGTGTGATGGCGGGAAGGGGCTCACAGGGTGGGGGTTGTGAGGGGGGTGGGGTGAGGCGGGGTTGGCAGCAAGGCCACAGGGTGGCTTTCAGTGGGCCAATCCCATTCCCAATGCTGGATCATGCGCAGAGTGCCTTTGAATGAGTGACCCCCGTGGGAGCCCACAAGCAACCCTGCATGGGTTTGCTTTTTGGGCTCTTTGCATGGCCAGACCCTCACTTATCACTGGTATAATGCCAACAGGAGCCGATGAGGCTACTTAACGGCCTCACTTGGTGGTGGGGTGGGAAGGCCATCCATGTGCCTTTCCGCCATGGACTTAATTGGGGTGGAGGAGGGAAGACTGCTCTCCTGCCTGATTAAATGCACACTCCCACCCCGATTAAACTCATCTGATTAAATGGGGAAGGGCATTAAATTCCACCTAAGAAATGTAACATCCTCCTCACTATCCTGACTGATCAAATTTGTGAAGATAGCAGGAATTATTAAATGGCAAAAGCTTCCTAAAATAACATTAACAACAAAAATACAAATGAACGTGGTACCTTCAGTGTAAGAATGTTCTTTGATATATCATAGATAGGTGTATGAAAAATGACTCCTAAAGAAAGTGTGTGGTTAGGAGGGCTGAGCAAAGGCTTAGTTGAAGAGATGGCCCTTTAGAACTTTTTAAAACGAGGGGTGGAAAGTAGAGAGGCACTTGAGAAATTCTAGGGAGTGGAACCCAACCAATTGAATGTTCTGAGAAGAAATACAAAAGAGCAAACGCAGAAGTACAAATTGTTCAATGTGGTGTATAGAACTAGAGGAAATTGCAAAGCTATGTTGGGGCAATTCCACTAAATTCAATGCATTAATGTGGAGCCCAATGTAGGTTAGCAAGGATGGGGACAAATGGGTGGGACAGGATATATGCTGCAGAGTTTTGGGCAGGTTATCAAGGGTGGGTGAAGGAGGCCAGCAAACAGAGAGTTGGAGTTTTCAAGACTGATGGCTTACTAACGAAAGTTGTAGGGTAGAATTTTACGACAGCGGGATTTTGCGTCCCCGCTGTCATCAATGGGATTTATAATGGCTCACCGAAACAGGGCTGTAAAATTCTGCCCATAGAGTTAGACCTGTCAGGGGAAACTAGGCGGGGGGAGTTTTACAGCCCACTGCTAGCATTTTTGAAGGTTGGGTGAACACATAAAATAAAGTGGGTGGCCAGCCCGCTGCCCACCCACCCACCCCTGAGCTGCCCCCTATATTACAGAGGGTGGATAAGCCATCAGGCAGGCTCTTAGGCCTATTGAGGCCCTTAAGTAGCCAATTAAAGGTCACTTAAGGACTTAATTCCACTTCCGCTGCCGTAATATGTTGGGCGTGGGAAGGCGGAAGGAAGGTGGCCAGCCCACAGCTTTAACAGCTCCAGCTAAAAGATGGGAAGGAAAGGGATATCTACACTGGGGGTCCCCTGTTCCCAATGGGGGCACCTCCCCCAAGATATTATCCTATCTTTGTGCCTCTCCCCAGCCTCTAAAACCCCACCTCCATCTCCCTCTTCCCCAACCCTCACTAGGGCCCTGATCCCTCCCTACCCAAAATCTTGGACTTATCTTGAAGTCCGGGACCCATCCTCCTTCTTCAGAACTCCCTTGTAGTCCCAGCAGCGGCCAGTACTGTGTTCTGGCCCTGCTGGGATGCTGTCGGCCAATCAGCTTGGGGAATTCCTGTGCCTAAGGGGCAGAAGTCCCACTCTCACCTTGTTAAGGCCGCTCCCAGTGTATTATCGCTGCGGGGCAGGCCATTTTAAAGTTAGTGAAGTGCCAACCGACTTTTCAATTGGGGGAGGTGAGGAATATGTTGCCCCGCTTGTCATGTAAAATTCATCCCTAGGATTCTTTTCAATTAGTCCAGGTAATCCAGCAAGCTAGTGGTCTAATGGGTAGACTAGTTCTGGTATGCTGTGTACTATTAGTTACTTCTATCCCTGCATACACTTGGGCCACAAAATTGGGACTGGTAGCCATTGTTTGGGTGCTACAATTGCTGCTTGGGCACCAAATTATTTTCCAAAGCATGCACACGTACTTAGTGGGTGTGCCGCTAATATCTCCTGGAAATATGCAGAAGGCAGATCGCGACATCAGCCATTGATGCAATTTTGGAACTCACCACTCCAATACCCTCTCATCACCTCACACAGCTGCACACACGTTCAGCAGCAGGAAGGATCCCCTGCCTGTTCTATTCGAAGAGATCATTAACTACCTGCAAGCTAGTTATTGGTAGATTGCTCCTGGCTGTTACTACAACTCTATAAGTGTTTGATGTTTTCCATAATACTTACAAGTTACAAAAGTCCATGGGTAATGGCATAGTAGGTGATGAGGGAGTTTTTACTTCAAGGTTTCTGCACCAAACTGTTGCTGCCGTCCTGAGAGAACAGGATGGAGTCACTGCCATGCTTCAGCAATCCTAGTATTCTGTCGAAGGACATTTGCCGGGCTGCTGTGACAACCTGCAAGCCCCTTTGAATACAGTAATCTACAGCCATTATGGTAGCAATCTGAGCTTGCGTGCCAGCCAACTGAGAGTAATCCAAACTTCCGCTGCAGCACAGATATCAGATGGATGCTGCTTGTGCTTCTATGGAAGTTGCAAAATCGGCCAATAGATGCTGCATCATGACTGGGCCACAAATTTGTGAATGGAATTGGCCATTACTTCCATGCTGGAAAGAATGGGCTCCAGATTTGGGGAAAACCCTGAGCCAAGTTGATGCTAGACTTCTCCAGGCTCCTTGACATTAGCCACAGGCTGTTAGGCTTATGTACCAAGTATTTTGTTGTGCATTCCCAGCAGGTTCTTCTGTAGGTTGCCCCACCAAAGTCCTCATCTGATTCCTGTGCAGCAGAATCCCTGTGTGACCTTCCCCCCCAGCAGTGAACTGTACCTATGCTATTCTTGCACCCCGCCCTGGCTGCTTTGCACTCATCCCACCACGTACAAATCCTGTCTGCAATTTATCCTCTAAGATACACTTAGTTCCAGTTTCTGAGCTGGTGGTTGCAAGTATGAAATTAAGTAAAGCATTATGATCCCCATGGGGGAACTGTAAACTAAAATAACCACATTTACCAAATGAAGAAATTACCAACAAGGTTTCATTTTTTATAGCTTTCACTAACACAAATCAGAACCAATGCAAATTAAACATGATGTAACAGGCAAATGATACTTCAAATAAAAAGGTAAATTTCACTTTAAATAGTCAGCATAAAAAAGCTG
Organism: Cetorhinus maximus; assembly: GCF_964194155.1. Taxonomy (NCBI): domain Eukaryota; kingdom Metazoa; phylum Chordata; class Chondrichthyes; order Lamniformes; family Cetorhinidae; genus Cetorhinus; species Cetorhinus maximus. Next base: position 89,953,162 of record NC_135892.1, on the reverse strand, counting down.
CACAGGCAACTGCATCACTCCTCGCAGATATGTGGCACCATGTGTAAGTTTCACAGTACTCTAACTCAGCCTCTGGTATGTAGGATCTTTCCCACCCAATCGATTCGGACCTTGAATTGGCATTATATTCCAGCAGCCATATTCCATCCAAGATCTCCAGAGACATTTATCACTCAAACGGCACCCTCCTGCGGAACTACATTAGCTAGGTTCAAGACAGTCTTGATGACACAGATTCCCCAGAAACTCTTTATCCCTAAAATAAAGCCCGTTAAATGTTTTGGTCGGCTCTGTCCAAACCCAGTAGCAGCAGTAAAATTGTCTAATTTAATGGTCTAACCTTATCTTTAGCTTTCTATCCTGTCACACATACAGTTCCTTGTAAATGTGCCTTCTCTGTTCTCCCCTCTGCTGCAGCTCTCCTTTATTTGCGGCTCTTCTTTGTGTCTGGCCACCCAGCTTTTGTATGTTAACTTCCTTCCTATTGTTACAGCCTATGTCAAAGGTTGCCAGGTCACATGGACCAGTATTTCTTAATATTCAAGAAAATTACATTTGATCCCTTTACAATTGATGCAAATGCTTAAAAGTCCTTTTCAAACATTCTTAAAACCAATTATAGATTCCACAGCCATTTTAAATTTTCCTTACTGTACTGCTTCTGGGTCAATGCTCATCAGTCTCTTCATGGTGTTCCTCTCATGTCTGGCCACATTGTACCTCTTGGATATCTGAAAGGGAAAAGGCACAAGGGTAAGGTTGTTGTGTAGAGTGGGCATATAAGGGGATAAATGCCGACACCATCCGCAGCCTGTAAAATCAGAAGAGACTGTGGGATGTGAGAAGAAGGATTAGGTATGAGAATATAGTCATCTTCGATATTTTCAGCCCTGCCACTGGCCACATCCTCAACAATAGCTGTTCCAATAATGACCAGCAACACCTACTCCATGGGGATTAGGTCAAGTGACAGTGGATGTTATGCAAACTGTTTGAGTGAAGTGGCTGTCATGATAGGCGGTGTATGTAAGCTGTGAGATGTGGGTGTGAGGCTTGCAGCAGTGCTAAGTTTGTAAAGCTGAGAGTAAGCTATGTTGGCTATGAGTCCTGATTGAGAGAGATTATTGAGACATCTTGAGCTCACTCCAGCTGCCCCTTCCTCCCAAGAGATCAGCCAGGGGCCCTTGGGGACCCATAGGGATGAGGATCAGCAGATGCACATCCCAGTGCCATCAAACCAGGTGACTCTAGGAGCGTCCAGCCCATCCAAATCCCCTCTTCCTGTGATCCCAGCAGCTCCAGTTCCGCAGGCCAAGCAAGATGCCACTACCACAGAGCAGGACCCTTAAAGCAGGCCGGGTTCCTCCAGGTCTCGACCCTCCTGATGACACCCGCTAAGGTCATCACAGACGACAGGGCACAGCAGACAGCTGGCCACCTCCACCTCTGCCGTGGATGTTAAGAAAGCACCAAGATGTAGCAACAAGGTTAGAAAGGTCAACAAGATTTAGTGGGCACGGGTGTTAATCACTTCTGCTTAATGTTGACCATTGTAAATACACTCCCAAGAATGTCTCCTTGTCTATGGCTCTTTGTTATGTGGAGCAATGTTGGTGTCAACCAGATATGAAACCTTTATCTTGCACAAAACGAAGGCTACTGTCGAAGTCCAGGGCCTCTCCCTGTGCAAAGTGTAACAAAATATGAACAAGGAGCAGGAGTAGGCCACTCAGCCCTTTGAGCCTGCTCCACCATTCAATAAGATCATGGCTGATCTGACTATAACCTCCTGCCTACCCCAGATATCCTTTTCCTTTTTAATCAAGAATCTATCTACCTCTGTCTTGAAAACATTCGAAGACTCTGCTTCCACTGCCTTTTGAGGAGGGGAGTTCCAAAGACTCACTGCCCTCTGAGGAAAAATTTCTTCTCATCTTGGGGGGGCATCGAATGAAGCTTTGTGGGTAGAGCTCAGGAATAAAAAAGGGGCAGCCACATTGTTAGGTGTTTATTATAGACCCGCAGATAGTCAGCGGGAAATTGAGGAGCAAATATGTGCACAATCTGCGGAGGTGTGTAAAAACAATAACAATACGGTAATTATATTAGGTGATTTCAACTTTCCCAACATTAATTGGGATAGACATAGTGTTAAGGGCTTGGATGGAGTGGATTTCTTTAAATGTGTACTGGAGAACTTTTTAGGTCAATATGTAGAGGGTCCAACAAGGGACGGAGCAGTGCTGGACCTAATTCTGGCGAATGAAGCCGGACAGGTGGTTGAGGTGGGGGAGCTTTTTAGTGATAGCAACCACAACACAATTTAAGCCTGTTATGGACAAAGAAATAGACAAGTTGCAAAAAAATGTTTTGGATTGGGAGATAGCGGATTTTAGTAAAATGAGGCAGGATCTGGCCAAGGTAGACTGGGAACATCTACTTGTGGGGAAATCTACAGAAGAGCAGTGGGGGGCATTCAGAAAGGAAATGGGGAGGGTACAGGCTCAACATGTTTCCTCTAGGGTGATAGGAAGGAGTAACAAGCCCAGAGAACCATGGATGACCAGAGATATTCAGGATACGATGAGAAGGAAAAGGGAGGCTTTTAGCAGGTACAAGGGGAGCAAATCAGCAGGGGCATTAGTGGAGCACAGAAAGTGCAGGGTGGAGCTTTAGAAAGCAATTCTGAGAGCAAAGAGGGGATATGAGAAAGCTCTGGTTGGTATAAGTAGGGAAAATCCCAAGATATTCTATACGTATATCAATAGGAAGAGGATAACCAGGGAGAGAGTAGGGCCCATTAGGGACCAAGGGGGAAATCTATGGGTGGAGCCAGAGGACATTGGTAGAGTGTTGAACGAATGCTTCACATCGTCTTCACTCAAGAGAATGAGGATGAAGGTATGGAACTAGGGGAGAGAGAGACTGCGAAGTTCTTGAGCAAATTGATATAGGGAGTGGCAAGGTATTGGAGGTGTTGGCAGGCTTAAAAGTGGACAAATCTCCAGGTCCGGATGATTTGTGTCCCAGACTGCTGAGGGAGGCAAGGGAGGAGATCGCAGGGGCTCTGACCCAAATTTTTAATTCCTCCCTGGCCACAGGGGAGGTGCTAGAGGACTGGAGAACAGCTAATGTGATTCTGCTATTTAAGAAGGGTTGTAGAGATAAGCCAGGGAACTACAGACCAGTGAGTCTCATGTCAGTGGTAGGGAAACTATTGGAGAAACTTCTGAAGGAGAGAATCTATCTTCACTTGGAGAGGCAAGGTTTGATCAGGGATAGTCAGCATGGCTTTGTCAGTGGGAGGTCATACCTAACAAATTTGATTGAATTTTTTGAGGAAGTGACCAGGTGTGTAGATGAGGTTGGCGCAGTTGATGTAGTTTATATGGATTTCAGCAAAGCCTTTGGCAAGGTCCCACATGGGAGACTTATAAAGAAGGCAAATGCACATGGGATACAGGATAATTTGATAAGGTGGATTCAAAATTGACTTAGTTGTAGGAGTCAGAGGGTGATGACAGAAGGCTGCTTTAGTGACTGGAAGCCAGTGTCCAGTGGCGTACCACAGGGATCTGTGCTGGGTCCCCTATTATTCGTCATTTATATAAATGACATAGATGACTATGTGGGGGGTAGGATTAGTAAGTTTGCGGATGACACAAAGATTGGCCGGGTCGTTAACAATGAGGTTGAGTGTCTTGAGCTACAGGAAGATATAGACAGGATGGTCAAATGGGCAGATAAGTGGCAAATGGAATTTAACCCTGAAAAGTCATGAATCGCTGAAAGCTGGTATGCAGGTACAGCAGGTAATAAGGAAGGCAAATGGAATTTTGGCATTTATTGCTAAAAGAATAGAGTATAAAAATAGGGAAGTGTTGTTGCAACTGTACAAGGCATTGGTGAGACCGCACCTGGAGTACTGTGCACAGTTTTGGTCCCCTTACTTGAGGAAGGATGTAGTTGTACTGGAGGTGGTTCAGAGGAGGTTCACTAGATTGATTCCAGAGATGCAGGGCTTGTCTTATGAGGAGAGATTGAGCAATTTAGGCCTGTACTCACTAGAGTTTAGAAGGATGAGAGGAGATCTAATTGAGGTATATAAGATGCAAAAAGGGATAGACAAAGTAGAGGTGGAGTGGATGTTTCCCCTTCTGGGGCATTCCAGAATGAGAGGCCATAGTTTTAGGCTAAGGGGTGGTAGATTTAAATCAGAGACGAGGAAGAATTACTTTTCTCAAAGGGTCGTGAATCTGTGGAATTCACTACCTCAGAGTGCAGTGGATGCCGGGACGCTGAATAAATTTAAGGAGGAGATAGACAGATTTTTAATTAGTAAAGGTTGAAAGGTTATGGGGAGAGGGCAAGAAATTGGAGTTGAGGCCGAAATGAGATCAGCCATGATCGTAATGAATGGCGGGGCAGGCTCGAGGAGCTGAACAGCCTACTCCTGCTCCTAGTTCTTATGTTCTTATGTTCTTAAGTGTGAGGTGATACACTTTGGAAGGAGTCATTTGTCAAGGAAATATTGAATGAACGGCATGACACTAGGAAGTTCTGAGGAACAAAGGAACCTTGGCATGTGTGTCCATAGATCTCTGAAGGCGGAGGGGCATGTTAGTGGGGTGGTGAAAAAGGCATATGGGACACTTGCCTTTATCAGTCGAGGCATAGATTACAAAAGTAGGGAGCTCATGTTGGAATTGTATAGAACCTTGGTGAGGCCACAGCTGGAATACTGTGTGCAGTTTTGGTCGCCACATTACAGGAGGGATGTGATTGCACTGGAGGGGATGCAGAGGAGATTCACCAGGATGTTGCCTGGGATGAAACATTTAAGTTATGAAGAGAAGTTGGATAGACTTGGGTTGTTTTCGTTGGAGCAGAGAAGACTGAGGGGCGACCTGATCGAGGTGTACAAGATTATGGGGGGCATGGACAGGGTGGCTAGGGAGCAGCTGTTCCCCTTAGTTGAAGGGTCAGTCATTAGGGGACACAAGTTCAAGGTGAGGGGCAGGAGGTTTAGGGGGGATGTGAGGAAAATCTTTTTTACCCAGAGAGTGGTGATGGTCTGGAATGCGTTGCCTGGGAGGGCAGTGGAGGCAGGTTGCCTCACATCCTTTAAAAAGTACCTGGATGAGCACTTGGCACGTCATAACATTGAAGGCTATGAGCCAAGTGCTGGTAAATGGGATTAGGTAGGTAGGTCAGGTGTTTCTCACGTGTCGGTGCAGACTCGAAGGGCCTCTTCTGCACTGTGTGATTCTATGATTCTGTGACCTCTGTCCACAAATGGGCAGCCTCTCCACAACCACCCTGTCAAGATCCCTCAGCATCTCATATGTTTCAATCAAGTCGTCTCTTACTCCTCTAAACTCCAGCAGATGCAAGCCTAGCCTGTCTAGTCTTTCCTCATAAGACAATCCGCCCATTCCTGGTATTAGTTTAGTAAACCTCTGAACTGCTTCTAATGCATTTAAATCTTTCCTAAAAAAGGAGACCAGTACTGTACACAGTACTCCATATGTGGTTTCACCAGTGCCCTGTATAACTGAAGTATAACCTCCCTACTTTTGTAATCAATTTCCCTCACAACATGCTGTACCTGCATACTAGCCTTTTGTGATTCATGCACTAGGACACCAAGATCCCTTTGAATCTCAGAGCCTTACAATCTCTCACCATTTGGATAATAAGCTTCTTTTTTATTCTTCCTGCCAAAATGGTTAATTCCACATTTTCCCATATTATACTCCATTTGCCAGACCTTTGCCCATTCACTTAACCTATCTATGTCCCTTTGTAACCTTGTAATTTCCTCTTCATAATGTACTTTCCTACCTACCTTTGTGTCATCATTGAAATAATTCTGATTATTAATGCATTAACATCCAGATAATTGCAGTAATTTCCTGATTATTGAAGCAATAGGCAGCTGATTATTAACGTAATAGAATCCTGATTATTAATGTAATAGGACGCTGATTATTTGTACAGTAAGATCCTGACTGCTGATGCAATAGGCATCAGACTATTAATTAATAATATCCTGATTATTGGGATCCTGAATTTTAAAATAATTAGACTCTGATCATTAATGTAATAGGAACCTGAGCATTGATGTAATAGGATCCTCATAATTGATGCAATAAGATTCTGATTATTAATGTAACTGTATCCTGGTTATTAATACATTATGATCCTGATTATTAATGTATTTTTAAAAATTCTTTCATGGGATGTAGGCCAGCATTTATTGCCCATCCCTAATAGCCCTTGAGAAGGTGGCGGTGAGCTGCCTTCTTGAACTGCTGCAGTCCCTGTGGTCTCGGTACATCCACAATGCTGACTTGTTTTTAGCACCTTTGAGCCTTTGAATCTTTGAGCATAGTGATTGTTCGGCTTCAAAGTCGCTCTCCAGATTAGTGATGCGTGCACCTCCATGTGTGTTGTGTTTGCTGCAAGAATCTCATATCCAAGCGTCACAGGGTTCCATGATGTTCTCTGTGTGCTCTCAGCACCTTAGAGACGGGGACCCCACTCATTTCAACCCCATTCCTGACAGGTGAAGTTGTGGTGCTGAAGGGAACAGGTGATGAAGTCCGCCAAAGGATCAAGTTGTCTTAAAGTCCATGTGGCCGATGTTTCTCAGTAGCCTCACAATGATATGAGCCTCTTCACACTGCGTAAGTGCGCTGCTCTCAGCCAGACAGGTGTCAGACCTTCCCAAATACAATGTGAAGATCTCAGGAGTGTCCTCACTGCATCTCATCATCCTCCTGGAATCTTGCGGCAATGATGGCCTCATGACTATGCCTATCTCGTCTGGCCAGTGCAATGACCTCATCACCTACATACTCGCCTTCCAGGACTTCATCACCCTCATCGCCTTTGATTTCTTCCTCATCGGAGGAGACATGCAGCTCTTGCATTTCCCCATCATCCGGGTCCTCCCCACTTTGCATCGTCAGGTTGTGTAGCGTGCAACAAGCCGCCATGATGCGTGACCCCCCTCTGGGGAGTGTACTGCAGTACTCCACCAGATCTGTCCAGGCACCGGAACCTCATTTTCAGGATGCCAATGGTGTGCTCAGCCAAACTCCAGGTTACAGCATGAGATTTGTTGTACCTTCTCTCACCAGGTGTCTGAGGCTGCTGCACGGGCATCATCAGCCACGTTCTTTGCGGGTAGTCCTTGTCCCTGAGGAGCCAAACCTGTATCCTGTCTGGTCCCTGGAAGATGTCAGGGATCTGAGGCCTGCTGAGGATGTATGAGTCTTGGCCACCTCTGGGGTATCTTGCATCCACACCTGCATGATCCGTTTGCTATGGTCTCAGACTAGCTGAACATTGAGAGAGTTGAAACCTTTGCGATTCACATGCTGGACTGCTTGTTGCTAGGGAGATTTAAGAGCCATGTGAGTGCAGTTGATGGTACCCTGCACCTTTGGGAATCTGGAAATCTGAGCAAATCCCAGTGCTCTTGCTTCCTGGCTTGCCTGATCCCTGTTGAAATTGACAAAGGTGTGTGCCTTGGCAAAAAGGGCACCCATGACCTTCTAGGTACATTTGTGGGTGGAGGCTTGCGAGGTCCCGTAAAGGTTCCCAGTGGAGCCCTGGAAGGAGCCACTGCCATAGAAATTGGGCGTGGTGGTAACTTCAACTGCCACTGGCAGTGGATGCCCTCTGGGTCACGTGGTGCCAAATGCTGCAGAACATGGAATATGTGGGTGACCTGTTCCCTTGACATGCGCAGGCATCGGTGACATTGGTTCTCGCTCATCTGTAGGTAGCACATGCGCTGTGTACACACCTTGGGTCTAGCGATGCACCTACAAACGACGGCTCTGTGGGGTTCATCCTCTGTGTGCGGAGGAGTCCGTGCCGCACCTTGGTCTTCACGTTCTGCTCCTCCCTTTGGTGAGCCAGGCTTCTCTGTCACATTCTTCTCCTTCTCTCCTGCCTATAAGCAAACAGGCAGACATTGAGATCACCAGACTCCATGTTCCTGATTGTCTCCTCACTGCAGTATCAAAAAGGGAGACTCAAGGGTTATTAATTTACTCCTATGGACCACTCTTGGTCAAGTCATCATCTGCGATTGCTCCTCAAGATCCCTTAACGCATGCTGGAGAGTCCAGGCGACCACATGGCTGCTCAGTGTTTAGTGTGCATATGATGGCTCACCATGCCCACACCTAGCACTGCCCCACACCACATGACCGAGTGGCAGCAGCTTCGGCCTCTCGACTGCATCCTGAACTCTCATCTCAGACGCAGGCATTTTCCTAACCTCCACTCCAAGGCTTTGCAGTTTACTTGTACCACAAGGGTGACTTTTCAATGTCAACTGAAATATAATGCAAGGGACTAGGAGTGTACTCCTCCGTCAGTGTTTGATGGCCACCTTTCCCAACAGGATCCTCAGGCTTGCCCAGTCATGCAATGGTTCTGCAGCACCATAGCACGCATTCAAGTTTGAAATGTGCACGTGAGGTGTTCAATGGTAGAGGAGCAATCACTGGCACTGTGAGGAATTAGTGCTGCTTGAGTGGGCATAGTTGTGTGACTAGGCTGACCCTAAGCATGTCAACTGAGCTCCAGCTAAACGGTCTCAGCTGTGCTGTGCTCAACTTCGACATATTTTGTCATTAGCCCGGCCATTTTCTACCCCCCCACTCGTGTTTAAACTTCAGTCAGTGCTGCCATAACCCCGCTGGCACTGTCGCCCTTGCCCCAAGGTTTCCTTCTTCCCCTTTCCACTTTGCACTGTCGCCTTTGCCCTGGCACCACAAGCCAGCCATGAAGAAGCCGCTGCGGAGACTTGCCTGTGCCCCCCCTGAATCCATGGAGCCACTGAGCTCATTGCGGGCGCTGTGCAAAGTTGTACAAGCTCACTTCCGAGTTTCACTCAAAGTTGAGGTCACCAGGTTCATGCCTTTTAAAGGCAGTGGTAAATTACACCTTTGTGAAATCATGCCGACGTGGGGGGATGATTTAAACGTGTGGCCACTATAATTATATGCAAACTTATTACAATTGAGTTCCCAACGCTCGATGGCAGGAAACATGGCCCACCATTGACAGTGGGGAGGGGATAAAAGCGTCCTGGATTTATGTTGTTGGCAAACGCGACTAGGACCTTCTCGCGAGATTCTCCGATCTTGCTACCGAGCGCGCCTGCCGCGAATGGGGATGGAAAATCCCGGCCCTAGCATTGACCTTCACAGCCATCTACTCCCTCTGCCCTTTGACCATTTGCCTGGAGGCTCTTCTTCCTCCCTGTGGGTACAGGACGACTCTTCTCCTTTCCACCTTCTCCACCAAGATCTCCAGTGCAGTGTCTGAAACCTTCAGTGACAGATACTAGAACCTGCTGGTCTGTATGGCTGAGTAAAGTGCTAGAGGTGCTTTTATCCACCAACTCATTGGGAAACAATTCTTATTTTTAGTTTCTTTGCAGCTTCTTTTATATTGCACTTAGGCACTTTGGTTGTTCCTGACATGCAGGGGCAGCAAAGCAAGCATCAGCTGTCAAATAAACATAGTTGCCCCATGGCAACTCATGTGCTGCTGGGATACACTTGATTTTTCGATGATATAGAAGAAAGTCGGCATTTGTTATATGGTTTGCCTTTGTTTGATACACTTACAAGTGCTCGTCTGAGATAATGGACGGAATCTTCTTCTTGAGTCGAGGGTTCTGACCACTGGACCAGAGGTGGAGCGGAGGGCCCCAGCCAGTCATGCAGCAGGGACAAGCAGGAAGTCATCGGCCCCACCGTTACCTCACTGGGTCAAGGGTCTGGGCGTCAAATTTATATAGCACACGGACAGGCATTCACTCCTCGCCATCCAGCAGTATCAGTCTAGCTGTTTGTGAGGAGTTTGTAATCCCTGGAACTGTTGCAACCACCACCGTGCCCCACCACCCCCCTTGGGATCTGTCACCCCGCCCCCTGGATCCTTGGAACTGGAAGTCATCACCCTGCACCCTCCTTTAGTCACCTTTGACCTTCTCTCCATCACCCTTGACTGTCTCTCCATCACTCTTGCCCTGCCTTTGGTGACCCTCAACCCACCCCACCCCATCACTCTTGACCAATTAACCTTCACCCTAGAGCTTTCCCCATCACCATCAGTTAGCCCCCCAGCACACTGGAACTGCCCTGTTACCCTTAACCAGCCATCTGTCATCCTCGATCCTCACTCTATCATCCTTGACCTACCATGTTACCCTCGACTCTCAGGTCCACAGCATTGACCTTCCTTGTATAACCCTTGAACTTGCCACAATCATGCTTGATGTACCATCTGTAGACATTGACATTCCCTGTGCAATCCAGCTTCCTTCCTCTGTCCATCACGAGCCTTCATAGGGCTGCCACCTCCCTCCCTCGCTCCCTCCCTCAGTGAGCCATGCCTTTTTCCCCTTTCAGATCCACTGCCAAATCTCAGTGCAATAGTGCCACCTCTCCCCGGTTCAACGAAGCTCCCCATACAAGACAAGCAGCTCCTACTCAGTCCAAATCCATCAGGAAGACTTCCTCGCTGGCTGCACACCACTGTTAACCAGTCTGAATCTGAAGGCATGTGTTTCTTGTTTGCTGCGTACTTAATTACAAGCATAGAATTTAATCTGGTGAAGTTATATTTTATTGAGCGTGAATGACATGCTAATGTGTTAAGAAGAGGTTCCTGCTGCTTGCCATTAAGAAGCATGAACCACCCTCAATCAGCCGCCAACTTAATAACAAACTTTCATCCCATCCCGCCACAGGGAAGCTGACATTTTGTCTCCTGTTCAATTAAGCCTCGCTTCCCATTCCCGGGAACTTCACAAGATTCCAATAGATCCTTTGCTCCTGGAAAAGAGCCATGTCTGTGAAGCAGAAATAACAAAGTTGATTCTATAAATCACCAGTTGTCCTTTCCCATTTGGAATCTGTGGTTAAGGAAATGTTTCAAGTTAAAAGATGGGCCTGTGTATTAGGACATCCATAAACTGCTGTATACTATACTGCAACTATATAGCGAGGATTAAGATTATTTGCAAGGAAGGTTATTAGATAAGAGAAGGAATTATGCTTTATTTTGATTAAGAAATTCACACTTATTCTGCAGTTGTAATTTTTTTAGGGTGGAATGTTTTCAACTGTACTCTTAAATGGAAGAAATTAAGGGAGTCTGAAATGCTCTTGAATGTTAATAGTACTTTGTTCAAGACAGAGGCTGAGAAATATGCCAACAAGGTAGGATGTGTATTTTGTTCACTGCAATTTATTCAAACATTTCGCATTTGCAAATAAATATAAATGTACAATGCAATCAAACACTAAAACAATCTTGTGGCATAAATTATTTACTAAATTGGCCAAATATGCCTTATCTTTTCTTCATTCAATGTAGGGTGGAGTGAAAATCACAAACAATATGAAATTCCTTTACCTGACCAAAAGGGGGTGCATATCCTAATCATCCTAGAAAATAAAACCATTAAGTAATTCTGTCCTCCTGCTGGTTTCTGGAGTCAAATTCTGACCTGGTACCAATGACTTACTTGGAACAATACATATCACCTGGATGCACTGAGTCTTATGACCAAAAGAGTTTGTGCTGAATTACTCTGGGCTCACCTGGGGTGACAGTAGAACTGGACATGTTGCATTTAGGCTAGGAGAAGAGAAAAATTAGGCAGGGTTCTCAGTCCTGGTCACTATATAATGCCATGTGGGCAGGTGATAGCATAGTGGTATTTTCACTGGACTAGTATTCCAGAGTCCCAGGATATTGCTCTGGGGGTGGGGTTCAAATCTCACCATGGCAGATGGTGAAATTTGAATTCAATAAAAAAATCTGGAATTAAACCATTGCCAATTGTTGTAAAAACCCATCTGGTTCACTAACGTCCTTTAGGGAATGAATTTGCTGTCCTTACCTGGTCTGGCCTACATGTGACTCCAGACCCACAGCAATGTGGTTGACTCTTAAATGCCTCCTGAACAAGGCCAATTAGGGATGGGCAATAAAAGCCTAGTCAGAGACGCCCACATCCCATGAACGAATAATAAAAAAACTGTGCTGGATAGTTTGCACTTGTAGATATTAGGTGAGGAAAATGGAGATTGGTGGTGGGATTGGGGGAGATTTTATTTGTACACTATGTGTTGAAAAATTGTAAATGTTTCTAAAGAACGAGTTTATGACTTCACCACACCTATTATACTGAAGAAATACTTACCTATTATCAGGTTAAGTTGTGATGCTGCTTATAGTCAACGATTGCACATGATGAATGGTAGGGTACCAGAGGGCTGCTGGAATCTGTGGAATCATGAGTCAGTAACATCATGCACATATATCATCTTTAACGTACAAAACATCTCAAAAAGTTGCTCTACAAACCTGTAAGGAAACACAGATTCCAAGCTAAGGAAACAGAGATGTGGGGAGGGGGGACCACAAGCTAAGAGGTAGGTTTAAGGAAGGTCTTAAAGAGGGAGAAGGAAGTGGAAAGGGAAAGGAGCTTAGCGGGAGAATGTCAGAGAGGCGGCTGAAAGTGCTGATGCAAGGTAAGATCAAGTTGATGGCAGCGGAGGTGTGGTACAGTTTAGAACAAATAGGGATGTGGGCCATAAATGAGCATGTGAAAGATTGCCCAATGCCTTGTGGATGATATGCCAAGCATCAACATTTGGTGAGGAAGAAGAGAGGCCCAAGAATAGATCTTAAGGAATGCCATTTGTGTCAATGAGGGTTGGGAAGAGAAGCCATTACTAGAAATGCTCTGGCTATGTTTGGATAAAAAAGCATGGAACCATATAGGGCAGTCCGCTGGTGCTAAACACTGGAGAAGAGGCATTGGAGGTGGATGATGTGATCACCCGTGTGGAAGGCTGTAGAGAGACCTGAGAGTTTCCTCCCCCGTCCCGACCCCATCCCCCACTGTAACAGTGAGAGACTCTAGACATACCTCCATTCACCTTTTCCCCCACTCAGAATACAAGAAGACCTTGTAGTAAGATAGTAGTAAGCAGTCAAAGGTGAGCAGGAATCGTGCACCATGGTCATAAACACATGAGACAGAATTTAATGTTTGTGATGGAGAAACTGGAGAACTTCTGTCGAGGAAGGCCCATTGGAATTAAATGCTTGTCAGGAAGTGGCCAGTGGAGGGTCTTCCCTGGGATTAAGGGCCTCTGGGGCAGAAACCCCACCCCTCCAAGAGCTACCAACCAATCAGAAGCTGGCAGATCTCCATAGCTGTCAGCATCACTGGAACAAGGGACCCCCTTACTCCACATCTGGAAGCCTACAAGGAAACCCAATAGGGTTTGATTTTCAGGCTCCCCACATGACGACTCCTCTACCCGCCTCTGGATGAATACCAGCTATGGCAGGATGAGGCCCTTAAGCGGGCATTATTTATCCACGTAAGGGCCTCAATTAGTGTCTGGGTGGGAAGGCCATCCATGAGCCTTCATGCCTTTGACTTAATTGGGTGGAGGCGGGAAGGCAGTGGGGTCACACCCTCCTGCCCAATTAAATGACCCCTGCCTCCAAACACACCACCAGGAGGGGCATTGAATTCTGCCCATGGAGTGTGATTTGTGATTTAGTTAATGCAGTGTTAGTAGCTTTAGGAAAAGTGGGCTTAATATACCAAAATTAAATCCTTGTTCTATTTACCATTGGCTGTGTGCTGTTTTCACTACAATAGATGTTTTTATAAAAATAAACTATTGATTACATGAGAAACTAGTCATTGTTTAAACTTCATTATAATTTTTCATTCATATTTACAGCTGAATGACATTTTGACCCTAGGATTTGAGAATAAATTCTACAATCTTAGTTTGAAGTCATTCCCAGGTGGAGGTCCTGTGGCTGAATACCGAGTGAATGTTTCCAGTGATACACCTCATTGGTTTGTTCAGGACTTCTTGATTCAAGTTGCTGAACACTATGGAGCTGATCCATCAGTTTCAGTAGAAGGTACATTTTTACTTGTTTGTCAAAGCAAAATATCTTTGTTCTTTTTAAACGATTTAAATGAATCCAAAATGGTGGTCAGGACCCTGATCTGGAAGTCCCACCCCCATTTCCGACAGATCCAATTTTTGCCAGTGTGGGTGAGGAATGGGGGTGGGGCATGACTCCCACATACGGGAATCCCAAACTCAGCAGGGCCTGTTGAACTTAGTGCTGAGTTCAAACAGATCATACCTTTGCTGGAGCAATGGACTTATCACACAGTGTGGGAGTTACAAATCTTTAGAGATGTCATAAATGCTCTCAAATGGTGGATAAAGTCTGTAGAACTGTCAGCTGTCAAGTTATTTAAATAGTCAGCTCTTTTAAAGTTAAAATAAGATGCCTGCCTGTGGCCTGTGAGAGATGTTATATCTGTTTCAATAGCTGTTTGTTACATAACCCTAAGGGTAATCATTATACCATTATTGATGTTTGGCCGCTCCTATAACCTTTTATTGTCACAGTGGCATGGTTGTAAATTCACAGTTTTATTGACAACTCAAAGAGGTTATTAAAGGATTAGCTGTCTTTGATGTGGGTTATGAATACAAATTTTTGTTGTTATATGGGATTAAGAATTTGAGGGGATTTAAATGTATTTATGAATAGGAGATTTTTTTAATATAGTGAAGTCTGTAATGTATATTTAGAACTTTATTTTATTTAATCCTGGGGTGTGCTCAGGGTGAATACTGGGCAAGTTGGGCAAAGAGTGGCGGGAGGGGTGCAAGGGCAAAGAGTGGTGGGTGGGATGGCATGACTTGGCACTAAATTGGCATGGGGCTATAAGGGCCATAGGGATAGATAGGGATCAAGTTGAAACTAAGTTGCCACTAAGTTGCAGTAGGAGCTATAAGGGGCCATTGGGGTGGGCAGGAGTGCACGGGTTGGCATGAGTTGACAAGGGCATGGGGAGTGGGTGGGGGTGGATAAGAGAGGGTCCAATTGTCATGCATTGTCATGCTTCAGTTGTATAGAACTTTGGTTAGACCGCACCTGGGGTATTGTGTACAATTTTGGTCCCCTTACCTAGTGAAGGATATACTTGTCATAGAGGGAGTGCAGCAGAAGTTCACCAAATTAATTCCTAATGGCAAGACTGCCCTATGAGTAGAGATTGAGGAGACTGGGCCTGTATTCGCTAGAGTTTAGAAGAATGAGAGGTGATCTCATTGAAATTTACAAAATTCTTAAGGGGCTAAACAGGGTAGATGCAGAAAGGACGTTTTCCCTGGGTGGGGGATCTAGAACCAGTGAACACAGTCTCAAAATAAGAGGCAAGCCATTTAGGACTGAGATGAGGAGGAATTTCTTCACTCAGAGTGTAATGAATCTTTGGAATTCTCTACCCCAGAGGGCTGTGGAGGATCAGTCATTGAGCATGTTCAAAACTGAGATCAATAGATTTCTAGATAGTAATAACATGAAGAGATATGGGAACAGCGTGGGAAAGTTGCATTGAGATAGATGATCTGCCATGATCTAGCTGAATGGTAGAGCAGGCTCAAGGGTCTGAATGGCCTACTCCCCCTCCTTTGTTCCTCTGTTCTAATGTTTAAGAAAATAACTGGGACGAAGTCCTAGAAAAACAAGGTGGGCCTTTTAAACTATCCACCTTGATGCCTGGCTGCCCCTGTGACAGTCTGTGATCTGCATCTGGGGGCTAGATCCCCCCATTTAGGAATCATTTTCTCAAGGCAGTTGTGGCGAGCTGGGAAATTTCCTGACACACACTATCCAACTCAGGTGTGAAAGTGCAGGCCTTCCTTTCAGATAAAGGAACTTGGAGTAAATTGACTTTTCTTTCTCCACATTTAATCAGTGAATCAAATTAAGCCAAACCAGGGTCAGGTTATAGAAACATTTCCATATTTTTCACCAAGTTTTCCAGGTCAGGCAATGCAACGGTTGGATGTTCCTCCGGTTTATTCCTCCAGATTTCTCTTCTAGCTCTGGTCAGCAACTTAGGAAGAACTTGCATTTTCACAGCTGATTTCACAGCCTCAGACATTCCAAAGCTAACTAGGTAGGGCCCATGAACTCCCTCCATTTCACTCCTCATAATAGTCAAACATCAGAGTGTCCAGTACATTGGGCAGGCAAACACCCAATAAGTGCCTATATTGGCATGGGCATTCTCCAGCCCCATGAATGTGAGGTGTTTTCCCACTGACTCCTCAAATTCAGGTGGAGTAAGTGCTAGAGGGAACCAGCAGTAATGACCCTGGTGTATTTTGTGGGTCAAGGTGGCAATCCAACTATGATGCATGGGAAAAGAAAAGAGAGGACTGACTTAACAATAGGATTACAGAAGTACCCCCAGAAATGTACAAATGCATCGGCCATCAGCATGTAAAGAAGGAGTTTGTGAGATCTGCTTCTTTACATAATTATGCACATGACTGGACAATCCTGCTGGGACATGCAAACAGCAGATTGCAAAAGCTGTTGCAGTGCCTTAAAGGATCAGGTTTGTACCAGAAAAAAGAATATGGACTATAATGAAACAAATGGATGATGTCCCCAGGGAGGGAAGAAGATTGACTCCTTTACAGAGAGCACATTGGAATTGCTGAGAATTGCTCTGCAAAGGAAATTTAGCATCTTTGGATCAGAAAGGCATCTTCTTCAGAAGTCTACAGTTAGCGTCTGAGAAGAATGGAGCAAGCAAATGTCATTTCACACGTGAGGAACTCATTGGCACAAATGAGCAAAATGTTCATGATGCTGAAGAAGTTTGCCAAGATAAGTGTATCCTGAATATTCTATATCAAATCTAAAGTCATGGCCACAACACATATTTTGTTTCAATCTTCTGCATCTTGGCTTTAAACATATGACTATTATTTGGGAGCCTTTCTCAATTACAAGGTGATCCATATCCATGTATGGCACGCCATCAAGCTTCCATGGAATCATGATGCGAAAACAATGGCTGGTATTGTTTTCATCAGCAGCCACTGGTATATTGCACTCTCATTGACCTAAGATTTAAGAGACCTGCCTTGCTCTCTTCTCCTGAGCCCTTGCTCATAGCAAGGGTTCAGGAGAGGGAAGCGGCGAGCAGGAGCATTTGAAAAACAACATGGATTGTAGCAGTCTCACCTCGGCACTTCCGCAACATTGGATCTCCAGCTTCGGATCGGATCTGGATCTTCAATGGGAACGCACATCCAGGAGAGGAAAGTGGCGAGAGGGTGAATCAGGAAGTGGGAGGTTCATTGAGAGGTTGGGTATCAGAGGGGGAGAGGCCGGAACTTGGAGGTTGGGGAAGGGGAGAGGCCACAATTCGGAGGGGTGGGAGGAGGGGGATCTGCAGTGACCAGGAGGATCAGGGAGTGGGAAGTTTGGGAAGCAGGATTGGCGGCAAGCAGGAAGTACTGTCAGTAGAAAGTTACATTTTTCTTTTATATTGTGAAACTTATTTTATTTTGAAAGTTATTTCATTTACCAATATCAGATTTTAGCAATGTAAAATATTTCAACTTAGAGGGTATAATGTTTTAATTTTTTTCAGTTAAGGAAGGTCCTACAGAACCTAACTAGTTTTAACATTGACTCCTATGGGAACCAATGTTTCACTTAAAGTCATGATTTTCAGGAACGCAACCACAACTTTAAGTGAGGACTTACTGTATGTCTGTCCATTTCACCAGTCTGTCTATGTCCTGGTGGAGTCTGTTGTCATTCTCTTCACTGTTGACTACATTTCCGAATTTCATGTCATCTGCAAACTTTGAAATTATACCCCATATACCCAGGTCCAGGTCACTAATTCCCCCAGTCTGAGAAACAATCATTTACCACTACTCACTGTTTTCTGTCCCTTAGCCAACCTTGCAACCATGCTACCACTGCATTAATCCCATTAGTTTAAATGTTGTTTACAGGTTTCCTATGTCCTGACCTTCAGCCCACAAAGGCAGCTATCAATATACTGAGCTGACTAGTTTAGCAACAGAGCTGTGGAGGGCTGGCTCAGATATTCAATCACCGTCTGTGCCAGAGGATTGACTTGGTTCTAATATCCCTTCACCAGATGTGCAATGCTGGAGCCAGCTTTATCCCAAAGAAACCCTGCTTAGCTTTCGTCAAAGGAGGATAGAGTTGTTAAAAATCGTAAAAAAGACTTATCACATCTCCCTGAAATATCACAAAACTTTTTTGATTACCATGAACTGCTGTAGTCTGTTATTGTCATTTTGTGGACGAATGCAACAACTGTATTCTGCACAAAATGATCGCAGAAAAAAAAAATAGCTATTTTACTAGTTTGTCTTTTCTTTAGGTGGTGTTAATTGAGAGGGCAGGTTGGCCAGAAATCTAGGATAATTCTCTGATCTTCTTCAAATAGTGCCATAGGATATTTAACATTCAGCAGACAACTGGTTTAATTAACATGGCTACTCATAGCATTAAAATTATGCCGATTTTCTTATGTTTTCCAGACTTAAATGAATGTATCAGTGGAGAAACAAACTGTCATGGAACTGCCCTGTGTGAGAACACTTATGGTGGATTCAAGTGCATTTGTAATGGGAATGCTGAAATGGAATCCCAATCATGCTACAGTAGGAAATTAATTTATTCAAAGACAAGTAATACAATGTTTTTTATTTGTTCATGGGATCTGAGCGTTGCTGGCAAGACCATCCCTAATTGCCCTCAATAAGGTGGTGATGAGCCAGGGTTCTTGAACCATTGCAGTTCGTGTGTTCAAGAGGGAGTTTAAAAATTAGATTATTAGTTAGGAATGAGCTACCGTGTACTTTGGGTGGGCTGAGCAATAAGTGTCAGCTTGCAAGTATTGGATTTATTGGATTTATCTTTCCATTCCAGTTCCTTAGTGTTCACTTATGGCCCATCTGATCCATTGGGAACTGTTACAGCTGCTCCTTACCTCACAGATTACAAACACTTCAGCCCCGATGTTTATGGGGAGGTGGGGAGGGTGTGGGCAAGGCTGAAAATGGCTGAAGAGCCCAGCAAGGCCTGGGAAATGGCAGTCCTGCTGATCTTAATAGCAGGACCTCATTAACATTTTGTACGCGTGTCTCCCATCCACCTGCTGGCCAAATGGACAACCTGGTGTATGGATGGGAGGGAACACCAATGACAGGAGGCCACATTTGGAGACCTCTGGGGACAATCTCTGATAATCGGAAGAAGGAAAATTCTTGCAATCGGGCGTGGGAAGAGTCCGACAGTTGGGAGGGCAGGTGAATGATTGGCAGTTGTTGCCGGGGGAGATTGACAGTCGGGCTGGGGCAGCTGAACGTCCTCTTTGATGGGCCTTGGGGAAGCACTCCTGACCCACCAGGAGCTCTGAAAGAGACATTTATCTTCAGGAGCTGACAGCTCCTGCCTCTATTCCTTGGCCAAGTTTCCAGATGCCTGTGAAACCCACACAGCATAGTAAAATCAAATCGAGCTCCTAATTGTACAGTGGCAGTCTGATTTAAATGTGTTAATTAGCATCCCGCCTCTTCACTGCAGGACACTCAGATGCCCTAATAACTGACACTGTAAAAGCAAAGGTAGCAGCTGTGTGCATAGCAGGCTGGGTTCACATTATGTGTATTTCAGTTTTGACCCTCTTGCACCCAACATAGAGGGCTAACATCCAAGATCTTGCTTCTAGGCAAAATTAATCATTTTTTGAGTTATTTTCCTTTGTTTAAAGATAAAGGGCCTGAAAATACACTGAACATAATTGCTAGCAAAACAGAGTAGTGACAAACTGTAAACAGATTCCACCCCAATTTCCAAACTCATTGGCCTTCACCTACCTCAAAGCACCTCCACTGCAGCATTAATCCTAGGGACTAAAGTTATAATTTTGAGCATGTGCAGAGTTAATTTAGGTAAGTTTGAAAAGGGTGTACTCAACAAGTAAGAGTAACTTAAGATGTTTGTCCAGTGTTATATACAGCACCTTGGTGTAGTTACGATATAAAACCAGGTGACATTCTATTGCCTGTCCACTTCTGCTGAAAAACACAAATTCATATGTTGATCTTAAATTCGCCTTAGCCCATCTCCTCTATTTGAATATAATTACTCTTCTTTACAAAGATCATCTACATGCTGCCTGTTGTCATCATCAGCAAAGCTTATAATGTGATAATAATATGCAGATTAGTCTTCTAATTATTGGGATATATAGCATAAATCTTCATGCTAATATTTTTTGGATTGTTCTCAGGAGTAAAACGCTGGTTCTCCTTAAGAAGGTGGGGCAGTTTGTGAGGCAACACAGTTTGTGAGGCTTGTTAGGCTACTTCAAAGGGCAGTTAAGTGTCAAACATGTTGGTTTGGGAATGGCGTGACTTATAGGCAAGACTGGCTGCTTTTTTTGCCTAAAGTTTATTAAGGAGCCTGTTGGGTTTTCGCAACAATCGACCAACTTTATAGTCACTTTTACTGGTACCAGCATTTTATATCTGGGGCTGAATTCTCCAGTCGGCGAGCGGGGGCGGGGTCCGCTCTCCCGCGCGTAAAATGATGCGCAGTGACATCAGGCGGATGTCCCAACGTCACCGCGCGTCATTTAGATTTCCAGTTCGGCAGGTGTGCAGCTGAGTCAGCTGCACACCCGCTGAACTGTCAAAGGCCTATTAAGTCCTGTTAAAAACTAATTTAAACAATTAAATGAGCTGCCCATCCAACCCTTAAGGTTGGTAGGAAGGCGAAGAGCCCAGACGGCCTTCGCATTCTTCATGGAACCTCATCCACAGGCAGGATGAGGTTTCATGAAGTGTTTTAAAATTAAGTAATAATTTTAAAAATAATTCTTTGACATGTCCCAGCTCATGTGACAGTGTCACATGAGGGGACATGTTTTGAAAGTTTTTAATTATTTTATTTCAGTTCTTAAAAATCAAACTGATGGTGCCTCAGGGAGATTTCTGTGCTCTTTGGTGCACATGCGTGAAAGAGCACAGGCCCCGACTCAGGAAATCCCCCCCTTCCCCCACCCGCAGAGCCGCAGAGGGAGTGCTCAGCGCTTCTGGGCGAGCGTCATGCTGGGTGGGCCTTAATTGGTCCACCCTCACACAACCATCCCCCAACGGGAATGTTTGGAATGCCATGGTGGAATTATGAACTCCTCTTCTCTGGATTACTACTTTGGTAACATAACCGTTACGTCACCAAGTTATATAATAGATTTTAACATATGGAAAGCACTTTGGTCAGGTTGAGTGAGTACTGGAGGAAAATAAGTGATGTATGAACGATTTATGTTAGTTCTTTTTTACATTCTAATTATGAAACCTAGGGCCAGGATTTTACGTCCCCTCCCATCCGGCAGGACATTACGGTCCCGCCGAACTGAATGGAGATTTAAATGGCTTGCTGCATCTGCCCATGGGGGTGGAGGGGAGGAGGGTGGGATGGGCTGGGGTCACATGACCTGGCGGTGCCGTAAAGTCTTGGCCTAGAAGTTTTATCATTGAAAGCAATGTCAGTTGATAAGATATTTCTGTATGTATAATTCTCACCTCTCTATGTTTATGCTGACTCCAAATCAGACAAAGCTGGCAACCAAAACCGATTGCTGATAGGCCTGGTGTTGGGAATAGGAATCCCACTACTGCTACTTCTGCTTGCATTACCAATTTTCTACTATTGCATTAGAAGGAAAGTGAAGGCAGAGTAAGTATGGTCAGCCTTAAACACAAAGTATTTGTCGTAGTAATGACACTGAAACTGTCAGCCTTTTCCATTGGTACTCCTCTGCAACTGACAGCAGCTTCTGTAGTCCATACTCGCGCAGATAATTGCAGAAATCCAGACATTGCAGTCGGTGATTCTACACTTCTCCTGAGGGTGCACTTTGGATGTTCCCCCAGAATACAATAAATTATAAGTCATTGAACTGACAAGAACTTCCACTCTTATGCTTTTAATCACATTGTAAAAACTCTTGATAAAGTTACACCCTGTTAAATGAGATGTAATAGGGTTTTTAACAGGGTAATACGTTTATAATTACTGCTAAACAGCCTCACTGGCCCTAAATGGGTAATTTTATATTTGTGGAATGTCAAATTTCTTGATTATGGTAAGAAATACCACAGATTTTTAAAATAATAAAATAAAATTAATATCTCCGCATAAGATCCATATTTGGGTCCCAATCATTTATTTTGCTACACATAAAATTTAAAATTAAGTGATTGTCACTTCCTGGTTTGCTGTCTGAGAATACTTACCCTGCTTCATGATATCGCTGCTGCTGGAAACCTGGAGATCCCCTTGACCTGGCACCAGATTCAAACTGACGTTGGGAAAAGGAAAATCCATGCTGCCAAGGTGGCTAGACTTCTGTAGGCAGCATTCTTCAAAGTCAGCCGCAAGCACTATTGCTTCAGCACTGACTGCGAAGACCAGTCCGATGTGCTTAAGGTAATTGTTTAATCCGTTGTCGTCCATACTGGGAAAATACATTTGCTGCTAAATATAAAATGTACAGACCAGGGAGATTCCAGCTCTGATCTCTGGCCTGTGCTGAGTTAACTGAGTTAACTTTTCATCAGTAATATAGACACTAACATTTACTTCTGTGCCATTGGACTAGGGGAGGGGGGAAAAACACATTGGGCTGAATTTTGCGTTTGACGGACGGGCGGGCCCGACTGAATTGGCGGCAGGTGGGCAGCTGATCCCCGCCGCCGAAATGGGCCGTGCTGCCATTTTACGTGGGCGGGCCAGTTGACGATGAAGACCTTGACGCACTGGATGAGGCTGCACATGATGAATCCAGCAGTGGCTCAGAGGATGAGGAAGCACAGGGCAATGATGAGGGGCAGCACGCCGACCCGCGACTACACCAAGGAGGCAGGGACACCTGGGACACTTTAATCCAATGAATCTTCAGCTAGCTCCCCACACATTAAAACAAAACTTAAAATCCTGAAACTACCGCAGTTAGGATGAAGGCAATTATTAATTATTAAACAATAGCAATTGGGAATGCCATATCTTCAGCACAATGGTGAAACAACAAATAAGAACAGAAAATGCTGGAAAATCTCAGCAGGTCTGACAGCATCTATGGAGAGAGAAACAGAATTAACGTTTCGAGTCTGTAGGACTCTTCTTCAGCGCTCCCTCCACAGATGCTGTCAGATCTGCTGAGTTTTTCCAGTATTTTCTGTTTTTATTTCAGATTTCCAGCATCCACAGTATTTTGCTTTTATCTTAGTGTGAAACAACAAAATTTGAAAATAGATAAATTTAAAGATACAGTATATGTCAGGTGGTGTTTGTTCAACAATACACAATTCTCAAACACATCCAACAATACACAATTCTCAAATGACAAAACTTGGATTTAATACTCGTCACATCCAGCAAGATACCTGAGTGTTGTGCAATAAGAACGAAAGGCATATGCTGAATTTTGCTATATGGGAAAACAGGAAAAAATTAGCTAGGATGGGGCAGTAATTACACAGCCAAAGAGGAGAGTTTTGAGGATGTTTTTGAAAACAGGGAAGGAGATCACAAGGCAGAGGAAACTAGGCAGAGTTTAGGGGATGGGGGCATAATGGCTGAACAAATTGTCGCTAGGTTGTCCACCTCTTCCTGCACTGACAAAGGATCAGGGTTAGCTTGTAGTGTGAAAGGAAAGCAGAGATAGATAATTGGCTGCTGAAGCAGCTGCAGTTTGGCCCCCTGTGTATGTAGGCAAGATAGAAGGGAAAAAGCAGGTACAGTGTGAAGAAACCCCAAGCAACATCTCCATCATTGCCACTTGCTATATTCACAACTCACCTACTGCCTGCAAAGTCTAACATGTCCTCTTCAAGTGGAGAGAGTGTGTATGGCCAATTCCAGAATTGTCATGCTGCCTCATATTTTGTGCAACCTCTTGCAAGAAACAGCATAGTGAGGTGTGTCAGGAATGTCAGCAATATGTTTGTCATATGGTGTGGAACATTTGAGGTATGAGCAAGTGAGAGTTGCAATAGTGGTGATACTTTATTCAGCTCTTGACATCAAACAGGCAATTTGGGAATGTGGTAATAGCATTTAGGTAAGTGGGGAGAGGTGGAAGGTAGGCTGGGTGCCAGCTGTGTGAATATGGAAGTTGAACCTGTATTTGTAGAGAATGTTACTAAAGATCAGTATGCAAACAGTGAAGAGGAAAGGAGGAGAAACCATTATCAACAACCTAATGCCTGTGTTAAATCAAGTAAGCGCAGAACCATGATAGAGTAGTATCTCAGAGATGGGCTAAAGAGAAGACATTGGAGGAAGATGAAGTAGTCCCTTTTGTTGAAGACCCCTTCAAAAATTTGCAAATCTAAAGACATTCAATATGACACAATTCTTCAATATTGTAGAATTCTGAAGCTTTGTCAAAGCCATTCAATTATAATTATGTAACTTTCAAGAACATACAATTCTCACACACCAAAATCACACAATTGTCAAGCATATTCAGTAAAACACAAATCTCAGATTACACCTACAATAATTCATATTTCTCAAACGAAGGCAATAATGCTTAGTTTTCAAATTTATTGAGTAAAAAAAAATTCTCGAACATATTCAGCGACATGCAATTCTCAGTCATAAACCAGCAATAACAAGGACTTGTCAAATAGCATTCAATTCTCCAAATTATTCAATTCAGTCCCAAAACATATTTAATAATGCCCGATTCTCAAATAAATATGTTTAATAATATGTAATTATTGAGTATGTTCAATAACTTGCAGCTCTCAAATATATTTAATAACATGTAATGCTCTAATACATTTTATATCATCTGTTAATTTATCAAATTATAACAATGCACTGTTTTCCTATTGTATTTACAGCATTGCTTCAACATCAAATGGATATGTGCTTCAAGGGAAAACCTTTAAGCCTGTTGAAACTCTTGTCTACAATGTACATCATCTACCTTTACAGATATAAAATGCAACATACAAATGCATCCAAAAACATTTAAATAATATAATTAATGAGAAGAACAGATAACTGAAGAAATATAATAATTGAAGGAGCATTTAAATTGATATTATATGTAACTTAATGTATATTTATTTACACTGTGGAACAAAATACTATCTATCAATGGCAATATTTAGATAAGAAGGCAATCATTTTCATTTTTTCAGTGTGGGGGACCTACTGCAAATATTAAATATCTCCTCTGGACCCAAGTTCAAACTTCCAACAGTGTCAGTTGCCACAGTGCCATGGAATTTCACAGCTGGGCTTAACCATGTTTCTGATACTCGCATCACATAGCAGTTGCCTACCAGAACAGGATCCAGTTCTGGCATCTTATTTCTAATACTTGTAGCATTCATGAACAATCAGCTTATTGTAAATTTGTCTCCAATCGTATCCCTTGCATCTTCTTTTTCCCGATCTTGGGTACATGTATGTTTAATTGCGATTTTATGTCCATACCCATCTATTGACTAAATTTAGCCCTACAATCTGTCCCATTTGGTATCTGGTTACCTTTTACTTCTCCCCCAATCTATCTGATCAAAGTGATTACCAATTGCTGCTTCAATTTTCCTCACAAATCTTAAGTTTCTATTTAGTGAAGTGATAATTTAGTGATAATCTTTTTTGTTCTGCAAATGTCCAAGTTATTTATGAAGGTGATTTTGTTGTTTTGTGATCTCTGGCAGCCATTAATGTGTTCATTTTTACGAGTGAATTATCCTGCTTTGCTTTATACCAAAGTATATCAGAGCGTGTTACTTGGCATCCCGTAACTTTCAATTTTAAGGCAATCTTCATACATGTGCCTTTTATTGCCTTGATGTTTTATCTCCCTGTGGGGTTCTTCCCTTTCTGGTCTACCCCCACATGTCCTTGTTTTATCCCCTTCAATATCCCTTCTAACAATTCCTTAGTGTAACTTTATTAGCTCCAAGTAAACCACTCACTATTCTGTAGATTAGCTGCTCCAGCCTTAGTTGCTGTTTGACCTGCAAATTGTATCATTGTCCAAACTATCTTTTTTGACATCCTAGATGCTTTTATTTTGGGACCTTGTTTCCTTCTACTACATTGGACAGTGCCTAGAATCTGTTCATTATTGAAACCTCCTGGCAGACTTTGCAAGCTTTCTTAACTTTTTTGCTAAGTTTCCCAATCTTATTCTATCTAGTATTCTCAGTTCCTTGGCTTTCCTTGCACTTGTCTCCAAATCATGACAGACCTGTGTTTAGTTATACTGGTCTGCAGCTCAACTTCCTGATTGCTCACTCTTAAAGTTAATATTAGCTTGGCTATTTTAGTGGCCTGTGATAGCTCACGTACTGGGCTAGATTTTCATCCTAGAGGCAGGTAACAGGAGATGGGAAATTTCCTGGCTTGGTGTGACCGACTTGGGAGAAAGTACCATTGGCTGAGAGACCAGACATCCATTATTCCATTCAAACAGCTGCGCAAAAGCTGCTTGATTGACAGCTCCTTCACATATCTATTTTGTCAATTGCACAATGTTTATTTACACAAGTTAAAGAGGTGTCAAGTGCTTGTAGTTTCTGCTATTGATACTTTAAATGTCTGAATGATTGTATAGGGCTGTAGTAAAAGCAATTTTTTAAAGGAAGTTATGAATGAATGACTGTTTTTAAAGCTTTTTCATTCATGCCATTGTTACTATAGGGTTCATTGGATTTGCATAGAATGTATTCTAGGTGAATGGACATGGAAGTGCCATAGGTTGGTATGGAGGCGATGAGGAGATATTTGGGGTGGGTGGAGGGCCATAGGTTGGCATGGAGGGTATGAGGATCCATTGGGGGTGGGTGGAGGGGCATAGGCTGATGTGGGGGGCATGGGTAAGGCCTTTTGAATTTACCTTCAAAAGGTTCTCTCCTCCAGATTATGGTTCACAACACTTTGGAGGGGCCGTGAACCACGAGTCCTTGAAAAGCTGGCCTGACTCCACAAAAATTGCTGAGCTTTAGGAGATGCCTATCCCTGAAATGAAGCCAGCCAGTTCAGGAGTGCAGGGTGCGGGCTCGTGACCTGCACCAGCCTGCACTCTTGCCCTATGTTGACAAAAATTAGGGAAGCCTGGAATCCTGGAAGCGGGGCCTGCCAGCCATTTTTAAAGGTCTGCAGAGCCGGGGAGAGTCCGCGAAAATCTAGCCTACTAAGTCTAATACAATCCAATCATATCCTAAGTTCATCTATCTTATTGACTAAAGCCATAGCCCTTTCCCTAAAGTTACTGATCAAAACACAACTTTTGTACCTCTTTCTTTGTTCTTCCATATCTTTCAGTTGATAGTTTTTTATGAAGATTCCACTGGAAGACACTTCGGAGCCCCCATTTTAATTGTATTTCTCTTTGGTGCAGTCTTCTTTTAGTCTTAGTTCTTTTGTTTGTCTTTCATTGTCCTTCTTCCTCTCATTTTAATGTTACTACTTTCTTGTGCCACTTTTAATTTGAGCTTTATTGGATACTATTCTATGAATTTTTACTTAATTTGGGTACCATTTTCAATATTGTATTGCTTTGATGGACACCATTATTGTCTGTTTCATACAGATGTTCTCCTACATCTTAGGCCCCCTCCACTGCTCTCCTTTTAACATTGGTTTCTTGGCTACATAGAATTTCATGGAGCATGGCACAACTGCCTTATGCCTCAGACTACTTCTTCCCACTCTGGCCCCATCCCCCTGCTCTTTTCTCCCTTGTGTATGCATCAAGCCTCCCCTTAAATGTTAAACTTCTCACAGCCAGTTGGTGAAGGAGGAGATAAGAAGTCAATCTTTACTCAGTTTTAGATTAATTCACAAAATAGATAATACAGGCAGAATCTTCTGTTCCAAAGTCTAAGTTCAGTGGCGGGTGCGGAAGTAGGAGTGATTTCCGCTGGGGAAACGAGACAGCTGACCACGCATGATCTTGCCCTGTTCAGCTCATTGCTTATGCACCCGTGCAGAGCACGGCAACTCTCTTGGCGGGGTGGGCAGGAAGTCGCCGTCCCTGCCATTACCTTATGGGCTCGAAGGTCCGGGCGCCATGTTTAAAGGACATCCAAACAGCCATTTACTCACTGCAGGCCAGGAGCTCCTGATTCTGCCGAGACCAGGATGTCCCGGAAAAGAAAGCAACGTGTGGTCCCAAGGTTCAGCAAAATCTCCCTGGAGACTCTCCTCCACACCATCCAGGAAAGGCAGGAGGTGCCGT